>NC_134267.1:196421002-197118002 GCF_031893055.1 Leptodactylus fuscus | reverse complement strand
TGGGAGTTTGTTTTTTTTTTTTTAGGGTCACTTAATTTTCAATAAGAAAAGAAAAATCCAGCCATGAAAACAAAAATAGGTTTACTGAGATAAACATTTAGTATGTTACACAATTTCTTGGAAAGATAATGAGAATTTACAGCATTAAATACATTTAACAAACAGGTCACCGATACAACATTGGCACCTCCTTGCGTATGCCTGTCAGTGACGGCATAAGGACATCATTCATCACACACTGGCCATAGAAAACTAGAGAAAACATCACACTGGTGCAGAGATAAATATATCAAACAAGCAGAACTTTGTAAGATCACAAGCATCCCAGATCCACAGTATATTGTATAATCCAGCATATAGGGTTACCACCGATGAAATATGGCATCCTATCACTTGGAGGGAACAGGAATAGAAAACCTGCAACTTTCCAGGAGGCAAAATTAGAAAATAGAATTAGGTATTTTACCAGAATCATCGCCACTTTTGACCAGGGAACTATATAAAAAGGTACTGCAGCTTAGCCGCATTAAATTGACCATGGATAAGCTGCAATACCAAGCACAGTCTATGGAAAAGAGAGGCGCTGTCTACTATTTTCTAATCCTGGACGATTCTTTTACTTAAAACACAAATAAAGCTGAGTTTTTAGCTCAGAGCTTCTCATCAGCTGGTGGTCATTATATATACGGAGATATGTCTATTGGCTACTCTGGTTGTGTTGCTTGAAGGGAACACATTAGTTACATCCCTTCCACTAGCACTTTTAGATTTGAGTAATAAATTCTACATGATCTTGTCTACCCCGGCACAGCCCTCTGATAGTGAGCTCGCGGCAGCTTAGTACATTGTCCCATCTGTCCAGGCCCCTCCTTATCAAAGCTTTCTCTAATCTAATTTATAGGGACTCATCAAGACAACCTCTGTCCATATGGCAAAGAAATATCGTAGAAAGGGAAGCCATGCTTAGCGGTCTCTCTATCAATCAGACACGAGAGCCTTCAGCAGTTTGCTCAGGAGCAACGTTTACCACCTGGAGACAATTGGTGTATGACCGCTGGGTCCCCCAATGATCATGAGAACAGGAGCCCAGGTCACCCAATTACATGGAACAAATGGTCATACATACGTGCAGCCTCTAGTCAAACTACAGAGTGCATCGATCTGCCATCTTCCTCAGCTCCAGAGACTCTGAAAGTAGTGAGAATCAAGTAAGGGGAATGGGACCCAGTTTTCGTGATCAGGCCCTTATCTATCCTTTGATAAAAGTTGTGCCTGGGACATGCCCAGTAAGAATGGCTCCCTCTCCGATACTCCCTGCATGCAGCATATGTTACACCAGGGGTAGGGAACCTTTGGCTCTCCAGCTGCTGTGAAACTACAACTCCCAGCATGCTCCATTCACTTCCATGGGAGTTCCCAGAACAGCAGAGCCAGTATGCATGCTGGGAGTTGTAGTTTTGCAACAGCTGGAGAGCCGTACGTTCCCTACCCCTGTGTTACACTATGACATGGTCAGCTACTCATTTTAATAGCCAACATGTAATACTGCATTTCTCCAGCAGTGGCCGCTACAGTAAAAATATATATCTGACCAAAATGTCATAAAGCAATGACTGCAATTGGCTGATCAGGTTTCAGGAACCCCAATAGTTAGCAAAGAGGCCGTTTGCAGAGGTCATGGCAAGCCAACCCCCCCCCCCAACAAACCAGGTAGTATCAATTATTTGTATAATGATGTTATTGTGTGAGAACAGAAGTGTGCAAAGAATGCAATAGGAATGGAGACTGGGGGACTGTCATCAACTCACTAGTAACTACTGACACCACTGACTGATGAGATCAATCATTGTCAGACACATCCTAAGGACTGTCCAGAGTATACGGGCCCTAGAGTTTATATTGCTCCCGTTTGTTAGGGTGTCAGTCGGAGATTTGAGGATGCTAGGACCCGTCTTCCTTCACCATTAGCACACAACACTCCATCTGATCTTTGTGATGTTAAGCCAATAATCGCCATTATTACTTCCAATCTGAGGTGAAGTACAGTATAACGGCAGGTTTTTACTCACTAACAGGTGGCTTAGAAGTAGAGTCCTCCAGTGGATTCTGCTTTTGCAGTACATTTACATTGTACAGTGTTGTTGTTATCCTTTTATATAAATGAAAAGGACAGCATCATGAATATTCCCCAGCCTGACCAGTGCTGATCAATAGAAATAAGCAGTATTGCAGCATTATGACATCAGAGTAGCATGATGACATCACAGAGGCATGACCAAATGATTGATGTGTCACTCTTAGCAATCTGTTAGACCACAGCAGGCTAGTGACCGTAATAACTAGTACTCTGCTTGCCAATTTTCATAAATCTCCCTTTTTGTATCTACGATGACAGAAAATTGAGCAACTTGGCTCTCAACACTGAGATCAATAAACAGCTTCTCTATCAGTTTCTATTAACTTTGGCCATACCTGAATTTACCAAAAAGTGAAGGAGAGTAAGTGCCAAGCTCACACTAGCGTTTTCTTAACTTTTTGTATTTGTGCAACAGATCCATAAAATGTCCATCTGTATTACAGACGTAGCATGTTGTACTCCTTGGATCCTATTACAAGTCACAGATTTTAGCAGAAATGAATGGGGTCAGACACCAGATCTGATGGAACACGAGACAAAGTATCATATAAAACAGTGCTAATGTGCACCTGGCCTTAATAGCAGCATTACAATTCTTTTACAAATTAATTCACTATGACATATCTGAGAATAGCTTTGATAGTGGAGGCCCAAAGCCCCGGCAAGGGCCCACTGTGCACCCAAACACGTCCAATACTGATCACAGACTTCTTTGGAAGAGTCATGAATGATGATCTTGTAAGGTATTTGGGATAAGACGCTAATGCCATGAATGACTCTCGCAAAGAATAGCAGAGACGAAATAACATGGCTGAAGATCACTACATGCAGAACATCAAATGGGTATCCAAAGTAGACAATGGCATATCCTGACCTTCTGTAGGGTATGCCATAAGACTATGACTGGTGACATGTCTCCCACACTGCTCCCAGCCTCCTGCTGTGCAGAAAACTACAATACAGCTTCATTCAAGTGAAGGGGTCAGTGCTCCAGTTCCCAATACAGCAGGAGGCAGGTAACATTAGCATACAGGAAAAATGTAAATTAGAATTTAGAACCCATCATCCGTAGGCTAATGGGTGTCCCAGCAGCCAAGAAGAAAGTATACCCTTGTCAGATCACATCACTTTTTATGGTAGACTCCAGGACTTATTAACTGATGCCCTCTCCATAGGACATCAATTAAAGATCAGTAGGGGCCCAACACCGGGGACTCCCACAGATCAGCTGCTTGAAGCAGCAGCGGCACGCCCTGAGCACCATTCCCGCCTCACAGGTCATGTGACATCAAGTCAGTCACAAGGCTTGTGCACAGCTCAGTCCCATTCAACTGAATGGGCTGAGCTGCAATAACAAGCACAGCTGTCCTATAAATGTATAGCGCTATACAGGGTAAGCAGTGAAAACAACACAGCGCCCACACGAACTGAACTACAATCCAGTGCCATCCTATGCATACATTGTCCAGAAATACAGCAGGCGTGAAAGGGCTCTACAACATGTATATTTTTTCAGAAAAATTATACTACCACATTAAAGGGGTTGTCCAGTTTTAGATCAATATTGAAAGAGAAATGTTCATAAAATGAAAAGTTGTACAATTTTCCAATATACTTTCTGTATTAATTCCTCATGGTTTTCTAGATCTCTGCAAGCGGATAAAAATCAATCCGTGGTCAACAGATGGACAGTCCGTGGTCATGTGGTGGACCAGTCCATGATCCTATGGTGGACATACAGGTGCACACCTTGTTACCAGGGAGTAAGCAGAATGAATGACAGCAAGCAGAGATCTAGAAAACCATGAGGAATTGATGTACAATGTTGCAATACATTTTCATTATACAAACAATAACTCTTTCTTAAAGAGGATCTTTCATGTCCTTAGAAAGCTGACATTTTAGTGCACGGTCAGCTTTCCCGGTATGCGCCCCGATGCTGGAGATATTAGTACAGTTAGTTTCGGTGCTGATCTCTCTCCACTGTCAGAAACGTGCACCGTACATCCTCTTTAATATTGGTCTGAAATGGGAAAACCCCCAGAATAGAAAACATTTCGACTCTCTTGACATGTTTGTTACAGAATATACTTGTGTTCTGTTGTGTTGCATTTTCTTATAACTGCATGGTGTTGTTCCTCTGTTATGGGAATAATTATTATAGGAATATATATATTCCTATACCGAATAAGAAAGACTATTCGCTGTTTGCGTACAAACTGAAATGGATAGAGATGGCCTCAAATAGTAAGTTACATTTTAACTGTTGAGGTGCAAGTGGTGCGGTAATCCAGGGCACGGCATGAGATCATACACTGTGTTTGGTACAATATGGATGAAACATGGGGGGGAAAAAAAGGGTAAATGCAAAAATGTTCTCTATCACAGTGTTCCCTTTTTCTCTACGGATGGCGCTAGAAATCCTTTTTTGTACAAGACAGGCTCTGTTATAGAAAGAAAGATCCTCTGATTCTCTCAGACTGCAGCAATCAGAACATAGCAGCATCTTTCCCACAGATCGTTGGCAGGCGTCGCTTCTAGCTTAGCTGGGTGTTCTGTGTTACTGACATGGCTTCAAGCTTAAGATAGGAATTTACAAAAAGAAGCATTATTATCCAAAGGCAGTGAAGTGACTGCTCCGACAGTCTGCAGGTAAAGGAGCGTTCACTCTCGCAGCTCATACAGGTCCTCTTATCATACCCTGTGCAGAATCCTTGCAAACACAGTGTCTAAAAGCCCAACAATCGAAACGGCGTTATTGGAGCAAATGTAGTCATCTCTCAGATGGCAAGACGCCATCTGGAAATATGTCCGCGGCGAGTTTTCATTTTTGAAAAAACAAAACAAAACAAAAAAAACTTTGTTGATCCCGATGTGATCTCCCATTGAAACGGTGTTGGAAGACTAAGCTAAGTACGTGCTTTCACATACATTCTGTCACACTGCCATTCTATTCCAAGGAAGAAGAGTCATCTTCGTCATCCTCGTCATCATCAAATGAACATGGGGTCTCCCCTCGGGATTCTGTGTAGTGGGATGTGCCGGAGCTGGAGTGGTGGCTGCTGTTAGTCAAAGACATGTCGGTGTCGAAAAACAATCCCGTGTTCACACTGTTGGGAACATCCACAAAGAATAAAGTTAAAAAAAAACTAAAGTTATTTTGTAGACTATAGAGGTTATTCAGGATTAGAAGAACATGGTTGCTTTTACTAGAAACAGCGCCCCATTTGGGTTGTGTCTAATATTGCATTTTATCTCTACTGAAGGGAATGGGGCTTGAACTGCAAAATCCATACTTGTCCACATTAGGTTGGTACAATAAGGATGTTTCTATCTTAAGAATAATTTATCAATATCAGATCAGTGATGGTCCAACACCCAGCACCTCCACCAGTCTCCTGTTCTCAGAGAATGGAGCAGAAAGCAGATATCGCTGTTCTCTGTGTAGTGGTCAGACTGGGTACTGCAGATCAGCTCCCATTCATTCCAATGAGATCTTAGCTGCAATGACTCAGTTCCACCATACACACAGAACAGCGCTGTCTGTTTCCTATTCCACTCTCTGAATATCAGCTGCTGAGAACAACTACATTGATGGAAGTGGCAGGTTTTAGACACCACCGATCTGATATTAGTGACCTAGGTCATCATTAGGTCATAAAGATGTTTTCTGGGATAAAAAATATTGAAGTCCTCTACTGGGACCATCCAAAAAAACGGGGACAAGGCCTATTTTTAGCTTGACCTAACCGTACCTGGACTGTGAGTAAGCAGTGGTGCCAGCAGAGTGCGCTGCAGAGGCCAACTGTGATGTACTGAAAGGAAGTCCTTGGTCTGTCCAAGATGTCCCCGAAGCCATGTCTAGCAGATAGAAAAGACAAATAACATAACTCTTTTGCAATATTTTTGTGGGATCATAAAATATATATTAGGAGCACAGTAATGGACAATTCTTCAACACTGGTTCAATAATAAGCAATTGTCACCTTATTACGACTACTCGCACATGTTCTCACTCATCTCTGATAGCATTCCTATCAGCGCAGGGCGGGTGAGGACAGATGCATTCAGGCCCGGGGAACACTTGTCATTTAGGATCTGATTAGCAAGTCCTTGAGAATGAGGGAGTGAAGAACACTATGTCACGACCCTTAGGAATGAGGTGGGTACAATGGCAGCTACACATCCTAGGTGCCAACTGGTAGTTCTCATGGAGTTGTGAGATGTGGCTGACCTTGGCCTTGTCTGTGCCGAACATCTGCTGATAGCAGCCACTAGGCTCCGGCCAGTGTCAGAGCTGTTACAGTATCTGTAGCTCATCCTCCTACTTCATAGTAAATTCCAAAAAGGTGTGCCAGCAATATCTGTGGGTGAACCTCATATTCTTACTCATCTTTAACCCTTAAAGGGGTTGTCCACTCTCAGACCAATATTGAGAGACAAATGTTATGGTTTGTATAATAAAAAGTTGTACAATTTTCCAATATACTTTATCAATTCCTCTCGGGTTTTCTAGATTTCGGCTTGCTGTCATTCATTCTGTTACTTCCATTGGATAAAAGTCTGACCATGGTCATGTGATTTGCGGTCCATGGTCATGTGATTTGCGGTCCACGGTCATGTGATGAGCACACAGGTCACAGCACAATCAGACAGCTGCCTGGTCACTCATTTAATTAATTATTGTGTTTCCACTTATAGATTAGAAACTGTTGAGCCTGATCCTTCTCGGCCTAAGTGAGCCAGGAATGACTTTTTATAAAAAAATTTCTTTTTATAACGCAAAGCCAAAGCAAATTATATTGTAAGGTTTCTACATGAATGTAGGAAGTCTAAGAGCAAAATAGAGAATTTTTTTTTTTATTAAAAAAAGTGGGACAATAGAGGAATCCCACAGACACCTTGATAATACTTATGTGAGAAATCCTGACGATAGTATCTAAGGGTTAAAGAGGATCGGTCCCCTCTCTTTACTTGTCGATTTTATTAAATACGTGTATTTCTCAAAAAGAAACATTGATATTCTAGGAGTATCTTTTCTTATATCTCTGCGGTGTGTTGTTCCTCAGTTATTCCTCCAGCAAATTTATGATGGGTGAAACCAATCCTCTACAGTGGGTGTATCCTGGCACAGTCTGGTGCTGTCAGCAGCAGTTGGTCAGTGTCAGGGTGAATAAGGACATATCTCTAACTGGTAATACCCAATGTATTCATACATTTCGTACTTATTAGAGCATGCATGTCAGGAGCTGAGCCACTACATACAGAATGGAGCCATGCTTGCGGCTCAGTTCTCTGGATAAGTTCTGGTGCTGACCGCTGCTGAGTACAGCTGGAGCTGCATGTTGGACTCCCACCATTCTGATACTGATTACCTATCCTAATAATAGCTCATCATCTAACTCTGTTTTTTGTACCAAAGTCAACCCAATAGCCTGTAATAGGGGTCTCAAACTCAGCCAGGTAAATAGCCCACATATAACAAAAAAAAACAAAAAAACTGAAATTGACAGGACGAATTCCTTAAGCCCTGATTCTGTAAAATGGCCCCCAAGTTGTATACCCCATACAGTGGCAGATCCCATCAGCACCTCATATACAGGTGATTATTAGTACAGCACTTTGCTCACTGCTCCCTGGCCGAGCTCCTTCTCTGCTCTGGGTGCACTGCAAGGAGCAGGAAGGAAGGGGAGAGGTGAGAACTGCACTCACGCTGCCCGCAGGTGGTACAAGTCACAGTCGCAACGTGGCAGGGCTCTGTCAGTTTCAGATCTGGGTCAGGGCTCTTTCTCTTCCCTGCAATCTGGCTGCATTTTTAACATCTGGATTGTCAGAACCGGTTGTATCCCATCCCTGGCCGCAGGCCATAGATGAACGCCCCAGGGGTTGCATGTAGCACACTTGTTTGAGACCGGTGGCCTATAGAAGAACATTCAGAGCTAGGTTTGTAGACTTCATGATCAAACCATTACAACATGGAAGAGTTTCCATCAAAGAGTGAGATTTACTGTATATGGAGAGCTAAACACATGACAATATGGTTCCCCTGATATAACATAGGTAGTGCCCAAAGGCATATTCATCTAAGCTGTGTATCTGGCATGGTGTGACTGCGCTCTACATTTAGTAGTATTCTGTCCAGTAAATGTGAATGGGATTTCCCTTCAGTGGACAGACTGTTCTGAGCGATCAACAGGAAAAGCCCTTTCATTAAGCAGAGATGGCACCGAGGAGGAAATGAATAGCCTTGTCCCTGTTAATATGCATGGCAAGTCTGCAGCCAGCTCTGCCCCGTCCTACAGACAATGGCCGAGACTACGGAACCCCCACCACTTAGCGGCTTTGTATTCTGCAGTCATGCATCCAAACCCTGCCCGGGGCCACTTAACTCTTTAACTCTTTCAGCCTGGATTATCTCTAATTGAGACCACCACAAACTGGATACCTGAATAAAAAGTTTCAAATTCTGTTTAAAGAGGCACGAATCCTAAAATGTGCCCGGAAATGGACCTGGAGATTACCAAGTATGGAACTATATGAGAGAGTAGAGATGACAGAAGCGGACAGACATTTTTCTGCATTTAAGTCTACCACCACCCCCAGCATATTCAACTACTACTGCCATGCTACAGAGGACAATACAGAGATATACAACATACCTTTGTTATGTCATTGTTGTAGATTTGGAAAAAAAACTACTTTAAAGTCTTATACAAATGAAGCAGTAGGTGCACTGGGGGCGGGTCTTCAGCTCCCTGGAGCACTGCTCTTTCTGCTCAAGAAGAAAGGGAGACATCATAGCAGTGGGAGGATCAAGTCTCATGGCATGGGGGTGACGCAGGTAGAAGATGGCTGGCGTCTGAACAGTAAGAGCAGTGCGCGTGGAAGCTGAAGGCCCGCCACTGGTGCATCAAATGCCTCATTGGCATAAGACTTCAAAGTAGTTTTTCCCCCAAATCTACAATCTAATATACATAACATAGGTATGATGTCTATCACAGGGATGAATTCTAACATGGCGGTGATAGCTGAGTACACTTGGTGGATGTGGTGAAATCAGTGAGTCCATCCAACCATCTGTGCGTGCGTGCGTGCGTGTATCCTCACTATCTAAAGGCAGAGGTAGGTGGAAGACAGAAATCGGGCACATGTAACACGTTGGATATGCTTGTCCTTACACTAGACTCACACTAGCATTCGGGTCCGCATGAGGATGCAAAAGATGGAGAGCCTGTCTGCTTAAAAAGCAATTACCCAAGGACACCCACAGACCTCATAACCTATAATGCTATAATCATCCTTATATCACAGAGTAACAATTCCATCCAACAAGAAATAAGTAACACTGAACTGGAAATGTGGTGGTGAAAAAAAACCCAAAAACTTTTATTAATAAATAGATAAAAAGCCAGTATGTTACACCTAAATAAATGCCCATGGACATAAACCAAACAAAAATGAGATATTTATTTCTAGCCAGAGGAGAACAAAAAAGGTAACGACAACAGCATACCAAAACCATACCTTTGTCTCTGAATTTAATCCGCCAATTTTAGGTGGAATCTACAGTGGAGTCAGAGACTCTAACACAGATGTGAACTTAGCCTTAGGGGAGATGAATCAGCACTGGAGGTGTCCAGCAATGATTATTCCCCTGACCCTATTGAGAACACAGTCTCATGTATATGGGGCTTGGGAATATGGCTACCTGGCAAATAACTATCCAACATATATGGTCTGCTTTACAGTCATGAATGTCACTAAAGATTACCAGCTTAATGGGTGATAACAGGGGGCAATAGACTACATTGCGATTCGGATGGAAACTTCAGATGTTTAAGTAAGATGGGGTGTCTAGGATTAACTTGACGCTCTAAAGACTGAAGAGCTTTGTTTCTGTAGGATTTCCTGTTTGTACCTAAGATATGTTATTATAGAGTAAAGAAACTTTTCATTGTAACTACTCCCAACAGAGAGACCAGCAGGGGGTCTGCTATCTGAAACAGTATTCTGGAGAAGCCGCCAGCGTAGGTACTGTACAATCACCATTTTTGGTTACAAGTTGCACTACAATAATATGTATACTCTTGCTCTGCTGGCAGACTCACACAGAGCTCTGGCTATGCAACTTAGTATCTTAGATCTTGGGAAGCAAGGCCCCATGACATGGCGGACAGCACAGTCTGAGTGAGACTCCAACGCTCCAATCCGATCTGATATTTATATTTATCCTATCCTGCTCCGTGATATCAGATTAGAATTGAATGGACCCTTATATAAATTAATAAATCACGAAAGGCACTTCCGTTAAATTGTCACCCACTCGGCCTGCACACTCGGTCGTGTGCAAGAGGCCTAAAATCTTCAGTTTTTTATGAATATGCTCTGCCCCCTGCTGTTAGCAAATGTGTAATGACATTACAGAAGTATTGTTGGAACACTGGTATAAGTAGCCTCATAAGCTTACCAATGTAATAATAATATCACTTACCTGTTACATATCCTTCCAGAGCTCTGGGTACAAAGGATTTGGCAAGTTTTAGGTTTTCTGAAGTGCATTTCCCAGATTCCAGCCCAAATGACATCCCCATTCTCTTCAGAACCTCAATGTCATCATGTATTTCAAAGGCATTGTCAAAATTGAAAAGATATTCAAATCTGTAAAAAACACAAAAATGTGGTGAATGGACTAAAACACATTATAATGAAAACCAGAGCGACAAGATGATATATGAGATAGTAGGAAATTAAAGGTAATCGATTAATAGGTTTAGGTTGCCCAAACATAGTAATCTATACGATGCATGCAATGAAGCGACTTTCACTGTCCTCTGCAAGTCCTGGGGACACAACTTCAGCCACTTCAAAATGATGATCATTCTGGTGCGGCCAGAGCATGTCCCACGTACAGCTTGCCATCTACATCACCTTTCCAAAAAATTTGTGTAAGTGGCATAAAAATGCCAAAGATGCTAAATTTTCATGTAAAGGACTTCACGATCCTGGCATAGGAAGGTGATAAATATTAAACAGGGTACACAACTGCTATGGAGCATGTACAGAGAGGGCTTTTGCCACTGACTGTTTGCTTGCTATAATGCAGTCCTGGTGGCTACATGTAGCCATCACTAGCAGGAACGTCCTACATACAGTTTTAGGCTAGCTAGAGCTGCTTAGCAACTATGGCCATAACACAGACAAGACTGTGAAAGTGGCCGCAATGTCACTCGGGGCCAAAGCTAAAGGATAGCACAAGTCTCATTTGATTCTTATCAAGCTCAATGCTAGTTGAATACATCTATATGCAGGTAGCTCCCCCTAGTGGTGACTAAATACAGCCAAAAATGTAATAATTATCAAATTAGAACAATGTAGGTCTTCAATACACAGGCATAAATGTTTGGACTTAAAGACAGAAAGGCGGTTCCTATTAGGTCTTTGTACTCACTTGTCGCTAGAAATACTGCAGTCTATGACCGTCTTCTTACTTGTGTTTACAATGATAAACGGCAGCTTGATGGTGGAGTTTACAGCAGGAGGGGTCTGACTCAATTGTTCATTTTGCTGATTTCTCTGAACAAGGTGCTTGAAGGCGATTTGCTACGAGACGAGAATAAGAAGAGAAAGTCAACAGATAGCTAAGCTATAACTATGAGGCCATTTAGGTGGTAGTATGCCCGAAATGATCTCCCAAGCAAATCATAGCTGAGCTGTACATACAAGGGGACCGCAGTATATTCACTGTTAGGGTAAGTCCTTATGGGACAAAATTGCTGTGGATTTTGTTGCAGGATTTACACAGTTAAATCTACTGCGGAATACAGTAGCAGGCAAGTGGATGACAGGTTAACAAGTCTCATCCACTTGCCTTGAAAATATTCCACATGGAATCTGACCTGTGCTGCAGGCGTTCTCAAGTTTCCTTTGCATCTTCGACCCTTTGATGCAAAAGGGGTAAAATCCACAGCAGATTTGCCACGTGTATTAAACTACCCATCTACTAGTCAGCTTTTTCATATGCAAAGATGTGGGACATATAAAAGGTCTCTGAAGGTCTTTGTGCTGGTAAGACTGTCATAGGAATTGCTATGTGTGCATTTTCCTCTGCCATACAAATAAAGGTGAGGAATGTGTGATGTGTATTATATTATATACACATTACAATCAGATTATCGGTGGTCATGTCATAACCTGGTAACATCATGAAAGCAGAGTTCCCTGAATTTGCAATGGCGCTACACAATGGATACATACATCATAGCAATTATTTAGTCTAAACCTATTAAAACGCCACTATATGGAGGACAACCCATTCACAGGGTTTCTGGTCTGCTATCTGATGAGACTTAACAAATACTTCCATTGTCACAGTCTTCATTCTTTCTTTGCAGCATTGTATGGGTGGCCCTGTGACCAGCGGCTCACATGATGCACGCTTACATTAACAAAGACACACAGGACCCTCAGTGTTAAAATATGGCAGCAAGCGGGAGGAATCTTTTTGTACTTCATACACAATGAGGACGCGACAAGCAGATGAGAAGCATACGATACGAGACACATACTTCAGGAAAGTGAGTGCATGAAGAAAAAACATAACAAAGTCATTCTCTGTAGCTAGACGGCTCCGTGCCCAGGGTAGAAGGAGGATGACTCTTGTATGGCTTACAAACAAGCTATTATGAAGTTACTGGACAGCAGCATGGCAAACATTCATTAAGTAATGTGATATGGGTAAGGCAGTATTATGTACAGGAAAAACACTACAAACACGTGACCTCATGGTTATCATAGATAAGTGCCTAGGAGGGCACAAGAATAAACCCATAAACATTAAATGGAGGTAATACATTGCAATGTGGAAGCTCTACCTGTTCTAAACTATGGCGCAGTTAATCCAAGTAAAGCTATGATACAATGTGCAAATATTGCAACCATTTCTCTATGCAAAACTCAATAGAACACATTTGAATATTTTGCTTAAAGGGTTTTTCCAGTGCTTTAATGTTACATTAAAGGTCTTAGGCTGTGGGTATTCCAAGTCCTCCTTTCACGCCATAGCAAAGCTTAAAAGCTTTTACCAGCATCAAATGGATATTTATACTGTTGACCTCCCTATAGGATAGGTCATCAGTATGTGCTCTACAGTATTGGGGTTCGATACCCAGACAGCTCATTCATCAGCTGTTTCAGCAGCCTCGAGGTGGTGCAAGCTGCTGTAGTGGATAGAAAAAGACATATGCAATCTGCTAATATTCAAGTAATAGGAGTGGAACAGCAGCCCCACCCGCTATATAGTGGTGGTTCAAGGGAACTACAGCTCCACTTCTATTATATCAATAGGTGCAGTTTGCTCCCTGTCCACTGCAGCACCTGGAGGCTTCAGGAATATCTGATCTGTGAGGGGTCCGGATAGCAGACTCCCACAAATCAGGTACTGATGTTTTATACAAATCATAGGTATATATAGATTGAGGGCCTTCAGGAAGAATACTCAAAATACTAAACACAAAGTACAATAATATAACTTCTATACTCTATTATACAAATGTGGCGGTGTACCTGTAGCAGCAGTTCTTGTAGCTGAGCACTCTTCTGTTTGATACGCTCTATCCTCCTCTGCTTCTCTATCTATAAAGCCAAAAATACACATGCAAGTAAATGACTTCATCCGTGTTTTCACAGCTGAAACAATGACATCAATAATTCAGGCCATAAAGAGTGGCTATAGACATAAGATGAATGTCAGCCGACCCCCTGATTTTGGAAGGACCATCGACTATCCATGACAGAATCTTCCATGATGGCAAGGAAATGAAAGGTCAGACATGTTGGATTTCAACATGCTCCATCCTTTTCTTCTAAAGTGAGATAAGGCATGCCCAGAGGAGTCTTATTTAACCCACCAGTAAAAAGCACAAGTCTGCCAGGTAGCTCCAAATGTGCATGTTGTATGGTGGTATCAAGAGGAACAGCTCTTATTTGTGTGACAGCCATCTCAAGCATATGGTAAGACTAGCATTGCACTCAATGAACAATCCCATTTGGGGAAAAGTGTGCCCTGTTACATCCACAACACCCTCTGCAGCTCTTATGCATATTCTATAGAACACCTGACAAATAACCTATACATTCCTTTACCCTACACATTAGTAGTAACTCCATACACACAGACGTGACCACCAAATAACTGGGATAGGAAGCACCAAAAGGGTTAATTCACATGCAGCAGATTTGTTGCAGAAATTTCTGAAACTGTTCCATTCACCTGAAGGGGATCACATAAATCCAAGCTCATGCTGCAGAAACCCATTCAGATGTAGGAAATGTCTGTCTCACACATGTGTGAATTGATCCTTAGGAAGACTTTTCATAATGAAAATAGCAACCTATTTTTTTTAGTTTGCTATGGTCTTACATAATACAGAATAGCTGTGGTTTTGTAGATTCTCATCGGCACATACATTTACACCCCCGCTCATGCGGGCAGCCATGGTCTGATGAACTGCACTAGTAATGAGCTGCCGAGTCAGCTGCTCCCCACAGCTGGGTACAGGGACCTTAGCTCTGTACATATCCTGCCTGCAATACAACAGATTTATTTACCAAGCCGAAAATATACACATGCCCTATGGATATTATACAACATGCAGGCATTAACACAGTAACCAAGCTATTAAAATCATCCAAAATAAACTCAACGACCCAGTCCTGCCTATTATAATGTTGTACACTCGGATCTAAACACTCCAGAAAAGCACATATTATGCACCTAAATATAGCGTTACCACAATCTGTGCATGCATAAAAATAACAGCATATAGGACAGGGCTGCAGAACAAAGCCAAAAACACATGCCGAGACAAATTACATGTACTATTATGGTGACTTGGATGTATAAAGTGACTGCCGCTCATCTAGGCTTTGCATTGGATTGCCAAAACAATAAAGCAATAATAGCAAGAGGATTTGGTTGCTACTTATTCTACGGTTTATCCTTCTAGAGCAGTGGTTCTTAACCAGGGTTCGATTGAACCCTAGGCTCTATGCACGGTTCATTTTGTGTACCAGTAAAAAAAAACCATATACCTATGTTTTGAATTTGGAAATAAATCATATTTGATTTATCACTAAAGAAGGGTTCGGTGAATGTGCATATGAAACTGGTGTTCTAGATGTTTTCAAGACTTTTCTCACTATAATAGGTCAAAAGAGACATCAAAGAGAGGATTCCCTTCTTAGGACGCCCATCTATGAGAAATGTGAACTCGCTGACAGTGGAGGTGGGTCTAGTCTATGGCTGCTATCCTGGTAGTTACACCCTTGCTGCAGTCTGTAATCAGACTTGGGGGAGCCACATGGGAATAGCGGAGAACTGCTGTATAACTCCAGGGCTGTGGAGTCAGTAGGCCAAACCACCGACTCCTTCATCAATGGCTGACACCCTCTGTCAGAGAAAAGCAGTCAAGCTCCTCTAATTCACAAGAAAGTTACACCTGCCATCTACGCCAATTCCTGACTGGTGTAAATTTCGATTCTGACGCACGGTGCATCACGTGGCAACCTGGGAATTGATTAAGGCTGGCGTAAAAATGGTGGACAGTCTTACAGTTTCACCCCAATGTAACCCAAAAGGTACTATAGTATTTGCATACCTCTAAATTCTCACATTCCTGCACAGAGTTGGACGGCAGACCGATCCATTTTATTTCCTTCTTCTCCTTTGAGATAATATTCATGGCCATTAATACATTCAGGGCATCGTATACTCGCCGCCTGATGTTCTTCTGGTCATAGGCCTGAGTATCAAACAAGGCATAAACTATTACTCAAAGCACAGTGAATACACAACAAAAGGAGCCCTGAAAATGGGGTTAGAAACAATATAGTAATATAAAGTAATATACCAGTGTAATACACTGGACCACCAGTACAGACAAGAGTATGGGTTATAGATCCTATATTCACCTTCAAAAGAAGCAAAAAAGACAACCGAATCTAGTCTTCACTTACAGAGTCAGAGGGCAGCTGTCCGGCAGAGCTAGTAAACTCAGCCACCAATTCATCGGCCACTTCATTGTAAGACGTGGTCCCTTTGGTCTGAACCTTCTCGCAAACCTTCATAGAAAAATGTCGCAGACCCTTCCCACTCTTCTCCCCTCTTTTGCTTCTCTTACTGTAGATGAGAAAGTATCAACTAATAGATCACAAAGAAACCGATAAGACATATTCTGGAAAATGGTTTGACTTTTTATTATACAAAACACGTCAATGATGAAGAGACTTTTTATATCACAAGGGATGAAAGCCTTACAGATGTAAATACTTTACAAACATGTGGCTGTACTAGAGTTTTTGGGAAGGGTGTGCCCGCGATGGATAACATTACATGTGCATCACAATACCCTAGAGAGGACAGCATGCCATTTGGAAAGGTTATTAATTCCTTTCCAGTATATGGTGGTTTACTTGCAGTTTCACGAAGCAATGATGTGAGGGGGTCAGAATATTTTGTAGCTCATTTGCTTTCTCTCCCATATATTCTTTATACTCTGGTCAGCAGTGCACACGCCGTTTATACGAGCGGCCAACAAATAGTAATTTTCGTGCCTGCACAAAAGATGTGATCGTCTGCATTTGATCACTGGGTATGTTAACACTGGGCAATATTGGGTAATATAGGTTTGTACCATGTGGTCAATCATTGCCCTGTGTTATTTCATGGTGACTGGGGACTAATGCATTGGTGACCTATCCACAACTCAGGTCCCTCTCAGATCAGTTGGTTACAGATGCTGCAACGTACAGGAGTGCACTGAGGCCTATCACAGATATCGCAGGGACTGTGCTTACTATTACAGCTCTGTCCCTTTCACTTGAATGAGACTGAGCTGCTGCTGTACCATGTGACTGGTTACATGAAGTCAATGGCATAGTGAAGAAGTTGCAGCTGATCAGCGGGAGTCCCCAGTGTTGGACTTCCATCGATTACACATTGATGACCTAACCTATGGAAGACCCCTTTAATACTAGGATACAAGATAGAAATAGTCCAATTTTTTTGCCACATAAGAGGTCATAAAGAAGCCACGAAGTCCTAATAGATCCCACCAACATTCAGTCGTGATTCTGGCATTTTAATTGATTGGAGCCCTTAGCAGCAAATAAAATTATGAAAAAATTGAGCCCTTCTCTTTCAGATTTATTCTAATATTTTGTATAATATATTTTTTGAAAGCACAGCCTACATAGTTTATATTGTAATCTATATAAAGTATATTTTATACTTAATATGTAAAACTGTCCATTGAGAAAATATGTAATGTGAGCAGAATGAATTAAAACACTAAGTAAAAGCAAACACAATGACCTACGGTACAATTTGAATAAAAAAGTGGAAAAGTACAGGGAAAAAAAAAAACCTAAAAAAGCAAAAAGGATTTTACAACATATCTTTCCCTCTTTGTTCTAGCAGCCCTACATCCTGCAACCAATTCAGAATGCAGAGAGCCCAGCATAGATATGGCAGATGATAGAGATGCTTCCTGACAAGTGGTTGCCATAGTGGGCAGCTACTCTCTGAAAAAATCCACAGGGATTAGTTCCAGAGTCCTTGTTAGGAATAGGACGAGGAAGTGAATAGAAATGGAAGTATCAGGACGCTGCCAGAAAGCAACTGGCCTGAACTGCTCTACATTTACTTCTTTCACATGGTGGCTTCATAGCATCTATTCACTTTTGTTCTAGTGTAATGACTTGAATAGCCGACTATACAATATATATATATATATATATGTATGACCTGCAAACATATAGAAATTTAGGCACTATTTTTAAAGGTTTGTGGTAACTTAACGGTGTTGTCTGGGCTTGAGATAGTTAATGGCCTATCCTCAGGAAGGGCCGTAAATACCAAATATTGTTGGGGGCCCTGAGGGCCGACCCCCTGGACTGATCAGGTACCACTGATTTCAATGTGCTGAACTGCAATAAAGGCTCCTGGCCACTATACAGGTCAAAAATTGCATTAAAAATGGCATCCTTCTCACCACTATAATCTTTTTTTTTCTCCTTCTTACCTCTCCGAGAAGTCAGACTCTATGAACTCACGAGTACGTTTCCGATCCCTATGGGAGAAAAAAATAAAATTATTAGGTCACCCATGCACACAGCGAACCCAAACCCACGGCCCTGGTGTATAAGCACATTGGCGGGAATTCATTAACCCATTCCACCCATCTAAACCAATTTTCTGGTTTAGATGGGTGGAAATGAGGTGCATCTTAGGCCCACAGCC
The DNA here is from genome assembly GCF_031893055.1 of Leptodactylus fuscus. Lineage (NCBI taxonomy): Eukaryota > Metazoa > Chordata > Amphibia > Anura > Leptodactylidae > Leptodactylus > Leptodactylus fuscus. The sequence continues at coordinate 197,099,568 of NC_134267.1, read as the reverse complement.
CTTTCTTGAGCCAATGATGTGCCACATTCTTCACTCTGGGCCATACTCTTAGTAAAAGTGAGAGAAAAGCCAAAGACACCTCAACCCAACAAAATTATTATAAGAGTTACACAGGAAACCTATGCCCTGACTGGCGTAGATTTTAATTCTGGCACATGGGAGCATACCTGATATATTAAGAGGCTGGAATCTTCTAATAATTCAGACATACCTTGCACCAGGTGGGGACTATGTTAAGAACAGTGTAGGAAAAACTGATCTTAAGAAATTGGTTATATACATGATTAGATTTTAAGCCTGGATTCAGAACATAAGAATATTTTGTTCTGTGTGTACAATGATAAAAGCAAAGTTTTCAATGAGGAATTGCACATGTTTTGCGTAGATATGGCACAGGCTCTCACGTTGGCACTGAGCAAGTCCATTACAGCCTACAGCACAGGATAGGAGGCAAACACTTGGTTTGGGATTTCCAGCTCCCACTGAGGAGGGTTGCCTTTTATCTTCTCTGCTCAACCCTTTACCTTGGGAGTATATTTCTAAGCAAGGAACTGCTAGGGCCGCCACATTACCTTACAACCATGTCACAGTTTCACATCTACCATCTCCAACATCACATGAGCAGTAGGAGCCTACATTTCCATATCCCATCTGGCCTCGCATGAACACATGAAACATTTATGGAGTTTTCCCATACATAGCCATTGCAATTGTATGGGAGAAAACGCAATTTGACAGGAAGCAAAGGAGGGGGACTAGACATGGGAGGAGAAACGCTGGAAATTAGCTCAACATGAACAAAAGAAGATAAAGAAATAAAAGGAGAGCTGGACCCCATCCTGGCCCCGAGAAATTGCAGAGATTTACAATTCCATTAAATCACATTGCAGACACACAGAGGTCAAGCAGAATTACCCAGGAATCCAGCTGGTGGCATCTGTGATGTGACTCTGAGTGACCATGGCGGAGGTGGCCGCGGTGAACTGTCTCCCTATGAGAAGATCTGCTCCCGCGCTCAGTCTCTGGGGAGTGCTTATAATCTAGAACAACAAAAGTGACATTGTAATAGTGAATATGGCATATTAGTACAAACACGGTCATCCTGTTTATTTTGTCTAATGTGAACTAGCAAAGCCCGTCAGATAAATCACTTTTGCAATAGGCCAATCACAGCAAGTGCAAGACTCTCAAATTGATAATGAACTACTATGTCCAGCAAGCTCGGTCATCCAGGGGATCGGAGAAGAGTTGCGAGAATATTGATCAGTCTGTAGGGTATAAAGACCATAGTGTGGGAAACACTACTAAGTGGAATTCAACCTATGACTTTCCCAATATACACTTATCCACTCAGTAACCAGAAAGTTCTTCCAGTGTAGGCGGCCCAAGACCCAGGAGGCGGTAAATGCTCCCAAACATATTAGGAAAGCATACAAGACCTCAAATGCACAAATATGAAAGAAAAAGGAAGAGCACCATTTATAACGGTGGTGGTTCAGCCTAGTGCGGATACCTATAGTCAAGGCAAAGATCTTAAAGACATGTATGGTAGCCTCATCGCCTTTCTAGCTCACTTTGTGAAAACTACAGACAAACATGGGTTAATAGTTGTGAGCCAGAAGCCCACAGCAGGTGTATAGAATAAAGACTAATGATGGTCACATGGGAGATCCAGAAACGGTCCCAAACCCTGGCAGTGCAGTCAGAGGCCCCCCAGAACACACGTCACTGCTGCTCTTGGCTGACCCCAGGTCCACCTCTCCGCTTTGATCTCCACCGGAAGCTAAGCTGGGACCCCAGGCTGCGACCCTGCACTGGATGCTTTACTGCAGGTCTCAGAGACCCACAGAGAAAGACAGCCGCTCTGTGACAATCATTCACACATCTTCTCCGGCTGCAAAAACATTTAAAGCTGTAGCCGGCGTTGCTCAAACCTTTCTATTCTGGCCCTGGGTATTGTGGTGCTCATTCGTGGGCTGTGGGAGGGATTTATACAAATGACTCCGGGTCAGTCTTCCGGCTACGGCGAATTTTGAAGGGTAGATAGGTGGATTATGTAATTCACTTCTATATAGGAGGAGGGGGTGTTGCCATTAACATGCACCTATATGTATAAGACCTTTATCAGATTAAGTAAAATAAAATAGAAGTGAGTGAACTTCTCCGATATGCGTATACATTTACCTATAGATGTGGCTTCGGAGCACTGACTAAATAGAGTCTACTACTTTTCATGCGTCTATGCTAGGATAGGTGGGTCTGCTACTCATTTACCTTTCCCAGTATAACCCTTGAGTAAGGTCCTAACTTTACAGATAAACTCAATTAATAATCACTTTTTTTTTTTTTTTTTTTTTTTTAACTACAGCTCCAATGCAAAACTATATGTCTCCATGGTAACAGACTACAAACAACCCATGTATAGTCTGATCTAGCAGTCATATTGCCACCTTTGTTCCTTTACTTGTCATTTAGAATTAAGGGAGATATGGGACAAAGCCCCCCAGCTCCTGGCCAAGGCTTAAGTGACTGATGACAACAATACACCCCAATAATTCTATATTATTTACATTGGTCCATCCATGTCTGCTGACTACTTAGTGACCACCACTAAATAGAAGGCGTGCAGGTAAGCTTCTGATGAAGAGGTTGCAGTGTTCACCTAAACATCTGATCAGCAGGGTGCCAAACATCAGACCATCTTGATCGGCTATTGATTGCTTGTCCTGACAACAGGCCATCAATATTGTGATCCCAGAAACAACCTATAAGGTTAAGTCCTACGTTGCAGGACATAGCAAAAAAGCGCTGCGTGAAAAAACGTGGCGGAAATGCATGACGATTACTTCTGCAGCACTTCTCACAAACTCTGCAGACTTTCTGCTTCAACTATGCCCATAATGAAAGAGCCGGCGTTTCCAGAGATATAGGTAATTGACATACTGCGATTTCCAAAACGCGACAGTTATGAAAAATGCAGCATTTCCGTTGCAGGTATTTTCCTGCAATGTGTGGATGGGAATCGCAGGTACTATAAAAACACCGCGGTTTTTACATTTATGCCACGTGGGACTCTGGCTTAAGTGTGTTTGGAGGGAAGGGAACCCAAAAACTAACTGGTCTCTATAATTCTAGAAAAATAACATTTATGGAAAGCTTTACTAACAGATTTACACTGGTTTAGCACCCACCATGATGGCTACCCGCTGGGCAAAATGTCCATCTTTGGGGCTGCTGCTTTAACTCTACTCTGAAGGGGTGTGCGTGTTAAGACATGGGAACAAATCATTCCCAATCAGGTCCCTAATACTGTTAAAGAAAATACTGCCACAGCCGTCTGGTCCTGTGAAAACCAATTAAGCTGTTTGCTTATCATGCAATAGTTGCCAGAATACCGCGGGTAATGTTACCTTGTGTCTCTCCTGCTCAGCGGGTTTGTTAGAGGAATTATTTTTACATGTGCAGTCAGACATTCCGAGCGCTTTCTTACAAACAGAAAATTCACTTTAGTTTTCCAACACTTCACATCACCCGGGCTTAACCCATTGTGTTCCAGCGGTGCCCAGACAGAAAGTGTGAATATGGTCGTATAGAGAAGTTCTGTTGGAAAGGTCAGGGTTCTGTTGTAATGATCAAAGCCATATAAAATAGATTTTGGAAACACAAATTATGTCTGATATTACAAAGCCATGCCGACAATATAATGGGAGGCCATGGAGTGAATGTGAAAGGTTTTATTTGATCAAAAGCATTCATCACTTTCTCTATTTATATGTACGGTATTTAAAAAAAAAAAAAAAAAAGAAGAAAAAAACCACACACTAAAAAGGTCGGCTTTTGTGCTATTACCATGCATTCGCACAGCAGTATCACATTCTTCTCATTTACATTTTATTTTTACTGATTTATATAGCACCAACATATTCTGCAGCACTGTACACTCTGTCTACGTAAACTCACTGATATAGGGAGAACTGTCAATCACCATGTGGGCGGGGTAATCAGGACTCCCACTATCTCTCCTAGGAGTCCTAATAGTATCTACTCCGATTACATGGTTCAGAACCCCTATGTACAGAGCCTAAAAACCTAGGAGAAAGCAAGTGTACACACTATCTGGATAACTCCTTTACACCCTGTTCACACAGCTACAAACGAAGATGAATTTGAGGTGGACATCCGAATCGGATTGCTCTTAATTTTCCACCCCTTGGCTACCCATAATGGAATGCCATCATGATTAAAAACACTGCGAGGCAAAACATTTTTGGCACTATGATATTCATTACCTCTCCTTAGGATGGGCCCCACTGATCTAATATTGATGGTCTAAAACCATGAAAGTCCATGCAGATGAACTGACTGAAGGAGCTGCAGGGTTTGGACAGGTGCTGCAACCTCTATACTGCTTACCAAGCACAGTGCGGTATATCGCCTAGTGGCGGTGCTTGGTACTGCAACTTAGTCCCATTTATTTAAATGAACTGCTGGTCGTGATGTCTGAACATGTGGTCAAATGGTCGTGATGTCACTGGCATGAGAAATGGAAAGGAGTTCAATAATAGCGGAAAGGATATAGAGAAGGTACGACCAATATAAGAATTTTACTACATAAGTTATATAAAGTAAATTCTAGTACAAGTCAATAGACAACAATCAGGAATGGTCAGTACATTTCTGGGCGCACTGGCTCCTGGGATTTGTTAGGCCAGAGTATGGTAAAGTGGTAGAATCAGCAAGTTATGGAGGACATACTGCCCATAGACAGCAGTGTATATAATATAGATAATATATAATAATAATAAATTTTATTTATATAGCGCCAACATATTCCGCAGCGCTGTACAATTTGTAGGGTTCAAATACAGACAGAAAGATACATTACAAAGAAAGTCATTTCACACAATGGGACTGAGGGCCCTGCTCACAAGAGCTTACAATCTATGAGGTAGAAGGGGTGACACAAGAGGTAGCAGGGGCGGTATTGCTTATGCAGAGATCAGACACTTTTGTAATAGAGGTGACTGTCATTACACAAACATAAGACTTTATGAGCCGTCAACAGTCGTGTCCTTTAACATGTGGATGGAGCTTGGACCTATAAAGTTAGCATGAGATGACATCATATCATGTGGGGAAATGTGGGAGCGGGGACAGAGGAGGGTTAAGGGTTTACGTTAGAAATTGTGATTGGCCTGTCTGAAAAGATGTGTCTTTAGTTTGCGTTTGAAACTGTAGAAATTGGGAGTTAATCTAATTGTCCGGGGTAGAGCATTCCAGAGAAGTGGTGCAGCTCGGGAGAAGTCTTGTATACGAGCGTGGGAGGTTCTGATAATAGAGGATGTAAGTGTTAGGTCACTGAGTGACAAGAGAACACGGGTTGGGCGGTAGACAGAGATGAGGGAGGAAATGTATGGAGGTGCGGCATTATGGAGAGCCTTGTGGATGAGAGTGATAACTTTATATTTTATTCTATAATGACTAGGCAGCCAATGTAGCGACTGGCACAGACCGGAGGCATCGCTGTAGCGTCTAGCCTGATAGATGAGCCTGGCCGCTGCATTCAGAATAGATTGTCGAGGGGAGAGTTTAGTGAGGGGAAGACCGATTAGTGAGGAGTTACAGTGGTCAAGGCGAGAATGAATCAGAGAGACAATAAGTGTCTTTAGTGTATCTCTGGTAAGGAAAGGGCGTATTCTGGAGATGTTTTTGAGGTGGAGGTGACATGAACGTGCGAGTGATTCAACATGAGGGGTGAAGGAAAGGTCTGCGTCAAACATGACCCCGAGGCAGCGGGCATTATAGTAAGGCCTGAGATAGATAAGTTATGGTGGACATACTGCCCATAGACAGCAGTGTATATTATGTAGCTAAGTTATGGAGGACATACTGCCCATAGACAGCAGTGTATATTATGTAGATAAGTGTATCCCCGAGGTGCACGCTGGCTTTTATGACAAGACGTGTATGTGACTGGAGAGGATCATTACGGAGGAGTGAGGCTTTGTTGTTTTACTGCGCACAGGATGGTGTCGTACTAAGAAAAGATGGTGCTTACATGACACTTGTTTGTGTTATTCCTTGCCCTCCCCTTTGTGGCCTCCTTATTGCTTTCTTACTTAGTACGCTGCTTTGAAACTTTTTTTTTTTTTTTCAAATTTTTATTTTCCATTCATTACTTTTCCCAAACAAAAAAAGTTGCTAGAAATGCGTGATAATACATCCTATTGTGACTGAAGGGACAAGCGTCTTCCATTAGAGAATATTCACCACGTATTACTTCCAATACAGTACACGGTTTAGGATTTGCTTGTTATATCATACAATAAATCTGATGTTTGGATTCCACTTGGGGTGTAAGCAATATAACAATTATATGTTTTACGGCCATACCCAAAACAATCACTGTCAGTCAAATGCACAACATTCCAATAAATGCGTCTCCTTCTCTCCCCTTAACATTCAAGGAAAGTTGGGATCCCCCCATACATATTAAAGTCAAAGGCCACCAACTATCTTACCTACATGTTTTATTGATGCATTTGTAACAGTGCAAGTGGAGAGGACAGACTATGCCATATACTTCACTATAAGAAAGTGCTTGTTTCCAAGGATGAGACTATATCCTCCTTTACGACTTTCAGAAGTCCGTATGCACCAGATTTCCCAACAGTATGGCGGAAAAGGGACTCCTAGCATTTTAGTTATGGGAGTCTCTGCCTCCCAGTGACATACTATCCAATACTGTAATCACAGTGATTGTGGTCTGTACCCCATACACAAGAAGTATCAGCTTACCATGATGTCTATGGAGGGGGAAGTAGGAGAAGGAAATAGAGATAGGAGGCCATCTAGAGCATTAAAAGAGTCACTGCAGGAGGAGGCTGGATAGAAATTCCTAAAAACTCAGATGTGATGTGAAAGAGAATTGGCTCTATAGTGCAACCGTTTCTCTGCCTTGAGGAACTCTTATGCCTCCCTTCTCCATAGACTTCTATTGTACAGATCTGATCAGTAGCAGGAATAGAAGTGAAGAAACAGGCATTTTTATATAATAAAGTACGGTATATTACAAACCTTGTTATCTTCACCTATACTATGGATTTATGAAGAAAAGAAAAATTTAGGGGGTGGATACCAGTCCTTGGTTTGGTTTCCCAAAATGCATCAACCTGAATGTGTGTCCTGTCCCTACTGGTGTATGATCGGCATCAGGAATAGCAGAACAATGGAGAACATAGGGTTGGCTACAAAGCCAAGTATAACACCTAGATGCTAATATATATAGTACATGTACACAGTGTCGTAACTATGAATGGCGGGGCCCCAAGGTGAACATTTGACATGGGGGCCCCTTGTAACAAAGTGTACCATACAGTCATAGTAACAAGCCTATATGATGGTTCTAGGATCCTATAACATACAGATACTCCGGTCCTGGTTCAGACCTGATCCTTCTGGAAAAGGGAATAGGGGAAGATTATTTCAGAGTAAAGTCACAAGTATATTCATTAGATGAAGGATTTATATATTTTCATGTAAACGCTCATAGGTCAGCATGCTTTTAAAAATAGGCCATCTTGGTAGGGTATGTACATGGCCTATAGGTATTAGATTATATGCCACACATTATATTGCAGTTTCATAGGGGTGTATGAGTCTATAATATGTATATGCTTATATATCCTAAATATATATGTAAAGAAAAAAAAAAAAAAACAGGTTACAGAGTCGCGCTGTGGACAGGGACTTGTATTAGAGACTACAAGCTATATATAGCACGGTGTAATATGTAAATAACAGGAAACAAGTAATGTACAAGGGATGGCCGGGTCATGTATCGGTACAACCTAAAACCTGAACTAGTTTGCACATTTTTTTCATTGTTGGTGCGGAGACTCGTGTTACAGTGACTGCAGGAAATCCATGTAATATGTGAAGTGTAAAAGGTACAAGCGCCTCACCGCAGGATCCACAGAACAGAAGAGCCACAGTGACACCTGCTGGGACAAGTCAGTAGTGCAAGCAGAATATCCAGGACACTGCTTGGGAGCTTGGATTAGGGCTGGGCGAGTTTTGCCGAAAACTAAAACCTCAATCTTTTTTCCACGTGATTTTCACGTTTTTGTTTTAAAGGAAACTTCTAAAAGTTCAATGATCTAGAACAGGGAGACGTCAGATATAAACTGGTGATCATAGTTTGCAGCAGGAGGCGAAATCTCGCAGATAGTACTCTATGGCTCACATTCATTTAATAATTCTGGCAAAAAAATCGGAATCATGAGTCTCTGAAATGGCGAATTAATAAACTGACTTTATTGTCGATCCCTACTTTGTCTTTTAGGGTTAAAAAATATATTTATAAAAATGTATTAACCCCGTAAGGACCAAGCCACTATCAAGTCCATCCTATAACCATTCTGAAAATACAGAGTGAACCACTTTAATGTTAATCAGAGCAGTTATTGAGGTTAAGGCGCACCGTTCTGCCTCTTCGTGGTAGGGTGACAGGGCGATCAAGTCTACCCTGTTCTCCCATCCTAAAAAGGAAGGATACTACAAAATAATAATAAAAAAGCAGATGCACCAGCCAAGCAGGTAGGACGGTCTCCTATGGACACCAAGCTAAACACTCTGTGCCTGAAGGTGGTGTATAGCATGGTAAGGGGAGTTAACATATTCTGATTAGCACCCATCTCCTAGTTGTTTCATCACATGTCCACTAGAGGGAGACATATAATACCATATAGTAGAATACCCAATCTGGTGATTGCATGCAGTATTTTTCTGTATCCACTAGAGGGAGACATTAAACATAAAACTTTCAAAGAAAGTTGGTGCATACAATGAATGGCATGGAGGCCAAGTCTTCCACGTGTAGTCAGAGAATAATTCATTGTCTTTGCTGACAAGTAATACGGACGTTAGCGACAAACAATCCATACTATCTTCTAACTTTAGGACGTTCCCCTTCAAATTAGGGCATTCACATGCTTTCCGTGTGAAAGTGAAACTGGGCATGCGCTAGGAGCAAATAGTGTGGCTGCCTCGCTCTATGTTATAAGGCAGGCAGTTCATACAGTATAATACAAACCCTGCACCAGGGGACGGTCAGTGTATTTTCATACAATGGGGGAATTTATTAAGAGAAGCATATCCTACATCAGTCTTCATCCATTACCCCCTATAACGCTCCATGTACTAAAATGAGTTTTAGACATGGCCTCCTAATAATTCAGCCGCACCTCTGGAGGTGCTGTGCGCCAGAACTGAAAACTACACCAGTCAGGGACTGGCGCAAATATCTGGCATAAGGATATATTCACACAGTGCAGCTAAAACCACATCAGAATTTCAACGCATGCAATTTTGAAGCAATTTTATAATTTTATTTAACAGGTTTCACCTGTAGAATTAAAGGGGTTATGAGATTTCTAAAAAAATATTGGCCAAATAACAGGATTCATTAGTATAAAATACTTAAATAAATATCCTGTTGAAATTCTACGCCATTTACCTGCTTTACATTAGGGTCACGTGGCCACATCTATGATGTTTTTGTTTCCAAGCTTAATACCCCTCCCTGTGAGCACTGTGGCCAGCAAAGGACACATCACAGCACACCAGTGAAACAACCTTCATATTCCTATTGCATATTCTCACCCTAATGTACAGTGACTGGATTCAGTACGAGTCATTGTGAACAACTAACAGATACAGATGCAGGAATATACTTATTGTCCATTATACACAGGGCTGTGGAGTCGGGACCAATTCTGGATAGAATGTGTTAATAAAATATTAATGTACAAAATATTAGAACATAATTTGTTCCATATTTACTTCCATAGGAATTTAGTCGGTAGCTTTTTGATGATTTTTTCTCTCCTAGGTACTGACTGATCATGTCTGCCAGCCATTTATGACAGATTCGGAGTCAAAGCTTTAGCCTTTGGACTCTACAGCCCTGCGCCAGGTATAATTCCCATCAGTGAGAATGTGAATATTGTATCTTCATTCATTATCCATATGTCTGACACTTCCGGAGCCATAAATACAAGAGCAATAAGTCTTCAGAAGTTTGTCGCTCCAACACACAACAGATAATACAAAAAACGTTACAAGTTCCTGTTATACAGCACACCTGCCACTAACAGCTGTCATAAACTGACATCCTCTGTGCTGCTAACTGACAAGCTGACACCAAAATCCCATGTGTACCTAGGACTATACAAGCCAGATACACAGCCTCACACTATGTACAACTTTACAACTCGCATGCATAAGTGTTCACACACATAAGATAAGATAATCCTTTAATAGTCCCACAATGGGGAAATGTCAGTGATACAGTTTCATGGATGGTACAGTAGTATATAACAAGAGAGAAAACACATACAAGCTCATGGCAGATAGAGAAATATTAGGAATCATAGCAACTAAAAAAGAAAGAAACAGACACACTGCAGGATCATTTAGTTCTCTGTGCGAAGTGATGTTAATAATACAGCCGACTGTGGTTGGAGGAGGGGTCACAGCATGTAGATATAACAGGCAGAAATGTTTTTTTTGCAGAGGTGGGGGACATATGCAGCTATCACGATAACATGTGGCAGTTTCTTTGGTAGGTAGTGAGATCTCATGCTCACAGCTGATAGTTCGGTATCTTGCATCGGCGCTATTATCCATTAACCAAAAAAAATGCCCCAAATGTCCTTCATCACAGCCCTCCTCCTTTCTTCTTACCACTGTGTTATACTGCCCAAAGAAGTCTGAAGCCATCCAGATCTACATGGTGCTGCTCTCTTGCCAAGCTTCAATAAACTCATGGGGTAGGTGGGTGATGGTAGGTTCCCGGGCTGTAACAGAGTCCCACGTGTCCACAGTAAAAGAAAGAAATACCAGTCAGCTGTAGGCATCTTCACACATCAGCAATAGACGCCAAAAGTCATCTCCTTGAAGAAGAAGTCCATACTTCCTTGTAGGTTTCTCCTCCATGCCGCCTGGTGTCCATGCTGTCCTTAGCTCCTGGGGGGATGGTAACAGGCACATGTGCACACAGGAAAACTCTAGCTGAATCAGGTCTTGAGTCTTTTCCATGCTTTAACAATAGAAACAAAAGGAAAAAAAATACTCTACAGGGTCTTCCATTCGATTTATAGCTGCTAATTCATAGTGCTAGTTTGCTTGGTTAGGGGATTCTTGAAGATACAGACAAAGAGAGTGAAAAGGAAAGATAAAGGTTGCTCTCAGCTTGGAGCTCTGTATCGAGGCTGCCACTTAATGCGGCGCCATCTTGAAAAAAAAAAAAGTAACATTCAGTACAACTATACAAATCTATTGGTTTCATGAGAGTGCAGAATATGCTGCGTACTTTACAGTACTTTAGGAGTGTTAGTGTATGTATGTGCTTTTGAGAATACGTAAATGGGATTTTTGAGGCAATGTGGGTATTACTGCTCACCTCTTTGGAGCAACAGGGGTGGGATCATTGTACATTTGCATGCTCACAAAAAAAAAAAAAGAAAAGAAAAGTCATATCTTGCCAATGGAGGAATCAACACAAAACCCTGGGAAAACACTGTTAGGTCAAGATCACCTATCTGTAGGGTTGGATTCTAGTCACAGACTCATATACATGCAGCACAAAACAAAGACTGCAATGCAAAAGGACTTGCACTGTAAATGTGAGAGCAGCAGCATGCCGATTCATGCTGCAGGTTGCCACTGGAGATATTACCATTTGCAACAGGATAAAACCTGCAAAAACTCGTAGCCATTACGCTAGGAATTCAGCCACAAAAACCCAAACATTTGGCAAGACCCCAGCAGCAGAAAATCTGCAGCATTAACCCCCTATGTGGTTGTACTCATAAACCGGCCATACACTTTGGAGAGAGGTCAGCCATTCAGCTGACATATCTCAGCCAACCCTTACATACGTATGCTTGCTAGGTTCGGCCATGTCGTACATATGTATTGAACTGGGAAAGGGGAGAAAGTCATTACCAGACTACTCTAGAAACAGCTTATCTCCCCGAGAACAGTCAGAGATGGGGAAAAACCAATTACTGACTCCAGTTTCAAAATAAAATAAAATTATAATATTAATAGTAATATTGTATAACAATTCGATGTATAGTTTGTTACTTATTACTTTCATAGGAAGTCAATCACTGGCTGCTTACATGAATTAGAGGATCTTTACGGCCTCTGTCTGGCCGCAGTCTGCCATTAATGAGGAAGTCACATCCACTGTAGGGATATAGGAGTCAGAGTCGGTGCTTTAGCCCACCAATTCCACAGCTCTGGTTTTTATCTGTTATTCTCTATGAACCTGCATTTATAGGAAGTCTGTCAGGTCCAAAATGCTTCCAAAACCAACAATGGTGCCAGGTAGACGTCAGCAGAGTCGGAGCAGGCCGTGGAAAAACAGGGGAATCAGAGGTTTAGCCTACCAACTCCACAAGCCTCCCTGAGGACCCCACACACAAAATAGGTGGGTTCATCTCACACAACACACACAATAAAATTCTTGTCCTTTTTTTCCTACCAAAGCAAGCTTTTTGTTTTTAGTGTACAAAACAATTTTAGGAAACCAGTCCAAAACACAGTGCTAGTTATGCTGGTTTTTCCTTTTTTTTTTTTTTTTTTTTAAAGACTCTATGTGGCACTGTATAGCTTCTTGAACACACACACAGCAGTAATAGCACAATAGCCACAGATGCCCTATTATAATGGGGTCTCCTCTAGTGTCAGGTGCCTTATAACTATGTACAATAAAACAGAGCAAGGGTTCGGGACAATGACTAGATACATGGCAATACTAACAGTATACAGTGTTCAGTATGGTATAGCCATAATATAAGAAACTGCAAACTTCAACTTTTTTTTCTTCTTCTTCCTAGGTTTGGCCTCAATAGATAGGCGTTGACTTCATGTGAACTTGAGCTTATCTCTAGGTCTTAAGCCACAGGGTGACACATCATCTAAGCAGCGACTGCTATAAAGATGCCGGTCACAGCTGTTAATACAATATTTGTATACATAACTGTATACAACCAGCCACACAGATACTACAGAAAGAGGTGTCTTTTACCCCACGTAGATAGTGAAGATACCAGGTTACATGTCATTACTAGTTCAGATGAGGCTTTACTCTTGCACCCCTTTTTAGGTGGGATCCTGGAGCTGAATGAATAAGTGATGGGCCCTAAAGTGTTAATTTGCTGTACTATACCTGCCTATAAAGCGTGTAGTCAAAGAACACCAACGTAAGAGCTGGGTCATGTGAAGGCTCGCCGACCATATACAATACCTTGAATCAGAACTTTAAAGAGGACGGGGGTCTGGAGCAATTCTGGAGCATCTTTTCTTAGAACTTCTACCTTGTGTCATTCCAGTTATGCTTCCTAAAAATTCACAAATAAATTAACAAAAGGATGTTCCCATCCCATTCATATGTCCCTATAGGGAGAACTGATTGGACATTGGACAGTGTCATACAATGCCAGCTAGTAACACCCAGATGTCAATGTATTCTGATATGTCTTAGAGGAACGGCACAATGTAGACATCTAGGAAAAGGTGAATGGTTAGTCCATAAGGAATGCAAGTATTTGCTAAAACAGACAACTTTTTGTTGAAAATTGAGAATTTTGCGCCAAACTTGGAAAGGGAATTTAGTGAAAAATTGTATGTAACTTACTAAAAAAAAAAAAAAAAAAAAAAAAAAAAAAAACAGGAACCTTTTAATAACTTTGGTGTATTTGGAACGATTTATTTTTAATGTTTGCTATGGGCTAATCTTTTAACCTTAGATAAATGAGGCTAAAAAGTACTGCCTGACCTGACCCACACCACATGCCTGTTTATTTGGCAAAAGATTGCACAATTTCTTGATTGATGTGATTCTAACTTGCGCAATTTCTGCCAAAAACAGTAGTAAAGTGAATAATCGAAGCCGTGTTCTGCATAGATGAGAAGGACAGCATGGCGCTTAGTGTGGGGTTTAAGAAGCCGATGCATGATTTTGCCTACAGCCCCTTCAGTCCTGTGCATAAGGTTTCGATCACATGAAGTTCCAACCATTCGTAGAAGCAAATGCAAAAGATTCCTACGGAAGGGCAAAGTTTTTGCTTTTTTTAAAATCATTTTTATTTTTGTGAACATAATGAACAGTTCAACCACAAGCACACATCACAAAAGCGATTCCGTACAATGAAGATCAAGAAAATCAGGCATATTAGAAATAACAATGCAAAGTACATGTGGAATACACATTGTATAAGCCAAAGGGGTTTAGTACACTAAACCGGCCATCTGTCTACCAAGGGTTCAAGACACTGAATGGATCATTTCTTTATTAAACAGGTTATACCGCGATAATTATTTATCCATGATCCAGCATGGTATACTGAATTTAGATTGTCTGCAGCCCTTTACAGTGATCAGAATATTGGCGCTATATGTTTTATTTACTCCCACTCAAAGTACCAGAGGACCTCACACCATTCACTTCCAAGGGTGCAAGTACAGAGATTTACTATCGGCCTATATCAGCGGTTCTCAACCTGTAGGTAGCAACCCCGGAGGGGGTCGAACGACCAAAACACAGGGGTTGCCTAAAGCATACCTCCCAACTGTCCCGGTTGGCGGGATGTATGTCCCAGTTTCAACTCATCGGCACCCGGAGGACGCTGATGAGTTGAACACACAAGCGATTAAAGCAGGAGCTGCTTTAACGCTGTGGCTTCGGCATGTGTAGCCATGATGTGATGATGTCACATCGCGCCTACAACTATATGAGTGAGCGAGACTGCAGAGAGAGCGGCGGGGGAGCATTGGAAGGTGAGTACAAGTGTTTTTTTTTTGTTGTTTTAAATATTAAGGTGGAACATAATGAAGGGGCACATGACACTGGGGGCAGATGAAGGGGTGGGGGAACGGCATGACACTGGGGAAAGAGATGGAGGGACATGAAACTCTGGGCAGAGATGAGGGAACATGAAATTGGGGAACAGATGGGGGACATGAAACTGGGGAAAGAGATGGGGAACATGAAACTGGGGGCAGAAATGGGGGGGGGACATGAAACTGGGGGCAGATGAAGGGGTTATATGAAACAGGGAGAGATGTATGGGTGACTGTAGGAGGATTATACTATGTGGGAGCACATGAAAAATGAATGAGAATGGGCGGAGTCAACATAAAAGTGGGTGGGGCTAAATACACAGCGGCGCACTGCGCGTGCTGCACATTTTGTCCCTCTTTCTGATCTTCAAAAGTTGGGAGGTATGCCTAAAGCCATAAGAAAATACATATTTCCGATGGCTTTAGCCGCTGAGAAGCCGCGCTGTCTGCAGCAGCGCTATTCAGCTGGAATGCACGCTGTTATGGATGCGTGTTCCAAACTGAATGGGGTCAGCGCAACATGAGGAACTGTATTGCGGGGTCACGGCATTAGAAAGGTTGAGAACCACTGCCCTATATAAACTCTTGCTCGCATCAATTTGCACTGGATCCGCTAATAGGATGGCCTGAGCATGATATGAATGTAGTAGAGACTACTTTCTTACGCTAAGTTCACACCTACGTTCGGGAATCCACCTGGGGTCCCCCCGAACGAAAACATAATCCACTTAAATCCGTGGAGAGAAAAGCGGCGCTGCTCGCAGGACTTCTCTCTGCATTTTTAAAGCAGAATGGGAAACTGAATCCCCTGCGGAGACCCAGCACAGTTGTGAACCTTGCCATAGTAGACAGTGATATACTTTCCCTAGTTGCAAAACTACAATTCCCAGCAAGCTCTAAGCTATGCATTGCAATGGCATCTGTCATTTTGCAACCTCTGAAAAGACAAAGGTTGGAATCTACTGCTGCAACCTATACAATAGGTGTGCACGCTGACAAGGCACAGGTCTGAAGCAGTTACTGTAGTGAGTGTAAATCTAGTGGCAATAATGTGTATTTAACTCTTTAGTGCATTTGCCATACAGCATTAACATTCATATAGTATATATTGCAAGATGGCTAAAAGTTGTGCAATTTTTGTTTTTTTAGGGGTTTTTTTTTGGAGAAAAAAACCCCAAAAACCTCTAGCTGTGCCATGGAACAAGTTTTGTCTCAAGTTTACATCCTGGGTGCAATTTTACACACTCAGCTAAAAGCATATAAAAGCAATAATTATCATATATTCTTAACTAATATATATATATATATATATATATATATATATATATATATATATATATATATTAAAATAATCACACACACATAATTCTCCACTGAAAGAGTTAAAGTTTAGTGTGACCGTGGATGATCTCCAACTATCTAAGTCAATGCTATTGTAAGACAAGGCAGTGTCTTAACTTAAAAAAGGAAGTAAGGGAAGCGAAAAAAATAGCTTCCTGTGCTGCAAACTCAGATGCACAGCGCTTGTGGTTATGTACACATACAGTGCTTTGATGTCTTCCGTCAGGTAACATATCTATAGTTTTCCTAAATTCCTTAATTAATCCCAATAATGGGTCTGAGTCTGTCACATTTTGGAACAAAGTCTCCATTTCAATGGCCACTGAGAGCCATTGTAACGTAAAATATCGCCCTGCAGCTGTACTGTTTACTGTAAGCAGATCGGCCTTACACATGCATGCTAGTGTCTGTAGGCTGCAGCTAAAGGTGACTGTTGTGTGTGGGGCTTATTAGCTTAAAGAGAACCTTTCATCATCTTCACCAATTTAAGGTCTTGGCATGTTCCAGATTCCAGCATAGTTGGAATTTTTTCTCTAGCCCCGCCGTTGCCAAGCATTAAGCACAGTTAGTTTTGGTGCTTGATATGCTATATAAGCTCTGTAATGTCAGAAGGGCGGTGTCAGGCAGGGGGTGTGATTCATAGCTCCAATCAGAGGCAGCCAGTGTCAGAGCTCAGAATCACACCCCTTGGCTGCTCCTGCCTGACACCGCCCTCCTGAAAGTACAGAGACTGAATATCATATCAGGCACCAAAACTAACTGCATTGTTTGCTTGGGAAGAAGACATCATCTGTAGTGCACATTATTTCAAGTACACTTAGCCTTTCAGGATAGGTTGCCATATGGCTATAATATACCATGTCTTACATATTTAGACGTTTTCCCCTCTCTCACTAATTCTCATAATCCCAGAGCTGGAAACTAGCAGCTACAATGTCTCTTATACTAAGCACACTTATACACTTACTCAGAGGCAGCAGAAACAGAATGACCCCTCTGTTCCTGTGCTAGGCCATCCATCAGCTCCACTGTTCTGCACGTATACCGAGCAGCTGCAATGGTCCTGTAGAAGTGACGTCACCGCTCAATCGCTGCTTTTTGCTGTATACTGCTGAGAGCTGTATTTGGCTGTAGTAACATCACTGCTGCAGCTGCTCTGTATACAAACAGTGTAGTAGAAGTGACGACGGACTCAGCAGAGGAGTGGTGGAAAGAATGCAGGTAAGTATAGATGGTGCATGCACGCATTTTTTGGCATTAATTATTTTTTCATCCCAGACAACCCCTACAACTGCTGTCGCCTCTCTGCCTGTGCTTTCCATCTCTCTCCTCCATTCGTCATAGACAAACTGTAAACTGAAAACTTAGTCCATCTTGAGAGACCAAGACAGATTTAAGAGATATTTCGGAGTGAGTAAAGAGTTTTGGGGGCCTCGTGATCAGAAAAAGAGAATGACGCATTGGGGCCATTTACGCTCTAAACATATTTAAAAAATCCATAGCATAAGTATTTTTATCCGAATATATAAGGCTACATTTATCCTTATACCACAAAAATGGAATTTAATACGTCAATGGCAGATGTAGTAGAGTATATGTATAGTTCGATATGTTTACATCCTCCTTTACAGGAAAGGGTTTTTTGTTCGGTTTTCTTTTATCAATCATACTTGGTCCTATGTATGACCAAATTTAGCTTCTAGCTAGTTCCTCCGTAGATAGGAGAATAGGCAGCAGCCCTGACACCCTACTCCCCCAAATCAAACTTTGACAGATCCCCAATGTGACTGGGGTCATTCTACCACTTACAAAGGCCTTTCCATGACAGCATACGGTGTGCTATGGATGATACGTTCTTCAGTGTGGTGATGTGCCACTATAGGCAGAAGCCTAACAATGAACCATAGACAACTTACGGTAAATATAAGTACCAGACACGAGATGTGAAAATATTACATCATATACGTAAAGGATTCACTAACATTGTACAACTCCAGAGAGCGAAGGGATAACATCATTTCTGCTTTTCAGGGATTCAGCTTTCGCTTCCACAATTTATACTGACGTAATAAGACGAGACTGTACAAAGTGTCCCATTGTACATAGTGAGATGCCTGATGTCAGGAGTCCAATGGGTGGTCTTATACAAGGACAGACAGCCTTGGCAAACCAAAGTTCTACAGATCATACTGTATAGATGGAAAAACCCCTTTAACCCGTCTTTATATGCAAAAAAAATAAATCTCCAAATGGCAAATTCTTCTTGCCTAACCATAAGCTACTTACCATTTGGAGCTCAGCATTCACGTTTAATGGATCTGAAGAAATGTCTCTTTGGTGACTTTTACAAGGGAATGAAGATCGCCCTTAACCGGTCATCAAGCCCTAAAAGAGAATAGGTGTCAGAGGTTCAATAATCCAGGTAAAAAATTACAGAAAATAGGAAGTTTCTATGGAGTAAACAGTGCATATGTGAATACTGAAACTCTTACATGTGCTCTATGGGGGCTGTAGCACATACCGTATATACTCGAGTATAAGCCAACCCGAATATAAGCTGAGGCCCCTAATTTTACCACAAAAAACTGGGAAAACTTATTGACTCGAGTATAAGCCGAGGGGGGGGGGGGATGCAGCAGCTACTGGAAAATTTCAAAAATTAAAATCGGAGTTTTTGGGTGCAGTAGTTGCTGGGTGCTGGGGAAGGGGAGGGGGTGTTTTGGTTGTCTGTCTGCCCCTTCCCTGAGCTTGAGGACTGGGGTTTTTTCCCTCACTTGTAATTCAGCCTGGCTGAATATAGGGGATCTGCAGTGCTCCTATTAACCCCTTCCCGACGGAACAAGAGCACTGCAGATCCCCTATATTCAGTAGACCGGGCACTGTCAGACACAGGGATACCTGATGTGTTTGTGTTTCATAGTAATTTTCTACTTTTGTATGTATTCTAGGGAATGGAGGGATTTACAATTTATTTGTTTTTTAAAGCCCCTCCCCCCCCACACTATTTTATGGGAGATTATATACATTAATATTGCGGCTGGTCATAGGACCCCCCCTACTAAACAAAAAAAAAAAAAAGTTTTTTTTAATGCTGGCTTGAGTATAAGCCAAGGGGGGCTTTTTCAGCACAAAAACTGTGCTGAAAAATTTGGCTTATACTCGAGTATATACGGTATATGGCCTTGGAGCTCAGATGCTAATGAGAATATTCATTTACCATATAGAGAGCTTTATGTGTATCGTGTGGGCGACGGCAGGGTTCAAACTTCATGGTTTCACAATGATCAGCTTTCAAGCCGACTGACTTTCATTTTCAGTATGTCTATTACAACGGAATGTAATGATTATTATATGACTTACATGTCAATTATTACAAGATGGAAGGAGAGGAGAGAACAACCTCATACGTCTCCAGCGAGCCCACAAATAATAGATGTAGATCCTATTACCTTATTTATCCAGAGCGCCACCTTGAGACATGGGTATTTAATTATACTGTACTATCTTGGTTGTCAACTGATTCCACATGAAAGCGTCATAAAAAACATAAACCACCACAAACTCAATGACAGCTAAGCCAACGCAATATACAGTAGGAGATGTTCTACACAAATGCTAAGGGGTCATGCACACAAAGAAATCCAGACTGGAAAATCCGGTCCATACAATAGTTGGATTTCCCAGCCCTTAAATCTGGACTCCTTACATAAAAGAGAACTATGACGCCAGGAGTCCTGCCTTACCACAGCTTTACTTTACTATACTATATACAGTACGGGACAGTAGGGCCACCGCGAGACATGATCTCCTGATGTTATGGATCACTATAATGTCAGGAGACTGTGTTGTAAGTTCAGGCCCAGAAATCAAGGATTTTCAGGTCCAGATTTCTTTGTTTGCATGGGGCTTTACTGAACTATTCTGAGAATTGAGGAACCATACAGTAGTATAAAAGTTACCAAAGCTACACAGTATATACACAGTGACCATTTAATTTCCCTCTGCATGTTTTCTGTAAAATTCTCAAGTTTCCCCTGAGCTGGTGGATGAAGGGTATGTTCACACAGCGGAATTTGCATTCCGTTGTGTGGACGTTCCATGCGGCTAGCCGCGATGGGATGCCAGTGCAGTGCACCAGCAACCCGTCGTGGCATTCCGCTCCGGATTAGGCCCAAACGAATGGGCCTAATCGGGAGGGAGCCTCGCACTGCGAATAGGTCAGTCACGGAATCCGCAGCAAGATAGGGCAGCTCGCTTCTTTTTTCTGCTACTAGCTAGCAGAATTTGGGACGCTCCCAGTGCTGTTTGAGCGCTGAGGACTGACCCCAGTGCTGCAAAAGAACTCATTTACATACAGACAAAAAACAGAATTTGAAGCGAACGGTGGTGCGGAGAAGACATCTAAAGGTAGGAGAAGAATAGCCTTTCTTAAGGCTATTCTGTCGTGTCAACTAGAAAAATAAGGTTTTTAATGGTAGAATCCCTTTAAATGAAATCTCACCTAGCCCTGTGCTCATACATTCACACTGGAGTATAAGAGCAGTCTGGGATACAGCAGTTTGGAACAATGGAACTGCCCTCGGTGCACCAGACTGTTCATTTGCATAGAAGTAAACAAATAAATATTAGGGCACAAATTTTTACAGGGATTTAAAAAAAAAATAATAATTCAGGTGAGTTGGACCTATCTAACTGTTTTGCAGACTTAATAAGCTTCACCCTGGTGACTGATTAATTTACATTTGCAAAAATTATTACAATTTTTGCAGAGTTGTAGTAGTCTTAGTACTGACAGTCGTCTTGATTGTTGCCAGTGGGTAAGAGCAGAAAGCAGAAACCCTTTACGGTCTATAGGACTTGTCAAAAACCAACTGGGACTTTCTTTTGTGACAGGTTATCTCACACTACATGAGAAGACAATCTGGCCGCAATAAGGAAATCACGATGGAGTTTCTGACAAGTTCTAGAAAAATATAAAGTTTTTGTATCCACTGTATCCATTAGCAACCAATCAAATATCTGTCAGGACAAAGATGTTCAGTCAGAGACCTTTATATTTCTTAAACTGGTAAAAATTTTCATTATTATTTGGAAAAAATTTAAATTTTATATTCAATTCAAATATAAATCTGGTTAAGCTTGTTGGAAAACCCCTTTAAGAGCTCAAAGACCACAGCATATACATGAATGAAAACTTGTGTCACATTCTTTAGCTTTGCCTGTGATGTAAAAGAAGAAGATGGGTGAGGTACCTGTTTTCTTGTCAGCAAGAAAAAAAAAAAATCAAAAAAAATCCTGAGACTGGCTCAAAAACACCTTGGGGGCACAGATGTCAGTCAAAACATGAAAATATTCTTCTAAGGCTTGGGGAAGCAGATGCAAGCAAAGCTTCAGCAGGTAAGCGCATTACCAGAATTCAGGTATGCGATTTACTGTATATCGTAAACTACAGTGCTAGAATACACAGACAGGGTTACATGTATATGGGACATGAAGAAGTCACATGCAACATATAGCAGCTCACATCTGTCTGTGAGACACAAAATACCTGCAAGCCCAACATTTTTGTCCAGCAATTCCAAGGTTAAAAAAAAAAAAAAACAGACCCCATAGACTCCAGTATAGACAACCGTGTTCCTCATAATCCGTTCGTATTGGTCGTTAGACAGATTGGGTCAAGACATCTACTGATACAGACCATAAATGAGCTGCAACCATGGTTTATGTCATCATCTAAGTCACAGTTTTACAACAACGACCATTTATAATGCGCTTTTCTCACAAAATACTCAAAGCGCCATCTACCCTGCACAACCGCACCCCGGCCACCAGAGCAATAAAACTGTGGAAGCATCCTATTCACCAAACAGGAACTATATTTTACACAGGTGCCTGAATCTTTTACTTGGCCTAGGATTTCACACAGAGGATTTATTTTTTTAATCAGGTGCCATAAGAACACACAAAAAAAACAAGGCATGCACCATCACCCCCTGCAAGCAGAAATAACCCCTTCTTGAAACATTTTTACACTTGGACATAGATTAGTCACTAAACTAGTCTGTAACTCCTAGAATTTACCTCTTGCTTGTGTGAAGTTCTATTGTCTACACACATAGTTATCTCCCTTCTTGACCTCCTGATGTACAGCACTTCACACAACACAATGCTCCTTTATTTCCATTGGTCCTTGATGTCCTTGTCTGTAGAAGGATTGTGTTTCACATGCTGGGTAGCAGAACAGTTTCTTAGTGGCAGAGAAGTGTTGCCTGTGAAGGCAATTGTTTTATGTCTTAGGGCCCCTTCACACGGCGTAAGCACGATGCTCATTTAGACACGTATACACGTGTCCGAGCGCGGCGCTTCAAAACAGAGCCCATTGATATGCCGATATATGCGCGCTTCCCATTGAAATCAATGGGCTCTGTTTTGAAGCGCCGCGCTCGGACACGTGTATACGTGTCTAAATGAGCGGCGCGCTTACGCCGTGTGAAGGGGCCCTTATACTAGACAGACATGCAGGATAAGGTGAATAGATGAAATTTTTGCAACGGGGAGAGGAATCATGGGAATTATAGTCTTATATGGTAGCCATATCCACAGCAAGCCCTGAATGTAATCAAAATAAAAGCACTACACAGAGCTAGGCAAAATAATATAACTACTTCTAAGCTATGGTGAATATTCAGACACATAGGTACTTTTCTGTACTTTTTTATAAGCTTGGAAAACCCCTTTAAACATGTCAACTCTTTACTACAGATTACAGCTCAAAGTGGAAATGAGATGCCTCGCACAGATGCCCCCCCCCCCCAAAGCCCAGTCTAGTATTTGTGAACCACACTTGTCTATGTCAGTCTAACACATACCATATGGCAGAATATTGTGACTATCCTATACAATCTTCTCACCGGGCTATTAGCAGGCACTTGTCACTTCTATGACATTCCACTTTTGGCTAGTTTAGGACAGTACTCACCTTCCTTACTGACACATTTTAGTATCTTACTTTCATCTGTCCGCTAAGACTAAGATAGTATCACACTACAGTTATTTGTCCGTTGTTCTGATCTGTCAGAGGACACCAAATTGGCAAATACAAACGATCAACATTGACGGCTGTGATACATCCCTTCTATATGAATCCATTAATCTGGTGATTGTAAAGGTCTGATGTTTTGGACCACATCCATGGACAAAGAACTTTAGCCCAAGTATGTTGTCAGTGACTTACTCATCAAGCACAATGACATGGTGCGGGGGATCTGCACAAGAGGCTATTACTATGCTAAGTACCTGATCAGCATGTCAGCTAAGGAATACCTTAGCCTGGGGCAAATGTTAAGAAAAGGGGGATGTATGAGAAGGGCTACTTTCAGGGTCTACTACATAAATATCTTCACTTTTGAGCCAGCAAGACGTATTATATGTAGGTTTCAATAAGGTCCCTTTCACCAGCGGAGGGCCACGTCTCAACACAAGTTAGGCACATACTCTCGGTGTCTTTGCGGTTCGGTGCAAATCCTCGGCAGTTCCTTATTGGTGTAGATAGTGCATTCTTTTACACCACTTTTGTGACATGATTGATGATGAATGTGACACCAATAAAGAAAACATGAGATGCCAGCCGTCAGATCCAGTTATTAGTTTTGGCACTTCTCTATGGAAAACGGCACAAGCGGAACATGGACCATATCCATGTGCCATCTATGCCTTCAATGGGCCATTTATTTCCTGCAGTGAGCCTGGGCTGCAAAACGAAGTTCTGAGTTTCAGGTTCCCGACACAGACCATTGATAGTACATGGGCGTGCCTATCAGGTCACAGAAAATAATGGGTCAGTGTGCTAGCTGTTAAAAAACACAGGACACACAATGACAAAGCACACGTCTTGAAAGCTGTAACCAAAAACCCATGTTGTATATTCCAGCATATTTCCGCTTCAGATTGGCGTGCTTTTTTTTTGCATCCTTTATGACCTAGCAATAAAGCAAGGCAATTTTTTAAAAAATTTGGTAAACTGTTCATTCTTGCACTGGAATCTTGTAGCCTAATTTCCACTTGTCTGCCCATATCTATTATAATACTACTACATATCGTGGTCGTGTAACACCTGTCTGGTTATGTATAAGACTTTGTTTTCTATCATTTTACATGAAAAACTACTATATTACGGTAACTGAAACTGTGAAGTGCTTGCCTATAGGCACACCTAAACCCTATTTCCTGACGTGCTGCAAGTTCCTGTACAATGTGCAAACACGTGTGCATAGAATATGCTGGCCACTTGGTTTCAGTGATTCAGGTTTTCTTTAGTTGATATAGCAACCACTCTAAACATATCGGGAAAACACTTTTTTTAAAAAAAAAAAAACAAAAAACAAAACACTTTAGTCTAAAGGTACATGTTCATGTTGCAATTAAGGCTACACGGATGTGACCATAGTTGTCATGTATTCTGTATTTTTTGTACTCCACATTGCATTGGTAGGTCATCCGCAATCACAGATCTGCAAAGACTTGTATGATCCCCTACACTTGTATCTGTGCCACAAATACGGCCAGGCCAACAACAGAACCTGCTCCATACTTTGGAGATGGTTTCTATGGCCTACAGACTGATCAGTAAGAACTACAGATATGTATGGGGGGGGGGGGGGTCATAGAAATTAATGGTACTTAATCTGCAATTGTGGGGATTGTGGCTTCCCCTATATGTAGTGGTAGTGCCATACTACCTGCTGTATGGCTAGGAATAGTGTAGTAAACTAGTATATGTAGCATATAGCTGACTGCCACAGCAAGTACAGGTAAAACACATGATCTCCATAAGTTTTACCTGCATTTTGC
Organism: Leptodactylus fuscus; assembly: GCF_031893055.1. Lineage (NCBI taxonomy): Eukaryota > Metazoa > Chordata > Amphibia > Anura > Leptodactylidae > Leptodactylus > Leptodactylus fuscus. Next base: position 197,074,464 of record NC_134267.1, on the reverse strand, counting down.
CATGTGGCAGATAGCATGACAGAAACACAACCTGCACGGGAACCGATAATGCTCCTTTAAAGGGGCTGTCCCATCACAAGGATCCTATCTATACTGCTAGTTTACGTGGATTTTACGCTGGGAGCAGCTCTGAGCTGTTTGTGTCTTTTAAGTAGCGGAGCTTCTCAGATAGGGGAGGTGAGAGCTCCGGGATTTCTGAGCTCTTATCAGTCGGTTTCATTGAATTTGGCTGATAAGGGCTGAGATAGGGAGTCCGTTACCTCTGTATGTAATGCAAACGGACTCAAATCCAGCTCTGCTACATCAGCTTCACACTGTGGTAATTCATTTATAACCAATCCCGTGCAAGTGAAACCCCGCCCACCTATGTGCCGAGAAAAGCATGAAGTGAAGAGAGCACAACAGCCTGCAGGTTAGTGAACAAGCGTCATGGGAATACCCCTTTAATAAGTACATGTGATTCAGGTTGTCAGCGCAGGCAGAGACATTGTTGTAATATGGTGGTAAGAAATGTGACCGCCTCAGTACTTGCCCCATTCATAGAACATAGGCTGCCATAAACCGTACAGCACACTGCAAATATGATTTCCCTGTTATAATTAGTCCATCATATGCATATTCATGTGGCTCTGAGTGTGAGTATCTATGGGGGGGGGTTATCAGATACTTTTTTATTAAACACAATTTTTTGTTCAATTTTCGTATATCAAGGACAAGAAAGGGATTAAATCTGCCATACACAGCAGTGATGCAATAAAATAATGCAGCAGTATATCAGTAAAACAGGAACAATACATTAACATGGGGGAAAGTGGTTTTCATTAAAGTCTATTGTTGATTTCTGCAATTTCTAGGGTGGAGGAGTAATATCAAAAAAATCCTCATAAATCGTTTATCCATTTGTGGCATTAATAATATATAGGGGCTGAAATGAAGGACAGATGCATTATAAGACCCGGGCCACAGTTTCAGTCTACGACTGCAGAAGGGCTCAGGACGGCATGCAAAGGGGGCACAGCCAGGGGCCCCAAAGACTTTCAAACTTAATGGCAGCATTGTGCTTGATATAAGTCGCTTTCTCCAATCTGATAATATTGTGTAGCAGAGTAAACTATTCCTTCACACTGGGACTTCCCTGTTGCAACCAGTGTGTGGGCATGATATAAAATATGGGATAAACCTATCAATTCAGGTATATGTTTGATATCCAAGAGTTTGTTATCCAGCAGATGCACACTCTTGGGTTGGGCTCCAATGAGACACCATAAATCTTCCTGACCATGCGCAAGACTGCACGTCAATAGGAACCTAAGTGAGCGCACTCGCATATCATATACATCAAGTGAGTGTTCTCTTGGCCACACCTGGGACAGGAAGAGGGGGAACAAATACCCCATTTATATTACATGACAATTGTTTTTAATACTCTATGTATTAAAAACAATTGAGAACACAACTATGAGCCTTGCTAAGTGATATTGTAGGGGTCAAAATAAGTATATGAACCCTTTGGTCCATCTCCCACTTCTTCATTACACGCAGAGAACTTAGTACTGCGAGCTGTAAAAAAGCTGTTCATACAGAATAGAAATAAGAGCCTTGGTCTACCGTTCCAGCACTTCCATGACTATGTGCGTTTGGGGATACAAGGGCACAGTGCGGGATAGTGTTCTAAACACACAACATAATCGTAAGTACGGGTAAAAAGCACCATGGGGAGGCTAAACCTGTCTCTCAAGGTGTCCAAGCTCAGCCACTATATCCAATATCTTCTGTATCCTCCTAGCTCTGCATGAGTTGAAGTTTTCTAAATTGGCAAATTCAGGGAGGTGGGGGTTAAACCAAAGATGCGTGAAGATGGTAGGACCCTATAAATTTAGGGTAGCATTTCCCTTGTCCCATACTTTGTACAATAATTGTAATGTGGGGCAGTGTTGACATATATTTGTTCCCATTTGAGCCTCTAGTAACAAGAACAGATTGTTCCACAAGGTAGCTAAACATCCAACCCTTCCCATACTTTCCTCTCGTCCCTACCCCTTAAAGTGTTGCAACTGCGAGGCAAAGTAATAAAGCCATTGATTAGTAATGGCGAGCCCTCCATCATCCTTGTTTCTATGGAGAAACTCGAATTTAGTGTGAGGGTGTTTGCGCTTCCATAGAAGAGATCAGAATATCCCACTTTAGAGAAGTATCGCAATGGGATCCAGTTCCAAGGATTGTGGAGAACAAACAGCAGTTGGGGCATGAACACCATTTTTTTTAAATCAAATTGCCTCTTTCCGCCATGGACAGTGGGAGATGGCATCATATATTTGCCTTGTTTTGACAGCGGTCCAACAATGGGGCCAGATTTAATGTAATGAAGTATTTTGGGTCAACTGTGACTTGCATACCTAGGTACCTAAAGTCTCGTACTATCTGCAACTGTGTATGCGCCAAGAGCGAGGGAGGGATCGGATCTAAAGGGAGATATACAGAATTGTCCCAGTTTATGTGTAGGTCTGTTCATTGTCCAAAATCTTTAATAATGGATCTAGAGACTTAGCCAGGTTTCCCAAATACAGAAGAGTGTCACCAGCATACATAGATACCCACTGCTCCAGGGAGCCACATCAGAAGCCCCCAATATCTGGGGAGGCTCTCAGCCTTTAGATTTCTTTGGCGAAGAGGAAGGGCGATGAATACTTATGCTTACATAGACTAAATGTCTGTTGAAAACTAACTCTGTAGTATATGTAGGTTTGGTTGAAACGAATGGCCGTCTTCACTCTATGACTATTCCATTACTTATCACAATGCTACAGAATGCTATCATATATTGCATCAAGAAATATGGTATGCTCCAAACTTTAATGCCTACTTTGACAGATTTGATTCCTCAGGCTAGGTTCACATCTAGGCCAGGCTGTCTATTGTTCTGGTCCATCTGTGGACCAGGACAACACACAAGCGGATCATTAAGCAGTGCTTACATACAGAGTTCGATAGACTCCATTAACTATAATGGGGTGTCCATTATTTTTAAACTGAAAGCATTGGACGGGAAATGTGCGTGCAGGACTTTTCTTTCACCAATTTCGGCGGACATTGCGGAGACTCTGATGCAGATGTAAACACAGCCCATGGGAGTTCAACGTTAAAGCAATACATAGGCCAGCTGAGTTCAAAAATTGTCAAAATGGCATCTGTTGAGGAACCCTTGGGTTGTTAACCACAGCATTTTGCCATGATATATGGAAAATGATGGAAAAACCACAACCCGACAGTGACATGCAAGGCCAACGACTCAGACTCCTCTATATTTCCAAAGCTCTAGTCCTGGAGTCTATTCATTTAGGCCTCATCCGGAGCAGAATGCCGTGACTGGATGCCGGTGCACTGCAATGGCATCCAGTCGCGGCTAGCCATTTTCTGGACCGGTTCTGAGGCGGCCTCCGCGTCAAAATCTGGTCCAAAAACCCCTCAGATTAAGAAATCCAACAAATGAAAAATGGAGTAAGCCTGTATGAAGCAAAGGCATATAGCGGTCCATTAGAACTCTTATTTACCTCTATAGGATTCCTATTAAAGCGCCATACAAGATACAGCCATAATATGGACATGAGCCTGAGCCTTATACTTGATCCAAATACAGAGAGTCAGAGTCAGAAAAAAGTAACAAACTCCAACTTAAAATCATTGTAAATTGTGTTATAGAATTATTACTATTGTATAAATTAGTTGTATAGATTGTTATATATTTCCTTTCATTCACTCACTGCCTTTTTAGTAAATTAGAGGATTTTTTCAGCTTCTGACTGACCACGGCTGCCATGTAGGAGTCAGAGTCAGGCTGTGGAAAAATAGAGGAGTAGGAGTCGGTGGTTTGGCCTACCAACTACGCAGCCCAATGAGAAGATACATCAACGAAACACAAAACCCAGTCACATGGAGACAAGCTGTTATCTAGCACAGAGCATTGAGATATTGTTATCTGTAATATTACACTGGGCCGCAGCTAAAATTGGGAGAAATTATTCTAATTCACACAGACTTCAAACGCAAAGTCAGCTCTGCTACATGTGAACATAGCACATCCTGTAAATGCAGGTTCAGTTGATGCTGTGATTTCATATTCGGCCCCTAGGTGGAGTTGCAACAAGTAGGCAGTGTCGCCACACAAGTTGCCATGCGGCTCAGGTATGAGAGCATGCAGGCAATTGTTCCAGATCCTGACAGAACGGAATAAGTTAGGAATAAGAAGTGAGAGACGTGTGCTGCTGCCAGCTTCCTGATTCTGCACCAAAATAGGGTCATCTGATGCTCCGACTTCAGAAACAGGAACTTGATGCCACTTACCCTGCTCTGATTTATCCAGATTGACACCATTATACACCTGTAGCTGAGGATGGTTTCGGATATCTCTCGGCTCTATTCAGACACAGGTCACGTGACACTGTGCCAGTTTATATTTCAACATGTCAGGAGCCTGCGTGATGTAAACCAGTCTTGTTCTCATTTATCAAAGGGGCCTCTCACAAAAAAAAACTTTTGTATTGCTATAGATGAATGCACTCTGACTGCAGGCACTTGCAATATTATCCGGCAAGAAGCCCCAGTAGGAAGACATGTTACTTATATTGGGAAATCGCTCATAATGCGATTCCCCCAATATGATATTGGTAGAGTTGCCCCATTACGGTAGGGTCAATGCTGTTAACGGAGCAGGGCAGCTCTGGGATCTTCAGAATTGGACCCTGGCAATGTGCCTATATGGGCAGCAGAAAAATCCACCATAGATTTTGGCACAAATCTACAGAGTCTGTGGGAGTAGCGTGCAAATTTGTTGTGGATTCTGCAGCGGAACTGCCAAGGCTTTCATCCACTCACTGAAAGGGGTGTGTATATACAGTATGTATGTGTATATACATATAGCTATGATATTTTCTACGGCACGTAGATGCAATCTCATTACTCATTAAGACATGGCAACTTTACCCACAACCAAAGATTGCCGTGTTGCGCTGTGACCCCTTTACTAAGGCTAAAGAATGGATTCACATTGAGACCCCCAGTGTGCCGCCACCATGAATGAAATATTATTCAACTATTTTGCAACTTGAAGATGCCCCACACGTTGGGTCACTAACAGTCTTTGATTGTACAAGGGGAGTCATGGCCAAAGTTGCCAGGTAGCCCGAGCGCTACTCAAGTTTACAGGCCTCAATTCCTCATGGTATACATCTTGTGGGTACATATTCTTACAGCATGTTCATGTGTGACATATTTGTAGTAGAAATTCCTGCAATGGTCCCAGTCATCTGAATGGGATTTACAGAAATTAATGGGCATGCTGCAGACACAACCCCATTCAGATGAATGAGACAGATTTTCAATTACAGAAATTTCACATGAATATACAGACAATGTAGGAATACCATCAACAGCACCTGCGACAAAGCTGTATTGTCAAAAATATTACTACTACTATAAGAAGCAATTGTAATATATTAGAAAACTGCTCATATAGCAACTCCCTAATATGGTATGTAAAGTAATGGAAAACTTGCATTAGGGGTAGGAGTCAGACTGAAGGAAATCTGACAGATGTGAACATTTATGGAACATACTTAAGAAATTAGAGCTTTAACCAAAAACTGACCTGGAATTTCCTGTGTGGCCAATGTAACGTTGTATCAGTTCCAACTTGCACATACACATAATATTGAAGGGATATAGATGACATCTCATCTTTACTAAGTATATGGACTACCAGGCCACACTATACAGATGCCGACAGCGATTAACCATTTCCACTGCAGCCAATTACACGAGCACATGACACCCACACTCATGTTCTCTGCTCCATAGTGATCTCAGCCCACCATCATTACATCCTCCCCCAATCAGTGGCGGCCAGCGTAGTGTGTGGCAGTGATATAAGTGGGTCTGATCCTGAAGACCGGTGGAATGTCCCCTCCTCCCCAGGAGCAGACAATACTGTCCTCCACATTAGCATACAGCTGACACTTGCCTCTTTTCACAGTGACTGTCCCACTGAGCTGCATGTGGTCCCAAGAGACAGTCTGACCCAGGAAGCAGGCTGCAGGGAACAAATGGGGACCTTAACCCCCCCACCACCACCTAAGACTCCTGGTTAACCCTTTCATTGCCTCTGGTGCAGTGAATGGGTTAAAAGTCTCTCTCTCTCTCTCTCTATATATATATAATGAAAATATATGTAATGATGTAATATTATCATAGAAATATTTTGCAGATCTACAGTGTCTTTGTGAAAAAGGCTTAGGTTAATTGGCACTATATATAAGTGTCAGTTATGTGTGTGTGTATATATATATATATATATATATATATACACTATATACACACACACACTATAGATATATATTATACAAGATTAATATGACTTTGCTACACAATAAGATTCCACTATATACAGAATAAATAGTGTGTTTTTCGTGGCATTAATGACATATGATCTCCTAATAACTTACTACATATATAATATCATGCCTACACTACACTTACACATAATATAGACTATAATTGTCACATTGTAACCCCACAGGACCCCAGGCTGGATACAGAGAACAATTCAGAAGGGAAACATGAAGGTAACCAAGGCTATACATAGGACACTTTCCATGATCACACCTCTGATACGTGACCATGCCTACATGCATGCTACATACAGAGGACCCCAGCCCAGGCCATGCTGTCATATGAAGCCCACACAGGACATAGACTGCTGCACACTTTCCACCACTGTGATGCTTGCAGAAGTTTTATAAACTATAGTGCATGGGCAAATTACCCCAGATTCTTACCCCAGCAGATCAGTCACATCCATTGCACAAGCTGAGGCACTTCTCCGGCCACCCCACACAATATACCCCCATGGGCACAACTTACAATGGCTGGGTAATGTCAGCAGCACCCCAACATGGCCAGAAATAATGGCTTCCTGCACAGTCATGTTTACATAGAAAGCAAAGCAACTAGCCCCAACAGAGAGCAGTGCAAACACAAGCAGACTGCAATGGTAAAAGAGTGAATTCATGAAATATTTAGGAAATATAGCAGAGGATCACCCTCCCCCCTTCTCCAGAGCATGCTGCAGGAAATTAGTGCATTGTGCTGCCTCACAGGCTGAGAAGGAGCACAGGCTGGGGGGGTTGGGGATACAGTGTGTTGTGGGGTGCAGGGGGCCCCTCACTGGCACACTTACCTGCACACAGGACACGACTGGCTCACTATTCTCAGCTCACTACTACAGCCACTCTTTGTTACCATACCCTGAAAACTTGAAAATGAGGCAGGCGTGACGAGTGGAGCGCCGAGCTCATCCAACGCAGCAGTCACAGAGCTGGCCTGGCAGCTGCAATACATTCCAGTCAGAGCAGTGAGACGCTGTGGAGGAGGCAGCAGATCACAGCGCGGCTGATCTGGTCCCTCTGCTGTTCTACACTGGGATAGGACTTCATTTATGTCATGGGGAAAAGTTCATGCCTCACATTGATAGCAATGAGAATACATTTCATGCTGACTCTCAGCCTATGACATAAAATGTAAACAAAAAAAAAAAGATAACATTACATAAAAAATAAAAAAACACCAATAAAATACAAGTTCTTGCTTTATCACCAAAGTAATATGGCCGCTCTGCAGGTTTCTTTCGCCATGTTCCAAATACGTCTTCATTGTAGCAGTGGAGGACTATTGAGTGATGAAATATTATTTTGATATTAAAGCCACCCCCTGGTTCACGATAAAAATGTCCTAATAATAATCATATAAAACACAGATATGATATTAAGTGTCGTCTTTTCTTGTGGGGATCCTCCAATTCCAATTTCCTCATATCTCAAAATGGTGGCCACTAGGTCCTCAGGCTGTGCTATGCTTTGGTAGTCGGAGTCCCTCCCCTCTATGAACCAGCTGAGAGAAGGGGGTAGCAGAAAATTATAAAAGCGTAATGATTTTTTTTGGCCAAAATGGTGCCGAAATTTGCACCACTTGTGGACAGAAAGAGCCAAAAGAGTTGACATCCATTTTTTTTTTTAAGTGGACCCAAAAGAAGTCCATAAGGCTCGCATACTACACACCAGTCTTAATAAATCTACTCTGTTGGGCATAGAGTATTCTGAGAAGCTGGTGTCCATTTTATGAAAATTAACAAACCCTGGGTCTGATAGGGAGCGTTCACACTACCGTCATTGTCCGACAGGTAGTGTCCGCTCCTAGTGTCCATTCAAAATCTTGCATGGACATTAGGAGCGGACACTAGCTGTGTTCGTGACACTTTTCATTCATTTAAATGGTGATCGGGTGCGTTCTTTTGCACTCCGTGCCTGTCCTTAACTGTCCATTTGTAAAGATGTCCGACTTTTCAAGCAGACAGCGACATGTAGGTTTTTTTCTGTCCGCTTGAAAAGTCGGACATCTTTACGAACGGACACTTAAGGACAGGCACGGAGTGCAAAAGAACGCACCCGATCGCCATTTAAATGAATGAAAAATGTCACAGACACAGCTAGTGTCCGATGCTAATGTCCGTGCAAGATTTTGAACGGACACTAGGAGCGGACACTACCTGTCGGACAATGACGGTAGTGTGAACGCCCCCTAAAAAGGGGTTTTGGAGATCCAAATGGATTTTTCATGTTGATGACCTGTCCACAGGACACCAAAAGGTGGTGCAGTGGATGGGTAGTCCATGCAGGCTGCAGTTTCCTGAAACCACTGCTATGTTTTGGACAGATTGCAGTGATGTTCCTGCACACACTCCCCATCCACTGCACCAGCTTCTGGAGACTGCTGGAACAGCGGATCTGTGTGGGTCTTGGTTCTTGGTCCCCCATACAGTATATCATACACTGGTGATCTATCCTGTGAATCCATTATAACTTTATCAGGATATTCTTATTGTGAACTGGATGGCCAATGCACCATGAAGGTGCAATATTAATGCGATGAAATATTATTTCTATATTAAAGCCACCCCCTGGTTCACGATAAAAATGTCCTAATAATAATCATATAAAACACAGATATAATATCAAGTGTCCTCTTATGCGAGAGGACTGGTTCTAGCAGGCAGTGTCTGCTCACCACCATGTGCTGGAATCTTAGGGAGCTTGTCCTAACCTTCATTGGTTACTTGTCACTGTAACTTTACTGAAGACTTCCATGTGCTGTAAAATCTACTACAGTAATAAAAGTGTGTCCTGTATATCCATCACCAGTGTGTCAGTGTTTGGGAGGCAGCTCAGAAAGGGCAGGCCTGGGACAGTGGATTATTGGGCATGGAGGAGTATGGTGACATCGGAGTAGCAGAGCCTACGGGAGCAACCATATTGCCATTGACTCAGTGCTGGCATTGGTTTATCAACACCTTATAGTGCCACATGCTGTTCTTGAGCAGTTCTAGGAAGTATTCCTAGAACTGTTCCTAGGAAAACCACACTACAAAAATATGTATTACAAGGTTTTTACATTCGGTTTTGAACACCATGAGAAAGTTTCATGAGGGCTAGGGCGCAGTGTTTTTTTGTTTAAATGTCTGTTCACCACAATGTAAAGTTTCCACACACATAAGATAGCTAGTGGTAGATAAGTAGCCACTCTCTGTTTAACCCCATAGAAGGCCTCCTTACTTGTGGGTAGGGAGAGGGCTAATTCATAAATAGGCTAATAGAAAATATTCATGATAAAACCTATGTACGGTCATAAGAGGTGAACCCTCTTCTGCTTGGCCCCAAGGTCCTCCAGTCCGACACTGCTTCTGTCAGTAGAGATAGCAGAACTACCAGTGCAGTGTTCATCCTGTATTCTATAAAGGAAGCTGTCATGGGGAATTTGATATTATAAGCTTGTTGTTTTTTTTTTTACTTTATTTTGTAAAAATTTAGTTTTTAACACCATATACATGTGGCTTCTATCACTTGCCTTCTTATGAGTTGAATATTATTATATAAAATAGTTAAAGGGATTGTCTGACCTCGTTAAAAATTTGTTGTAGACTGGAAATAGTGTGAAAAATATTAAATCACCTTTTTATAGAGTCTCCGTTTCAACAGCAAGATCCCAGTCCACGCTGTTCCCGGTAACGTTCCTTTTGTGGCCTCAGGTGTGACCTGTACACAAACTAGTGAATCACTGGCCTCAGCGGTGACCTGAACTCAAAGAAGCAACCCACTGGCCTCAGCACTTATCATCTACATACAGGTCACCACTCAAGCCAATGACAGGAGGTATCATCAAGGACTGGCAAGAATAGGGACCAGACTGCTCATAGTGGGGCGGAGGTCCTGTAAACAGTGAGTAAACCTTTTTTTTTATTAACACTATTTCCATCCTATAAAAGTCCTAATTCTAAAAGGTTTCTTCAAGAATGACAAAGAGAGAAAAATTTAGAGAATTCAAGCTGATCAGATCAAATTGAGATCATTGACAAAAGGACTTAATCTGACACTTGGATGAGCTCTTAGATGGACACAATCCACACCCCTCCATCAGTCTGACTCCAATTCCCCCTCAGTCCTTATCCTTAAAACCTCAGTTTTACAACCCATACTTTATCTTACTTATGTATCACCCCATGAACTAATTGCCTTTGTGTAGTATCTTGCCACTGTTGTGCTGTGTTTCCAGGAGCCTCAGTGCTTTGAAAGCTTGTAAATGTAGTTTCTCTGGTTTGTCAATAAAGGTATCATACCTACAATATTTCTGCCTTTTTGACACAAAAGTATCAAATATTTAATTGCAAAAGTGGTACTAGACTATCCCCCCCCCTCTCCATATCTTATTGGCAAAATAATAATGGAGTTGAACAATCCCGTTAAGTAAATACTGTAATATTTTATAGTTAGCAGTATGATGGTGGGTATAGCTAGCCATACACATTTGTTTGGTTTATTGGTTGACCTCTCCTATTTCGCCAGGATCAGTCAGCTATCTAATGTATATAGTGTGTTTGTATGGCGTTCTTCAAATTCTCCCCCAACGGCTCATGATGAAGGAGATAAGGCTCAGACAGACTTCACCTGCCCAGTTCTTTTTTTCTTGAGAGATAAGCCTCCGCCATAGGAGTTTGGCAGGTACTTTGTACTCTATCCCAATTTAGGACACAGGATATAGTCCTTAGAACAATAAAGGCATGGACAAGGCTGGATTCACATCTGTGGTGGAGTCTCCGCAGATTTTGCTTAAAATCAATGGAGAGAAAAGTCCTGCAAGGAAACCTGTTGGACCCCATTTTAACCTATAGGGTTAGCAGTTTTACATTGGTAAACAGTTTTTAAATGGACAGGGCCTTCGTTTTTCGTATCCCCAACGGACCCAAACAACAGAGACCCAAATGCTAGTGTGAACCTAGGGTAAGATCTTCTGATGGACCTGTCTTACACAGTGGCAAAAGTTTTACAGAGTTGTCACAACTACCTGTGCTCCTGTTATGTAACCATGTCATAGATAGCTTTTAAATGGGGCAGATTTATGAAGAACGGTGCTTTGTAGGTCTGTCTGAATAATGATCCCTACTGCCATGGGGAACGAGTGATCTATGAAGAGGCTCCGGTCTATTAATGGATCAAATGTACACTTAAGGAATCCACAGCAGTTAGGAGTTGGTGTAGAATTTCTGTCAAACATATGCCAAAAAACCAATGAATAAAAATATTTATTTATAAAAATAAACATGATGGGGCAAGACATTCATGGAAAGTGGCAAATGAGGCGCAGAATGGAGGAAGTGGTGCATCTTTGGTGCAAGAAAAAGGCCAAAGATGGTCACATGATCACATATCTACTCCAGAAAACTTTCATAGATGGGAGGAGAAATTCCCAAATGTGTACACAAATTTTTCTAAGACTTTTGAATAATGTTGCAAAAAGTCTGACAATAATAAAGCCACAAAGTCCTTTTTTTTCCCAAAGTTTTGACTTTTTGCCAATTCCGAATCTGCAGACGTGTGCTGTTTGCTTACCTCCCAATTCCTCTGCATCAGTTTTCTGCCATGGCTTACCTCTTGTTCACATCTGTGTTGGTATTCCGTTCGGGGAAGTCCGCATGGGGACCCCCCTGAAAGGAATACCGAACACATTTGCGAGCGGTGTGCAGTGAAAGCACACAGATTCCCATAGACTATAATGGGGTCCATGTGCTTGCCGCCAGATCTCCACAGGGAACATGCGGACAGGAAAGTAGTTCACAATCTACTTTCCTGTCTGCATGATTCGTGCAGGCAGTGCACAGCAAGCATACGGACCCCATTATAGCCTATGGGGTCCATGTGCTTTGATTGCACAGCGCTTGCAAATGCGTTTGGTATTCCGTTCGGGTGTCCCCATGCAGACTCCCCTGAATTGAATACCAATGCAGATGTGAATGAGGGGTTACACCACACACACAGCTGATTGTCCCACACCATAAATTCTGCAGGTCATTAAAGCGTGACGCTCATTTTTTTCAACGTCTTGCTTCGATGTTTTCATTGGGTTGCAGACTCATGACGGAATTTGGTCCTGATTTTGAGCCCCAGATTCCTATGCGTGAACATAGCTTTATAGCTCAACATCAACATGCATACATGACCTATGGAATCCTAATTCTCTCTGAAAGTTGGATTGTCAGACAGTCCCCCCAAGCCTTGGGATTATTGGTGGATCCCGTTGAAAGCAGTAGAATCTTCCATAAAAGAATTACATGGGACCTGCAGGCCCACTGCTATGAGATCTATATGACAACAAAGAAATACTTATAGGTCTGTTTGTTGGAAAGAATTCTGCCCTGTAAATCACTGTGTTTCTTGTTGCACATGCTTGGGTAACTGCATTTCCTATTCTATGCAGTGAGATCTGCACAAATGGATTAGTTATTCAGTGTTGTTTTACTGGGCGCACACATTCCTTTTCACTGGTTACGCCAGCTCCCCTGGAAGTAAAGTAGTTAAGGTGTTCTCACCCCTCCCTGACTGGTGTTATCTACTTACATGCAGAGACACATATGCAGAGTCATCTGCTATCTAGACTCTTTCAGATGTCTATAACTTCACAAACAGAGCTGCAAGATTTGTGCAGAGTATTTTATACGGACCACACCTCCACTGCAAACTTTATGGGAGGTAAAAGTTTTCATTACCAAATTATGTATCCAAATCTCCAAGGTCTAATCTGTCTATGCAAATCCTGAGAGCCAGGTATTGTATAACACTCCATTGAAATGCACAGTGTATGTGACCTGAAGAAAGTGCAAGGTCAGGGCCATTCACAAAAAGAGTTTACATGTAGAGATTTTGGCCTACATTCATACAACAGTGTATCATGGCTGTGTGACATCCTTTATTTTTAACAGATGTCACACGGCTGCATTAAAGGGATCCTATCATTTAAACTGAATTTTTTTCTCCCTAAGTCTGCCTTCACACGATGTAACGTGCCGCGTGATGTGGCACGTATACGGCGTGTGAGAGTTTGCGCGCCATAAAAGCTCCCATTGATTTCAATGGGAGTTAGGATCGTATACGCCGCGTTATATTGCGGGCGTGATTTTGCGGCCGCAAAATAATGCGGCGTATAGGAATAGCAGCCTAACACGTAGGAATAGCCTTAAGAAAGGCTGTTCGTCTCCTACCTTTAGATGTCTTCTCCGCACCGCCGTTCCATAGAACTCCCGGTTTTCGCCGGTATGCAAATGAGTTCTCTCGCAGCACTGGGGGCGGCCCCAGCGCTCAAACAACACTGGGGGTATCCCCAATGCTGCGAGAGAAATCTCCAGCGTTGCCTCCATCTTCTTCAGGACCAGTTCTTCTTCGCGTCTTCTTCCGGAGGTTGGCTTCAAACTTCTAGGCCTCGAGCCTAGGACATGCCCACCGGCCACAAGAAAATGGCCCCTTACACAGTATTGTAAGTGGCTATTTTCTTACGGCCAGGAGGCATGCGCAGTCGGCTTTGCCCTAGGCCAGAGGCCTAGAAGTTTGAAGCCAACCCTGGGAAGAAGACGCAAAGAAGACCCATTCCTGAAGAAGATGGAGGCGATGCTGGAGCATTGGGGACGCCTCCAGTGCTGTTTGAGCACTGGGGCCCGCTCCCATTGCTGCGAGAGAACTCATTTGCCTACTGTTGAAAACCAGGATTTCTACGGAAAGGCGAAGGAGAAGACATCTAAAGGTAGGAGACGAATAGCCTAAGTTTATACCACCTTTACCCTAGACTAGGCTCGGCATCATATGGATCTACCTAGGGGACCCAAAAGATGGAAATGCCCGTCTGGTAAAACAATGGTTACCCATAGACACCCACGGACCACATAGACTATAAGTCTGTGCAGGACTTTTCTCTCTGCCAATTTTCGGTAGAATTTGCAGCAGAGTGTGAACCTAGCCTTTGCCAGAATTTTATGTAAGAATATTAGCACAATTGTGGCAGACACAGTTGTATCTTAAGCAAGCTAAGCCACACCCCCTTGTCTAGCTAGTTGGAAAAATGGCCCAAAATTAGATGAGCCTATTTTAACCCAGAATTCAGACGCAGCCACTATAGAAGGTTCCCTCCTATGTATCCAAGAAGTTTAATCCTGAAGTTCACTAGCATGGGTTTCACGCCTAGAGTCTAAACCCTGACAGCAGGCGACATACTGCAGTTTATGGTAGACTGTAGTCTGTATAAAGATGGCCAAAGCTGTTATTCTAGCAGCATGTCTAGTCAATACCAACGTGCCAGTTTTACCACCAGTTTCTGAGAAGTCAGTTCAAAGCACTTCTTTATATAACTAGGCAAATCTGCTGTTCAAGACCCCGTGAAATTTGGGTGATGATCCCTGCAGAGCTTTAGCGGCTTCCATATGGTTCATCACCCATAGCTACTGTATATTTCTGTTGTCACAGAGCTCTGTGGGAGATTCAATGGAAGTCACATTGTATACCACCCAGGTAAAGGGCTTGTTCACTGGGGACAATCCCTACTTGTTAGAAGGGTCTGCTGACAGTTCATCACAAAGTGCCCCCCTACTGGGACTCCCAGATAACAGTTGTAGTCTGTACAGATACCTGTCAGTAGGTGTTCAGTTTTCCTGCAGAATAACCACAGGGGAAATGAAGCATTATAAAGTGTTCATTGAAATCAATAGTTTATCTGTTTCTTGTAGGACAGGAAGGATTCTCCAGGAGTTAGACACACTCTTTGTTACCACTCTAGAGCCCCGCTAATAAAAGGAATCTGTTAAGAGGAACCAGCATGATACAGAGCAGGATGAGCTGAACAGATTGATATATATACACTCACCGGCCACTTTATTAGGTACACCTGTCCAACTGCTCGATAACACTTAATTTTTAATCAGCCAATCACATGGCGGCAACTCAGTGCATTTAGGCATGTAGACATGGTCAAGACAATCTCCTGCAGTTCAAACCGAGCATCAGTATGGGGAAGAAAGGTGATTTGAGTGCCTTTGAACGTGGCATGGTTGTTGGTGCCAGAAGGGCTGGTCTGAGTATTTCAGAAACTGCTGATCTACTGGGATTTTCACGCACAACCATCTCTAGGGTTTACAGAGAATGGTCCGAAAAAGAAAAAACATCCAGTGAGCGGCAGTTCTGTGGGCGGAAATGCGTTGTTGATGCCAGAGGTCAGAGGAGAATGGCCAGACTGGTTCGAGCTGATAGAAAGGCAACAGTGACTCAAATAGCCACCCGTTACAACCAAGGTAGCCAGAAGAGCATCTCTGAACGCACAGTACGTTGAACTTTGAGGCAGATGGGCTACAGCAGCAGAAGACCACACCGGGTGCCACTCCTTTCAGCTAAGAACAGGAAACTGAGGCTACAATTTGCACAAGCTCATCGAAATTGGACAATTGAAGATTGGAAAAACGTTGCCTGGTCTGATGAGTCTCGATTTCTGCTGCGATATTCGGATGGTAGGGTCAGAATTTGGCGTCAACAACATGAAAGCATGGATCCATCCTGCCTTGTATCAACGGTTCAGGCTGGTGGTGGTGGTGTCATGGTGTGGGGAATATTTTCTTGGCACTCTTTGGGCCCCTTGGTACCAATTGAGCATCGTTGCAACGCCAAAGCCTACCTGAGTATTGTTGCTGACCATGTCCATCCCTTTATGACCACAATGTACCCAACATCTGATGGCTACTTTCAGCAGGATAATGCGCCATGTCATAAAGCTGGAATCATCTCAGACTGGTTTCTTGAACATGACAATGAGTTCACTGTACTCCAATGGCCTCCACAGTCACCAGATCTCAATCCAATAGAGCATCTTTGGGATGTGGTGGAACGGGAGATTCGCATCATGGATGTGCAGCCGACAAATCTGCGGCAACTGTGTGATGCCAACATGTCAATATGGACCAAAATCTCTGAGGAATGCTTCCAGCACCTCGTTGAATCTATGCCACGAAGAATTGAGGCAGTTCTGAAGGCAAAAGGGGGTCCAACCCGTTACTAGCATGGTGTACCTAATAAAGTGGCCGGTGAGTGTAGTTTTCTGGGAAAAAATTCAGTAAACATTCCCGTGGTGAGTCCTTCCACTTTCTCTCTTCGTTGCCCAACTCCCCGGACTATGATAGTCCATTATCGAAGTTCAAGAAGGCCTGTTCTGGGTCCAGCCCGGTCAGACACTCCCTTTCGGACTTCTATTTGCTCTTGGTCTCTCCTCCTCCGAGCCACAGACCCACCTATCTGAGCAAGTAGCAAGTGGGAGGTGGACTTGAATATAACCTTTTCTGGCTTGCAGTGCGCCAGAATTCTTGAATTTGCCCACAAGAGTTCGACAGCTAGTAAGTATCAAGAGGCGGATACAAAATCTTGACCAGATGGTATCATGTCCCATCCAAATTACATAAGTTTTTCCCGTCATCCTCTCCTATCTTCTGATGTTGTGGTTCGGAGGAGGGGACACTCCTGCACATTTTTTGGGACTGTGCTAAGCTGAGGGAATTTTGGGACGGGGTCCACAGAGTCATCGGTCAGGTATTCCAGGTCCCTCTCCCTTACACGCCAGCCTTCTTCCTTCTCCACCTCTTGGACTATTCCCTTCAGGCCTAACGCAAATCCTCCCTACGACACATCAACACCACCAGAGCCTGTATACTGGCACTCTGTAAATCGCCTAATCCATCTTCTATTCTCCACTGGATCTGTAGGGTGGAGGACATTCAGGGCATAGAGGATCTCACAATGTCCCTTCGAGATGCCTGCAAATCATTCATGGATGCCTGGACTCCATGGATTCTCTTCCACGGCACCCAGGCATATAGAGATCTGGTGAGATAAACGCTGGCCCACCCAAAATTACACATTAACACATTGATTTTAGCAAAACTAATTTATTTTGTGCACACAGAAAAATGATCACAATATCAATCCTGTGCACACAAAACATATTTTTGCGACTGCAAAATGGATTCTGTAATCATGAACGTCAATTCTTGCCAACAAAATTAATTCTATGATCAATTAATTTCTTTTGTGACACAGAAAATATTTTGTGCCACAAAAACAATGGTGGGAATTTACTATTTCCCTCTATGGCTGAGGCTCCACGTTGCGGAAATGCAGCTCTTTTTGTTGCAGATTTTGTTGCGTATTTTTGAGCCAAAGCCAAAAATGGCTACAAAAGGAACAGGAAATATCTAGGAAGTTCTGATACTTCTACCCTCTTGTCAATCCACTCCTGGCTTTGGCTCTTAAAAACCGCAGCAAAATCTGCAATAGAAAAAGCTAAGTTTCTGCAACGTTTGGCTTTAGCCTGCGTCAGTTTTCTGACATAGTTGAGAATAGTTTTGGTGCATCATTGACACACAACTGTTTTGAAAACTTTAGGCTAAGGCTGAAGCCCTACGTTGCGGAACTGCAGCTTTTTTTTGTTGCAGATTTTGTTGTGGATTTTTGAGCCAAAGCCAAGAGTGCTCACCCCTTAATCATAGCCCAGAAACGCATCAACCAGCCCAAATCCATAGGTTTTTAAGCATTTTTGTGTGTCTTCACTGTCACGTTTGGAGTGAGTTTATGCGTTTTACATGGAAAATTAAAAGTTAAATTTTAAAAGATACCTCAGGAATGCGGACCAGAAAATTTCTTATTTATTACCTGTTTTGGATTTTGGCTCTGTGAGTCCGGAGTCGTTTGGCCGTGCACCCTGAAGTTCCTGGTTATGTGCGATACATGTGGTGAGCTACAGTCCCTTTCCCTTTTTTGGAATCTTCCCACAGCACTTTTCACAAAAATTCCACAGAGTTATCCTATGTGGACAGTCTGCTTCCATCAAACCTACACGGAAAAAGCCAGTGTTTCCGTAGGTAGAATTTACATGTTGCGATTTACAAAAACACAACTTTTTTAAATCGCAGCATGTCTGCTGTGGATATCTTTCTGCAATGTGTGGATGGGATTAGCCAAAATTCCATCCACTTTGCAGAAACAGTAAGGCCGGGTCCCCACGGGCCAGAAACGCAGCGATTTGCCCGCTGTGTTATAGAGTAACTGCAAAGTGAATGGGATTCATGTGTTTAAAACCACAGTGCAGACGCACTGCGATTTTCTAAACCAGCACGGTTTTGGAAATCGCAGCATGTCAATTATATTTACGGAAACGATGGCGTCTTTCCTGTAGATATATTGGTAACAGAAAGTCTGCAGAGGAATCTCTGTGAACTTTCTGTTCAAAGCACTGCGGGAAGAACTGTGATGCGATCCCACCGAAGTTTTTCCTGCAGCGCTTTAGCGCTGCGGATCGTCCTGTGGGGCCTTAGCCTAAAACATTGTGTAGTTTACGACACATAGGCGCTGGCTTTAATGTGTGTCATATTGATTTTTGCATAATGGTAGCCATATTATTTGCCACCCTACTCTGAGGGTGTTGATGGCAGCTATATTGCTTGTCACCCAGCTTTCCTGCAAACAAATGTAACTAGGAAGTCACAGAGTATCGTTTTTAAAGAGGGCATTGTAAGGACAGTTTTTGAAGAGTAATTTTTAAGGTTTTTTTTGTAACTACAAATAAATCTGCTCCCCTGCATTTTCGTCACCATTAGATTAGTACATGTCAGTCCATTCTGCCCATCAGATCATCAGCACTATAACAAGACATTGAAGAAAGACTGAAGATAGACTGAAACGGTTTCTGCCTCACTCTGTAACATCTGCAGAAGACAATCGGTTAATTCTCCATCCCAGGAGGCCGTGTAACAGGTGGCATGTGGCTTTTCACAACCTTATGTCACATGTGTGCCATCTAATATGTACGCACCACTGAGCTTATGTGGGTTTAACCCATTGCATCTCTGGAATAAAAATGAGGACAGTTGTAGATTTTAATCGCTGGTTTTGAACTTGGCCAGAATTCTCAAGTTTTCCTTTACCCACAGAATGAGCCGCCTTTAAGAAACTCCTTTTAAGCCTGGCAATAATGTAATAAGTTTCAAGCAAGGCTTAATTGCTTAGGTGACATAGCAAATCTGGGTGGCATGCAAGAATTTTGTCATGTGCCCCAGGAATGTCATAAAATGTGATTGCAGGGGGTGTAAAATGTTTTGGAAGAATTTAATGGCTAATGTCAATTGTGTTGGTTCCAGAAGGAGGATCTTAGCTACAGAGGAGATGCCACAATAGCAGAGTGCAAGCTCAGACCAAAAGGAGCAGCAGGGGGGGAATGTCTGAAGCCGGTCCCAGAGGTAAAATGGGGTTACAAGTACTGCCAGGGAGGCGCATCATTAAACACAAGTGTGTGCGGTGTTATCAGCTGGAAAATAGAGTGATTGGAGTCAAAAATTAAACTTTTCACAATTTGCAGCCACATTTTAAAGTGATTTTTCTAATATTTACTAATACAGATTTTTTTTTTAATCTGGAGTGACCCTAAAAACATAATTTTTTTAGTTAGACCACATTCACTGTAGTAGAGCATGGGTGAATGAGAACTGTATCACAAGACCATCTTCACACTTTGTGTTCGTTTAGGGGTACGTCCCCACGAGACCCGTCAGCGGCTTATAGAATGCAATATACAGGATCTAGGATGAGATTTTGTAACATCTTATCCATATGCGGTAACATAAATCGGCAATGCAAATTTTCTTGCACTGCAAAGGTAGGAAGCAGCGGGGTATGCGCTATGATTCCAGCAGGAATATCGTCACAAATCCACTCTATTTTGTGTGTAGTATTTATGGAAGTGGCTTCATACTGCTGAATTCCTTGATGGAAATTCAACAGCAAAGTGTCTATATAAAGTGTCTATATAAAAAATAAATTTGTATCCTATTTTTTTGACATTTCATAAAAGGAATGCGTCACCAATTTTTTTTTTAATTATTTCTTGAAACTATAACACGTCTATTTTTTTATCTTCGGATTGCAGATTTTGCTGTCCAATCTTTGTACATAGGGATATGGGGGCTGCCATCTTGCCGGAGCTTCTCCTCTGTTTTTTTTTTTTTTTTTAACCGCATTTAATGATATGCTTTACAGCCTGCTTGCACTATATAGGCAGCAAAAGTCTGGAAATGACTAGCAGATGGAGTGGTGTTATGTGGTGTATCTACAGAGGTGTTACCTTCCATTGTAATTGGCCTTTCCTGCAATGTAAATGAGATCACTGCTGCAAAGAAAACCCCCAAAGAACTAACAAGGGTAATTTCTTATTAGGCCTCGAGTCAGAGTGGAAATTGCAGGATTAGTTTTATAAATACTGATTATGACAGATACTTTAACACTTTAAAACAAAAATCTTAAATAATATGTTTAAAACTTGTTTTCTAACCCTATCCTGCCAGAGGAATTTTTTGATTTTTGTTTCTGACTCCCACCCCTTCCAAACCCCATAACTTTTTTATTTTTCTGCTCTCAGAGCCATATGAAGTCTTAATGTTTGCAGGACAAAGTGGCACAATAGACTGTGTGGCATAATAGAAGTTACAGGGGGCCGCCGTGGGGCATAATAGAGGTTGCATAGGCCACTGTACGGCATAATAGAGGTTGCAGGGGCCACAGTTGACCACCCAACTGTATTATGCCCCATAGTTGTCCACCCATGAACTATTAT
The DNA here is from genome assembly GCF_031893055.1 of Leptodactylus fuscus. NCBI lineage: Eukaryota > Metazoa > Chordata > Amphibia > Anura > Leptodactylidae > Leptodactylus > Leptodactylus fuscus. The sequence continues at coordinate 197,053,401 of NC_134267.1, read as the reverse complement.
TATACTCTGGGGTCTTTTCAGACCCTGGAGTATAATAATCAGAGACCCAGGGGAGGTGAGGGAACATAATAAACACTATTACTCACCTCTCCAGTATCAGATGTTACTCCTAGGACAGGCTTCGAGCCTTTATGGTAATGTCTCAGACGTCACGTGGTCTGCGACATTACCATACAGTCCCGAAGCCTGCTAGGAGTAACATCGGGTTCAGGTGAGATGAGTAACAGTGTTTATTATGTTCCCTCACCTCCCCTGGGGCTCTGATTATTGTATTTGGGGTTTTGAAAAGACCCCCGAGTATAACAATAGCAGTAGTTGGGGTTCGTGGGGAAGAGAGGGGGTGGCCTGGGGAGGTAGGTAAATAGGCCACTACCTGGTGGGGATACTCCAGCAGGTAGTGGCCTATTAAAAAAAAAAAAAAAAAGTATCTACTTACCTACCCTGCCGCTGCCTCCTCTTCGCCCAGTAGTAAGACATCTGCGTCTCAGCACAGGAGGCGCGAAGATGCCACTTGTGCTGAGACGCAGAGGTCTAAACCAGACCAGGAAAGGGTCGCTCAGTTTGTTTTCAAAGAATCCTGAGCTAGTTTAGGGAAAAAAGTAATGAATAAATAAATAAAAGTCAAATTGCCGCCTCCTCCAAAAGTGCCACCTGTGGTGGACGCTCACCTTGCCTCATTAGAGGTGTGGCCCTGTGCCAGAAGGGTTAATGCACATGATCAGTATGGTCACCAATCACGGGCATTAGCGCCGAGTCTCTGCTGTATAAAACAACAGAGACTCGGCAGCTATGGTGGCCGCCTGACTCCCGAGCGGCCGCCATATTTAAACACCCAACATCCACCGTACTAGTACGGCGGATGTCAGGAAGAGGTTAAAATATGTAATTGTCCATTGGCACATTCCCTTTAAATGTTTTATTTTGGTATATGCCGTTCCATTTGCAGCTGTTTTTTTTTTTTTTTTTTTTTTTTATAGAGGCTACATTTTATTTTAAGGGTAATCTAGGGAAAAGGGGGATGATTTTAATTCTTATTTTTTTATACTAGTTGAAACTTTCATTTATTTTTAGACACCCTAAGGTACTTGAACTCATAGGAATCTGATCGCACATACAATATACAATACAAATGTTCATTAATTCATTAATTTCTATTATACACCGCCTATTAGCAATGACAAACCTGGGAGTCTTCAGTAGGCTCCCGTCTGTCATGACAAATGATCAATGCCCACCAATGATGTTCCGGTTCCAATATGGCGGTACCCATGTGCACTTAGGTGCCTCAGTCGCAGCAACTTAACTGTAGTGAACAGTACAAGTGAATATTAGAAACTTTGCAATATATCTTATTAACCCCTTAGCAACACATGGTGTACCTGTTCAAAATAAGGGCACTAGTCACTTCCGAAACCATCAGGAATACTGATATTAGACCATTCCCAGCACATGGAAACATTGGGTGCAGGCACTCTCTACTACTCTGCCCAAAACACCAAGGACTGCAGACATTAAACCCTTAACTGCCCTATTCTACTGTGATTTTACAAAATAAACACATTACTATATTAGACCATTAAGGTTTATACCATTAGCACTTTAAAGAGGTTATTCAGGAATCGTTGCATCCAGTGGGGCTTCTTGGGGAGGTGTAAAATAAAAAAGGAAAAGCCTACTCCCCTGTCCCTTCCGCCATATTGTCCATTGCTGTTGTCCATTCAGACTCATGCTGGGGCCTTGTTACTGGAAGTTCTGTGCTTCATGTGCCCACTGAGACCCATCTCAAACCTTTTCTTACGTCCAGCCATTTTAATGCCAGTTCAGATACACCTGTTGACCCCACCTGGGTGATGGGGACATCCTCCATTCCACAAACCAGATATCTGGCCAGACTATAACCCCCTTTAAACAGAAAATTACGGGGAGTCCTTTTTAGCTCCTTCAATCACCAAACACCATTTTTCATCAAATTATGAGGACCACTTCACCACCACCAATACTGCTGTGTCAACCAATTCAACCAATGATAAAAATCCATCCAAATCATGACGCACCATCATAAGGCAAAAAGGCCAATATGCTTCCTAGGGTTTCATTGCCTACTAAAGAAGGGAGGGTGGGAGGTAAAATGTGTTTGTGTTTCTTTTGCTGAGTGGCTGTTATTTCTGGGGTACTCCTCACCATACTCCACCCCCACTATCCAATGCCAGTTCTCCCCATTGGCCAATCACCAAAATTCCAGTCCCTCCTAGCCCCCATCATGCTAGCCCCCCATCCATTCTGTGTCCTAAATACAGCCATATTGGACTTCTGGCAACAAAGCCCTTGCCTTCCCAGGCCACCACATGGGTTGCTCCAATTAAAGAAAACCCCTTTAACTACCCTAGAGGGCCATAAATATAACCATCTCCTTTTATCTCAATTAAACGCCCAGGAAGGCAATATTTTTTCTCTTGAGAACCCAGAGATGAACAAAATTGATAGTTGAAATGGCAGTTTCAGAACAGTCTTACAAGAGGCAACAGGTGGCTTGAACTTGCAACACTTTGCTGACACTTGTGACACTTGCAATGCTCCTTCAGCACCACCTAAGTGTAGGTCAGTCCCTATCACAGCAGCTCTGTGTTTATCACAGCTAAGCCTCTTATCTTGTCAGCAGCTCAGTCACTATATAAGCTGTCCCCCCTCTCTGGTCACCTCCGCTCAGCAGCAATGCCCTGAAAATAGCCCATCTCAGTCACAGACAGTCCCTCACACACATTGACAGATAAACTAATACAAATGTACCAGAATACTGGCATACATGCTTTACACCTCAATCTATAAGTGTATTACGCTAGGTGCACACTATTGTTCGGATCCGAATGGGGACTCAAAACACAGAGATCCTGTCCATTTAAAAAGCGACTACCCATAGACCATATGGGGTCAACCAGGTTTCCACTTGTTTTATGCTGAAACTGGCAGAAAAAGGAACCCATTGAAGTCAATGGGAGGCTTTATTTTCAGCCCTGAAATTCCACACCAAATTCCTCACCATTTTCCTCCGTGTGAATGCACCCTTACAGTGGTATGATGAATGGCATGATGGTCCTCTTTACATTCAAGCATTGACTTCCAGATTCTAAGGTAGCCTCCACTCTTTGCCTAATGCGAAGAGCTCTCTATGGACAAATGAGCTGGTCTTCTCCATCTGGAGCAGACTGTGAATGCACAAGCTAGGCTGAAAATTTTGAGTTCCTCTGACGCTCTAATCCTAGGGTCCAATGGCTATACTGAAAATGTTTCCACAGCTAAGCATAAACACCTGGCATAAGGCATATATTGACCCAGGGGTGTATATCCAACAGTTATGACAAATGACATCATCATACATGTCATTGCGACCTAACGTCTGACAAATATATGATGTCACGTTACATAACAGACTTCATACATACGACCGAGTGTGTAGCCCAAGTGTGTTCCAATTTTCTGTTACAATGCATCATTCCATTCCAGTCCTATATATTAATGGAAAGGAGCATGGAGCCACCTTCGGACTGCACATTCGGTCGTGTGCATGAAGCCTTACAGTGAACACCCTTATTAAACTACCTAGCAGTGATACTTTGGTGGTGGTACGCAACGCATGTAGTGTGGTAAGATGCTACATAGCATACCATATATAATGCAGTTACACAGTAACAGTAACCAGGTGCTCCAACAGTAACCCCAATAAGGTCAATGAGAACCCACAGCAACAACAAAGATACAGGTGTGCTAAGCAGGTCCATATCAGCTCCTTAAAGAGAGTCTACCACTACAAAAATTTCCTATAACCCACTGATATGCTATTGTGGGGGTAGTTAGTGACCCTTTTTCTGTGTACAAGTGCAATCTTGCTGCTGAGAAAATATAATTTTAATTAGTATGGGCTGTTTGGTGCACCCAGGAATAGCAATGTCTGCCAGAGCACATGTTTTTGCATATACACATACTTGCCAATCAATATCTGCGATGTGCTACAATATTACCGTATGTATTGCACTACATTGTGCTAGGGATTGGAGATCCAAGGTTCAAGTCCAAAATATAAGTATAAAGTGGAAAAATAAACAAATCATGAAATGTTTACACACATAATGTGAATAAGAAAAAAACTAAAATGTTAAGCCCAATTCACATCTGCATTCGGGTTTTCATTTGGGGAGTCTGCTTGGGGACCACCTAATGGAAACCTATATGCATAAAAAAGCGGTTACCTGGGAACTCATGGACCTCATAGACTACAATGGGGTCCATGTGGTTTCCGCTCGGTTTCTCTCTGCATGTTTCGTGCAGAAACCACACAGACCCATAGGGTCTGTGGGTTTCCTTAACTAACTGCTTTTTTATGTGTGTAGTTTTCCATTCGGGGGGTCTGCAAGTGGACTCCCCAAACGGAAACCCATACGTAGATGTGAAGCAGGCCTTAGGTATCCCTGTGTGCATATAAGTCCCCACTATCCAAAACAAGCATTATTTATTCCGACAAAAAAATAAAAAAGTTATGAATTTTAGAAGGCAGGAAAGGTCCAACAACCCATTAATATAACAGCCGGGAGCCTATTAAAGGTAAAGGGGTTGGCCAATTTCAGACCAATATTGAGAGACATTGAGAGATATTGATTGTATAATAAAAAGATATACAATTTTCCAGTATAGTTTTTGTATAAATTTCTCACAGTTTTCTAGATTTCGGCTTGCTGTCGTTCATTCTGATACTTCTAGTGGATAAAATTCTGACCATGGTCATGTGATGTACACAGGTGCAGAGCTTGCTCCCACGCAGATTATACAGATTATACTGTGCTGTGATTATAACGAGCCACACACCTGTATGATCATCACATGACCATAGACCATATCTCACATGTGACATACAGTCCATGGTCATGTGATGTTTGTTATTTTTTAATCATCTCTCCAGGGCCTCTATTTATTATACTCTGGGGTCTGAAGAAGCCTTGAAACATGTTATACTGTGTGGGGGCCACTGTGGAGCATGTTATGCTGTGTGGGGCCACTGTGGAGCATGTTATGCTGTGTGGGGCCACTGTGAAGCATGTTATGCTGTGTGGGGGCCACTGTGAAGCATGTTATACTGTGTGTGGGCCACTGTGGAGTATGTTATACTGTGTATGGGCCACTGTGGAGCATGTTATACTGTGTGGGGGCCACTGTGGAGCATGTTATACTGTGTATGGGCCACTGTGGAGCATGTTATACTGTGTGGGGGCCACTGTGGAGCATGTTATCCTGTGTGGGGCCACTGTGAAGCATGTTATACTGTGTATGGGCCACTGTGGAGCATGTTATACTGTGTATGGGCCACTGTGGAGTATGTTATACTGTGTATGGGCCACTGTGGAGCATGTTATACTGTGTGGGGGCCACTGTGGAGCATTTTATACTGTGTAGGGCTCCTTTACTATTCACATTATACACCATCTGTTTTATAGCAGCCACTTGCTATTATTACAGGCTGTAATTACATTGCATGGTCACTATAAAACAGATACTATGTGATGTAAATAGTGAAGGGATCACAATGCTCATAAAAGCAGTACAGTCCTTGTAAACAGATGTTCAGCAGTGTGTTGGACCATCACTGATCTCTTAGATCTCCTAGGATCCTGCAGATTGGATGTTTCCCAGAACACGTAGCTCCCACTATTGTTTACCTGCTAGGCGCTGCGCTGTTCATTCACCATATTCTTGAAGACTGCAGTTGTGGATACTAAAGTTGTATCTTTTTCAAGTATCTGAAATACCGCTGAAGTACCCATAGTTGCTGAGTTGCTGGGTATAGGGCTCTGGTGAACGTTTCCATCAGGGCACCCACAAGAGTTTTTCTCCAATTCTCCACATTCTGAATTTTTTTTCAGGTTCCCAGTACAATATACGGATTAATAATTTGGTACCATCATGAACTAGAATTTTCTAACAGAAATGAAGTGCTGTGAACAGAAGGCAGGAAGGACAAGAATGGGTTTGAATGTAGTAAATAAGCCAAGAAATGCGTGTAACTCATTGATGTAATTATTGCTATTAATACCGATTATGGGCAGATCATTACTAAGAAGGGGAAGAGTTTCCATGTTTACAATGGAATTTTTAACATGTTGGAAAATCTCCCTGTGGGATTAGCAAGGGCTTCTGGCTTGACAACAGATGGCCCTGCATAGTGCAATAAGGGGTCAATCATTGCATCAACTTATCATGCACGGCAGGCGTTACAGATCATGGTGTTTTCTGATATGTCCCAAAAGAAAAATTTCATCGGTAGGACATCTATGGATCAGAATGTGTGTGAAGCATAATGTACAATATATAATGTATAGATAAGTAAGCACTATGGAGCTAGTAAGCTGTAGTCAGCATTACAATGTAAGTGGTGTATGCATTATATATGTGTATGTATATACTGTATGTGTATGCAATCTTTCACCCCCAGATAGGACGTGCGGCAAGGAGAAGAATTTGTATGCATTCTGTTGACATGAGATCACAAAGGGCGCAGTTTTCAAACAAAGGACTTGCAGCTAAATAGGCCACACATAAAAAGACATATGTCTATTGTTAAGGAAAGGGGCAGTTTCATTCATTCGGCGTGGTGCCTGTAGGGGAGAGGCAGTCCCAACAAAGACACTCTTGTGAGAACAAGCTATGTAATGTAGGATCATCCACAATTATGATGGGAGAATTCATGGACCGGAGCTTGTCTGTAGTTATTGATAGTTACATTACTATTATAGGGAAAGCCAGCTTGTCACCCGTCATTGTATTATTGTATCATATACATCCTTTACTGAGCTACATTGTATTTAGCTATGTATATGTCAGCAAAGATAATAAACATTTTATTAGGTTGCTTTTCCAGGACTTAGTAAAGGGGTTTCCCTCAAAAGAAATTTATGGCATATCCACAGCATATGCCATACATGTCAGATAGATGTGGGTCCCACCTCTAGGACCCACACCTGTCTCTTAAATGAGCCCCCCAGCCCCTGTGTCCTACTACTTACCTGTCTGCAACCTCACTGTGGCTGGGCTTTGTGGAAACAGTGTAGAACTGTGATCCATTCACTTTTATGGGAGATACGGAAACAGCGTGGCTCACTGTTACTGTAAAATCTTAATAGCTAGCCGACAGTCTTCACAGTAAGGTCATGCTCAGGGCACGGAGGCTGGTGGGGACTCATTTTAGAGACAGGTGAGGGTCCCAGAGGTGGGACCTGCATATATAAAGCATTTATAGCATATGCTGTGGTTTTGCCATAATTTTCTTTTGTGAGAAGACCCCTTTAATAAGTCCCATAAAACCCTTTTAATGCCAACCATACAAAATGTCATGTATCTTTACCAAAAAATATAAATTGGTAAATATGATGTATTAACCCTTACGTGATGCACACAATTTTCATTTTTGTGTTTTCCATTTTTACTCCCTACAAAAGCCATAACTTTCTCATTTTTTGTTTACCTAGTCATATCAGGGCTTGATTTTTGTGTGACAGGTTGTACTTCAAAATGGTAACATTTATTATTGTGTACAATGTACCAGGAAACGGGAAAAATATTCAGAATGAGGAGAAATTGAGAAAAATTTTTTTAAGTAAGATCACAGTGATACCAAATTTAGATATTTTTCCATGTTTTAATAACTTTACAAAAATTCTAAATTTTGAAGAAAAAAAAAATCTTTGAATCACCGTATTCTGACACCTGTAACTTTTTTATATTTCAGTGTACGGACCTGTGTAAGATGTTTGTTTTGTTTTTTTTTGCAAGTCAATATGTAGTATTTGTTGGCACCATGCTGGGGTATGTATCATGTTTTGATCACTTTATATTCCATTTTATTATGGAGGTAATGGGGTGAAAACACGGCAAATCAGACATTTTGATTTTTTTTCCTGCTACTGTGTTTACCGTATGGGACAAATGTTTTGATATTTTAATAGTTAAGGTGCTTTTGGACTTGGGGATACCTAATGTATTTATGTTTACTTTTATTTATTTATATTTTTCATGTGATCTAAGGTAAGGGGGGGTGATTTAAGCTTTTTTTTTTTGTTTTACTTTTTTTCTAGCCCCTTCCCTGCATCGGTTTTGGAAGTCACAGATTGCCCACACCGCTAGAATCCCATCCACTTTGCCATTACTCTATTTTCCCGCAAATCACAGCATTTCCATCCAAAGCACAGCATTTCCATCCCATGTGGCCCCTGATGATCTATCCTTAGGATAGGTTCTAATTTGAAGAACCCTGTGGATCAGCTGTTTGAAGTGGCAGAGGTTTTCCCTGAGTGTGTCACTTCTATTTCATAAGACATGTGACTTCACATTCATCAGTAACATGGCTTAATCACAGCTCAGTCCCATTCAAGTAAACAGGCTGAACTGCATTACCAAACATAGCCACTGTAGAAATGTATGCTGCTGTTCTTAGTAAGTAGTGAAGAAGCTGCAACACTCACATGGATGCTACAGCCTCTTCAAACAGTTGATCAACTGGAGGTCTGGGTGTTGGACCTTTGCCAATCTTTATTTGCTAACCTATCCTAAAGAGAGGTTATCAATTTTAAAGCCTGAAAAACCCCTTTATAGGTAAACTTTCAGACAAATTTTGATTTTCTGGCAGTATTTCTGTCATTATTACATTTTGTAGTACACTTTATTAGCAAATTTTGGATCTTTTCTACGAAATCCTGCATTTTTTTCACTCTTCCCCTAGTTTCTGTCTTGAGAGCAGTTCCTGTCTCTCACTGAATGTTGCTATGTATGGAGTAACATGTAGAGAAAATCAGGATAGAGGACGGTCACTTCCGTTATATATCAGATGTTATAAAACGTGCAAACTTGCTTTTGGTGTCATATGAAAGAGGAGATTCTCTTTTTTCATGACATTAAGGTAAGAAAAAGCCCAACCCCAACAGTGTTTTCAAATAGTGATATCTCTGCAAATACATAACACTGCAACTGTATAGAATATTCTCTTTGATATGACACCAAAAGTAAGTTTATACATTTTATAATTTTCGAGATAGAACTGTTTAAAATGCCCCCCCCCCCCTCATTTTCTCTACATGTTACACAGCCCTGTACTCCATACACAGTAAACTTCAGTGAGAGGCAGGAACAGCTCTGAATACAAAAACAAGGGGAAGAGAGAAAAAAAAATCAAGATTTCATAGAAAGGATCCAAAATTTGTTAATAGACTATATTACAAGATGTATTAATGACAAAATACTGCCAGAAAATCAAGTTGTTCAAAAGTTTAGTTAAACTTTGAATCTCCCCCTTAAAGCCCCCTGGGCCCAGTACAGTGGTGGGTGACAGAAGGATACTGCCCATGGTGAGCTCCATGCTGGAGAATAAATCCCACCCCATGTATGAGACCTTGACGGCACTTGGCAGCACTGTAAGGAGCGCTATCGGAGGTCCTTCCTCCCAACTATGGTCAGGCTACATAATCTACATCAGATCAAGTGAAGATCACTCCGCACAGAGAACTAAATGATTCTGAAGTCTTCCTTCTATCTTTTCTTCCTTAGCTGCTATGGATTCCTAGTATTTTTCTCAGTTTATGTGTGTCTACTTCTGTAATATATTACTGTTATTATCCTGTATCTGTATTACCATGCTGCTGTAACACACTGAAATTTCCCCACAGCGGGACTATTAAAGGATTATCTTATTACCTTATCTTATCTTTTAAAGATTCCTGAATGGCCCATCTTCATTAAAAACAAAATGCGCCCAGATTTAACAGATTTCTACTTGTCATGTTTTTTATTACTAGTTTCTCTATCCTACTTTTATTTCATAGTATAGTGTGAATGAATGAATGTTGGGAAAGTAGGAGCAGGATGAATCACCGCACAGGTAGAGATGGGGAGGCGGTTGTCTACATCAACAAACACCTACACAAAGGGAATATTTATTAATTCCAAGAACAATACAAAGACCCTGGGGATGATCATAATGCATGGAGGAAGGGCGTTTTATAAAACAATATAGGAAAGGGTTCTTTACAGTTAGAGTAGTGAAAATTTGGCCTTACCCTAAGACATAGTAGTAGTAGATACTAGGTCAGCAATTAAAAATAGCTTGATGCTTATCTAATGATAAATAATACTGAGGCTTATAGGTAATTCAGCATGATATATAATTGATCAGGAGAAAGTTATAGAGAATATACAACATACAAAATGCTGCATGTTATAGAACAGACTGCCATATAGACTTGTGTAAAATGATTCAGTATAACTTGTCATTTATCCAAGCTGCTCCTCTATGACTCAGATAGCTGTCAATCACCGATAAGACCGCCTACTTGACGTCTTAGCATAAAAAGAGCAGAGATTTCAATGGATAAATGACAGGTTATACTGAATTTTTCCACTTCAGAAGTATATGTTAATCTGCTCCTCCTTTTCTATAACATGCTGCCTGCAGATTGAACGGCATTTTCAATGCGATGGGTTCTTCTTAAACTGGATGTTCTGGTTTCAACCTATGGAGGTATTTATGATTTCCCTTAGCAGATAGGGCTCACCCTTCCAATAGGCTGTTGTAATGCAATGTCATTTTATTCCCCTGGTATACTATTGTCTCATGTATGAGGATATATTATTGTTAACTTGCCCAACAATGAGGCAAATTTTCTGGCATACACGTCTTCATTTTTTTTTTTGCTACCATTGCCACTTTCCTAAAAATGGGGTGAGGGTGCACAGGCGGTGGATTTAGGAAGGTGATGAAATCTGGCATAAATCATGTTGGAAATCCATGGCCCCAAGAAGGATCTGCCTCATTTATAAGAGTCAGTTATAGTTATAGAGTTATACCCTCTCCTGGTGATGGGGAAATGAAGACTGGCATTGATTACAGCAGCCTTCACAAATCTGTGAACCCAGTGCATCCAATTTTGTTTAATTTTATGACACAGCTTCCATATTTAGACCACTTGCAACTTTACCCAAGTTGTCTCCTGAGGAAACTGCAAATTTTCTACTGACTATGGGTAATGTTATATAACTATAGTTAGAATATAAAGTATAAAAATGGATATCTGTCCACTTATAAAATTTCACAAAGTTGTCAAGTTAATGCTCTGTAGTCAGAATGAAGGGTGCAATTTTACATGTGTTCAATTATCCCTTGTTATTCTGAGGCCTGATTGACATCAGCATTCGGTATTCCATTCAGGGAGTGCGCTTGGGGACCCCCCCAAATGGAAACCTATACACATTAAAAAGTGGTTAACTAAGAAACCATACAGACCCCATCCTATTAATATTATAAATGTGAAAGTTTGTGAGTTTGGATGTTTGTGGGTTTGTGTGTTTGGATGTTTGTTAGTCAATCACGCAAAACCTGCTCGACCGATTTGGCTGAAATTTTCCACAAACATAGTTACTACACTGGATTGCGCAATAGGCTACTTTTCGTCACAATAGCGCACATACGTTTTTCCCAGGACCCCCACAAAACCCAAACTCACATCACTATCTCTGCAATCTCACACACTTTGGACCATAGCAAGCCACAAAATTCATATTGCCCTCTACAGCCTAGCCCCTAACTCCACACAATCACATATACATATACTTTACCACTTTGCCCCTCACCTTAACGATACTCCAGGAGGTTCTCTTTAACGCTCCGGAGCAGCCATGTTTGCCGACCCCCACCACTCTGACAATCCGCGACACCGCCCACCCATGTCAATACCCATAGGAGGTCTAATAAATGCAAAAAAAAAAATATAAAAACAAATAAAAAGGATTAAAAATTCAAATCACCCCCCTTTCCCTAGAACACATATAAAAGTAGTTAAATACTGTGAAACACATACATGTTAGGTATCCCCGCGTCCGAAATCGCCCGCTCTACAAAGCTATACAAATTTTTTTCCTGTTCGGTAAACGCCGTAGCGGGAAAAATGGTCAAAAGTTCCAAACCGCCGTTTTTTCACTGTTTTGATTCTGATAAAAATTTGAATAAAAAGTGATCAAAGCAATAACATTTCCTGAAAATGGTAGAACTAAAAAGTACACCCGACCCCGCAAAAAAAAGATGCCCTATACATCCCCGTACACGGACGTATAAAAAAGTTACGGCTGTCGGAATATGACGACTTTTCAAAAAAAAATTTTTTTAACAGTTTTGGATTTTTTTAAGGGGTCAAAATGTAAATAAAACCATATAAATTTGGTATCCCCAGCATCGTAACGAAACACAGAATACAGGGAACATGTCATTTTGGCTGCACAGTGAACGCCGTAAAACCAAAGCCCGTAAGAAAGTCGCAGAAATGCATTTTTTCGTCAAATCCACCCCATTCAGAATTTTTCCCTGCTTCCCAGTACATTATAGAGAATAAATAATGGTGGCATCATGAAGAAAAATTTGTCCCAGGAAAAATTAAGACCTCATATGACTCTGGGAGCGGAGAAATAAAAAAGTTATGGGGTTTAGAAGGAGGGGAGTCAAAAACGAAAAACCAAAATCAAAAAATTCCATCGACGAGAAAGGGTTAACTTCAAATACTTCTGTCCCAAAGTCACTATGTAAAGTTTCTCACAACACCGTATAGCAGCTCAAATACAAATTAACTTCAACACAAAAGTCTCACGTATTCTCTGAATTACAACAAAAACAAGTTACATTTCATATCCCATACCTTATACACAGTACAAAAACCTTACCCGCGCCTGTATATACCCACTTCTACAATCACCGCAGACGAAGTCGCGGGTACCAGCTAGTAGACTATAATGGGGTCCGCGTGTTTTCTGCGCAGTGTCTGCATGAATCATGCAGAGAGAAAAGTGCTCAGTATAAAACTGACAGAAACTGGGTGGAAACCCAGTGGACCCCATTATAGTCTATGGGGTCAGTGAGTTTCTTTAGGTAAAGGCTTTTTGAGCGGACAGCGTTTCCGTCTTTCGGGTTGCCATGTGGACCTGAACAATGGAGATCCAAGTGCTAGTATGAACCTAGTGAAAGGATGAGATCACATGACCCAATGTAAGAGAAGAATCCAATGCATTGTAGGTATAAGGTAATAACTAAATATGGTATTATGAGCTGAATTATATATTGTGGGAGAGGGGATAGGTACATAATAAAAGAAAAAAAGAAATTCACAGTCATGTTACTTTCAACTTTTAAAACAATTCATTCTTCTATTCGCAGTTGTAATAACTCCTGACCAACAATTTCCAATCTGTTGCATACAAAGATTCTGTATATTATCATAAGGTATAAATGAAATGAAGAATAAACATAGAAATATTGGTTCTTTTTCTCGTAACTTTACCATATAAAAATCTCATGTGACATAATGGGATAAATCACTAGCTTGCTGAAGAGACAGTAATGAGCTATATATACGCCCTTGACACAATGAAAAATGTGTTCTCAGACCAGTTTTCCCTCTTTGCAGCAGGCCATGCCAGCTTGTTACAGACAAAATATCTTTGCCAGGGAAAAGAATTTTGCTATGACAACAACAACGGTAGTTAAAGGGAATACAATCCTTTGGTAAATCGCTGCCAAGTAAAGAAGAAAAAAAGTTTTCTTACAATTGTTTCAGGGATTTCTGCCACCCCTAGCTTGTGTGACATCACATATCATTACTTGTCAGTCCAGGATAATTACTTTAAAAACAACCATCTAATTGTAATAATAAAGTCCTTAAAGGGGATGTCGCAATAAGGACATATAGACGTCATTTAGGCTGGCTGCCTGAATCTTCTTTCAATCGTAACCCCTTCATGATCACTAACTTTTCAGGAAATTTAGCCTCATTTCATAGAGCATGTGATTCCAGACACAAATATAATATACATATAGTTTATTTAAAAATATGTCTGCTTTCCGCCTGAAAAACCTCTCCAAAGTTCCTGCCACTATGTGTCTCCCTTCTAACTAATTTGTAGTTCACTCCCTGTTGCTAGGCTCACTTTGTCTATAGATACAGTAGATAAGCACAATGAGCACAGTGAGTGGAGGGGGAAGTTCTGGTCTATAGTCACAAAAGAATTTGAAAGGGGAGGGGTTGATTCTCTTCAAAGCAAACCACAGATACATTAGGGTAAGTTCACACGGGAGTTTTTGGACTGAAACCTGAGGCGAAGGCTGCCTCAGGTTCCAGTCCAAAATACAAGTAGCTGTGACTGGATGCTGCAACTGAATGGGCCTAGTCGGGAGGGAGTGTCTTCAGGCGGATGTCGCGAGGTGAATCCACCTTACAGAATGAGCATGTCGCCTCTTTTTTTCTGGGAGCCAGAACATACAGCTCCCGGAAAAAGAACTGATCGACTCCCATTGATTTCAATGGGAGCTGTCTTTTTGGTCAGGATTTTGAGACGAATACGGCCTCAAAATCCTGACCAAAAAAACCAGTGTGAACTTACCCTTAAATAAGCACAATGGCTTCACAGTGAGTGGAGGGAGAGGTTCTAGTCTGTTGTCAAACACTGAATTCGAAAGGGGAGGGGTTGATTCTCTTCATAGCCACCACATACAAGTCTGCAAACAGTTTGCTCTGTGCAAGGACTGAACATGGATAAGGGAAATGGGCAGACTGCTTCTTATTGTAGACGCCTACAGCACCAGAGACAAATGTAAAATGTGCTGCAGTCATAATGTGACTATTATTAGAATAAAACTGAAAAACTGATAAGACACCATGTATGAAGGCTTATACTGTCATAAAATTAACTGCCTAGAAAGACCCTGTACATATTTCAACTTTTCATAAAAACATAGGTACCCTTTAAACCTTTAGGATGCGACTACTTTGGACCTTACAGGCACTGCAACTTTTTCGCAGTCAGTACCTAATATTGGTTAGGGGCTAGACTTGTATTCATGGTCGTATCCATTAGCAACCTATCAAGACAAAAAATTGTCACCACTAAGAAGGTTAGAGAAAATCTTTAAAACTTTGCATACTTTTAAAATATGTATATTTGCAAAAACAATAACTTTTAATTGTCTACATTTAATATGGTTATGTTCATGGTGAAAAAACCCTTTAATGCAAATATGACCCATATTGCAGCAGTCTAATACGTAAGAAACCTTACAGGCCTGGTAAAAGGTTAATTTGTTGTTCAAACCAATGACCAAAATGGGAAAGGAATGTGATCTGAGTGACCTTCACCTCAGAATGATTGTCGATGACAGATGGGATGTAGAAGAATCTCAGAAACTGCTGATCACCTTATATTATCGCTTACAGCAGGCTCCAGAGAAGATGTGTCCAAACTTTCTGCAAAGAGGGCCAGATTTGGTGAGGTGAAAATGTTTGCGAGATGACCATTCAGCCTGACATTCTTTTAACCATTAATATTAAATACAAGTGAACTATTTTATGAAATTTTTTTGCAAATGGCATACTTTTCATTTCTTCACACAGAACACAAATACTTCTACACAAGTGTTTCCCTTTAATCCCTTTAATATTATTTCACTACTGAGTCTTGATGCTTGGTTATTCTTGAGGCACCTATAGAAGTAAATGGATTGAGCAGCCACTGTTCTCAAGATTGGTGTAGGTAACAAAGATATCAATTTCCAAGACATATCTGGAGAATGTTTGACTTAAAGGGAGTCAGGCAGCAGGAAAAATCACTATCAATCTAATGACAGTACCTTCTAGGGCGGCTTCTACACTTTCCGAAGATGCCTTTCTTCATTTGCCATGCAGTTCCATTACATTTCCATGCAAATCATTGCTTTATTTGTATGCAATTTAGCTGAAAAGGGCTTTAGGGGTGTTTCTTCTCCTGCCAGGGCTACTTTCTGTCCTCTAAATAACTGCCCTCTAACGGCAGACATAGGATGCATTCACACTGAGTTTTGTGGCCCTGATTTTGCCACAATAACTGGAGTAAAGAATCAGCGCTGAAAAACAGACTCTCATTGAGTTCAATAAGTTCCGTCTTCCACGAGAAACATATTGAAATCAATAGGTAAAAAAGTCTCCCATTGATTTCAATGCGTACCGCTCGGACAGTGGAACCCATTGAAGTCAACGGGAGTCTGTTTTTCCGCGCTGATTCTTTACTCGAGTTATTGTGGCAAAATCAGCGCCACAAAACTTAGTGTGAATGCACCTAAAGTGTGACAATGTGGAAGAAGTCAATCAAGTAGTGGAGCTAGGTGCAGTTAGGAACGATTATAGTGAATCTATTAAGAGGCCTCTTGATAATTCAGGTGTACCTCAGAGCAGTCAGGGCCTTCAATAAGACTGGTGTACAAAACCATTGAGTAGAAGTTGTTGTTGCTGTATAAATATAAATCTTTCATTAAGGGCATAAAACAAGTACTGACCTGTACTGATGATAAAAAAAAGCTCCAGCCTACAGTTTTCCACCTTGTGGTCTTTTTGCATGGCTAGCCACGATGGGATGCCGATGCAATGACTTGGGGGGGGGGGGGTGATATGGTTTTGCTTTTGATCATGGGAGGGGGGGATGCTAATGGTAACATTAAAGTGAATACATTTCCAGGCTCCCTCATTTCCAGACCACCTCCCTTTAGACCGCCATGACCACTTCTTCCAGCTGTGACTTGACTCTGTAAAGTTTGCAACATAGACATCTTTGACTCCTCACTTCTCCACATATCTGACCCATATATATATATATATATATATATATATATATATATGCAACTGTGGGGCATAATAGAGGTTGTAGGGGGCCCATGTGGGGCATAATAGAGGTTGCAGGGGCTGCTATGGGGCATAAAGGAGGTTGCAGGGGCCATAGTGGCCCACATAGAGCTCACAATGCACATTTTTCCCTATCAGTATGTCTTTGAAATATGGGATGGAAATCCATGCAAACACGGGGAGAACATACAAACTCCTTGCAGATAGTATTTTGCCCTTGGCGGGATTTGAACACCAGGACTCCAGCGCTGCAAGGCTGCAGTGCTAACCACTGAGCCACCGTGTGGCCCCCCCTTGCAACTTCTATTATGCCCCAAAGTTGCCCACCCAACTCTCTTATGCCACATAATGGCCCATTCCTGAACTATTATTATACTCTGGGGTCTTTTCAGACCCTGGAGTATAATAATCAGAGACCATGAGGAAGTGAAAAAACATGATAAACAGTGTTACTTACCTCTTCGGGATCCAATGTTACTCCTAGAAGGCTTTGGGCCTTTATGGTAATGTCCGAGACGCCACGTGGTCTGGGACATTACCATACAGGCCCCAAAGCCTGCTAGGATTAACGCCAGATCCAGGTGAGGTGAGTAACACTGTTTATTATGTTCCTTCACTTCCCCTGTGGCTCCAATTATTATATTGGGGGCCTGAAAAGACCCTTGAGTATATTAATAGCGGTAATTGGGGTGAATAAAACATTAGTCCAGTAAAACAAAATGCACAAGTAATAATATATCATGTATCCATCTATATGGCTTGTTTTGGGGCTGTATTTTCACATTGCACAAACTTTTATTAAAATGTTTTGTTTCTTTTGTGAAACATGTAATGTATGTAAAAGAAACGCAACTAAAACATCACACGTGAACGTTCCTTCTATGTAGTGTGGGGAACCGCTCAGGTAGATGCTTGTAGCAGTGCAGGAAACAGGGACACAGACACTGGATTGCACACAAGTTCAGGCTTTATTCACATGTAGCGCATACACTGCTTTTGCAAAGCCACAGGATAAACAAAACAAAACCCTTCTCGGCTGAGAAACTAACTTAAACGTAAGGAAACTTTTCCCTGACTATACAGGAGACTGGCTACCAGTCTCCCACCTTGGCAACAACAACGGGTGGCACAGTACCTGCTTTTGAGGTCCGGTCTGGACAGTTCCACTCGGTCTGTGTGGTGCCACCCAGCTAGTCCTACAAAAAGACTGTTATTAGGGCCTGATTACCCAGCTGACCTCCCTGGTGTGGGTCTCACCACACACCCCTTAGGTGTCTGGCTGGAATATACCTGTCTTCCCAGACTACACCCTTCACTCTCTCACAATAGACAAAAAAGAGGCTACTTGTGGCTCATTTGATTGTTGTATATGAACCTTTAGTCATATCTTGGGTCTGTTAGTAGCGTGAATGGATTTAACGGTTTCCTGAGATCTTGATCAATTCCTTAAATCAGATTTCATTTACTTCTGGTGTTTCCTCTTCGCAAACTGTTTTAATGTGATAAGTTTCTTTGCACTTGAAAAAAAACTGCTCTTATGTGTAATATTTCTAATATTTCTTTACTGCATTTTGCATTATAAAGTCAAAGTAACAATAATAGGCATAAAATACAAATATTACACATAAAACACAGAACACTAAGGTAAAAAGATACACAAACACAAAGTTACACAAGTGTAAGGCAGAGATATCAAAGGGCAACATGGATGTGTACGTTACAGATAGGCCTATGAGCGATATGAATAATGTGCCATCATTTCTGCAGGAGGGGGCAGAAGTGGTCGCTCCACCTTGTGGCATCAGAAAGTTCTAAGAAGAAGAAAAGAAAAAGAGGAGAAGGAGAGGGGTATAAAGATATACAAAATAAAAATACATAAAATAAGTGTAAAAGAAATATTATAAAGGGGTGAAGATAAAAATAAGTAAATATAAAAGGGAAGGTGGATAAAGAATGGGGTAAAGCTTGGGAAGATTCAAGCCGGGGTCACACAGTGTTTTTTGGTCCAGATTTTGACACAGAATCTGCCTCAGTATCCAGCTCAAAAAACCGCCTCCTATTGAATTCAATGGGTTCCTTTTTCCGTGAGTGGTTTGTTCCCGCTTGCGGAAAAAAGAAGCGGCCTGACCTTTCTTGATGGGGATTCCACAGCTGTATCAGCCGCAGAGTGACACTCCCTCCCGACTAGGCCCATTCATTTGAGCCTGATCCGGAGCAGAATGCTGCGACTGGACGCCGGTGCACTGTACGCACTGCACCGGCATCTAGTCGCAGCTAGCCGTTTTTTGGACCGGATTCTGAAGCCACCTTCGCCTCAAAATCCTGTCCAAAAAACCCTGTTTGAACCCGGCTTTAGAATAACTACTACTTAAAAAAGCAATGAAACTCTGTAAGTCCCATAGAGGTGAATACAGGCTACAGAAACAGCTATGCTGAAATTCAGAAACAGTGTTGCTCAATGGTGCCACACTGTTTCTGTACTATCCATTCATCCCTATGGAGACTTATGAAAACAGCAGTGACACCACTTACCTGCTTGCCTCCCATTTGTGGGATAGAAATAAACATTCATACCAAGACATGACTATTCACATGAATTCATTAAAGGGGTTGTCTTATAAAGACCACCTCTAACCTTTATTAACCCCTTAGCGACCTTTGACGTACTATTACGTCATGGACGCGAGGTACTTCGCGCACCATGAAGTAATATTACGTCATGGTGATTCCGCCCGCTCACTAGCTGAGCGGGCGAAATCGGAACTGAGTGATAGCTGTTACTGACAGCTATCACCCTTTTCCATAACCTCCGGTCGGTACTTTTACCGATCGGAGGTTTTAACCCTTTGATTGCGATGGTCAAACATGACCACCGCAAACAAAGGGTGCCGCGATCTCTCCCCCCCCCCCCCCCCCCCCGCCGGCACCCCCCGGACCGAGATCGGGGGGTGCCGGTATCTGTAATACGTAGTCTGGGGTCTGGTTAGTGACCCCAGACAGCCCTGAGCACTCACTTACCTGGTGATGCTCCCGGCATCTTCTGGAAGTGAGCTGTCCCGTCCGCACAGCTCACTTCCTGTGTCTAGAGTGAGACACGTGCAGGCTGTCACTGCAGCCTGTGTCTCAGTCTAGAGTAGAGAATCAGTGATGCAATCTTCACTGATCCATGTGTCCCATAGGGACACAAGAACAAGTAAAAAAAAAAGTGTAAAAAAAAAATAAAGTATTTGAAAACAATTAATAAAGTTATAAAGTCCCAAAAATCCCTTTTTTCTATAAAAAATGAATTATGTAAAAAAACCACAAAAAATTAATAAAAACAATACATATTTGGTATTGTCGCGTCCGTAACAACCTGTACAACAAAACTGAAACAATATTTAATGTACACAGTGAACGGCGGTAAAAAATAACGGAAAAAACCCGCCGGAAGTAGTGATTTTTCGCCATCTCACCTTACAAAATGTGCTATAAAAAGTGATCAAAAAGTCATATGCACCCCAAAATAGTACCAATAAAATGCACAGGTTGTCCCGCAAAAAATAAGCCCTCAACCAACACTGTCAAGCGAAAAATAAAAATGTTACGCCTCTCAGAAGATGGCGATGCAAAAATCACTGATTTATGTCCCAAAATGTGTTTTTGTTCTGCAGACTTAGTATCGCATAAAAAAATAACATAAATGAGGTATCGCCATAACCGTACCGACCCGCAGAATAAAGGTCACATGTTACTTATACTGTACGCTGCATGGCGAAAAATTTAAAAGGTAAAACTCAATACCAGAATTGATTTTTTCTCTTTTAAATCCAGCAAAAAAAGAGTTAATAAAATGTAATCAGTAAGTTTTAGGCACCCCAAGATGGTGTCATTACAAAATACATCCCGCAAACAACAAGCCCTTATATGGCCATGTCACCAGAAAAATAAAGAAAATATAGCCTCTACCAATGTGAAGACAAAATCACGCAAAATCGCCAAATCATTAGAACACAACTGGGTGCGGCAGGCAGGGAATGTATAAGCTGTGCAATCGAATATCAGGGGACACCCTATATTTACAGCTTATGAGGGAAAATATACCAGAAGTGACCCCCAAAGTGACCCCAGTGTGACTCCCCCAATCATAGGAGCTACTGGGGGTACAGTAGGGAATTTAGTGTCTGCAATGTCCTCCGCACCGCTTATATATTCCCTCTTCGCCATCCGCTGTGCAGTCACGTCCGGGATACTAATACTACACTACACCCCCTGATAAATTCTTTTAGGGGTGCAGTTTTCAAACTGCGGTCACTCCTTTGGGGAATCCACTTTTCTGGTACCTTACAGGCTCTACAAACATGACATGGCGTCTAGATACCAAACATCTGAATCTGTACTCCAAAAGCCGCATCGCGCTCCTTCCCTTCTGCCCCCTGCTGTGTGCCCAAACTGCAGTTTATGCCACATGTATGACACTGGTGTAACCGGGGTAATGTCATATGTGAGTATAAACTGATATTAGGGCACATATATGACACTGGTGTACCCCGGATAACGTACGTAATGTCATATGTGGGTATAAACTGATATTAGGGCCCAGCCAGACACAGAAGGGAAGAAGGTTATTTGGTTTTTGGAGCACAGACTTAGACGGTTTGGTTTTTGGATGCCATGGCACTTTTGCAGAGACTCTAAAATTTCCCCTACAAAATGGGGTCACTTCTTGGAGAATTCCAGTTTACTGGCACCTCCAGGGCTCTGCAAAAACAACATGGCGCCCAGGAAGTCCCTCTAAATCTGTACCCCAAAAGCTAAAAAGCGCAGTGCTCCTTCCCTTCTGAGCCCTGCTGTGCGCCCAAGCAGCAGTTTACACCCACATATATAATATTTTTTGCCCCTCGGGAAGGCCCACTTAATAGTTTTAGGAGTGCAGGTCTCTGACAACACAAAGTGGGTGCAATGCATTGGATACCAAAATGGCATATTTCTTTAAAAATTTCAATTTTTGGGAAGCATTTTTAGTCTCAAAATCATAATACCACTTGATACATTCCTTGACAGGTGTAGTTTCTAAAATGGGGTCACTTTTGAGGGGTTTCTATTGTATTGATACTTTAGGGGCTCAGCAAATGCGACATGGCACCTCAAAACTATTCCAGCAATATATGCCCTCCAAAATCCAAATAGCGCTCTTTCCATTCTGAGCCCCAACATGTACCCATACAGCAGATTATGATCCCATATGGGGTATTGCCGTGTTCAGGGGAAATTGTGTAACAAACTGTGGGGGGCTCTTAATTCTCTAACTACTTGCAAAAATTAAAAATATGGCGCTAAATGGACGATTTATTGGAAAAAAAGTAATTTTTCATTTTCACATCTCAATGGTAAAAAAATCTGTGAAACACCTGTAGGGTCCAAGTGCTCACTAAACCCCTTGATAAATTCCTTGAGGGGTCTAGTTTTCAAAATGGGGTCATTTGGGGAGGGGGGTTTCCACTGTTCTAGCACTTCAGGGGCTCTCCAAATGCAACATGGTGCCTGAAACAGATTTCAGCTAAATTTGCCCTCCAAAATCCCAATAGCGATCCTTCAGCTCTGGACTTTACAGTGTGCCCATACATCACTTTACATCCACATGTGGGGCATTTCTGTAGTTGGGGCAAAGTGCTTGACAATTTGTGGGGTGCATTTTCTTTTTTAACCCCTTGTGGAAATGCATAATTTGGGGTTAAAGCTACATTTTATAGCAAAAAATGTCACTTTTCCTTTTGTTGGGCCAATTCTGTTACACTCCTGTAGGGTCAAAGGGCTCACTAAACCCCTTGGTAAATTCCTTGAGGGGTATAGTTTCCAAAATGGGGTGACATTTTGGGGGTTTCCACTGTTTTGGCACCTTGGGGGCTCTGCAAACGGGACATGGTGCCTGAAAAGTATTCTAGTAAAATCTGGCCTACAAAATCCAATTAGCGCTCCATCCGTTCTGAGAGCGACTGTGTGCCCGTACATTAGGGTACCAGCACATACGGGGTATTGTCGTGTTCAGGAGAAATTGTGTAACAAAATGTGGGGTGCAGTTTCTCCTTTAACCCTTTGTGAAGATGAAAAATTTGGGGCTACAGTGACATTATAAAAAAAGTAATTTTTCATTTTCACATCTCAATGGTAAAAAAATCTGTGAAACACCTGTAGGGTCCAAGTGCTCACTATACCCCTTGATAAATTCCTTGAGGGGTCTAGTTTCCAAAATGGGGTGACATTTTGGGGTTTTCCACTGTTTTGGCACCTTGGGGGCTTTGCAATCGGGGCATGGCGCCTGAAAAATATTCTAGCAAAATCTGGCCTACAAAATCCAATTAGTGCTCCATCCGCTCTGAGAGCGACCGTGTGCCCGTACATTAGGGTACCAGCACATATGGGGTATTGTCGTGTTCGGGAGAAATTGTGTAACAAAATGTGGGGTGCAGTTTCTCCTTTAAACCTTAGTAAATGTGTAAATTCTAGGGCTAAATGAATATATTAGTGACAGAAATTGAAAAATGTAAATTTGACCTCCATTTTGTTTTAATTGTTGTGAAATGCTGAAAGGGTTAAGAAACTTTCTAACTGCTGTTTTAGATTCTTTCAGGAGTGCAGTTTTTAGAATGGGGTGACATTTGGGGATTTTTATTAGAGAGGCCTTTCAAGTTCCCTTCAGAACTGAACTGGTCCCTTGAAAAATGTGTTTTGGAAATTTTCTTGAAAATTTGGAAAATTACTGCTTGACTTGTAAGCCTTATAATATCTGAAAAAAATGAAAGGGTGCTTAAAATTTGATTGCTACATAAATCAGAGACATGGTTAATTATATTTATGAAAAAATTCGGGTAGTATGACTTTCTATTTGAAAGGCTTGCAATTTCAAAGTTTGAAAACTGCATTTTTTTCAAAATTTTCACCAAATTTCCTATTTTTTCATAATTAAAGACAAAACATATCAACAAAAATTTACTACTGACATGAAGTACAATGTGTTACGAAAAAACAATCTCAGAATCACTTGTGTAAGTTAAAGCGTCTCAAAGTTATCGCCATTTAAAGTGACACATGTCAGATTTGAAAAAAGAGGCCTGGTCCTTAAGTCACTTTTGGGCTGTGTCTCTAAGGGGTTAAGATATGGACATAATAAAGGGGGGGGGGGTCCCCTACTCAAGACGTGGCTATGCTATACACCCTATAAGACCATCTCCTGCTTTAGCAAATTTAAGTCATCCATGTATTATATGGATTTCTGTTTCTGGGATAGGTGTGGCACCCAAAGGTGGCACCCACATGTATCAGCTATTGATGGCAGAACCTGTGAAGTCTCATGGTTCACTATAATCTCTTTTCACTTTATTCAGGGTCTTAAATACCAGCAAGTAAAGACTTCAAATAGGCTCCTGATGTAGCATGTCACTTGACTGTCTGAGACCAAAGAAAATAATTCCAATGAGTTCCTTTTTGCAAATCTGCTGAAACTATGAAGCACCTGAAGTGATACAGTATAATCTATAATTACCTAAGAGCTAATGGGATCTCGTAATTCTGGAAAAGCAAATAAACAGGTTTTTTAAGCCAGTCTCAGCTCATTTTAACCCCTTCTAAGCTAGTCAGGGTCCTGCTTAGCTGATAAATACACGTTATTTACAGATAGATCCAACTTGCTCTTGGAAATAGATATATTGATCCCTTTTGTTCTAGGCTTGGGCTACATGATGGTTTCAACGCCATGACATGTTGCCCAGCCAAAGATCATAGTGTAACGTTGCCTTCATCACAGCTAATATGCAAGTTGCAGTGACCTGCTGGATCTCTGTTGACTGCTGTGTTGGGGTCACTGCAACCTGTGTGTCGTAACGTGACCACATTTACTTTCATCAGTTATAATGTAAGCCTGACATTTTTGTTGAAAGAATCAGTATGTATGTCAACCTAATGTCTATAGGGTCCAGCAAACATGGGGTCAATAAGGATCCACCAGCTTGTAGTGTAACCTACTTAATCCTTTGTTTCTCTAGGAGAGACACAGTGGCCGAGATTTCTGGCTTCCTCTTATCTTTTCTGCCCTGTCAGGGTAACTTGCACATCTGATCTCTATGACCAGTTTTACCAGTACAATTATGGTTTTATTGTGCTGACAAGGGCTAAGCCAGTTTGTGGATTTTTGGGAACCCAGTTTTCTATGAGCTAGAGCACGGCACGCCCTTTAAAAATCATGTTCTAGAACAATAGCTGGTTTTTTTTTAATTAAAGGGGATGTGCCATCAGAAAATGACCTTGTTTTTAAGTCATATTTTGTAAAATTTATATTTAAAAAATTACATCTTTTTAACTATCCCTAGCATGATATATATATATATATATATATATATATATATATATATATTTATGCAGTTTTCACTTTGAGCCACCTAATAGTCTGACACTTCCTGTTCTATACAGATCAGGCCAAATAGTTGGGGTTTTTTTCAACTTTTTGCTTCCTATAAAAAATGGAATAAAAAGTGATCACACCATCAAACCTTCCCAAAATGGTATCATAAAAAAATACCATCTTGTCCCGCATAAGAAGACGCCTTACCTAGCTCCATACACATAAATATTAAAAAGTTACAGGTGTCACAATATGGCAACACAAATTTTTTTTCTATTTTGCAAAGATTTTAATTTTTTAAAAAGGTATTAAAACATTACAAATACTATATGAATCTGGTATTACTGTGATTGTACTGACTCACATAATACAGCTAACATGTCATTTTTACCATATAGTGAAAGCTGTAAAAATTAAACCCATAAGAAATTGGCACGAAAACTTTTCCAATTCCATCTCAGGGTGCATTCACACGGAGTAACGTGCCGCGTGACCTGGCACGTATACGCCATGTGAGATTTTGCGGGCCGTATTGAAATCAATAGGAGCGTGGATCATAAACACCGCGTTATTTACGATCCACACTCCCATTGAAATCAATGGGAGCGTATACGGCCCGCAAAATCTCACACGGCGTATATGTGCCAGGTCACGCAGCACGTTACTTCGTGTGAATGGGCCCTCATTCTGAATTTTTTTCCAGCTTCTCAGTACATTGCACAGGATATTGAATGGAGCCATTACAAAGTACAATTTGTTTTGCAAATAATAAGCCATCATGTGAACTGAAAAATGAAAAAAAGGATGGCTCTTGGAATGGGTGGAGGGAAATGGAAATGTAAAAATGAAAATTGGCTGTGGCATGAAGGAGTTGATTACTTTGTCCATTCCTGACCATGGGTAGAAGGTGTAAGACATATTACGTATTTGCTGCTTCTATGGGGGTACTTTATTTTTTTTTGTATTATTATTTTATAACACATTGTACCCCCCCCCCCCCAATAAAGACCTTTGGGGGGCATTTTAACTTTTTTTGTTGTTGACAATTTCTCCTGTAACTGGAGCTGATATATACAGCCCCAGTTACAGAAGTAATTCAGCCTAATATCCTATAATCCAGAGCTGATCTGGGTCCATCAGCTCTCGGAGTTCCTGTCTATGACTGCTGGGTCAGATGTGAGCCATATCATGGCGGCTCCCATAGCTCTACACACATCACTCATTGAGTACTGTGTGCACAGCAATTAGGAAGGCAGGGACAGTAATAAACTGTAGTAACAGTCGGTATCCCGAGCCCATAGCTGCACTATTTCATACAGCAGGCTAACCTTGCATAGGTGTATTAAGTCTATAGGCGGTTCGGAAGAGGATAAAGAAGTTTTCAAGGTTCATAATATGAGGCTGAGCTGCAACAGCACTCACAGCCCCTGCTCAGTGTAGAGCGCTGTGCTTAGTATTCAGTGAAGAGGTTGCAGTGCACATGTGGTATCCTTTAGACAGCTGATTGGTGGGGGTCCTGGGTGTAAGATTAATAATCTATTCTTTGGACACGTCATCAATGTTTGACTCCCAAAAAACCCTTTAAGGCAACACACAGGGCAAATTCACAGCAGGTTAGCTTCTGTGGACTTGCGGGTGGCTAACCTGTTGCAATGTACAATAGCAATGTAGTGAATGGAATTTATACAAACCCAATCAACGCAATTCAGGAAAAAACTGCAGCACAAAATGTAATGCACTTCACATTCTGATCCCACAGCAAGGCTGAAACTTGGGCCAGCTGCCCCGGAATCACATCTGAAAGCTGCAGCACTAACCAGTCAATTTCAAGTGTTTTTTGGGGGGTCGTTATAGGATGTCAATTACAGAAGGTGCTACAGTTATCCCACAGTGGACCTATCCTGTGTGTCCCTAACCAACAGATTCACTTGTATAGTAAGTGTATATTTCTGAATATAATATTGTGAATGATTGGGGCAAAAAATAAAAAATAAAATCACTTTTTCATACTACTTTGAGACACTTTCATGGACACAGATCACATACCCATGTAGGGTATATGTGTGAGAGGAAATGCAAATAAAAATAAGCTTATAGACTCTACCGTATCCTGTTTAGGACTGCAGAATGCCCAGATTCCTGTAGTCTTTGCCACCCTACAGTAAAAATAGCGCACACGTGCCATAGTGCATGGACGAAGCTATGGATATTAAACCGTGCGCAGGTCCATGCATTAGGAAGTCTGGATAATTACAGAAGATTCCATTACACAAGAGCCAAAGACAATGAAACAAAGGGTGGAAGTTGTAATCCAGCCCGATTAGTGATCGCCTTGTAAAGTGCTTACAGATGGGGGTGGGGGGTGCTGGTAAAAATAGTTGGATTGGAATAATGAGAATGCTTTGACTTGCTGGAGACTGGAATGAGGAGTTAAGGGAGGATCTGAAGGGTAGAAGTGTGTTTGCTTGAAGGTAGGGAGTTTTGGCTCAGTACGTTATACCTATTGTGAGTAGGAATTGGAAGCTCTCAATAGAATGAAGTCAAAGGTCACAAAAGCTGTTAAGGTGTAATTCACAAGTACTTAGAAAGAAACCACAGAAATTACATATTTGTGTTATTTAAAAAGGAATGTCATCTTTTATGAGTAAATTCATCTCATTTCTAAAGTAGAAGACCTGGGAAAAATTCATGGTGAACTACGATATTTGTGAGAAAGTTAAGTTAAGCTGTTAAGAAGGACATCACATGCCACAAAGTCAGAGACCTGGAGAAATTAACACATGTAGGCTAAGGTCCCACGTAGCGGGCCGCAATGAAAAAGTGGTGCGGAAAAAACTGTGGTGGAAACACTGCGATTTTTCCTGCAGCGTTTTTTGCTTCAATTATACCTATAGGGAAACCGCCGGCATTTCCATAGGTATAATTGACATACTTCACGTATTTTTCTACAATGTGTGGAAGGGATTAAGGACTGTAAAACCGTGTGGGACACCGGCCATAAACACAGAAACCACTATAGCATTGGAGGCAATCCTTTGGTCCACAAGCTAGATGTGGCACACACGTGATTTTTTTCTGTTTCCAGTCACACTGTTATATGACTAGGACTTCAAGACAGTGGGACAGTGGTGAACAGTTAATATGTGGAGGGATTGTTGCACTGAATGTTATTCAGAAATCTTTTTGTTCTGCCGTTCACTAGACCACAATTTTTTTGTTTTAATTGTGGGGGTCTTGCAGCATAGTATATGAGTGGGCTTCTTGTAGTTACTGCCTTGTAGGTTCTGTGACTGTCCCTGTTATAGTTGTTCTGTGGTTGGCACAGTATTTAATAATCCTTTCTTGATGTCACCATTATGGGGATCCAGTGGCAGGCACTGAATTTAGAGGACCTTCTTGGTTTCACAGAATTTGGATCTTCTTGGTTTGTAGGTGTTGTGACTGGCACAGTATTAGAGGCTTGTTTTTTATGTCACTGTTGTTGGGATCCTGTGACTGGCACAATATTTGGAGGCCATTTTGCATACATTATTATTGCTGATCTTCTGGCTGTCACCATTATGGGGATCTTGTGGCAGGCATAGTATTAGAGGATCCTTTTGATGTCACTGTTATGAGGGGCCTATGGCTGGCACAGTATTCTTGTTGTCAATGCTTTGTAGGTCCAGTGGCTGGCACAGTATTAGAGGGCCCTTTTTGATCACTATTATGGGGATACTGAGTCTAGCAAGTCCTCTTGCATTCACTGTTCTGATTTGTGGATGTCACTAAATTGGCAGGCTCTTTTTGTTAACATTACTTGATCACATTTAAGCTGGAACTGCACGTACAGTAAACTGTAAAAAAAATCACAATTGGCTACTTACTGTCACCATGTAGTCCTAGCCTTATTGGTACCATGCAATGTTGCGCACACATACTGATCTGTAGTAAATAATGGGTATTCCTTAATTTCTATGGAAATCTTGTACGTGAGGCCCTCAGTCTGTTGTGAAGCTGTTAAAGGTGTTGGTCACTTTATAGTAACATACTATCAATTATGATGTGTCACATACAAGTGTAAATTCACATATTCCTTGAAGGTTCCCTGTAGATGGGATATGTAAATAATAGATAGCAGTGGTTTCAGTGTCCATAGTGTTCGGAATCTCCATGTGACAAACAGCCAGCTTCTGTTGACTTAAGGTTACCCTGTCACCATATGAAGCTTCTGTGGTTTTCAGAACACTGCCATGCGGATGCAATCAGCAGCTGAGGAGGGATATTAAAACTCTGCTCCTTACCATCCTTCTGCCTGTTATTAGTTTGTGCTTTTGTGAGTCTCCTGAACTCTGACCATTTGTGCTACATTTCTGTATTACTGACCACTGGCCTGTTACTAGAAATTCACTTGTCTTCTGGTTTTGGCTCTGATGATACCTCTTTGGATTGACCTTTTGGCTTGGACATGTTTAATCTTCTTATTCATTCATCTGATTCTTATCTACCTTGTGAATTTGTTGTGGGTTCTGGATTGACTTCAGTTTGTAGAGTGTTTATTTCTCATGCTAGTTTTTGTGGCGATAACCTGGGTCCAAATTCATGTCCAACAGTACAAAACTACCACACAATTGATTCATAAAACATAATAAATTTTATTAATACCTACTAAAACAGTAGAATCACATGACATATATGAGAGACAATTACATAATACAATTCTGTTGCTATAAGCAAGTGGGGGTAGACAAAACTACATAGTACCAACTAGCCAGTAATAGGTAGAAAACAGATGGCCAATAACAGTTACATGAAGTAGGAATGGTCCTGGATAAGAACAACAATATATAATAATGTATGGTGCAGGATGCACCTAACCATAAACAGCAGTGTGACAAAGCCAGGAACCCAGTATCTCTCCTAGGTGGTATAACAATACAGTGTTGCCATCTTACCTACCAACAAGAAAGGAAACGCCCGACACGCGTTTCACCTGCACACAGGCAGGCTTCGTCAGGGGACTTGCAGCCAGATCCTGCAATTTTTTATATTTGTTCTAGTTATAATATCTTAATACATAGGATAAAAGATGGTGGTTGCCATTTATACACATGAACACTTTCATGGCTTTCCCTTGGTTGTGTCTACTTCTGTGCGTGTGTTGAATAGGGATGAGCGAACAGTGAAATGTTCGAAGTTCGATTCGAGTAGCCTCTCGATACTCGACTGTTTGATCGAACATCGAACCCCATTATAGTCTATGGGGGAAAATACTCGTTTAGGGGGAAACCAATGTTCGACTCAGGAGGGTCACTAAGTCCACTATGACACTTCAGCAAATGATGCCAACACCTCTGGAATGCAACTGGAACAGCAGGGGAAGCATGTCTGGGGGCATCTAACAAGCCTCACAGCCTATCAACTACACACTTTCCACACTCAAAAAACCCACTATGAAAGTGGAAAAATACCTGGAAACCTTTATTCCTCCCCAATTAGATGGATAGAAACCCAAATTTTACTCTAATGAAACCTTAACAAGCACCCCTTTAAATCACGTTGCCCATGACAACCACAGATGGAATATCTCACTGATTTTTTTGTGGGTACACACCGTGACAACCTGGATGAAGCGTATATAGCCTGAGAATTAGAATGAATATCCCACTGCTTCTTGGGGGGTACACACCGTGACAACCTGGATGAAGCATATATAGTGTATATGGGCTGAGAATTTCAGTGTATACCCCTTAGTTTCGGGGTGGGGAGAGGGACAGACTGTTGAACCCTGGATTAAGCGTATATAGGGTATATGGGCATACAATTTCAGTGTATCCCACTTAGCTTAATCCCCACCGCGGAAAGCTGGGTTGCACGGATACAGCCTGGCTTAATTGCTGTGAATCCCACTTTAGCGTTTGTGGGTAGACACTGTGCCAAGCTTGTTTCAGCTTCTCCCTTTAGTGTAGCTCTTAAAAGAGCTGTTGTGGTTCTTCTTCTTTGCTATTCCTGCCTAGCAGAATCTAAAAACCTAACTAGCCCTCAGCAGATGTCTGTCTCTAACTAAGTGCAAGCACAAATGAATCGGAGCTGATGCCGCCTGTTCGTTTGAATCTGAGGTCATATGTCCTCGGCAGCCAATGGCTTTTTCCTAGTTTTTTCGATGCCTCTGTTGTCATAGTTCCTGTCCTACTTCCCATGCGCTGTTATTGGTGCAGAAAAAGTGCCAGGGAAGGTGGGAGGGGAATCGAACAGTAAGTGCATTATCAACGCGGTGTTCGTATGGAATCGAACGCTGTTCGCTCATCTCTAGTGTTGAACAGTAGCTGAATCACGAAAGGAGCTGGTCACGAGGGTAAATTACTGCCTTTCGATTGTTTCCATATCCTATCCATGAGCAACAGAAGAGAGTTAAGTGAACAGCTGGAATAAGGAATGAACAGTTTTGCGATGTACTTGTCCTAAGGTCATTATCTAATTAGTATCCCTGGTTATCACCCTTAAACCCTCATACGG
Source organism: Leptodactylus fuscus (assembly GCF_031893055.1). NCBI lineage: Eukaryota > Metazoa > Chordata > Amphibia > Anura > Leptodactylidae > Leptodactylus > Leptodactylus fuscus. The sequence goes on along the minus strand of NC_134267.1, from coordinate 197,021,808 downwards.
GAATCTGGTCTTCAATATCAGGCATGTATGGCAATATCTTTTATTGCAAGCTGCTCTATGCAGCCTGTAATAGAAGTGCCAATATTTTGTAATGCATTAGCATTGTAATGCATTGCATTAGTGATCAAACCCCCTGGGTTTAATATAATAAATTTCAATTTCAATTTTAATATATTAAGTTTCAAATCTCCACCCTTTCCCTAAAGTTATGGATTTTTGTTAAGGGATCAAAGTGTAAACAAAACTATATACATTTGGTATCCTCAAAATGGTATCAAAATATAGAATATAGGTGACATATTATTCTAGCTGCAAGGTGAACACTGTAAAAACGAAGCCAATAAGAAAGTCGCACAAATGCACTTCATTTCCAATTCCACCCCATTCTAATTTTTTTTACAGCTTCCCAGTACATTGTACAGAATAGTAAAGGGTCCCAATATGAAGAACAATTTGTCCTGCAAACATTAAGCCCTCATATGGCTCTGTGAATGGAAAAATAAAAAACGTTATGGGATTTGGAAGGTGGGGAGTCAACAACAAAAATGGATGCCTCTGGTAGGAAGGGGTTAAATTGTCTTATGATGCCGGCTTTTCTAATCCTCAGTAGTCAGCTCTTATCACCAAAGCTGTGGAGTTGGAGTCAAGGCCAGTCAGAAAAAATGATTATTTTCAATAATATTATACAATGATCAATATTGTATAATGAATTAGATGTATAGTTTCTTAGTTATTTCCATAGGAAGTCAATCTCTAAATTTTGTACTAGAGGATCTTTGCAGCTTCTGTCTGACCATGGCTGTCAGCCATTTATGAAGGTGGTTTAGGGTCGGTGGTTTGGTCTACCGACTCCATAGTTCTGTTCATCACCATTGGACATTGAAGTGTATATGTTATTTAAAAACTTAAACGACAGTATACAGATAGCATCCATGTGATGTCCATACTTTGCACCAACCCCTATACTTTAATAAAGAAGCCTTGTATACAAAACAGACAGCTATAGGATCATCCCTCGCATGGACCCATGAAAATCATAGTAATATCTATAGAAGAGAACTGACAAAATATGGTCATGTGTATATGTATGGGGCCTTATATAGCGGCTATTCAGATGAATGGGTCTGCCAGAGTAAAAGCGTCCCTCGTAGCGTTGCTTTCTACTTTAATTGATCATATAAAGATTAATATAATAATCCAAACAACAATGAAATCTTCTAGATAGTCCTCAGTGTCTCGCTGACAAGAATATAAAATAACTTCAGTATAAAAAAAAGCTTCAGTTATTGCACATCTTCTTTAGCTGTTCTCCACCTTCGCCTATCAGGAGAAGAATACATTATAAAACAGAAATGCATTACCATGTACTTCGTCAGTTCTTGCTAGAAGCCATTATTTAGTCACCATTAGAAGTTGCGGGTTTTGTCTTGCTGGTTTCCTGAACCATTGAATGTACCAGGGCACTGCCATTACCTCCCCTGCCCCCATGTGTAATCCTCTGGAGAGGTCAGGGTTAGCATAGACACAAGCTGGGAATCTTCTATCTTGGATACGCTTTATCTTAATGGGGAGAACAATATAAGTGGGATGGACTAAGGACTGGAGCATTGGAGTCGCACAGTAGTAACATATGCATGATGCACTCCGAAAAGGGGAACAGCTGGACACTGTGTGTGGATGGAGCAGCCAGCAGGGACAATAAATAATTGCTCAACAGACTTTCTAGTATCTGGGCGACTCAGGGAAATGTAACCTCATGGGACATGTGGGAGGCATGAATAGTCACAAGTTGCATACCCTTTAATTAAAGAATACGTGACACGGCTCTCAGTCACACAGCATTATAAATAGCGTTCCCTTTACGTGGCCTTAATATTAACAACATGCATTAGCTATGTATTATGGCCAGTTATGGTCCAATAAACCAAATAAATCTTCAATAATAATCCGTCACCTATGGAATCTAAAATGTTAATATGAAGCTTTACCAAAGGAAGAATTACTTATTAAAAGATTCCCTAAATAATATTATTGCCGGAATTAGGATCTAAGATAACCCTTTAAAGCTCTAGGGGATTTAGAGTTTCCTGAGTACGCCTTAGCAGATACAGACTGTTTTATAGCAGTCATTGACAATCTCCTGTCTACAACACTATGTATTGTGCTAGGACGACTCTATGACAGAAGTGGGGTACAGTAAAAGGTTGCTACGGCCATGACTGCAGACATGCAGAGGGCACCCCAGTTGCCAAGGACAGGAGAAACATCCAGCAATTGCTTTAATAATATGACTGCCCATTGCAATTGTTTTCATCTCCATGATGGGGCTTAAAGGGGTTATTGGCATCTGAGACTTATGGCAACATATCTCATAAATACCTGAAAGACACAAGCTCATCTTAGAGATCCCTCCATCTCCAGAGCATAGGTTCCCTGTCCTACCTGGTGACAGTACCCTGCTGGCTGTGAATGGAGAAGGGGCTGTGTATTTTAGGCTCTCTCTGTTCACTCCAATGGGAATTCCAAAAAATAGCCAAATAAAGTTGCTTAGCTATACCCCAAACTCCATGATAGTGTATTGATAGAGCCGTGCATGCACAGCCACCTTTTCATTCACAGCAGCTGCAGCACCATGCAAGATAGGGGTTCAGGGGACCCCATCTGGGAGATAGGTGAGGATCTATATATATCAGAAATATAAGGCATACCCTGTGGAAATTGCTTAAAGGGATTTACCAGGCTAAAAGTACCTAACTTAAATGGGTATTTGTATGCCAAGGATTATATTTAAACATGTAGCAGAAGCCAACTGAAGTGTTTTAACCAATACATTTCTTTATCTATCACACTGACTGATATGGCTAAATATGTATCTTCAGTGTTTTCAGCTGATTGCCTAGGTTACAAAACATTTCACTGGTCAGCCCTTGTTTTTGGCCATCTGTATTCTTTTCTTTTCTTCTCTTTGCATATTGCTTTCAGTTGCTGTGCCCCGATAAGGGTTAGAAAAGTTTCTTGATCGGAGTCTTTGTATAAATCCAGACACAACTGTGCAGTTTACAACAAGTATGGAGCATGCTGCTGGAACAGGAGGGGATAGGAGACAACAACTTCAGGGGTGCCTGGTATTGGACCCATTCTGATCTGATATTGATAATCTATCTTTAGGATAGATCATAAATATACTTAGTCTAGAAAACACTAGAATGTGAAAGATCAAAATTCCTTTGGAGTCTCCGTTTGGACACTCTGTTGCAATGATCGCTGAAAAGCACCGGTTGAAAAAGTGCTGCAAGTTCAACTTTTTCATCCGTCAGTTTTGGTTTGAATGAATGGACATCTGGCAGATCCTACTATAGTCAATGGGGTCCGTCGGGCACCATTGGTAGTCACTTTTTTAGCAGTCTGTTTCTCCATTTTTCTGATCCTCCAATGGACACACGGGCACAAATGTTAACAAAGCATAAGCGTAGGTTCACAAAGGAAAGATCTTAATGCATATTTTTAAGAAATGTGCAATTAAAAAAATCCACCGAAGATGCAACCATGCTGATCAGCAATGTAGTTATAGTAGATGAAAGTTAGATTTTGTGTTGTTGCCCATTTATACCTCTGCTGATCAGGGGCGCAACTTGAGGGGGTGCAGTTGCATCGGGCCCTTGGAGCCTTAGGGGGCCCATAAGCACTAACATCAGTATTGAGATTGCAGCTTCCATCTGGCCCTAATTTCCTAATCTTTTAACATAGAATAGCTGCACTGTAAGGCTATGACCTGAAATAACAAGTAGTGCTTTACTAAGAAGAACTAGTTGTAGCAGAGAATACTGGGCTTACATGGAAAGGTTCTGGCTTCAGAACAAGGTCTAGTTAATGAATGGTGAGAAGGGCAGCACGGTGGCTGTTTGGTTAGCACTGCTGCTAGGCGTTTGTATGTTCTCCCTGTGTTTTCCAAAGACAGTGATGGGGAATTTAGATTATGAGCCCTATAAGAGGCAATGACTGATAATGTCTGTAAAGCGCTGCAGAATATGATGGTGCTATATACAGTCCTATGAAAAAGTTTGGGCACCCCTATTAATCTTAATCATTTTTAGTTCTAAATATTTTGGTGTTTATAACAGCCATTTCAGTTTGATATATCTAATAACTGATGGACACAGTAATATTTCAGGATTGAAATGAGGTTTATTGTACTAACAGAAAATGTGCAATATGCATTAAACCAAAATTTGACCGGTGCAAAAGTATGGGCACCTCAACAGAAAAGTGACATTAATATTTAGTAGATCCTCCTTTTGCAAAGATAACAGCCTCTAGTCGCTTCCTGTAGCTTTTAATCAGTTCCTGGATCCTGGAGAAAGGTATTTTGGACAAACAATTCAAGTTCAGTTAAGTTAGATGGTTGCCGAGCATGGACAGCCCGCTTCAAATCATCCCACAGATGTTCAATGATATTCAGGTCTGGGGACTGGGATGGCCATTCCAGAACATTGTAATTGTTCCTCTGCATGAATGCCTGAGGATTTGGAGCGGTGTTTTGGATCATTGTCTTGCTGAAATATCCATCCCCGGCGTAACTTCAACTTCGTCACTGATTCTTGAACATTATTCTCAAGAATCTGCTGATACTGAGTGGAATCCATGCGACCCTCAACTTTAACAAGATTCCCGATGCCGGCATTGGCCACACAGCCCCAAAGCATGATGGAACCTCCACCAAATTTTACAGTGGGTAGCATGTGTTTTTCTTGGAATGCTGTTTCGTTTTGGACGCCATGCATAACGCCTTTTTTTATAACCAAACAACTCAATTTTTGTTTCCAAAATGAAGCTGCCTTGTCCAAATGTGCTTTTTCATACCTCAGGCAACTCTATTTGTGGCGTACGTGCAGAAACGGCTTCTTTCTCATCACTCTCCCATACAGCTTCTATTTGTGCAAAGTGCGCTGTATAGTTGACCGATGCACAGTTACACCATCTGCAGCAAGATGATGCTGCAGCTCTTTGGAGGTGGTCTGTGGATTGTCCTTGACTGTTCTCACCATTCTTCTTCTCTGCCTTTCTGATATTTTTCTTGGCCTGCCACTTCTGGGCTTAACAAGAACTGTCCCTGTGGTCTTCCATTTCCTTACTATGTTCCTCACAGTGGAAACTGACAGGTTAAATCTCTGAGACAGCTTTTTGTTTCCTTCCGCTGAACAACTATGTTGAACAATCTTTGTTTTCAGATCATTTGAGAGTTGTTTTGAGTAGCCCATGATGCCACTCTTCAGAGGAGATTCAAATAGGAGATCAACTTGCAATTGGCCACCTTAAATACCTTTTCTTATGATTGGATACATCTGGCTATGAAGTTCAAAGCTCACTGAGGTTACAAAACCAATTTTGTGCTTCAATAAGTCAGTAAAAAGTAGTTAGGGGAATTCAAATCAATAAAATGATAAGGGTGCCCATACTTTTGCACCGGTCAAATTTTGGTTTAATGCATATTGCACATTTTCTGTTAGTACAATAAACCTCATTTCAATCCTGAAATATTACTGTGTCCATCAGTTATTAGATATATCAAACTGAAATGGCTGTTGCAAACACCAAAATATTTAGAACAAAAAATGATTAAGATTAATAGGGGTGCCCAAACTTTTTCATAGGACTGTAAATAAGCTGTATTTGCTTGTAAGGACAATACATTTATAGAGGACAGATAATGACTGAGCCAATGGAGTCAAATGGAGCTGAGAACCAGGATCCTTTATACATAGTAATATAATAACAATAATGACAGTAGTGACAACTGTGACCAAGAGTACTGGGGACTACTTGGCTTTGGGACCCATGTCAATCTGGGTAAACTTGCTCTGTACATATCAATCCAAAAGTCGGGGGCTCACTGAACTGAGGGCAGCCATACTTACGAAACAAAACTGCTAGGGTAAGTTCACACTGAGTAAACGCTAACTTATTTTGTAGAGTAAAATTACACTTGTAAATTTTGCTATCCCATTGACTTTAATGATATTTTTTTACACGTGTAAAAATACGCCTGTAAAATGTCATTGAAGTCAATGGGAGTCTTATTTTTACACATGTATTTTGCAAAAATACACGCGCGTTTACTCAGTGTGAAAGCACGGCTTATGAAGCCACACAGGTAGTTTTTGATGCAGTTTGAGGTGTAATTTTCTTGACCCAAGGCCAAAAGCAGATCCAGAAGGAAGAAGTGTCAGTCCTTCCTTAAAATTCCCCCATCCTTTTGCATCCACTCCATACAGAAATCTTGAATATGACAAGGAACTGTAACACAAAGTAGTTATTGTGCTATTCTCTCCTCGGGGAGGAAACAACAGACAGGAACCTGAACTTCCTGTTGTCAGTTGTTGAAAAATAACTGTCACAGCAAATCAGAAAAATTACAAACTTTGGCTATTGCTCTTCTTTGGCTATGGATATTCTAGTACATGGGTAGGGAACGTACGGCTCTCCAGCTGTTGCAAAACTACAACTCCCAGCATGCATACTTGCTCTGCTGTTCTTGAAACTCCCATGGAAGTGAATGGAGCATGTTGGGACTTGTAGTTTCACAGCAGCTGGAGAAACAAGGTTCCCTACCCCTTTTCTAGTATGTGGACATTTTTTATACTTTACTGTCAACCCTAAATACAATGGCCGAATTGCTATGGAAACTGTGGCATAAGGCCTCATGCCTGATTAGCGACATGGTACATGAGGTTAATTGTGTGTAAGCCTGCCGAAGAAAACCAAGGCTCAACTTCAGCGCACGGTCAGCTTTGTCGGGATACGCCTGGTGCCGGATATATCAGCGCCGGTCACAAGGGAGGGTCTAATAGTCTAACATCATCGCTAGGCTGTGAGGAACATTACTCTTGGCTATGGAAGAATACTGACAGGGGGGCGTTTCTCCGAGCCCAACAATGATGCTAGGCTATAAGGTCCGCCTATCTGACAGTGGAGGGATATCAGTGCCGAAATTAACGGGACCAAAATCTCCGGCACTCCGGCTATAATGTGAAAGTGGAATACATTTTAGTACAGAATCACATCCTCAATGAAATAAGAAAAGTTAGTGACCATTTAATAAACCTTCATGTGCCTTATAACCAGAGAAAGAAGAGGAGCATAAATTCTATATTTAGCTCCAATGAAACTTTATATAGAATAACCTTGTGGTGCAGATTCATGGTTGTTTTTGTATATTTGCACTATAGTAATGATTTATTTAATTGTTGTGTGGTTGTCAGTATAAGGCCCAGTTCAGATCTGTGTTTGGTTTTCCGTTTGGAGAGTCTGCTTGGGGACCCCCAGAACGGAAACCTATACACATAAAAAAGTGGTTACCAAAGGAAGCCCGCGAACCCCATAGGCTATATTGGGGTCCGTGTGATTTCTGATCTGTTTCCACACAAAACATAGGGAGAGAAAAGTGCTGTTTGCAGGACTTTTCTCTCCACATGTTTTGTGTGGAAACTGAGCGGAAACCACACAAACCCCATTATAGTCTATGGGGTCCGCAGGTTTCCTTTGGTAACCACTTTTTTATGTGTATAGGTTTCTGTTCAGGGCGTCCCCAAGCGGGCTTCCCAAATGGAAACCCGAATGCAGATGTGAACTGGGCCTGAGAGTGTTTTTTGTTGCATTTTTTTACAACAATCTGTAGATTTGGGTTGTGTGTTCTCTATCACAATGCATTTTTTGTGTACCGTTGCTGGATATTTGTGCCCTTTGAGCGCCATTTGTCCTTCATGCTGGAAGCTTTTCAAGCTGTTAGTAAAATACTTGTGTTTTATGGCTTTATTGTTTGTATCCTGTAAGTAAAATCTAAAATTAAAGACTAAACAAAAAAAACACAAAAACTTGAAGTGGCTCTATACCAGATTACATAACAGGCAAAATGCTGCCGGATATAAAGATAACCTGGATTATCAGTATATTTGCATATATAGTTGTCCAGGGGGTTCTTATGTTTGTTCCTTTTAGTATATGGTGTTTCAATTGCTTTTGGACAGGTGAAGCTATGCAAATAATGTGAAACAACAAAGAGAACGGCTCCTGGGCAGATGTTGAGCTGACATCACCTGCTGATCTGACTGCAGAGACAACTCAGAAATGTCTGTGTTTTCTTAGTGATCTCTCACACCAGATATTTACTAACTAGTTATGTGTTTTTCAAAAGATTAGGATGGAGATATAAGACAACTGTATTACCTGCCAATTCCAGCTGGTTGCAGAAGAAAGTTTTTGGAGAAAAACAAGACCTTCAATTATTTTTTTTCCGTGGTGGACCTTGGTTGATATAGATGGAAAATTGCTTAAAATTAAAATAATTAAAACTAAAAAAAAAATGCTTTGGAACTCAAGGTGTAACTTGTGCCATTTAGAATTGTTGTATATTTTACGTGGCGGTTGGACCTTTGGTACCCCCAGAGTCTTCACATATCAGTGAGTTGAGGATCTTTTAGTCATGTGATGTCATCATGTGATCTATGCAACTGACCACCAGTCACAGGAACATGGAGCCTACAGACTGGAAGCCCCTGCATATCTCTATGTATGTGGGGGCCATCGTACAATGTGAATTTGTGAAACGTTGTCATGGCAAAACTGCAATATACAATATTAACTGCACAGATGTATGCAGGGTTGTGCAACAATGTAGGGCCAGCAGCTATCTGTGACCCCTATCTTGCTGCAATTTGACGCCTATACCTGCCTGTCCACCCCAAATTCCAGCTCTGCCCATCACCCATAGGTTAATATGACATCTGTTAAACATATACATTTACTACTAGATACAATTGTATGGATTAGCCAAATCTAGTATACAAAGGCGTAACTTGGAGCCCCTGGGCTTCAATACAATATATTTAATGGGGCTCCCACTTACCATGTGCTATCTATAATACTGGTGTCTTGTTAAGTTTTAAAAAGGCCTTTGGGCCCTCTGAAGCTCCAGGTCCCGGTGGCAATTGCTATCTCTGCATCCCTATATCTACACCTCTGCTGCTATACTATTTCATACGTTTTGTGGTATGTTGATGTATACCGAACAGACGGGTTTGGCTAATATACCCCTAAGGACATGTGTAGTGTTTGTTGGGAACATTCCCAGTGTATATAGTAAATGTCCATATGCGCCCAACCTTATACATGGACTTGAGTCCAACAGAATGGGAACTACTTCTAAAAAGAATGGGGGTCACAGACAAAGAAGCCACCTAATCTGTCATAATGTCCAAAAAGAGGATATAAAAAGGGAATGTATTGATATGGCAATCTCTTTAAAGTGTACTACAACCAGACTGTTTACTCTTCGGTACAGTAATACTGAATATATGGAAAGTATACCTGAGAATTCTATGTATCATTTATTCACAACGCTCATACATATACAATCTGCCTGCTGGCCATAGCGCCTGTTAGCGGTTTGTTTTCAGCTGTCTTGCATGCCCTGAATGTATCACTGACAGGTAGAGAGATATGAGTGAGCCCTCACAGTCCCACACACAAAAACACAAACCTTTCGAGCATTTTTCTTTCTTTGTGTTTAATTCCAATGTAATTGCTATTGGCTGAACAAGAGCCAACATCCCACTCCCCCGCTGCCACTCCTGCACACGTCCAAATACACCCCTCACTATTTACAGGCTAAGAATAGAGATCACAAGCCAGGCCTTTGTTACCGCCAAATAGACAATCTACATGTCAGTACATTGCTCACATACTCCGCGTCCTGTCTTGCTGAACCAAGGTTCACAATCCTGGTAGTAAGCACAATACAGTATTATCGCACCATTTACACAGCGCTGCATGGTGAAGGCTTCATGGTATTATAGTCTATGTCCCATAACATGTACAATATAATATCTAATCGCATGTGTCTGCCGCAGATTTTCTTGTGAAAAGTAGACCAAGTTTAAAATGGTGTAAACTTATAAATTTATGACAATTTACTTTATGCGTAGGGTTTTTGATGCGTGCACCAAATATTTGTTCCTTACAGCCTGCGAGTTAAGTTTTTAGTTGGCAGATTTTGTTTACAGGTACTTGTTTCATGGTGAAGCTCGACACTTTAATTGGATGGTATTTGAGACAGAATTTTTGCAACACTCCTTATTTATGAAGGTCTGTATGATAGAATCACAAATATGTCTAAAACTACGAATGGGACTTGTAGTTTAAGACAGTATTGATACATGTGTCCCATTGTCTCGGTTATTTGCATTGTGGCCTTATATCCCTGGGGTTCTGGATTTGTGTCCAGCCAAAGGCAACATCTGCATGGGGTTTGTATGTACTCCCCAGGCAGAGGCGAAACACAAAGCTCCTGGGCCCCAATGCAAAATGTATGCTATTCCCTCTCCCAACTACAGTGTATCCTTTATAGTACTAGTCTCCTCATCTCCTCATAATGGGAAGCAGCACCTTAATGGACCCTATGGCTTCTGGGCCTGGGTGTGAGTACAGCTAGTGATGTAACTACTGCCATACCGGCTGCTACTGGGACTGGGTCTTTAATGGGGTTTGGTGGGCCCCTGCAGTTTTTTTTATCTTTTAAATAGGCCATTGCCTGCTGTAGTAACCTCAGCAGGTAACAGACCCTATTTACTTATCGATCCCTGTCTGCTCATGGTTGCACGGGGCCCTGGCAAAAGCAGAAGCAGCCGTGAGGACCTATGTCTGTGATGTCATTGTAGAGGAGCGCACTGGAGCGGTGAGTAACACTGTTTTTTTTTTTATGTAGATTGTGTGCCCGACATAGAGCTCACAATGTACATTTTTTCCCTATCAGTATGTGCGACCACCCCGGGAGAACCGTGCAGGAGGCTGGACTGTCACGGTGACCTTATTGGCACCAGAACTCCCAGGAGAGGTGCACAGGGTAATAGGCAGAGTCAGTTAGATGTGACGCCAGTTGGAGTATTGAGACACCCGCTGGTCCCTGGGCTGAGATGGTGATGTGGGTGCCAGTGCTCCCCTCCAACAAAGAGCTTTAGCCCAGGGCTTAGCTACAAGGAAGGCAATGTCCAGGCCAGGATCAGTAGAAGTGCTCACTGCTTTATTGTAACAGGCATCTGCTGGTCACTTGTCCTGTAGCAGTGAGCTGTGGCACAGTGGCTTGTAGCTGGCTGACACCTTCCCATGTATTAGCAGAGAGTCTAAGATGTCTGCAGATCCAGCTTCTGGTCTACTGCAGGAGTTCAGCTACCTTGTAGAGGTCGGTGCAGGCTGCCAGGGTTATAGCTCTGCTTAGCCTGATGTAATTCCTGTCCTCTTACTGATAGTGATGGGGGCGCTGTCACACAGCTTCTCTGCCCTGCTGCTGCTATGGCAATCCTCACAACACAGTGTCTGAAACACAAGATGGCCACTGCCACACTTCTCCTTGCTTCTCCTTCCCTGGCTCTTACAGAATACTACTTCCTGTCCCTGCTATGACTATTTCCTGTTCCAGCTACAGATCCACTCACTATAGTGTGTGTTGCTATGGAGACCACAGCTCACTAGGACAAGTGAAACCAGAGAACAATAGCTTAACAACATTACACAAATGAATACAGAATAAACATGACAACATATACAATCCATCATAACATGTAAGGCACTTCTATGGCCAAATAACCATTAGTAACTCCTGTGAGGGGGTTACATATGTCTTTGGAATATGAGATGGAAATCCATGCAAACACGGGGAGAACATACAAACTCCTTGCAGATGGTTTTATGCCCTTGGCGGCATTCGAACACCAGGACTCCAGCGCTGCAAGGCTGCAGTGCTAACCACTGAGCCACCGTGTGGCCCCTAGTAACACTGGTTTTTATGTTTGTCACATCCTCTGGCCCTCCAATCATTATACTCTGGGGATTTTTATTCAACCTAATATTGTTGAAGTGTTGGAGCTTTGAAGTACCAGTTTGTACATAGTAGATCAAACTTCTTCTTTTGTAACACGGTTTGTATAAATTTTACAGTGAGATATTAAAATACATCATGAAACAAATATCCAATGTACAAATATCCAGGAAAAATTCTTACTTATCTAAGACTAGGTTCACAATGGCGGAGGTAAAAGCTCTGCATGGAGGTAACCTGACGGACCCCATTACAGTCTATGGGCTCCGCAGGTCTCCGCTATTTTACTGGACAGGTCCAAGCAGACCGTAATGACGGATGTGCCTTGTCTAAGATGCAACAGTAACTGTCCAGACATACTTGAGGTGCTTTTCTACAGCAGTCCATTCTGCCAACCTTCACTGATGTAGCAGATGCCCAACGTGATGAGAGCAATAACTGCTTGTGTCATGGTGACATGTCAGCTCCTGAACAAACAACTTACTTAGAAAGTGATAACTACTGTCACATATTAATCTTCTTAACACATGGCAATGTCCTGAAGCAGGCCGGGACAACATTACAATAATGGGGTGACAACAAATGTCACGTCATAAATAACAGGTGCAGCCTCCCATACAACCACAGTCACTAAACCTTTGTAATGGGCCACCTCTTGGCTCTGGTGGCTATTCCAGTCTGTGTACAATTTAGTGCCATTATTTCATTTTTATCTAATTCTGGTTTTATTGATGGATTGTGCATGTTTTGAAGGCAATACAGTCCCATCGCATCTCAACTTATAAAGTATCATGGATGCTTATGGTTGGGATCTGGACTCTCGTGTGGCAGACCACTTAAATAAGGTATAATAACCCTGCGATTATATTTGTAAACTGTAGGGCAGGCCAGGGGTATTCAATATATTAATCCAAGGGTCCCGCACCTTATCCAAATGTGTTTGGGTATCAGAAATAGTGGCATTAATCTTCTCTAACAACATAATGATGTCCACACGTTTAATGATTTCTGATAAAAAGAAGACAGGAGTCCTCCATTTAGATGCTCAATGGATCCCTTTTAAATTGAATTTCTACCTATGGGCTCTTGTCAAATCCTTACTGTAGGTCAGATGATATTCAGTACAGGCAACAGGATTCTGGAGAGGAATGAAGAGTTTCACCTAAAGAAATGCCATAAAGTTGGGCTTGAGGGTAATGGAGCCAACACAAAGAATAGTACCTGGAAGCTGTTTTTGGGTTGGCGCTGGCTACTCAGGTTGTCCTCTCTAGGATAACTTGTAATACACAGTCATGTAGCAAGCTGGGTCAGAAACATAGTCATAACAGATTATTACTATGGGGGTCCAACATACAGGATATTCAGGTGAAAAGCGACCACTTCACGCTGCCACTTCAGTGAATACAAAGCACAGAACTGTAATGCTGGGGATGTGCTTGGAAATGCAGCTCAGCCCCATTCACTTAATGAATGATGTCACTGGCCTTAATGAATAAGAATGACGTCACTGGTCTGTGAATTGGAAGCAGTGCGGTTGCTGCTTCAAGCAACTGATCTGTGGGGGTCCTGGCTATCAGACCCCCACTAATCAAATATTGATATCCTATCAATAGGTCAACAATATTTAATTCTTGGGAAATCCCTTTAACAAAGAAGTGGACTTTCACTAATGTTGACACTATTTCCTTGAGCAATGAAAACGTCTTGTGCCATTGTACGGTATGTATGGCTATAGATATAGTATACATGAGCTGAATGTGGCTTTACATGGTCCATAAATCTTTTATTATACATGTATAAATGTATATACAAAGTCTTGTGTCTTGCACCCAGTCATTCTCATAGCTCTTACAATTACGTCTTTATTATGAATGGAGACAAATATTTCAATACGTAAGTAAAGTACTACAAGACCCTACAATACACAATGGCTTCCATAGTACATGCACCAAATATTCCTCGACTGTTGCTGATTTGCAAGTAAAATCAGTTTAGTAATGTTGCTACAGAACGCAGATCAGTCTAGAAGTCAATAACGTATTTTGTTTTGGAATTTTTATTGCAAAAAAAAAAGACTTAACATACTGAATTATGTTAATTTGCACATATTAATATTCATACACACATATTCCTATTTACCCTTGTGTTATGGCTTCATTTATAAAGGGCAATTTCCTGACACTCAGTTTACATGTACAACTTTTTAACATGCGTCAATGTAATGGATAAAGCACTATGCACCCACACTGAGCAGACATTCACAAGTGTGTTATCCTGGCTAATATTAAGGTGGTTATTTTTCAATATATATATATATATATATATATATATATATATATATATATATATATATATATATGTTGTCAGGGTCTGGGATTGCTAGGTGGGGTGGCACAAAACAGGGCAGGAGACGGAAACCTGCTGGCATGTTTCAATCCCATTCATTTGAGTGGGCTTGAAAAGTCTCCGGCTGTGTGCGCCGGTGAGCGTTCTATGCGCTCCGTGGCGAAACCGTTTTTTTTTAAACCAGACACAGAGTCAGACATGCAGTACTCTGTGTCCAGTTTAAAAAAAATGGTTTTGCCGCGGAGAGCATAAAACGCTCACCGGTGCTCACAGCCGGACTTGGCATGACAGGTTTTCGCAGTGGCGGATCCAGGGTTTGCGGGGCCCTGGGCAATTGACTTTGGCGGGGCCCTACTTACTGGGGGTCTCGCACTTCTAACCTGTACTTCCCAACTGTTGAAGACTAGAAAGAGGGAACAAAACGTGCGGCAGCAAATTAGGCCCCCGCCCACTTTTATGTTGACTCCACCCATTCTCATTCAATTTTCATGTGATTCCACACAGTATAATCCTCCTACAGTCACCTGTAAATTATATCTCCCTCCCATTTTCATATACACCCTTCATCTACCCCTAGTTTCATGTCCCCCCCTCTATCTCTGTCCCCAGTTTCATGCCATTCTCCCCCTTCATCTGCCCCAGTGCCATGCCATTCTCCCCCCTCCATCTGCCCTAGTGTCATGCTGTTCTTCCCCCCTTCATCTGCCCCAGTGTCATGCCGTTCTCCCTCCTCCATCTGCCCCAGTGCCATGCCGTTCTCCCCCTCTTCATCTGCCCCAGTGCCATGCCGTTCTCCCCCTCTTCATCTGCCCCAGTGCCATGCCGTTCTCCCCCTCTTCATCTGCCCCAGTGTCATGCCATTCTCCCCCCTGGGGCAGCAAATTTTGCCCCGCCCACTTTTATGTTGACTCCACCCATTCTCATTCAATTTTCATGTGATTCCACACAGTATAATCCTCCTACAGTCACCCGTAAATTATATCTCCCTCCCATTTTCATATACACCCTTCATCTACCCCTAGTTTCATGTCCCCCCCTCTATCTCTGTCCCCAGTTTCATGCCATTCTCCCCCTTTATCTGCCCACAGTTTCATTCCCCCCCCCCCGTCTCTGCCCCAGTGTCATGCCGTTCTCCCCCCTTCATCTGCCCCAGTGTCATGCCGTTCTCCCCCCTCCATCTGCCCCAGTGCCATGCCGTTCTCCCTCCTCCATCTGCCCCAGTGTTATGCCGTTCTCACTCACTCACACACACTCACCATTCCTCGTTCCCTCGTAGCTCTCTCCCTCATACACATATTGTAGCCGCGATGTGATGACGTCATCACATCGCGGCTACAAATGCTGGAGGCCCGGAGCTCAGCGTTAAAGCCGGAGCTGAGCTGTGACAGCTCCGGCTTTAAACGCCTATGCATTCAGCTCATCGGCGTCCTACCGCCGATGAGCTGAAATACATAGGCGTTTAAAGCAGGAGCTGTCAGCTCTTGCTTTAACGCTGAGCTCAGTTGGAGTCGGGACATGCCGACCGGGACCATTTTGCTAAGCGCGGGGCCCCAGGCGGTTGCCCGGCTCGCCCGGCCCTGGATCCGCCCCTGGATCCGCCCCTGGGTTTTCGTCTTCTGCATGCAGAAGCCGGAAACCTGAAAACGGAGTTGAGGCGCTGGTGTGAACCCAGCGTCAATAGACAAATACGAAAAGGTTATGGGTGTCAGAATATGGCGAACTTTTTGATTCTTTTTTTTAAGTAGTAAGCCTTAAAAAGATATAAATTTGGTTTTGCCAGAATTCTACTGTCCCACAGAATGAAGTTAATGTGATTTTTACCATTTTGTACATAGAAACCAGTTAAACAATGGTGCAAACAGTTTTTTTCCCCCAGTCCCTACCCCACAAATTGTTTCACAATATATTACATTGCATATCAAATGGTGGCATTAGAAAATACAATTTGTCCTGCAAAAAACATGGGTAACACATGGCTACGTGAGAGGAAAAAAAAATAAAAAGTTATGGCTCTTGGAACATGGTGAGATAAACACGAAATTAATAAAAAATTTAAATTGCATTAACAGGAAAGGGTTAAAATCTCCAGAATAAATTTCCATATTTCAACACAGACGTGATAGTCATAGCTTACTGACCAGACTGGCTGAACATTTATGTCCATGGCCGACTTTAATGGTGTTTAAGATGGCTCTTGACATAGAAATTCGCCAGATAAGTAATGTTAGGGCTCGGGATGGTCAGTCATGGAGAGAAGATAGAGCTCCACGCATATAAGGGTTGACATAGATGACAGCCATCAGGATACCTTCATTGTATGCCTCATTAAGAGGGGGTGGGCTGGTATGCAAGCTTGTAAGAAATGAGGTCAGGGGAGTGGCCCCGGATAATGGGGTGAGGGGAGAACAATGACAGTGATGTCCATTAAATAAATCTTTACAGAAAAGAGGTCACGTAGAAAAATGTAATAAAAATGCAAATACAAAAACATATCAAGCAGACCGCCCCTGTCCTAAATCATCACTGCCCCCTCCTCTCATCTATAGGGTGTGCAGTATCCTCTGTGTACCAGGCAGAGTCTACACACTGAATATATATGGACAGTAAAGAGTTTTCTGGCTTTGTGAACATAGATGTAATCTCTATCTAAATGTAAAGTTCTGCCTTCTAATATAATTTGTGTCAATATCTCACCATCACCATATTTGGTGCCAGAGGTGTTAACGTGAAGCTCCGGGCCCCCCAATACCCTGGGCTACCTCTAATACTGGTGTCTGATGATATAGTAGAGACGCCTTTGGGACCCCTGAGGCTTCAGGACTCAGAGTGATTGTTGCCTTTGCACCCCCAATAGTTATACTCCTGCTTGTTGTCAGTGAATGGGAACAAACCTGTGCATGGCTAGTCCTACTTAGATATAAAAAGTGGATAGAGGCCTAGCCAGTGTAGGCAATGCTCTGTAGACCGATACATTGTAGAAACTACCAAAGAGAGTTGAGCATCTGCTGATATAATGTTCAGCACAAACAGCATTGGCTAAGTGAATGAAGAGGAATATGAGGCAGATATCTACCTTGAATTCCTCTTCACTTTCTGATTCCTCGCACTGGAATACGAATGTAGACTGTCGTCATTCTGTTGCCACTTTCTGCGGCTGGTTAGGCCCAGATGAATGGGCATATTCAGATCTAATAAGGCGCTTACTTATTGAGTGCCCTGCTGAGAGGCAGAATCAGGGTGGAATCTGCTGCAGATTTTGGAGCGAAGGCCACTGTAAAGTCAGCAGGAGAATCCGCTGTTTGTACAGGGCCTAAGATCCCATTCACATGTCAGAAATTGAATCATTATTCCACTTTGGATTCCTCTCTAAATTCCAGTGTGTATCCTGCAGTGGAAAGCTGAAGCAGAGCTTTGACTTTCTGCTATTGGTTTACTCAATGATTAACTTCAGAAACAATGGCCCACATTTACTAATGCAGATGGACTTGGAAACAAAACTTGGACACTATGAGAAATTATTAATTTATATAGGGGGCGCTATACTATGTGGGGACCTCTAAGGAAGCAGTGGTGTAACTACCAGGGTAGCAGCTGCCACAGGGCCCAGGACATTAGGGGCCCGGCGACACCCGTTACTGCCTCGTTTTTTTTTTTTACTTAATAGGACATTACTGGCTGGCGTTACTCCAGCCGGTAACGGGCACTATTTACTTACCGATCCGGGTAGGGTCCGCGATCAGTAAGTGACAGCGAGGGCCCCACAAACACTATTATTATACTCAGGGGTCTTTTCAGACCCCACAATATAATGATCAGAGGCCCAGGAGAGGTAATGAAACATAAAAAACCGTGTTACTTACCTCTCCGCGCTCCATACAGGCATCGCGCCTAGCTGTGTGACGTCCTTGACAGGGATCTGCGTCCCGGGTCATGCGACGTCCTGACGTTATTGAAGATGGCCGACACCACCGAGGACTGCAGCGGAGCTGGGAATAGGTAAGTGACAGCGTTTTTTATGTTGGTATCCCCCCTCAGTCTCCGATTGTTATATTCTGGGGTCTGAAAGTATA
Organism: Leptodactylus fuscus; assembly: GCF_031893055.1. NCBI lineage: Eukaryota > Metazoa > Chordata > Amphibia > Anura > Leptodactylidae > Leptodactylus > Leptodactylus fuscus. The sequence goes on along the minus strand of NC_134267.1, from coordinate 197,003,523 downwards.
CTATATACTGAGAGTATAATAATTGTTCATAGGTGTTCATTATGGGGCATAATACTGTGTGCAGGGTCCACAATGGGGCATAATAAAATGTTCAGTGGCCACAATGGGGCATAATATTGGGTACTGGGGCCACTATGGGGCATAATACTGTGTGCAGGGGCCACTATAGGGTATAACAGAGTGCGCAGAAATGCGGGTGGAAGTTGGTCGGTCGAGGTCTTTGTTGTCGGTCAGGGGGGGCCCCTCCATTCCTAGTTACGCCACTGTAAGGAAGGATTATACTGTGTAGGGGCATTAAAGAGAATCTTACTGTTTGTGGGTCGCTGGGGGGTTTATAGTGCATGGGGAGCACTTAGGAGGAATTATATTGTGTGAGGTCACTAAGATGACATTAAAATGTATGGGGAGAACTTAGGTGTATATTACACAAAGAAAGGCAGTATTATTGTGTAGGGGCACAAAGGGAATAGACAGGGTAATAAGGGACATGGGCGGGAAAATTATTGTCCCTGTTTGAGTCCTCTGAAAGTTTCTATACCTATGTAGTGGTGGGGGGGGCACTCATGAAACCTTTTTTTCCTGGGCCCACCAATGTGTTAAAATGACCCCACCAGAGATGTCTATAACCTCAAAAAACAGGTTATCTGGAATGCAGAGAAAGATATGCTATCACCTATCTTATGTTTATAGCCATTTTCAGGTCCAAGGCAACTGAAGATCCAAAGAGATCAATACTTCCAGTTTTTGCACTCTCACAAATCCCTCAGCTAGCAGAGAGAGAGAGAGATTGTGTGGTGAACATTAACTCAAGGCGGGTTCACACCTGTGGCCCGGTCTCCGCTTTGCAGTTTTCCATCTTCTGCCCGAGAAACTGGACAGGGGACGGAAACCGGCAATCAGTTTTCAAACCCATTCACTTGAATGGGTTTGCAAAGTGACCGCCTGTGAGCATCTTCTGTATCTCTGGTGCGAAACCATTTTTTTTTAACCGGACACAAAGTCGGACATGCAGGAGTTTGTGTCCGGTTAAGAAAAAACTGTTTTGCCACGGAGACCAGAAGACGCTCACAGGCGGACACTGACTGCCGAGTTTTTGTCTCCTGTCCAGTTTCTCGGACAGAAGACGGAAACCCACAAAGCGGAGACCGGGCGCAGGTGTGAACCTGCCCTCAGCAGCTTATTTCATCCAATTATCTTTACAGCTTTACAGTAAATCAAAGCCGATATTGACACCCATTAAATGTTGTCTCATAGCAATCATTGGCGGGGTGTTTCGGGCAAAAAAAAAATCTTTTCAATTTAAAAAAAAAAAGTCTGTTAGTGCTATTAATTGGTTAATACGTACACCCAAATACCTTTAGCAGTGGTTTGTGATTTCTGTTTTTATGTGAGCTTCTACCATCTTCTGCATTTGTTTACATGTGCATCTTCCTGTTCTGTGTTTTCTTACAACTTCTCTCAGAGCTGACTCACACCCCCTCCCTCTCTCACTCCCTGCCATTCCCTTTCTCACTCACATCATAGTTACCTTCTTATCCTCCGGTCCAGACCTTGTGGGCATGGGTCACTTCGCCAGCAAAATAGAGCCAGAGTGATATTTAGTAAAGGTGACATTCCATTTTTATTTTAGGCTTATGTTAGAAATATATTTATCCTGGACAACCCCTTTAAACCTCCCAATGTTTTGGACTGCCAAAGAGGGAGTGAAAGTTTAAAATTTGTTTGCATATCTATACGATTGAATGAGGTTTTAATTCAAATATTAGAATATAGACATTTTAGGGTCTAAAATACACCATTTTCTGACATATTATATAAGCCAAAGTATAATATGCAGTTAGGGATCAGATAGATCATTCCTTGAACATAGTTAAAGGGGCTTTCAAGTTTCAGCATGTAAAAAATGTTATTGTTTGTATAATAAAAACTTCTAAAATTTTCCAAATATACTTTTTGTATCAATTCCTCGTGGTTTTCTAGATCTCTGCTTGCTGTCATTCATTATTTGCTTACAATGAATAAAAATCAGTCCATGGTCATGTGATGAGCACACAGGTGCACAGATCATTACTAGACAGCTGTCTGACTACTGTGCTGTGACTAACAAGCTGTGCACCTCTGTGGACCATGGACCGAATATTACATGACCATGGACTATATATCACATGATCATGGGCTAAGGTTTATTCACTGAAACTAAGAATTGCGATAGACTTGTCTGAAAATATGTGTCTTTAGTATGCACTTGAGGTGGTAGACGTTGTGAGTAATCTTATTGTCCGGAGTAGAGCATTCCAGAGAAGTGGTGCAACTCAGGAGAAGTCTTGGATATGGAAGTGGGAAGTTCTGATAATAGAGGATAATGGTCTTAGGTTATTGGCCAAATGGAGAGCAGGGGTTGGGCTGTAGAAAGAAATGAGGGAGGGAATGTAGGAAGGTGCAGCATTATGGAGAGCCTTGTGGATGAGGGTGATAAGTTTATATTGTACTAGCTTTTACCCGCGACTTCGTCTGCGGTGATTTGAGAATTGGGCAGACACAGACATGTGAAACTGTAAAAGTGCTTTAAAAAGTTTGGTGGGCTAGCAAATGTGATGTGATGTGTTGTATTGTGTATGTCGTGATACAGACAATGTGATGTGTTGTATTGTGTCAGACAATGTGATGTGTTGTATTCTGTCAGACAATGTGATGTGTTGTATTGTGTATGTCGTGATACAGACAATGTGATGTGTTATATAGTGGAAAGCTATATGTAAAATGTGAGTGAGTAGAGTGAGTGCTACATCTGAGGTGACAGTAAGGAGTGTGCAGGCAGGTTGAGGCAGGAAATGCCAGGCAGTGTGTGTGAGTCTATAGCTGGGGCTAGGAGTCCTGCTTTTGTGAGTCTCCTGCTAGGAAGCCATGTTGTTTAGTGGCACCAAAAGTAGCCTGTGACTCAATCCTAAGGGAAAACTATGTTTGTGGAAAATTGCACGCAAATCCGTCCAGGCGTTTTAGCGTGATTGAGGAACAAACATCCAAACTCAAAAACATCCAAACACACAAACTTTCACACTTATAATATTAGTAGGATTCTACTGTATAACGAACAAGCAACCAATGTAGTGACTGGCACAGACCGGAGGCATCGCTGTAGCATCTAGACTGATAGATGAGAATGGCCACTATATTCAGAATAGATTGTAGAGGGGAGAGCCAACCTCTTTACGTTTCAATTCTTTGCCTCCTTCAATAGCTCTTGCTCCACTTTTTCCAACGCAGTTGGAATTTTTTCTCTAGCTTTGACCATTCCTAAGTAATCAATGCAGTTAGTTTCACCACAGTTAGGCTCTCTACTGTCAGGTGGGCGGTCTTCAGTTGGAGAAGACAGGCAAGGACCGCCCACCTAACATTACAGAGCAATTGTGCTAAAATGACAGCACCGACTGCTCAGGAACAGTGTGGGATAGAGAAAAAAATTCCAACTGTGTCAGAATCAGTGGAGCGACAGCTATTGAAGGGTGTAAAGAGTTGGAGTTGGTAGCGAAAGGTCCTCTTTAATGAATATCTATTTCAATATGAAAAAGAGGGACATTTAGGGAGCATAGAGGCACAGAAGGACTTGGGTCATAGGAAGGAGCCATGTTTCCTGATATTCTCATATCTCCTTCTTAACGTCCCTCAACCAGAGTTAACAATTCTTTATTATTATTATTTATTTATGTAGCACCATTAATTCCATGGTGCTTTACTCCCATGGGGTTTACATACAATACACAGAATATACAGGTAGATATAATACTAACAGTGACCGACTGGCACAGTGAGGTAGAGGGCCCTGCCCGCGAGGGCTTACAATCTATGAGAGAAGGGGGGTAGAGACAGAAGGAGAGGGGGAGACTGTACAGATGGCGGTGCGGTGATAGTTGGAGGTTGTAGGCTTTCCTGAATAGGAGAGTCTTCAGGGCCTTCTAGAAGCCTGTGATTGTGGGGGGTCAGTCTTATGTGTCTTGGTAAGGAGTTCCAGAGTATGGGGGATGCATGGGAGAAATCTTGGAGACGGTTGTGTGAGGAGCGGATGAGAGCAGAGCGGAGTAGGAGGTCATTGGAGGATCTGAGGTTACGTGTGGGCAGGTAGCGGGAGATTAGTTCAGAGATATATGGAGGGGACAGGTTGTGGATCGCTTTGTATGTTAACGTTAGTAGCTTGAACTCAATTCAGCTTTGGTAACAACAATTTCAGTAGCATATGGATTATTTTATAATACATTCTTACAAATGCAGGACTATACGCTGTATACAGTATGTGGCTGTGAGGGAGTTCATGTGCGTAGGAGAAATGTATAGTATAAACCGCTAGTACTCAGATGTAACAGGGAAAATCCATCAATGCACAAAGTAATGACCGTGGCTCAATGATTTTATGCTGAATTACAGGTTTATGGCTTTTCTTTGCGAGGGAGGAGGGGGAGCATCACAGGGTGAATATATTTCAGTGCGATCACCGCTTATTCTACTGATCAGTTAGGGCGCTATTACATGCGCTGGTTTTCCTACACCATTAAAAATGACTAATACTGGTCAGAAATGCAACTCTATAATGTTAAAAACTGCATGTGCTGTTGTGAGTAAAAGTAACACCCTTAAATCCTTAATTACATCCCCTTAAATATGGCGCCCACTGAGAAGCAGAGCAGGTGCCATAATCGACAGGTCTCTGCTGTTTTACAAACTTTAGACCCTTCGGTAATGCCCATGATTAGAGTGGACTACATTACCTTTTTAATATAGGGGCAATAACACTTTTAGGCCGGAGTCTCACGTGGCGTAAACGCCGTTTTTTGCCCTAAGCGGAAACGCAGCTGAAAAAAAAAAAAAAAAAAATCGGTCAAAGCAAAGTGGGTGGGATTGTAGCGAATCCCATACTCACTTTGTGGTAAAAATGCACTGCAGGCATGCCACGATTTCCAAAACCACACCGGTTTTCAATGATATCTACTGTGGGGAAGGTAGCTTGGTAGAAGCAGTGGTGCGGACTGAACCAGAGACAGGGACACAAATCTTGCAGCAAAGCGGTTTATTTAAGAAAAACTGCAAAATAAATAAACCTTTATGTCAGGCACTAAAAGGAGCAAAATAAAATACAGCCTTAACTTCAGGCAAAATAATGTCAAACAAAATCCTGCTCGTCTGAGCTCTAACTTAACCGAAAAATTAACTGTACGTGTGGCTGGTAAGAATCAACCAAAATAAAACCCACTGTACCATATCACAAGGTTCTCAGTGTCAGGACAGACCCAGGCATTTCCTCTCCTCCCAGGATCTGTCCTGAAGTGCAGGCTCTGCAGCCTTTTATGGACCAGTAATGAGACTTAGGACTCACACTTGGGGCTGAAATCTATTCCAGACCTGCATTGGACTACACATAAGTCAGGAATCTGGAGCGGAGATAGCGGGACTCCAGCACTTTGCATGTCCTCTTCTCACATTACAGATAAGCCAGTAGTTTCCCTATAGGTATAATTGAAATAGAAAGGCTGCAGAGGAAACCTTTACGAACTTTCTGTCTAAAGCATTGTGGAAAGAGCCGCGATGCGTAGCTGCTGCAGTTTTTCCCACAGCACTTTTTTAGGTGCGGGACACTATGTGGGACCGTGCGGAAACTGATCTTTTTTTTGTTGCAGATTTGTCTGCATTTTTTTGAGCCAAAGCCAGGAGTGGATTGAGCAGAAGGGAAAAGTATATGAACTACCGTATTTTTCGGACTATAAGACGCACCTAGGTTTTAGAGGAGGAAAATAGGGAAAAAAAATTTTGAAGCAAAAACTGGTAAAATATTTAATATATGGGAGTTGTAGTTTTACAACAGCTGCAAGGCCACATTGACAGGTGACCCTACAGCTGTACGGGGACGCATAGAGTGTTTTTTTTTGCGGGGCCAGAAGTACTTTTTAGTTATACCATTTTGGGGAATATCTATTGCTTAGATCACCTTGTATTGAAAAAAAAACAGGAGGTGATTTAGAACTTTTATTTCTTTTATATTTTTAAAGCTTTTTTTTTTTTTTACTATTTTATTCCCCCCCGGGGGCTTGAACCTGCGGTCACTTGATTGCAAGTCCCATAGACGGCAATACAACAGTATACAGTATACGGTATCTATATATTTCCCATTCCCTCTTTTGTAGCCATTCTTGGCTTTGGCTCAAAAAACCACAGTAAAATCTGCAACAAAAAAAAGCTGCGTTTACACAACATAGGGCCTTAGTCTATAAGGGTAAGTTCACACCAGGTTTTCTGGACTGGAACCTGAAACACAAAAGCCGGTAGCCGCGACTGAAAGCCAGTGCACTGCATCGGCATCCAGCTGTGCACTCTGCTCCGGATTAGGCCCAATAAATGGGCCTAGTCCAGAGGAGGGAGTGTCTTCAGGCTGAATCGCGAGGCTGCTCGGCCTGAAGAATGAGCATCTTGCTTGTTTTTTCCGGGAGCCGGAAGAAACAGCTCCTGGAAAAAACTCCTGAGCGGCTCCCATTGAATTCAAAGGGAGCCTTCTTTTTGGTCAGAATTTTGAGGCGGATACGGCCTCAAAATCCTGACCAAAAAACTCCATGTGAACTTAGCCTTAGACGTACAATCCTGTGGTGCCTTGCCCTCCTACTTGTAATATCTGGGATGGCTCCCATGCAGCAATATCACAGGAGCTATCCAAGGCTTCATGAAAGCTTGGAGATATTATATATCAAAATTCAAGTTACCACATCCCAACACATTAAAATATATGGTTAACGCTATAGTAGGAAAATCGCTAAAAAAAAGAATTGAAGAAAAAAACGATCAAACCATTACATTCCCCAAAATAAAATAAAATATAATAAGACTTTCTGTGGAAAAAATGTTTCTGCAGAGTTTTTTGGCTTCGGCTACGTGGGGCCTTAGGCTAATAAGGCAAGCATTTTGGGCTGGGTTTTCATTGTGTATTTTTGCTCAAAAAGCGCACGCAGTTTACGTTTTTTTTTTTTTAAATTCCGTGTAATTCCAGCATTAGTATGACGACCCTACTATACAACTTCCCATATCTCAGCTTCCAATGCCCCTGTGTATATGACACGTGTTGGTAGTGGTGATAGTGCAGGCGGGGGAGGTAGTACAATTAGGCCGGGCCCCACGGGACGATTTGGAAAAATCGTGGCATTGAACAGTACTTGCAAAGTGGATAGGATTCATGCAAATCCCATGCCCACTTTGCGGAAAAAATCGCAGCGTGGACACATTGTGATTTCCAAAACCGTCGCATGTCAATTAGATCTACAGAAACGCTGGCGGCTTTCCCATAGATATAATTGTAACAGAAAGTTCACGGAGGAAAACTCCGTGAAATTTCAGTTCAAAGCGCTGCGGGAAGAACCGCGTTGCGTTCATGCCACGGTTGTTCCCGCTGCGTTTTAGCGTGGTGGTTACGGCCCGCGGGGCCTTAGCCTTAGGATATTAGAATTCTTACTGCTACAAAAAACAAGCAGATTGTCACATAGAGTAAAGAGAACACCCGACATCTAGAAGAAGATACAGAAAAAAAAGTCAATCTTGTAAAAAATTTTTTAAAATTATGACAAAAATGTATAAGAATAAATGAGCCAATTATATTGTGACAGATGTGAATATCCAGATAAGTTATACATGGAATATTTGACACAATAGCATCATAAAAACTCCTGCGGAGTGTAGCCGCATTAATACCAGAAAGAACAGGCTGCATTTTAACCGTCCCCCGGTTCAGGCTCCCTGACTAACTGGATTAGACCACCTGTCACCCATATGCCGTCTGTACATCTCAACTTTCAGAAGCCAGCAACTGAGAGGATAATCAGCCTTATGTCTGCTCCGAGAGCCCTTCTGTAGTAGTTGTGAATGCGGGATTCCTCCTCCCTGCCCCTCCCAGAAGACCCTCACAAAAAGAGATTATCCCCCTTGGTCTTCGCCCAAAACTGAATCATTAGTAACCCATTACTTGCCAGAATTTCCTAATCTCATATGCAACAAAATATGGGTGTTTGTCCTCCATACAAAACTATGCTAGCAACAAACAGAAGGGTGAGAAAAGCTCAAAAAGTCTGATTATTCTGATGAAACCTCATAATGCAAATTTATAAAGACTGTCAGGCCTGGTTCACATCTGCGTTAGGTATTCTGTTTGGGGAATCTGCTTGGGGACCCCCCGAACGGAATACCGAATGCATTGACAAGGGGTGAGCAATGAAAGCACATAGACCTAATAGACTATAATGGGGTCTGTGTGCTTTCCGTGGGCTGTCCGCACAAGTCATGCGGAGATGAAGGTAGATCATAAAGTACTTTTCTTTCCGCATGTTTCATGCGGACACTGTGCGGAAAACAAACGGACCCCATTATAGTCTATGGTGTCCATGTGCTTTCATAAGCTCACCACTTGTCAATGTGTTCAGATTCCCCGAATAGAATACCAAATGCAGATGTGAACCAGGCCTAAGGAGTTTAATCCACCTTAGTGTGGTTAGGGTAATCTGTGAGTCTTGGTTTATGGGCCAGATGGAATCTACAATCTCAGTACTGAAACCAGTGCTTATGGACCCTCTAAGGTTTCTGGACCCGATGCGATTGCACCCTATCAAGTTACACCTCTGAGTACAGCCCTAGGTCTCTTAACCAACTATTTGTCTCATGAATACTAAGGCCACTTGCACACAAGCGTAGAGGATTTTATGATCCGCAAAAACACGTCAGTATTTCATCTGCAAAAAGACTTGCCTGTGCTGCAAATACGGCCAAGAATAGGATGTGCTCCATCATTTGTGCTCATTTTCTACGGCCTGGACAAGCTACAGACATGCATAATGGGCCATGGAATTGAATGACTCTGTACTTTTAGCTGCAATTGTGGATAAAAACTATGACCATGTGCAGGGAGTCTTAGTCCAATAGCAGTAAACAAGAAGTAGTCGTACATGAAATAGTCGTACAAGAAATAGTCGTACACATAGTAGTTGTACAAGAAGTAGTCGTACACATAGTAGTCGTACAAGTAGTCGTACAAATAGTAGTCGTACAAGAAGTAGTCGTACACATAGTAGTCGTACAAGAAGTAGTCGTACACATAGTAGTCGTACAAGAAGTAGTTGTACAAGAAGTAGTCTTACACATAGTAGTCCTACAAGAAGTAGTCGTACACATAGTAGTCGTACAAGAAGTAGTTGTACAAAAAGTAGTCGTACACATAGTAGTTGTACAAGAAGTAGTCGTACACATAGTAGTTGTACAAAAAGTAGTCGTACAAATAGTAGTCGTACAAGAAGTAGTCGTACACATAGTAGTCGTACAAGAAGTAGTCGTACACATAGTAGTCGTACAAGAAGTAGTCGTACACATAGTAGTCGTACAAGAAGTAGTCGTACACATAGTAGTTGTACAAGAAGTAGTCGTACACATAGTAGTCGTACAAGTAGTCGTACAAGAAGTAGTTGTACAAGAAGTAGTCGTACACATACTAGTTGTACAAGAAGTAGTTGTACAAGAAGTAGTCTTACACATAGTAGTCGTACACATAGTAGTCGTACACATAGTAGTCCTACAAGAAGTAGTCGTACACATAGTAGTAGTACAAGAAGTAGTTGTACAAGAAGTAGTCGTACACATAGTAGTCGTACAAGAAGTAGTCGTACAAGAAGTAGTCGTACACATAGTAGTCGTACAAGAAGTAGTCGTACAAGAAGTAGTCGTACACATAGTAGTTGTACAAAAAGTAGTCGTACAAATAGTAGTCGTACAAGAAGTAGTCGTACACATAGTAGTCGTACAAGAAGTAGTCGTACACAGTCGTACAAGAAGTAGTCGTACACATAGTAGTCGTACAAGAAGTAGTCGTACACATAGTAGTTGTACAAGAAGTAGTCGTACACATAGTAGTCGTACAAGTAGTCGTACACATAGTAGTCGTACAAGAAGTAGTCATACACATAGTAGTCGTACAAGAAGTAGTTGTACAAGAAGTAGTCGTACACATACTAGTTGTACAAGAAGTAGTTGTACAAGAAGTAGTCTTACACATAGTAGTCGTACACATAGTAGTCCTACAAGAAGTAGTCGTACAAGAAGTAGTCGTACACATAGTAGTCGTACAAGAAGTAGTTGTACAAAAAGTAGTCGTACACATAGTAGTCGTACAAGAAGTAGTCGTACACATAGTAGTCGTACAAGAAGTAGTTGTACAAGAAGTAGTCTTACACATAGTAGTCGTACACATAGTAGTCCTACAAGAAGTAGTCGTACAAGAAGTAGTCGTACACATAGTAGTCGTACAAGAAGTAGTTGTACAAAAAGTAGTCGTACACATAGTAGTCGTACAAGAAGTAGTCGTACACATAGTAGTCGTACAAGAAGTAGTTGTACAAGAAGTAGTCGTACACATAGTAGTTGTACAAGAAGTAGTTGTACAAAAAGTAGTCGTACACATAGTAGTCGTACAAGAAGTAGTCGTACACATAGTAGTCGTACAAGAAGTAGTCATAAAAGAAGTAGTCGTACACATAGTAGTGATACAAGAAGTAGTCGTACACATATGAACGATTAAGAAGAACTGGAGGACAGAAACCAAGAGACCATTTCCCACTTTTTGTGAATTTTATTTACAGACCTGCCCCATCCAAAAATATCCTATTTCAGTAATTATATAGATTAATACATCAATAAGTATATTATAAATGCCCTGGTAAAGCTCAGCCTGGATAATTGATCCTGCGAAGTAATTCTAAGGGCCAGCAGAGGGAGCTGTACTAAAGCACTACTGACAGCAGATGCATCACATTCTATATATGAGGCAGTACTTATAGATGTACTAGCTGGTACCCGCGACTTCGTCTGCGGTGATTGTAGAAGTGGGTATATACAGGTGTGGGTAAGGTTTTTGTACTGTGTATAAGGTATGGGATATGAAATGTAACTTTGTATCTTGTTTTTACTGTAATTCTGAGAATACGTGAGACTTTTGTGTTGAATGTAATTTGTATTTCAGCTGCTATACGGTGTTGGTATAAACTGTACATAATGTCTTTGGGACAGAGGTATTTGAAGTTAATATACCTCGATATACGACATTGTATGATGTGTTATTTTCTGCCAGTAGTGTGTTGACATTTTTTGTTTGTAAAAGTTGCCATATTCTGACAGCAGTCACTTTTTTATTTGTCGGTGTCGGCGGATGTCTTTTTTTGCGGGGCCGGGTGTAGTTTTTATATGTTGCTATTGGTTTGATCACTTTTGATTGATATTTGTATGATAATGAAAATAGTGAAAAAACAGCGGTTTTGGACTTTTCAGTATGTTTGCCACTACGGCGTTAAGCGTCCAGGCAAAATATTTGTATAGCTTTGTAGAGCGGTCGATTTCGGACACAGGGATAACTAACATGTATGTGTTTCACAGTATTTAACTACTTTTATATGTGTTCTAGCGAAAGGGGGGGGGGAATTTGAATTTGTAATACTTTATTTTATTTTTTTTCCCCTTTTTTTTTTTTTTGCATTTATTAGACCGCCTAGGAGTATTGACATGGGTGGGCGGTGTCACGGATTGTCAGAGCGGTGGGGGTCGGCAAACATGCCTGCTCCGGAGCGTTAAAGAGAGCCTCCTGGAGTATCGTTAAGGTGAGGGGCAAAGTGGTAAAGTATATGTATATGTGATTGTGTGGGGTTAGGGCAGGGGTGAGCCTGCTCCTTTCGCCGCCCGAGGCTAACTGCAGAAAGCCGCCCCCCCCCCCCCCGCCGGAGGAGGGGGCGGATCGGGGGCATGGCCGGGCGGATAGGGGGCGTGACCGAGTGAAGGGGGCGGGGCTTAGCCCCGTTCGCCGGCAGAGAGTAGGCTGGAGACTGCCTGCTCTCTGCCTGAGCGTGAGGGGAGGCTGCTGGAGCAGCGTTGCTCCAGTGGCCTCCCCAAACCACCGCTTGTCCTGGACTGGCTTAGGTTAGCAAAAATGCCGCCCTCCCTGAGGCCCTGGCATAGCGCCGCCTGAAGCGCTCGCTTCAGGTCGCCTCATGGGAGGTGCGGCACTGGGTTAGGGGCTAGGCTGTAGAGGGCAATATGAATTTTGTGGCTTGCTATGGTCCAAAGTGTGTGAGATTGCAGAGATGGTGGTGTGAGTTTGGGTTTTGTGGGGGTCCTGGCACAAACGTATGTGTGCTATTGTGACGAAAAGTAGCCTATTGCGCAATCGGGTGTATTAACTATGTTTGTGGAAACTTTCAGCCAAATCGGTCGAGCGGGTTTTGCGTGTTTGAGGAACAAACATCTAAACACACAATTTATAATATTAATAGGATTCTATACTGTGCAGGAATCTCATCTGATGTTCCCTGGATGGCCTGGAACAAGACATAAACCCACCATCACCTAACAACTGGATAGAGAGGAAATTCCAGAGTAATAGTAAATAATGTCCATATTATAGGTAGAAGCCTACCATAGCTTTTACCATCACAGCTGTAGTAGTACTTTAACCTTAGGGTATGTTCGCATGGTGGAAATGGAAGAGGAATCTGTGACAGACTTCCCACTCAAATTCCTCTTTCCGCCCTTCCGGCTGCCAGTGGTGAAAGGCCAAAGGTGTAGCATTGCTTCTTGCCCCCCGATGGATGAACCTAAAGCAGCGGAGTGGTTTGCACCGTTGGTTCTGCGACAAGAGATGCGGCCCATAGACAATTTCATATATCTGTCCCATTAACACATTACTTTTTCTGTTGCGACAACAGGAGGTAAAGCCATATCGGTTGTCACTTTTCAATGAGCGTCTCCAAAATGATTTGTCATTTTGTCAACATTTTCTGCCAGTAACAAAATGCCAATACTGTGACATGTGAAAGAACAGCATGTGCTGGGGGCCAGATTCAGGCATTCTTTCCTACGCCTACAATAAATAAGTTGCATATAGGTCACTGAAGGCATATAATAATACTAAGCATGCAGTACCTTTCCCGGCCACTACACGGTGTATGGAGCTGTGCTAGCTCTAGTGCAGCCAGTCTCCTCCAAATAACTGGCTGATAGATGGGTTGGTAGCTGGACCCCAGCAATCTCATATTACAGACACTTATCCACAGGATAAGGAATAAGTGTTACATCGCTGGAGATTCATCCACTGAAGGTCCTCCAGCATTTTCCTTGTGCGCGTGCGCTCCATTCACCGCTATGGGGTTCCGTGACTGCAATCTCCAACATCCCCATAGAAGTTATAGGCTGGTCATACAAGTGCACTGGTGCTTCATGCATATGGAGACCTCCTGATACTGGGGGACTCAGTAGTTTGACCACTAGGGTTCTGACACTTGTTTCCTATCCTGTGGATAGGGAAGACGTGTCTGTAATGTGGCAACCTCTATAGTTTCTAAAAATTACTAAAAGGCTCAATATAATGCAATCTGGCAATTTCATATACTGTGATATAACTGAGTGAATATGGTGGTAGAATGGGGGTAAAATGCTTTCCCATACTGGCCGCAATGACATCACCACCAGTCTGTTTCACGTTCTCTGCCTCTTCAGACCAGTTTAAAAAAAAAATACAGATAACAAAAGGTTAAAATGTATGACATGTCCTTTATTACAGATCATTATTTACAAAAGACATTCATTTCATCAGTACAGTTTACTCATTTTATCTACAAACCTTAAAGGGGTTGTCCAGGACTCCATTTTTGGTCAACCTATACTCACCTGTCCCTGCTGTCCGGTGTCTCCCACCACAGTCCGTCCCTGCTGCTTTCACGTCTTGTTTTGGTGGAGGTCTTGGTAACCTATGGAAAGGACACGGTCGGTTTCTTTACTTAGGCTGCTGGTTGGCCTCAGCAATCATGCGCCCCGAGGGTTAAACCAAAACAAGACCGGAGAGCAGCAGGACTGGACCGTGGTGGGAGACACCGGAGCAATGGGGACAGATGTTTTGGGGTTTTTTTTCCCCCACCTTCCCCAGGCCTTCTGGCAAAACATAATGTGTTATCCCGAACAACCCCTTTAAAGACACACAGGTAATTTGACAAACTTTCTAATTTTCTACATTAAAACATAATGCTGCCATCATTCCACTTCATAAAGGTTTACAACACTTCAATGGACGGACATTGTCAAATAATGGAGTTTCCCTTTACATGCACGGTATATAAAATCTACAGTCATAGGCAGTACATTGGAATAAAGGGTGATAAGGAGGCTTCTTAGTCCCCCTGGGGATGGCAGTTTTAAGAAGGACTTAGAATTTACTGTGAAGTAGAAATTCTGAAGAACTTTTTGTTAGAATTCTGCATTGTGATGTTGCTCTCAATCCTCTGGGGTCTGGGCTATATATATATCCCCCAAAACATAAACTGATCTATCCCCTACAATGACTCTTCTTCCTGTATGTACCCCATCCTGGCACAACAAGCGTGGCATACTAAGCTAATGTGGCCAGCACTGGGGAGTGGACATCAATGGAGTAATCCCATGGGCCATAGGCCTAAACTTGGCTATGGACTATGAGAGTATGTAGTAGAGCAGGGAGCCTGCCATCCTGGCACCTGTCCTGGTTTACCGGGTGTTGCCATGGCTCTGAATGTTTGCTGTTGGATTACGGCAGTAAAGTCGGAATCCAAGGGAAGCGACTCCAGGAGCCTGGGGTCCAAGCCATCAAACACCCCCTGGATATACCCATAACTGTCCATCCAGTACTGACAAAGTTAGACTATGTAAGTAACACCGTGACAAACAGGAGACTAGTAATTCACACATAACAGAGGAACGGCACAATGTAGAGTTCTTAGGAAAGATGCAACAGGGCACATCTGCATTTAGAATCTCCATTCACCAGACAAAGAGATCCTGCAAGTCTTACTGTCTTATCCGACAGCTTCAGTTTTAAAGAACAGACACCTAACAGATCCCATTATAGTTAATGGGATCCGTCTGGCTCTGTATGTGACCACTGTTGTGGCCATGAGATGGTGCGAGTCTTTACTTTTTTTATTTGCAACTTTTTGCATTCCAAAAACTGACTTGTATCCTCAGAACAGAATTCTTTTAACGATATATCAGGTGGCTGTTCTTCAGATACATACAGGTCCCAGAGGAGAGACCCGCATCGATGAGACATTTATGGTATATCCTATTAATACCCCTTGTAAGTCGATGGTTGGTCAGGTAATGGAGGGGGTGTACATCTCACCGAGACTACTCAGGTGGGTGAGATGAGAAAACTCCAGAAAGAACATTTCTCAGCAGATAACTATTGTCTGCTGAGGGTTATTTCAGAGTTCCGGTTACTGGGCTGGATTTTTAGGAATGACAGGTAGGTTGGTAGTGTGACCTGTCATTCCACCTCCCCTCCAGTCCACACTTTGGGGATGTTCCGGCAGCGACGTGGCTGCAGAGAGTCTGCTCATCAAGGGAGGCTTGAGAAGCCAGCTCCAGCAGCAGACTGGGGGTGGGGGGGGGGGTGGGGGGGGGTGGGGGGGGTGGGGGGGGGGTGGGGGGGGGGGAGGGGGAGGTTGAGCTTGGCTGGAGAGCCAACAGAGAGGTCTTATTTTTGGAGCTGTGTCCTGAATGATTCTTCTGGACTTTTGTGTCTATGCCACCCCACCTAGCAACCCCAGACCCTGACACCCTATACAGAGCACCTGTCACCACTCCTGACTTGTCTCTTATACTTGTATTTCCCAGGAAATAACAATATTGCAGCATCTTTTCTTATAAGGGTATGTGCACATGGAGGAAACTGAAGAGGAATTTGAGGAAGACTTCCACCTCAGATTCCTCTTCCATGTCTATACCTCCATGGTGGAAAGCTGAAGCTCCGATGAATGAGTCTAATCAATGGAGTGACACATCTCCACCTACCATGGGGGGCATATTCAGGGCAGAAATTCTGGAGTGTTAGCATGGCCTCTGCTTTGTGCCAATGCTTAATATTCCTGTTTATTAAGTATTTATAAATAAAATGACCATTACTCTTGTCAAAGGGGGTATCCCTACATTGTCTGACACTGTAAGTACTGATTGGACAGTGTTAGACTTACCCAACTTGTGACACCCAATTGTCAATTTATTGATAGATTTCTAGGATCACCACTAAGCCCTAAAAAACAGATGCCCCAGAATTATAATTTTATGGGGAGTAAAACTACTTTTCTATGAAATTACATGAAATGACATACAAAAGTCCACGTTCTCCTGATCAGTGGGATCCGAGTGGTTGGATCCACTGATCTGCAAGTTATCCCCGATCATATGGATAGGAGATAACCAATTTTATTATTTATTATTGATTGCTAAAAAAGTTTAACAAACTTTGCATAAATCAATAGTACAATTGAATATAATGAACCTAGTAATATAAATTATCAGAGAAATGTACCCCTTTCCGCACTTATTTGGCTCTTTGCCTCCCCCCCCCTAAAGCCCTTCACACAAATCTGTGCTGAATCCGTCTTGGGAGAAGCAAAGTTAGAGAGAAGCAGAGACAGAGACATGATGCTGCTGCTAACAATAACATTTTTCTATCTTACCCAAGTGCTTTATTTGTTTTCATACAATTCAACTTTCTTTAATATTCTATAGCCATGATGGCGAACCTATGGCCCAGGTGCCAGAGGTGGCACTCAGAGTCTTCTCTGTGGGCACCCATCTGTGGATCAGATTATACTGTGTGGAGGCCACTGTGGCGCAAACTGTACTGTGTTGGGGGCTACTTTGCAACAGATTATACTGTGTGGGGACCAATGTGGAGCAGATTATACTGTGTGGGTGCCACTGTGGAGCAGATTGCACTGTGTGGGTGCCACTGTGGAGCAGATTGCACTGTGTGGGGGCCACTGAGGAGCAGATTATACTGTGTGGGGTCCATTGTGGAACAGAATGCACTGTGTGGGGGACACAAGCAGATTAAACCAATTAAACCGCACAGTATCTGTTTTATAGCAGACATGATATTATTACAGGTCATAACTTTGCATAGTCACTATAAAACAGATCTATGCGATGTAAGTAGTGAACATTAATTGTTCAAAATTATACCAAATTCAGTACAAAGTTACTTGTATTATTGAAAGCTCTATAAAGCCCCATTCACACAATCGTATTTTGCAGGTCCGTAATTGTCCGCAATGAGGATCTGCACAGTATTAAGATTAAATTGCCATGTTGGCACTTTGTGGTAAATTAGTGGGTTTTGTGTTGCAGTTTGGGCACTTTGTCTCTAAAAGGTTCGCCATCACTGTCCTATAGGATACTACTACTTCTATGTTAGTGTTATAGGGAGCAGAATCTCCCGTTTTCTCCATGTGCTATCTTTGGGAGACATCATAGCTGCTAATCTACACCCACAAGCTCAGCAATAGCTTACTGATCGACACACTAGCCATTCCTCCAAGCAAGGACTATCGATGCCCTGCACTTGCTTGCTCTGTTAGGACATCACATTAATGGTAATGTAATATTGATCTAATAAACAGCTACTTGGCAGAAAAAAAAGAAACTAAGCATGCCCGTCCTGGATAAAGATGCACTACAGGACATATCCAATGGCAACAGTGCTCATACAGTGGTAAGGAAAGCGGGTGTGTACAATTTGGCTAATTGCTTTCAATGGGTGACAATGTTTTACAAAATAGGATTGTTGTTGTGAGAATACCCTGTTAAATGTTCACATCACTGTAGTTTAAACACAATATTCACACACTGCAGATTTTGTTGCAGAAATGTAATTTCCTTTCTTATTTTGGTGGAAAGTACATGGATTTCAGGAGAATGAAACAATCCAAGAAATTTCTGCAACCTGTTGAATGTGAACTCACGCTAGCACAACTTAGATTACCAATTTAAAGGGATTACCCAGTTCTTTTAAAAAAATACAGATGCATCAATACAAAGCACTTCCTAATATATATCCTGTATATATGTATGACTTATTTTCAGGTCTTTAACCACAGCTGATACTTACGGTTTGCAAATTCACTGACACCCGCTCCCCTCCCCGTAAGCAGTTCAGCCTGCAAACGGAACGTCACAGCAGCACGTGAACTGCTTGCCCCTCAAAGCCAGTCATGGGAATGATTTATTGTCTAGTCAGCTATGAGGAGAAGAATGATGGTTGCATGAACTGAAGATGTGACACAAGACAGACCTTGTAATGGGGTGGCAATATGCACACAGGGGAGAGTGAAGAAGGGAGGAGTACACGAGAGTGAGGGCAGGCAGATGAATAATGGGAAATGTAGTTTGTCCACAGATTCATTGCATGCAAATAACAGTGATACAAGGAGCAGCAAGTAAAATAAAGCCAAACAAAGGGTGCACAAGGGAAAAGTGAGGATTTAGCATTGCCGTAGATGTCTTTGCAGTTATTTTTCACAAGCTGGATATCCCCTTTAAGAAATTGATTACAAGACAATTCCCAGATATTTCAGGTATGTATAAAGGCACTATAACATAAGAAAACACTTCACAACTTTAACATCTGTGGCAGGAACACTTTGATGTGGTGCAAAAACCTAAGCCTGCCACCAGACTATATACTGTAACCCACTAGGACTGATGGACTGCAGTGAATCCATCATAGTACTACCACACCACTGGAATGGATCCGCCTGTGCAGACTGTGAAGATACTACAGCACATTATGAACTATGAACTCCACATTGCAATTACTGTTTTTTCACTTGCAAGACTTTGTTCCCTTAAGGCCAAAACACCAGCAATGACAACAAGGCACATAAGTTACCATAATAGCAGCACGAACACCTAGAAAAGAAGTGTTCTATCAATCCAGTTATAAATAAAAAACATATATATCGGAAACGAGTAAAAATACAAGTTCGGATTTCCTTTCTTTTTCAGGTAAGCTAACCTGTTGTGTCAGCCATATCCTTCATAGCACCATAGTCTACTTCAAAGACCACGGATAAAATACACCTGGTGTCCATAGTGTTGTGTCATCACTCAGTGTCCTCAGGGCTTACTGATTATAGCACAGACTACTACTATTTGCTAAGAGTCTTTATACCAGTTAGAGCATCGCTGTAGTGCCAGTTCCCATTCAGCCATGGAGGGCTCATAATCTTTCAGCTTGTGCTCAGGTTCATACATAACTTCTGGATGTCTAAGTTTCTTCAATTCCTCTTTGGTAGACCAGATGCCTATACAGGAATTGGAAAACTGGATTAGATATGGCAAAAAAGTCATCTTGATATTGGCCTGACAAATAAGACTACAATCTGCAATATATATTGGAAGAATGATCAGTTTCTGGATTAAATACTTAAAGGAGACCTTTCACCAAATCCAGCTATTTGCAGTCAATAGGTGCAGCTCCACTGATTCGGACACAGTTGGTATTATTTCTCTAGCCCCCGCCATTCCAGCGCAATCGTTGTTGTTAGATTCAGCACAATTATACTCTGTACTGTCAGGTAGGTGGTCTCTGTCATTTTCCTCCACCCTAGGACCGCCCACCTGACAATATATAGGATAGTGGATCTGAAACTAATAACAGTGATCGCTCTGGTTGCTTGGAAACAGTCAAGGCTAAAGAAAAAAAAATTGTAATGCACTGGAGTCAGTGGAATGGCGCCAATTGACCAATGTAGGGAGTTTGAGTTGGTGAAAAGTCCTTTATATATGAGTTTTCTGGGACTACTAGGAATATTAACAGTCTGTTCTTACAAGTGGCCTCTACCATCAGATCGGTAGGAATTGGACTCGGCATCCCCGCCTATCACCAGGACTTAGGCAACCACTGCCCTGCTTTAGTTGTTCACATTGCCTCATACATCTGCCCACCATGAACTTAACAGTAGTTGTGTTTGGTATTGCAGCTTTGTCCCATTCAAGATAATAAGAAATAGCTACAATACCCAGCAAACAATGGTTGTACGAAGCCAATGTCGATTGTTTATTTTAAGGGCCCTGTTATACAAGCAGACAAGTGGGACAGTGAATGAGAACATACCTTGCAGTTGTCGGACACACAATGCCCTGTTTACTACAAGCCAATGTCCTGATGACAATGACTATGGGTACCGAATAAAAGATGCGATCACCCGACAAATAAGGCATCAAACAAGCACTGCCTGAGCCACTATCCTTCAATATTAACAGGGTCGGCAGAGGAACCAGAATACTCACTTAAATGGCAATAAGGGGTGCTCAGCCAATAACAAAGTCTTCCATGCTGAACATAAGCAACAGAATAACAATGGCGGCACTCATCAATTCCTCCAAACAAATTCTTTATTGAGTGGTGCGGCACACACAGAGCAAGTGGTCACATGTTCAATAAAGAATCTGCTTAAAGGGATTCTATCATCGATGTCAGTGGTTTTGAGATAAAGGCATTCCTGGATAGCCTTTAAAAAGGCTTTTCTACTACTACCTTCTTTTTTTTTATTCTCCCTGTCGTTCTGTTGTAATCCTGGTTAATTATTTTATGTAAATGAGTCCACCGAACCCCCCCCCCCCTACATGTCATACCTTTATTCAAGGAATTGGTGAGTGCCGCCATTGTTAGACTATTGTTGATATCTGGCAAAAGAGTGTTAGCCTCAATATAAATGAAGTTTAGGGCAGAGACGTAAACCACCACGTTTTGCTCTTATACCAGTCACATACCTACAGCTAAGCCCGCCAGAAACGCAGCTCCCAGGGAGGACATGTCTGTGTGCTTTGGTTTATCAATGGTCTGGCCAAATAAATCTGCTGTCATCTGCATCACAAAGCTGTTGTTACTGACTCCTCCATCAGCCCTGTCATGTACAAATAAGAAACATCCCATTATAACAATGGAGACAAAAGTCAGGACGTATTCATATGCCGGCTAAATGCATACCTTATTTTGGAGATTTTAATGGAGGTCTCTCTCTGCATGGTTTCATAAAGTTGCCTATTTCTTTGAAAATTAAAAAAAGCAATAAAATAATGAATGGATAAGCACAGAAATACATATATACAGTAAGAAGAGGTGCAATACAGGATAGAACCCACCAGGGGTAGCTGCAGAATTTTGGTAATTAAAAGGATTATCCATTAATTGATGGCCAATCCTTAGGCTTGACTATCAATGTTATACTGAGGGTCCAACACTTGGTATCCTTGTCTCTTACTGAGTACCTGTGTATGGTGTACGGGGCTGTGTAACACGCAGAGAAAGTGAGGGTTTGGGAGTCACTTCAAACAGTTATATCTCGGGTGTTATAAAACATAGAAACGTTTGGTGCGGAGATGCAAATTTTAAAGAAAGGAGACAAAATTTTATAATAAAGTATATTACAAAATACTGCCAGAAAATAAAAGTTTTGTTACACTTTAATATACAGTAAGATTTTTTTTTACATGATATATTTACCTATAAGCCACTGACTCCAGTATGGCTCGTACAAGGTGGCACTTGGTGGTGGAAGGCTTCAGTCCCATGAAGGAGGCACATGCATAAGGATCATTCACTGGAGCCTAAAGACAAAGAAACCATTTAGCAAGAAGAACATGCTCCCTGCCACTGCCTTCCATAATATAGTAATAGAGAAGCACTTACATACATGTACCGGCAGCAGGGAGGGAGAAAACAGACACGTTACAAGCAGACAGTACAGACTCTATATGCATTATCTCTGTCTCTAGAGATGTGTATGCATATAACTGAAAAGCCCACATATAATGTACATGAAGCCACAATGCACAACATCATGGAGAAAAAGCTTGTGGCCAGGGTTTGTAAACGGGTCGCCCTAAACCCCAAGTCATGGTATATATCCTAAAAAAAGCTATATAGGCAAATAAACCTGAGAAACACTACAGGGAATGAAAGCTGCACAGTGTTAATATGGGCAATGAAGACAGGTTTACTTTTAGGAGGTTTTCATAAATGTACCCCAATATGTATAAACTAACTAGCTTTAGTGTCCTGACATTCATCTACAATACATATAGGGCAGAAACAGAAAAGAATAATGGGAATGCAGGGAGCTATAGAAGTCCTATATTAATAAATGTCATTGAACTAAATGCGGTTCTCCCAATGGGTATTACAATCACTGATAGGATCAGCCACCCATGGACACAGGACATGTCAGTAGAAACTAAATTACGTATCCTATCCATAGGCAGAGGTGCTAGTGGTCCAGTCTAAGGATGAGATGATGATAATAGCTGTAATAGAATGGCCACTGATAATTTAAGGCCACATACACACTGCATGGAATTGCCACAAGGAAATCTGACGCAGATTAGTCACTTTGTATTTAAAGGGGTTGGCCAGGCAGTTTCATAGACCTTACTTCCTCTGATTATTTTAGGATGCTGGACCTGGGGCTTCCAGGCTGGTTTCTGACCCCAGGGTACGTGGAACCAGCTCCTGTCCACCTCCTTCCTCCTCTCCTGTTTTCCCAGGTTGGTACCCTTATTATGGAGGCTGGCTTTACTACAGTCAGGCGGAGTAACCAGTCTGGTTCCGATCAAGTGACCCGGCCCAAAGCCTCCAGGTCCAGCTTTATGAAATCACTGAAGGAAGTAATGCAAGTTACCCTCCACAGACAACCCCTTTAATGCACCTAATCGCCATCTTTCCAGAACAGAATCAATAGCATGTTGGTTACTTGACATGGATATATGTAAATAGGGAATAAACGACATGATTCACATGCATTGTTGGCAGAATACTAAGAGATGCTGTTGCATAACATCAAGTTGCCCAACCAAGAAAATGTGCATAACTTGATTGTGACCGGTTTACATTGCATTGTCAGTCTAAAAAAAATCCAGCAGGTTTGGATTTTTTGCAACTGTCATGCCATGGTCGCATTACAATGTCAGAACACAACAACATTCACAATCAATTTGTGCAACGTCACAATGCAACCTTGCGATCTTAGTGTTGTGTGCCCAAGCCTTGGACATGCAATCCACACCTGAATCCTGGCAGAAACCTGTGAATGTGAGCCTTCTATTCCTGAAGGCTGTGCTCTAATGGCTGTACTTACCTGCAGGCCTGTAAAAGATGGTACAAAGTAAATCCCCTCACAGTCTGGGACATTTCTGGCCATTATCTCTGTGTCAGCAAAATCTGTGAAAAGATCTTAGGAATAGAGAATGTTATTTAATAGGTTATTATCTCTATCAGGGAGATATAGCAAATCCTATCGTAGGTCAAAATGACTTCATACACTTTTATGTGTTAAGGGGGTTGTCATGTGAATATCACTTATCCCCTACCCAAAGTAAAGGGTGTGATCGTTGGATCCTCCAGTAACTACAAGAGCGAGGGTCCCTTTTGAATGGAATATGCTATGTTTACTGCCACTCCATTCACTGTCTATAGGACAGCCAAAGATAGAAAGACCCAGTATATAGATATCTCTGATAATCCTATAGACAGCAGATGAAGAGGAAGCAGCCATGGGTGACCCCCACTCCATTCAAGCAAGAAACATACAACCCCTGCAAATATTGAGGTCCATCTTCTCCATGGGGCAACCTCTAAAAAGTGAATCGTTGCTCTCACTATTTGGGTTTATAACTATTCTCAGGACTTACTTAGCACTTACTCAGCTCTTGTGCCCACTTGATAGCTGTCCCTGTATCGGAGGCATTACCCTCTGCTAAACACACCAGCTCATTGCCAATCTTCCAGCCAACTAGTGGGTACAGACCTTACAGAAAACATAGATAAGTATGTAAATCTTAACATAAGACTGCGCTAGGTTATAGAATAAGAGTCAGATCAGTCCAGTCTGCCTATACCTGCTATAGAAGTGTGCAGATTATTTCCAGTATTAATGGTCATAAATGTTCCAGTTCCCATAGTCAATTTAACATCCCCCACATCAAAACAGCACTGGCCGAACATACCAGCCTGTTGGTCTGCAACCTGTGAAGATGTAAAAGTACCAAGAGATGATGAATGTGAATGGCTGTGCCACTGGGCTCATGACTAGATCACCAGGGACTTATTTGAGATCAATAATTATGGTTTCACTCACCAGTGCTCGAATAGGTATTGGAGCCCCAAAAATGCTGGGATCCACTTCTCCAAAGTTGTGACTGAAAAAATAATAAAAAAAAGAGCTCAGGACAGATATTAACCACATATAAGTGGATAGCAGACCCAAAGAAACCCAAGAAACTCTACCTGGTATCCTCCACAGGAGGAAATATAGACAGAGGAATGGAGAGCAGTGAGCAGAGGAAGGAGCTCCAGCACATCTAGGAAAGGAAAACAAGTAAAGGGTCATTGACATGACATCACCTTATAAATCAGGAATTGTGTCATTTGGAAGGAGAACCTGGAGGAAATACACATGAACAAGATGAGAATAGAGAAATTCCATACAGATATAACCCTTGGTTGGGCTCAAACCCAGGAATCCAGCACTACAAGGCAATAGTGCTAACCACTGAGCCACCATGTGGTACTAGATTCTGGAGTCACATGAAAGCTGAGTGTCTCAGCATTCATAGGATCCTAAGACTGCAGTTCTAGCTATAACAAAAAGTGAGACATCACTAGTTAAAAACACAGCTGGGACTGTGACGTTTATATGTAACAGTATAAAGAAGAACAGAAACCAAAAGAAAAACGTTGCTGGTCTTGGTATAATAGCGTTCTAGGATTTTTAGTTTAGCATATTAAAAGAAGCCTATCACCAGAACCTAGAATATCAACCCGCACACATAGATAGGCTAGGGTCACCTGAGCCCAATAGTGCTTACTGGTTTTTGTTAACATGCAAGTGAGCTAATTGGAGCAATAGCGGCATTGCCATTCACATCTTTGAAGCAACAAGGGCATTGTCATTGTCAGAATTCACTTGTATATAGACAAAAAAAAAAGGCAATATCTTGGTAACCGTTTGATTCACAGGGCTGAGTATATGCTGGCTTCTGGTGACAGAATCCCTTTAACTGGGAGCTTTCTGAGGAACCTACACTGCAGATGCAGTGTGAAAAGGCTCAAGTATTTTTCACCATATTTTAGAAAATAGTGAGTGTACAGCTTTACCGACATGGGCAGCAGTGAGGTTTTATTCTTGTATACTTTGGGCAGGATTGGTGCAAATCAAAGGTGAAGCCTCTGCCTGTGGCTTTTCAGAGACATTTGGAAAATAAATGGAGCAGTCTGATTGGTTGCCTAGATTAACTATGTGACCTTTGCAAGTAGGTGTTGTGGCTACCTACCAAGTACGGGTCAAATATAGCAGTGCCACTTGCATTGGAATAGTCTGTTGCATGTACAGAACCTGAAAAGGAGCAAAATAAAACCTTAAAAGGGGTTGTCCAGGATAACCATTTTTTTTTTTTTTTTTTTTGGAAGAAGGACAGGGAAGGTGAAAAAAAAACAAAAACAGAAAACAACCACTCATAGTCACCTGTCCCTGGTGCTCCGGTGTCTTCCACCACAATCCGATCCTGCTGCTCTAGGGTCTTGTTTTGGCAGAAGTCTCCACCACACGTGACTGATTGGCCTCAGCGGCCTAAGTAAAGGAACCAGGGCGTCACTCGCATAAGTCACCTGTGGTGTCCCATGTCCTTTCCTTAGGCCACTGATTAGCCTCAGGAGTCAAGTGTGGTGAGGACTTCCGCCAAAACAAGGTCCCGAAGCAGAAGGACCAGACCGCAGTGGAAGATACCGGAGCACTAGGAACAGGGGAGTAGGTTTTTTTTTTTTTAGCTTTCCTGATCTTTTTGCAAAAAAAATGGTTATTCTGGACCACCCCTTTAAGTTACATGTATTAACTCTAACATGACATTTAACCACAAATAGTTTTAGACCAAAATCTTTATACTGTAGTTTTAAAAACAAAAACACAAAAAAAAAACAACACAACCCCCCCACCCCCCCAAAAAACAAAACCCCAAAACAAGCTAACAATGAAAAAAATTATAAGTATCCAAACATATGAAAATACTACACAATATTCATATATGGCTGGACAGTATGCTATGCCAGAATACGTCTTTTATACAGATATGCATGCTTAAAGGGATTCTACCATTAAAAATCTTTTTTTTCTACTTAAAACATCGGAATAGCCTTTAGAAAGGCTATTCGTCTCTTACCTTTAGAATGGTCTCCGGCCCGCCATTCGGTAGAAATACTGGTTTTTACTGGTATGCAAATGAGTTCTCTCACAGCACTGAGGGCGTCTCCAATGCTGCCAGAGAACTCTCTCCAGTGACGCCTCCATCTTCAACAGCAACCGCTTCTTCTGTCGTCTTCTTCCGGCTGGGGTCACGCTCCGCTCTTGCGCGCATGCACAGTACGCTCCTGTGAGAACTCATTTGCATACCGGTAAAAAAAACGGTATTTCTACCGAACGACGGGCCAGAGACCACTTCTAAAGGTAAGAGACGAATAGTCTTTCTAAAGGCTATTCCGACGTCTTAACTAGAAAAAAAAGATTTTTAATGGTAGAATCCCTTTAACATGGTGAAAAAAGTGATGCAAATCTTGTTGCGGCATCTAGAAAAAAAACTAAAATACATTCATTTTAGTTTAGAAACAAGATTCCTAAAATCCTGTAAACTGCAGAATGACAGCACTTACCATTCGTGAGCTTGTAAAGCAGCCAAGTGTCAATAGTACCAAAACAACAATTGCCCTCTTCTGCTGCCTGACGCACCTGAAAACATTAAAAGGAGACACAAATTAATCCAGATAACGCCAAACAACGTAATACAAAACATGTAAATAAATAAATAAATAAAAATCACAGCTTGTTATCTGTGGCGACTTCTTCTAACTGACTTGATGCTATAACAGTAGCTGCCACTAGGGGGAGTTAATTGCATAGCATTTGTGCAGCTCCTATTCAACTCTACAGTAACTCAACATGCAGTATGGTCCTGTACTTGTAACTGCAGCAACCCCTGGTTAGGTAACACATGTACTTGTGAGCGAAAATACTGTTAAAAAGAACCGGTCAGTTACTTGTTACCCCCTAAATCACCATGAGTGCTTCTCCTGCATTGTCCACTGGTGTCTTTATAATGCCGTCTGCTGCTGCCATTCATAGAAAAACAACTTTTCTCCTGCATTTGAATTACGTTCTTTAAGTCAAGGGAGTGCGGGTCTAATGGAAGAAGCCACGCTTCCCACGCCAAAACCCGGACCCCTGTAAGTAGCATAGTCCTGTTAAAGTCTCCACAACTACCAGATTAGGAATGTCAGCCAATGAGCAGTGGCCAGGTAGGGACATGGAAAGAGTGACTTTAGTTCTCCACTGCCTTGTCTTGAAGGACTGAATCTGCATAAGGAATAATAGTAATTTTTATGCAGTTGGTGGCAGTGGACTGGAGTTATGAAGACACCAGGGGGCAATGCACAAGAGGCACTGTGATGTTCTGATGGTGGTTTTGGGGGGTGAGGCGATACCTAATACATTTCTTCCATCTTTACCTCAGGAATGTTCTGTAAGACCCAGGCCAGCCGCAGGGACACGTGCTGAGTGGTGAAAGTGATCAGGCTCGCGGCTAAAAATCGCTTTCTTCGTGTGAAGAAGTGGAGGAATTTACAGGAACCGTGAATAGTCTAAAACCAAGAAAATGAGAAGAAGATTCTGAGCAATTGTAGGCCGGAGTACATATAAAACACAAGAGATCTAGAGACACATGGTCAGGTCAGTGATATCTATCAGTATGTATAATATGTAAACAGTATCTACCTAACTAAGGCTACGTTCACATCTGCGCCAGGACTCCATGCAGCACAGACCAGTCAGAGAGCCATGCAAGCCCAACTGTTGTGTCTGACGAGATCAGTGAAAAAGAATTTAAAACAATGGATACCAACCCCCCCCCCCCCCCCCCCCCCCCCGTTGGACCCCATTAATTTGGTCTCCATCAGTGCCCGACATTTGTCAGGATCTATCTTTGTTCATTTTTCTGCTGGACTAGAAGAATGGAAATCAAAATGCAGATGTGACTGTGTTGTAACACAGAAAACTCTTCTTTGTAAGGGAAAACTATTATCTAGTAGACTTTCTGTATTCATTACATATATCTGGATTAATAGCTATGAAGACCATGTGAGTGCTGCATGGCTATGGCTCAGAGAGGACGTGGCATCTATCCACGTGACAATAGCAGTGGTTCAGAAGGGGCTTGGAGAGGTGAGCAATTCATTATTTTACGCAGCACCCAGCAGTGTCTTTTCTCGGCTTACATCCCATTGAACTGTTCACTTCCAGCAAATGAAAATCTATCCTAGTCACACTGAACAAGCAGGTGCAAAGCTCAGTGTAAGAGAGACGTAATAACTGCGCTGTAACAGACCATGCACCTGTGTGACCACCACATGGCCCACATTGCTTCCAACCAATGAAAAGGTGCTCATAGGTCACAATCCCTCCCACCAATTGAGGGAATATCCTAGCAATATTCCATTCATTAAGATGGAAATACCACATGATAAATATTGATCATGGAATCTGGGTGGCTAGGGGACAAGATTGGCATCCTTTAGCCCCTCTGATCGAAGGGGATGGCAGTCAGGGCTCGTTCTGCAGGTTTCCGTTTCCTGCACAAAACAGGACAGGAGACGGAAACCTGCAGGCATTTTTCAAGCCCATTCATTTGAAAGGGTTTGAAAAGTGTCCGGCCGTGAGTGCCAGTGAGCGTTTTATGCTCTCCGTGGCGAAACCGTCTTTTTTTTAAACCGGACACAGAGTCGGACATGCAGTACTCTGTGTCCAGTTTAAAAAAAACGGTTTCGCCGCAGAGAGCATAAAACGCTCACCGGCGCTCACGGCCGGACTCGGCATGACAGATTTCCGTCTTCTGCACCTGAGAACGGACCTGAGACGTCTGGGGCATTATCATACAGGCCCAAAAAGCCTTATGTAGCAGTAGCAGCCTGTTGCCATACAGGCCCAAAGCCTGTGCTAGCAGTAACAGGCTATTACTACTACCACAGGCTTTGGGCCTATATGGTAATATCCCAGACCACGTGACATCTGGGATATTACCATATAGGCCTGAAGCCTGCTAGGATTAACATGAGCACAAACAGAATGTCATGCATTTTTCCCCATCAGCTTATACTCGAGTCAATAAGTTTTCCCTGTTTTTTTGTGGTAAAATTAGGGGGGTCGGCTTATATTCGGGTCGACTTATACTCGAGTATATACGGTATATCTGCGCTGACGTCATGTCAGGTCCTGCAGCAGAACTGGAGACAACTTTCGCTGGTCGCGGTGGCAATTTCGGGGGAGTGAGCAACATCTGAAGTAGCCTATGTTTCCTTCCTGGGCAATATGTAGGTATGTGTGAAATTTGCCAAAATCCATTCAGCCGTTTGGCTGTGATTGAGGAACAAATATCCAAACACACAAACTTTCACATTTATATATTTATATTTTCCTGGACTCCAGAATGTAAAATTCTCCTAGTTACAAAGTAATATGGGATTGGGGATCACACATTTGTCAGTACAGTAAGAGATGAATGCCAGGAAGAAATTAATTATAAGTTCTGGATGTTCACGGCCTGTACAAGAGCACCCAACTAAGTAGCTGCCAGGAGTGGCACAGAAATACATTCTTAGGCCACCAATTCCATGACACCATTCTATGATGGCATCCTATGATGTAGTGTTACCTTTAATAGTAAAGAGCTGTTCCAGGAACTGACCAGATCTGCTGCACGAAGGTCCTGCCAGCTGATAAAATTATGGAAAGGCTCTCCAGTCTTCCTGAAAACATGACGGCATATAAGGTTAGAAAATAAAACATACACATCTAATAGACAAAACGTAAGAGCAAAAGCTGCTATATAAGAAACCATAATAATACAACTATTTGGATGACTTGTCTGTTATGCAGGGGGCAATGTCACCTCTCTCTTACTGTGGTACTTGGTATAACTTCTAGGCTGTGGACATCTATTTTGCCCAAAATTTATAGAAATGTGGGAAAAAAAAATAAAAATAAAATACCACATACAATAAGATGACATTGTGCAAAATATGTGCCCATAACCAGAATGTATTTGTTATAATAATAATAAATGTTATTTATATAGCGCCAACATATTCCACAGCACTGTACAATTTGTAGGGTTCAAATACAGACAGAAAGATACATTACAAAGAAAGTCGTTTCACACAATGGGACTGAGGGCCCTGCTCGGAAGAGCTTACAATCTATGAGGTAGAGGGGGTGACACAAGAGGTAGCAGGGGCGGTATTGCTTATTCAGAGGTCAGACACTTTTTAATAGAGGTGACTGTCATTACATAAACATAAAGCTTTATGAGCCGTCAACAGTCGTGTCCTTTAACATGTGGATGGAGCTTGGACCTATAAAGTTATCCTGAGATGACATCATATCATGTGGGGTAATGTGGGAGTGGGGACAGAGGAGGGTTAAGGGTTTACGTTAGAGATTGTGATATTTGTTGTAATTCTTCCAGATTCTTTATAAAGAACAGCCAGATCCTTGAAATAACAAATCTCAGTGGTGTCCAATGGACCCGACTGACCATAATGAGACGGGATCCATCAGCTTTCTTCCATGGTGTTGGTCATTTTTGAGAGACTCCGTGTGCAAAGAGCCTACAATGTAGGAGCGAACACAACCAAATAGTGGAAGTAGGAGAGAAGATCAGCATGGTGGCTCAGTGGTTAGCCTTGTAGCATGTCCCATACCCTAAGGGTCAGTTCACACTGAGTTTTTTGGCGAGGATTTTGACACCAAATCCACCTCAAAATCAGCCTCCAAAAAAGCCTCCCAATATTGTTCAAAATCCTCGCCAAAAAACTCTGCGTGAACTGACCCTAACAGATGGGGATAAAATAGTCAGTGAAATATTTATAATAGACTACATAAATATAAAAATATAGAGAGGGATTGGTGATACCATAAACACGCAGAAAATATAGAAAGATCATAAAATGTGTGATGAAACTGATACGGAAGTGGCTATAGCATAAAAACAAACGGAGGATGGGAATAAGATATACAATAAATAGTAATATTATCTAGGATATCAGCAGAGATTTGTTTTACTGCCCAAACAGTCACTGCATTGATATTTTTGTTATAAACCAGACCGCAGTGTCGTGATCCATGTGATGAAATAAAGCCATTGGTGACATTTTGGTTGTGGTTTATTAATACTACACCACAAGTGTTGCACTGGTCTGCCCACGTGTTAGAAATTATACGTATATTGTACAAATATATTTTGCAATCGGAACTGCAATTGAGAAATGAGGATATGAAAAATGTACAAAAATAGTCATTTGGTGACCTTATGTGAAATACACTCATTGACAAAAAAAATTAAAATAACGCACTCAGATGTCATTGCTGCAAAACTCAGCATTTGGTTAAGTCTCAGGCATTATGCACAAGATTACAGGAGTGGTCTGATTAGACACTGGATCTTACCGCAAGAGGGCGTTAAAGTGCTTTACCCGCTGCCCTATAAATTGGCTCTTTGAGTCTACATTTGGGTAGTGTACTTCTTTTGGATAGATCACTGACTGCTATATTGCCCCTTTTTAAAGGCACATGTTACTACGCATAAACCACAGCCTTGCCAGGGAGAACTTTAGAGCCCGTCTTCCTTCTACAATAGTTTACCCCAGTAATACTTAAACCACTTACTTGTTCCAGTTAATGAAAGTTGCCCTTTGGGTGGAGATTCCAAGACAGGCGACTTGACTCAAATGGATACCTGCATCTGTGGGGACATGATAAACGTCTTGTGTCACTATAGAGTTAATGGTGAAAGTTGCAGAGCAGGTATAGCCATCAGTTTCTTGAAGGAATCACCTTTCACGGCTTCCTTCACCACATTCACAAACTGCTCCCATAGCTCCTCTGGGTCGATCTCCACATGTCCACGTTGAGGATACAAAACTTTTATCTGTCGAGAAGTGAAAACATGTAAGAATACTTTTTATGGATTTCTGCAAAAAAAAAAAAAAACAACACAAAAAACAAAAAGTCTAAATGAACTAGGAGTAGAACTCTGAGCTTAGTACCTCCATTTGTGTGGATACATCCTCAGTCTAAGTGTTTATTCACACTACAGGCTTTCATGTTTTTTTTTTATGGACAGCACACGGCCCCCAAAGCTCACGTCCAGTGTGTGAAAATGTTGACAGTGTGTGAAAATGCAGATGTGCCAAGAATAGATGTTCTTTCATCCAGCATAACATGACAGTCTCCTGATCTACTGGCACAAGATACAACCGTTCTCTCTAACGACATGGCTCCTGAGCTGTAATATATACTTGTGTGTGAGCCACTATAGCTGGACACATACTCTACATATCTGCCAGAGGCTCAATAACCTGCCCAATAAGAACAAAAGGATCAATATGTTAAAATCCAACACCCTGGTCTATAGAAAGTTGGTACTCGCCGATAGATATTAGCTGGTTATCAGTCCCACTGAATTGTCTGACATGTCTAGGCATTTTTAGACTTCATTTACGTGGCCACTTCAGGTGTTTAAAGGGAGTCTGTCAAGTACAAACAGCCTTCCAAACCAATTATAATGTCATGTAGGGGCCTTTATTGGGTGCAGAAACATATTTTTGTGGCCACAAACCAATGAAGAAACGCAGAGAAACTCTTTTTATGTCTATTAAATCAGCCTGAAAGTGCCCTGGAGGTGGGACCGGACTCAGCAGTTTAACCCACCGACAGCTGCCAGTGCACCAAGTCTTCTGGAAAGGCAACCCTGTGACAGCTGCCTGTATATACATCTCCCAAATCAGGCCCTACAGTGAAATAGCAGGCAGATTTGCATATCCATTGTAGGCTAAGGCCCCATGGGACGATTCTCAGCTATAAAGCATCGCAATTCCTCCCGCAGCGCTTTGAACAGAAAGTTCACAGAGTTTTTCTCCGTAGACTGTTACAATTATATCTACGTAAAAGCCGCTGGTGTTTCTGTAGATAAAATTGACATGCTGTGTTTTCCAAAACCATGCCGGTTTTGGAAATCGCAGTGTGTCTGCACTGTGGTTTTCACCACAAAGTGGGCATGAGATTCGCATGAATCCTATTCACTTTGCAAGTACTGTAAAATGCCTCGATTTTTCCCGCAGAGTTTACGCTGTGGGCAAATTGCATCATTTGCGGCCCATGGGGCCCTGGCCTAACAATGATTATCTGCATTGTTTCATCGGTACGTAATGACAAAGGTACGGCTTTAACCCTATTTAAGGCCCCTACATAGCATCAATATTAGTTTGGGAAGTATTTTGGACCAGATAGACTCCTTTGAAACTATTAAAAGGTGAAGAGTGCACATGTAACACACTGTTACATTCCCATATAGGGATCACAATGTACATTTTTTTCCTATCAGTACGTCTTTTGTAGAATGGGAGGAAATCCATACAAGCATGGGGAGAACATATAAACTCCTTGCAGATGTTGTTCCTGGCAGGATTCAAACCCAGGACGCCAGCGCTGCAAGGCTTCAGTACTAACCACTGTGCCCTCTCACTGTTACAGTCTTTGTAATTTGTTTAAATTTTTTAGCTAAAAAAACATGTAAAAATTCTTCAATATTAAACATCAAATTCTTTTAAATTTACTTATGTTTGGTTTAAATAAAAAACAAAACAAACATACATATCTTACACACACACATGAATCAAAGCATTTTGTTGACATGTGACCTAACACAAAATAGCGCACAAGCCAACACAGTGACACTGGATCATAAAAACCGCATGACTTCCTTTGGAGTTTTTGTGATTTCAAAGTCGCATGATGTCGCAAATCTAAAGGAACATTTCAGAAGTGTGAAAACATTTATTGTATTACTTTTATTTAATACCATTATGTATGCCTTTGGTCAGCTTCATGGATATTACATCAAACCATAGTAAACAAGTAGTTATCTGTAGTAAGACAATACGATGTCCTATAGTGACTGCTGGGAGTATAGCGAGACAAGAACATAGTCCAATCTGTATCTTATCTAGGATTTTACCACTCTGACTTTTGTTTCCTCAAGACTAATGATTCCTTGGACCATGGGGTGACAAAAAGAAGGGTGTGGGGCCAATATATACGTGTCCTATTAGAGAATCAGTAACACCATACTGATACTGCTATGTTACTATAGGGATGAATGCAGGGCATTAAAACACAGAAAACGCCCCATTGTGGGAAAAAATGCAGATGTAAAGAAAAAAAAACATAAAAAGCAAAACAAGTTTACTTCTCAGCACTAGTTATGACAGTCCTTGTAAAAGTGATTATTCCTAGAAGAACTACAACCTATCACTAGATATTTTCTAAAAGGAAAACCTGGTAGTCTTCAGTAGTAGATACCTTTTTAATGGCTAACTAATAATGATGACAGATTACAGCAGATTACATGTCCGGTCTCTCCAACATACAGCAACTTAGAATGTGTATGAATTCACATCGCCATACAATTAGAGAACGAAGACTGGACCTTCCCGTATCAAAACATTTCTGCAATGAGGATCATAATATCACCGATCACATGAAAACTTTGGTTGTAAGAGGGAATTTCAAATCAAAGAAAGAACGACGGATTTATGAGCCTGATTCAAACACTGGAGAAGGGACTAAATCTGTCACATGGTTTTATGGCATCTTACAGAAATCACTGACCTGAGACCCTGAGAACTGATAAAAACCTTGAATGTTTACATTGTTTGTACCAATTACTAACAATCCTCTACCCCCCTTCCTCCTAGAATTCTATCCCTATGTGTCCTTTTGTACATAACTATGCATCCTTCAGAAATGGTTTTAAATTTACTTGAGAAAGGAGCCGAGAGTTCCGAAACGTTGTAATCTGTCATCATTATTATTTAGCCATTAAAAAGGTATCAACTACTGAAGACTCTCAAGTTTTGTGTTTTTTTATATTTCCTACCCACAGGCTAACACGGTACGAGAACAAACATTTTCCTTATACTAGATATTTTCTAGACTCAATACAGCATTATGAAGAAGGTGATACAGAGATTTCGCTCTTCCGGTTCAGTATACAGGCACTGCATAGTGCTCAGGTGTATGAAGGAGTCAGATATGTCACTATTGCACAGGTCCTCTCTAAGATGACTGGACACTAGGACTTATTTGTTGTTATGGACGTCTCTTCCCACATTACAAGGAAAAAAATGTTTTAGGATTACAAGATGAAAAGCCTCAGTAAGGGCAGAGCCTTGATTTGTCTGCCAAATAGCTCACACACCTGCCATAGCGGGTTGTTTTGGAGGATCTTATTTCTCTGTGTAACACACCTAATAAAGCTGCTTACTGAGGTCTATAGAACTAAGTCTATGTCAACACTTCTAGTATAAGAGCCGCTGCCAAAATCTATTGTAAGGGAATGTTCACACAGCTGAATATGGAACTAAATTTATAGAAGTTCCTGCCTTAAAGAGGACCTTTCACCACTTTTGGGCACATGCAGTGTTATATACTGCCGGAAAGCTGACAGTGCGCTGAATTCAGCACACAGTCGGCTTTCCCGATCTGTGCCCGGTGTGAAGAGCTTACGGTGCCGGTACCGTAGTGCTCTATGGTCAGAAGGGCGTTTCTGACCATTAGCCAGAGACGTCCTTCTGCCTCGCGGCGCCTATCGCGCTGTGCTGTGGAGCGGGGAGGAACTCCCCCCTCCCTCTCCTGATAATGCTCGTCTATGGACGAATACTGCGAGCAGAGGGAGGGGGCGTTCCTCCCCGCTCCACAGTACAGCGCGATAGGCGCCGCGAGGCAGAAGGACATCTCTGGCTAATGGTCAGAAACGCCCTTCTGACCATAGAGCACTACGGTACCGGCACCGTAAGCTCTTTACACCGGGCACAGATCGAGAAAGCTGACAGTGCGCTGAATTCAGCGCACTGTCGGCTTTCTGGCAGTATATAACACTGCATGTGCCCGGATATGGTGAAAGGTCCTCTTTAAACTAAGGCTGAATTCACACAGGTTTTTTTGGACCAGATTTTGACGCAGGAATCTGCCTCATAATCCGGTCCAAAAAATGTCTCCCGCAGCTAGCCAGGACTTTTGCGGCATTCCGACCGTTGTGACATTCCGCTCCGGATTAGGACCATATGATTCAGCTGCAGAATCTGTGGCAAGAAAGGAAAGCTCGCTACTTTTTTGCACAAGCAGGAAAGTGAACGGCTCCCATTAAAGTTAATGGGAGGCGGTTTTTTGAGCCAGATCCCACATCAAATCCGATCCAAAAAACCCCACGTGAATTCACGTTCACGTAAAACACGTTCAGAATGAGCGCGTACAAAGCAGATCCCATTCATTTCTATGGGAGCCAGCATACGTGCGCCCCCCATTGAAATGAATGGGCTGCGTTTTTCCCCTATTCCTTTCAATGTGATACTCAGGACTGCCTCGATCAGCTGCTCTAAGGGGCTGCAGCACTTCTGCAAGCAGTTACACCCCCTCACTACTTACCTTTCATGCTGTCATAGCGTCTAGTGTGATGTAACCCTTTCACGTCAATGGGACAAAGCTGTAAATACATCAAACGACCACTAGGAATCAGACTGAATGTGATGTATACAGTGAGTGGGCCCCTTTACACAGCTATTCAGCAGGGGTCCCAGGTGATCCCCATGACTTATATTGATGACCTATCCTGATAGCCCCCCCTTTAATGTATTTACATAAAAAAATATGCGTTGTCTGGTGGGATTGATTTATTTATAGAAAAGGGGCAGGTTGGAGAGAAAAAAAAAAAAAAAGTGTCACCTAACCGATCCGCTGTCATTGCCGTTCCAACACTCACAGAGTTCCCTGCTGCCCTCTACTTCCTAGTCCAAATCCCAGTCACCCCACACAGCCAGACCATCCCTTTAACACACAAATATTCTATAGCAGCGGCCTGCAGCTACTCTACCTCTTGTATGGCATGCTGGTACTTGTAGTCTTGTAATTGCTGGCAAACTGTGCTTTTCAGTAGGGCTGGTTGATTAATAACTAAAAATAACATTCAAGTGTATGGGCGATTCTCAATTTTAATCTCGATTTTCAGGTTTTTGGTTAAAGAGACTAAAACATTTCAGCCAGCAGATATCTGATGTAGGCGTCCCCATCCTACCGCCCAACTTCTGAATACAATGAAGAAACCGTTCATCATAGTGTGCAATGGGTGGAGAAAGCTGGCATGGAAAATATCAGACTTCAGGGCAGTGCCATCCGCGATTTCACAATTCTGATAAAATCAGAAACGATTCTTAGGAATGACAATTAAGACCGGTTTCAGACAACCATGTGCTTTTCCAAGATTGTGAGCTAAAGGTATGGGCAGCACATGGGGAACACATGGATATCAAACGTGTGCTGCCCGTCCCTTCACGGCCCTTTTTTTTTTTTTTTAAATGAATAGGAGCCACAGAAGCAAGGGCCACAAAATAGGATCTTACCGTATATACTCGATTATAAGCCGAATTTTTAAGGACAGTTTTTGTTCTGAAAAGGCCCCCCTTGGCTTATACTAAAGTCAAACAAACAAACAAAAAAATGTATTTTTTTTTTTTTGGGGGGGGGTCTATGACCAGCCGCAATAGTAATGTATAGAATCTCCCATAAAATAGTGGGGGGAAAAAAGAAGCTTTAAAAAAATATAATTAAAAAATTTAATAAATAAAAGTTCTAAATCACTCCTTTCCCTAGAATACATATAAAAGTACACATACACATTAGGTATCCCTGTGTCTGAAAGTGCCCGGTCTACTGAATATAGGTTATCTGTAGAGATGAGCGAACAGTGTTCTATCGAACACATGTTCGATCGGATATCAGGGTGTTCGCCATGTTCGAATCGAATCGAACACCACGTGGTAAAGTGCGCCAAAATTCGATTCCCCTCCCACCTTCCCTGGCGCCTTTTTTGCACCAATAACAGCGCAGGGGAGGTGGGACAGGAACTACGACACTGGGGGCATTGAAAAAAATTGGAAAAAGTCATTGGCTGCCGAAAACAGGTGACCTCCATTTTAGACGAATAGTGGATTTCAAATCCGGGTCATATGAGAATGTGAACTTTGTGACTATGAGACAGGGATAGCTGTACAGGCAGGGATAGCTAGGGATAACCTTTATTTAGGGGGGAATGTTATTAAAAATAACTTTTTGGGGCTCTATCGGGTGTGTAATTGTGATTTTTGTGAGATAAACTTTTTCCCATAGGGATGCATTGGCCAGCGCTGATTGGCCGAATTCCGTACTCTGGCCAATCAGTGCTGGCCAATGCATTCTATTAGCTTGATGAAGCAGAGTGTGCACAAGGGTTCAAGCGCACCCTCGGCTCTGATGTAGCAGAGCCGAGGCTGCACAAGGGTTCAAGCGCACCCTCGGCTCTGATGTAGGAGAGCCGAGGGTGCACTTGAACCCTTGTGCACCCTCAGCTCTGCTACATCAGAGCCGAGGGTGCGCTTGAACCCTTGTGCACACTCTGCTTCATCAAGCTAATAGAATGCATTGGCCAGCGCTGATTGGCCAATGTATTCTATTAGCCTGATGAAGTAGAGCTGAATGTGTGTGCTAAGCACACACATTCAGCTCTACTTCATCGGGCTAATAGAATGCATTGGCCAGCGCTGATTGGCCAGAGTACGGAACTCGACCAATCAGCGCTGGCTCTGCTGGAGGAGGCGGAGTCTAAGATCGCTCCACACCAGTCTCCATTCAGGTCCGACCTTAGACTCCGCCTCCTCCGGCAGAGCCAGCGCTGATTGGCCGAAGGCTGGCCAATGCATTCCTATGCGAATGCAGAGACTTAGCAGTGCTGAGTCAGTTTTGCTCAACTACACATCTGATGCACACTCGGAACTGCTACATCAGATGTAGCAATCTGATGTAGCAGAGCCGAGGGTGCACTAGAACCCCTGTGCAAACTCAGTTCACGCTAATAGAATGCATTGGCCAGCGCTGATTGGCCAATGCATTCTATTAGCCCGATGAAGTAGAGCTGAATGTGTGTGCTAAGCACACACATTCAGCACTGCTTCATCACGCCAATACAATGCATTAGCCAGTGCTGATTGGCCAGAGTACGGAATTCGGCCAATCAGCGCTGGCCAATGCATTCTATTAGCCCGATGAAGTAGAGCTGAATGTGTGTGCTAAGCACACACATTCAGCACTGCTTCATCACGCCAATACAATGCATTAGCCAGTGCTGATTGGCCAGAGTACGGAATTCGGCCAATCAGCGCTGGCTCTGCTGGAGGAGGCGGAGTCTAAGATCGCTCCACACCAGTCTCCATTCAGGTCCGACCTTAGACTCCGCCTCCTCCAGCAGAGCCAGCGCTGATTGGCCGAATTCCGTACTCTGGCCAATCAGCACTGGCTAATGCATTGTATTGGCGTGATGAAGCAGTGCTGAATGTGTGTGCTTAGCACACACATTCAGCTCTACTTCATCGGGCTAATAGAATGCATTGGCCAATCAGCGCTGGCCAATGCATTCTATTAGCGTGAACTGAGTTTGCACAGGGGTTCTAGTGCACCCTCGGCTCTGCTACATCAGATTGCTACATCTGATGTAGCAGTGCCGAGTGTGCATCAGATGTGTAGTTGAGCAAAACTGACTCAGCACTGCTAAGTCTGCATTCGCATAGGAATGCATTGGCCAGCCTTCGGCCAATCAGCGCTGGCTCTGCCGGAGGAGGCGGAGTCTAAGGTCGGATCTGAATGGAGACTGGTGTGGAGCGATCTTAGACTCCGCCTCCTCCAGCAGAGCCAGCGCTGATTGGTCGAGTTCCGTACTCTGGCCAATCAGCACTGGCCAATGCATTTCTATGGGGAAAAGTTAGCTTGCGAAAATCGCAAACTGACAGGGATTTCCATGAAATAAAGTGACTTTTATGCCCCCAGACATGCTTCCCCTGCTGTCCCAGTGTCATTCCAGGGTGTTGGTATCATTTCCTGGGGTGTCATAGTGGACTTGGTGACCCTCCAGACACGAATTTGGGTTTCCCCCTTAACGAGTTTATGTTCCCCATAGACTATAATGGGGTTCGAAACCCATTCGAACACTCGAACAGTGAGCGGCTGTTCGAATCGAATTTCGAACCTCGAACATTTTAGTGTTCGCTCATCTCTAGTTATCTGCAGTGCTCCTATTCCGTTGGGAAGGGGTTAATAGGAGCACTGAAGATATCCTATATTCAACCAGGCTGGATTCCAAGTGGGAGAAGAAAAAACAGTCCTCAAGTTCAGGAAAGGGGCAGACAGACAACCAAAACACCCCCTCCCCTTTCCCAGCAACTTCTGCACCCAAAAACCATTTTAATTTTTGAATTTTTTCCAGTAGCTGCTGCTTCCCCCCCCCCCCCCCCCTTGGCTTATACTCGAGTCAATAAGTTTTCCTAGTTTTTTGTGGTAAAATTAGGGGCCTTGGCTTATATTCGGGTCGGCTTATACTTGAGTATATACGGTAATTACACAGCCCTAGTTTGCAGATCTCGAGGATAAAAGGAGAAATGCAAAGTATTCCAGATGTGGTACAAGGAAATGCAAGGCAGCCTCATTCACAAAGCAGCCGCAGGATCAGACAGGACATTATACAGAAGTATTAACCCATTCGGAGCTGAATAATGCACTTGGGGAAAAAAAAGTGTCATAGGTCCTCAGAGAAATCTTCTAAATCTCCTAAGAAATCTTAACAGGAAGAATAGTGCAGCATGCAGAGCTACTCATCCTGTCATAACAGTAGACAACAGATTGGATCCGGTCAGACCCCAATATAAGTCTGACTATTGGGCACTGGCAGCGTCACCTATATGGCAGATCTGGTGTTATATTGACACCTCTGTTTATAACCACAATGCAGATGTGAACAGATGCAGGGCTGCCTGCTGAGTATTTCACAACTCCATGCAAGCGCAGCCCTTCTCCATTCACTTACAGCCAGGAATAGAATCCTATTGATGAGACAGATATGAGTCCTAGAGGTATTTATGGCATGACTTAAGGATATAGCTGTAAATATTAGATGGGAGTTTCCAGGAACCCAGTCGGTCATCAATGTCAAATCAGTTGGGGTCTGACACCTAAACTGATCAGCTGAGGCGTTGCCAGAAGCCATATACAAAGCATACAGTGGGAAGAAATTCTTATTCTATTGAAGTGGCACGCTGCAATGTATGAAGCTTCGGGTCCGCACGGTGTATTGGTGGCACCTGGACCTGGAGCCCTTCTCCTACGGCTGCTTCTGGACTATGCTTGGTGTAGGGTTTCCCATGGCCACATCAGCTGATCAGTTTGGGGTTCAGGTGTTTGACCCCAACCAGAAACTGATGACCTATCTTGTGCATAAAAGTTTAGATTCTGGCCAACCCCTTTAATAAAATCAGGTCTATTACATCTTTATATAAGCAGTGGAGCCGATGGCAGGACCCTGGGATTCAGTTTCTGCCGCATCTATACACCGATTATCCCCATTCAGTGGGGGGAATTTAAGACTGGCATTTCCTTCACCCATCTTAATCAAATCCTCTGCTACCATGAGATACAGCCAAATTATTAAGAAGCTCCGGCCTCCTAATAATCCAGGTGCATTGTAGGAGATCTGTGGACATCAGAAATAAAATGTGCCCCAAATACTGATGTAAGTTTACGCTATAGCGGGTACCATAATCTATAGTAAACTTGTTAGACGGAGGTGTCCCTGTCCTGGATTATTCTCCGTCCCATTAGTAAAAAAGAGAAGTGACCAGAAAGATCAAAGTAACTCATATTTTGCACAAAAAAATATCTGTGGGTCACAACTATTCCCATGTACACCAGACAACTGGCATCATGGGGATAGTGATCTCCCTGCATTGTGTCATTATGGCTATTTCTGGTGCTGAAACTGTGGCAAGATAAGGCAGAACGCCTCAGGGTGCCAAAAATAAAGGAGCGCCCATCACTGACCCCCACTGATATCAACGGGAGCTCAATGTGGACATTTTCTGCAGGGAATTTCGGTACAAAATGTACAAAAATCCCCCCCCAAAAAGTAAAATGTTATTCTGTCATAGACTTCTCATTGTATCCCTAACCTAACACTGGATACTGTGTAGAAGAAGTTTCTTCTGCCCTCCCTTAGTAACAGACTACACATTGCTGCTGTCGGACGCGCTATTGATAAGGAGCAACCTAATAACAAGCGCCATAGTAATGATGAGGATGTAATAAGTGTCAGCTATACACTACAAGCAGTGACAGATGGCTCTGCCAGTCTCCGCGCCCCCTGCCCAGCACATACCTTGTCCTCCGCGCTCCCACACACCTCCGCGGCCGCGTTGTACACGTGACAGCGCAGTACGGTGCTCCCGACATCCACGGCCAGCACCAGCTGCTCCCGGTATCCGTTCCTGACGGCTCCCATGGTCAGGGGCACCGCGGCTCATTGAGAAGAGGCAGCAGAGTGCTAGGGGCGGGGCTACCACAGGTGGAACCATGTTGACTGGGGGCGGCGCTTACTGACTGTGGTAGGAAGGCTGTGATTACTGCAGGCGGCAGCCATGTTTACTACTGGCAGGTACGAGGCGCCGCTATATTGGGGACAGCACACAAGAAGCTTCACTGTAAGGTTTAGTAATGGGGAGTGACTACATTTGTATTTTTTATTACAGGGGCTCATAGCTTGAAGGTTTGGTGGATTAATAATGTGAATTTTAATATCCTATTGTGGCCGACCAGGTAACATATAGGTAGACTAACAGCCACGCATACCCTTCTCCCCATTTTAGCCTGGAAATCCACGTTCTGAGACCTGGTGAGTTATTTTATGGACAGGCAATAACGCTGACCTCAAGACTCTCCAGTGCAAATACTGCGCTTTAAGCGAATTTCTTGGTCTACAAGAAAATGGCGGCCTGCTGTGCAGTTTTTCCTCTAGTGGAGGCTTATGTGCAGTGGATTTGGCGGGTGTGTGCTGAGGTGATTTGCGCTCGTGTTTTGGCGCCAGATTGGTGATCGCGAAGTGACTGTTCCGGGGTTCCCTGAGTTGTATAGCGGGGTGTCGGCCTCGTAGC
Organism: Leptodactylus fuscus; assembly: GCF_031893055.1. Classification (NCBI taxonomy): domain Eukaryota; kingdom Metazoa; phylum Chordata; class Amphibia; order Anura; family Leptodactylidae; genus Leptodactylus; species Leptodactylus fuscus. The sequence goes on along the minus strand of NC_134267.1, from coordinate 196,960,502 downwards.
TGGCGGTTAGTACAGTCCTGTACATAGGGGGGACATTGGTATCCTGTCTATGCTGCCTCATCGCATGCTGGGCTTGTACAGACACGCCTGCCAATAGCTTGTGTATAGTGACCGCTGCCCTGACAGTGTGTACAAGGCATTCATGTCTCTGGGGAGGGGGCAGACATGTTTACAGGAAGCTCCAGCTATACCATACTGAGTGATGTAGTCTCACTGTATATAATATAGGATACTGATCCTCTGGCTACTGTGTGACTACAGCTCTATTGTGTTATTTTGTCAATGTACTTTCCTCATCATGGAGCCATCAGGGCCATATACATTACTATAGTGGTGATCATGGAGGCGCACGACTGCACTGTCACCATAGCCCAATATTATCAACCCAACCCCACAGATAGATAGGTTATGGTCCTCCCCTTGTAAATGAGGGAATTATTGCTGGTTTGTCAGTATGCAAATTATGGTAAAGTTTTCAATGCGATGCTATATATCTTGGAACAATTAACATATTGGCAAAACCGCCATTATTTTTGCAACAGTGGCTGCCATGCACAAGGGGACAACATGGAATCGGGTGACCCTAACCTATCTATCTGCAGGGCTGGGGTTTGGTGATGCCCTCCCTTTAACCACTTCAATACCGGGCCAAGTTGTGGTCCCGGACCAGACACATTCTCTTTTTTATTTCTGTACGTGTGGTTTTGGGGCCTGTAACTTAGTTCTCATATGTGTAATGTGTTGTTTTTTTTTGTTTTTTGTTTTTTGTGACATATAGGGCTTATTTTTATTTTTGCTTGTGTTTTACTCATTTATATCTGGGAAAATATAAAAAAAAAAAAAGGAGAGAAATTGTGTCTGGTTTTCACCTTTTTTATTTATTTAATAACACAAAGCACTACTAAAAAACTTTATAAAATAGTTTTTCCTCTCCGTTATGATAATTTTTATTTTGTATGGTGTCCGGAGTGGGGCTATAACCTTTAATTATGGTGTCTTATTGGCGTATTATTTGTCCCCATAAGGTCATAACAGACCTTTGGGGACATCTGATCACTTTTTTTTTTTTTTGAATAGGAGACTGGTTTCCCCTGTAATTGGGGTTGGGTACATTTAACCTCAGTTTCAGCAGAATACAGTCTCCTGCACACTGTTTTAAGACCAATAGAGCTGATCTGGGTCCTGTACGAACCAGCAGCTCTTGTAAGACACTGACACCGGCAGATCATGTGACCGTTGGGTCAGAGGGCAGCCCCATCATGGCGGCACCCATAGTTGTGTATACAGCGATTGAGAAGGCAGGGAAGGTAATAAACCCTCCCTGCCTTCTCTCTAGGAGCTCGGCTGTAGTTACGGCCGACTTCCCATGTCAGCAGCTGCACGATTTCTGTATAAAGATTATTCCAACATGGCATTACTTAAAAATGTGATCTTCCAATGTTAGATTTCCTTAAATATTTTATAGTAAATACAAGTATTTGCTAAAACAAGTTTGTCAGGAGTGGTGACAGATATCCTTTAGATGAATATTCCTATTCTAGACATTGACATATCCACATAATATATCATACCTGTCTGATAAGATGTCTGGGATATCCTGTGTTCACAAACATCAGATAGCAGTACTTGCCCTATCATCATCTTTAAATAAAATAAAGGTATATCAGGTCATCCTGTGCCCTCCTCTTGTAGAAGCTGCCATTGGCCACGTCTGCTGAGTCATTTGGAGCTGAGCTCTGTCACAGGGTAGTGCTTTGTGCTGTATTTGGCAGCAGTCAATTCATTCTAGTACAGGACAAAAAAACCTGATTGTTGGTCTAGTGTACATTGTGGCAAGTGTAAACAGTAACCTGGCACACTCTTATTGTTTATTAGTATTCTACAGTTTCTGATTCGTTTCATCTTTGGTCTACAGATGATGGTCACTCTTTAAGTCCAGTATGTCGAAGAAAAGAAAAAATCCTCTGCCACGATCTGAATGCATTTGTGGTATCTGTCGGGAGATTCTTGTGGAACCAGTGACATTGCCATGCAGTCACACTGTGTGCCACCCGTGCTTTCAGTCAACCGTAGAAAAAGCAAGCTTGTGTTGTCCTTACTGTAGGCATCGAGTTTCCAACTGGGCACGTAAGAGTGCACGATCTGGTACTCTAATTGATAAGGAACTGTGGGAAATCATCCAGCGTCAGTACCCAGAGGAGTGTGAGCGCCGGGTCCATGGACAGGACTCTGCAGAAGATGATTTTGAAGATGGTAAGAGAGTAATAGTAGACATAAGTGTTCATTTATCTTGGGTATTTATCTTGTAGACCAGTCTTAAGGAAGTTCCCAGATGTACCTGAATTATTAAGAAGCTCTGGCTCCTTAGTGATTCAGGGCCACTCCCATGTGCCATAACTGGAGTCTGGGCCTTTCAGGAATTGGCATAGTTTTCAAGTATAATTCATGCCAGTTTTTTTGTGTGAATTAGAGTAAATTTGATGCTTTGCCCACTTGCGTAAAATGTGGTGACTGTTATGCAGAAAATGTGACACATCATGAAGGGGCTGTACTCCAAAGACACCAGCCTAAAACTTGTTTTTCTATTTAAGGTTTAGCCTCCTATCCAGATCGTCTTATATGCAAACCTGGAGAAATCCGTCAAGAATATGAGGCTGAAATTAGCAAGGTAAGATTTTTCTAATTTTGTTGCTAAAAAAAAAGAAAGTCTCCAAAATTCTGTTTCTAATGTCAATGAAAAATATCATTGTATAGTGGTGTGTGTTTTTTTTTTTGTTTTTTTTTTTTTAACCCCTTAAGGACCAGGCCATGTTTTGGTTTCGCATTTTCGTTTTTCCCTCCTCACATTTCAAGAGCCATAACTTTTTCATTTTTCAGTTCACAGAGTCACATGATGGCTTATTATTTGCGGGACAAATTGTACTTTGTAATGGCTCCATTCAATATGCTGTGCAATGTACTGGGAAGCTGGAAAAAAAATTCAGAATGAGGTGCAATTGGAGAAAAAATGCATTTGCGCCATTTTCTTATGGGTTTAATTTTTACAGCGTTCACTGTTTGGTACAAATGACATGTTACCTGTGTTCTACGTGTCAGTACGAACGCGGTGATACCAAATGTATATAGTATTTGAAATGTTTTGATACTTTTAAAAAAATGATAAACTTTGCAAAATAGAAAAAAAAAATTGTCATCATGTTCTAACACCTGTAACTTTTTCATATTTCCATGTATGGAGCTGGTTGTGGTGTCTTTTTATGCGGGACAATATGTCGTTTCTATTGATACCATTTGGGGAAAGATCTGATGCTTTGATCACTTTTTATTCAATTTTTTATAGGAGGCAAAGTGTTGAAAAAAACGCTTTTTGGCGGTTTTTATTTTTTTTGCCGCTACGCCGTTCGCAGTACGGGATAAATGTTTTAATACTCTAATAGTTCGGGCATTTTGGAGCGCGGGGATACCTAATATGTTTATGTTTAATGTTCTTTAATTACTTTTATAGCTAATCTAGGGAAAGGGGGGTGATTTGAACTTTTATATATTTTTTATTTTTTTAATACTTTTAAAAACTTTTTTTTTTCTTCTGTTACATTTATGATCAGACCCCTTAGGTACCTTGAAACCTAGGGGGTCTGATCGCTCATACTATTCACTGCAATACTACAGTACTGCAGTGAATAGCAGAATCCCAGCACTTCTATTACACGATGCCTCTGGCATCGTCTAATAGATCTAGTGCAGAGACAAGCCTGGAAGCCTTCAATAGGCTTCCGGCTGTCATAGCAACCGATCACCGCCCTCATGTGACGTTCAGGAGGGCGGCGATCGGGGAAACATGGCGGCGCCCGTGCCGCCGGCGCCGTTTACACACTGCGGTCACGTTTGACCGCAGTGTGTAAAGGGTTAACAGCAGCGATCGGCTCGGGCACCGACCGCTGCTGTTAGTGGCAGGTCCTGGCTGTATTATACAGCCGGCATCTGCCCTGTATGGAGCGAGCTCAGCGTGTGAGCTCGCTCCATACATCCCCATGCGACCCATGACGTACAGTTACGTCAAGGGTCGCTAAGGGGTTAAATGTAAACATGCTGTGTTTAAAAACATTAGAGTAACAATACTTTCCCTACCATCATCTTTTAATTAAAATAAAAGTATACCAGGTTGACATAGGCTAAAAAGACCCTCTAGGTTCCATTCACCAGACAGAATATAATATTCTATAATTTAATATATATGCTGGGAGCATTTAAAGGTGTTTCCATTAAACATAGTGCTAAGGTATAGGAGAAATTTTCTAGCACTCAATGGGATGAAGAGAAATCACGTATTTATTAAAGGCATCTAAACATATGGATTCGCCACAGAGAGCATAAAACGCTCACCGGCGCTCACAGTCGTACTCGGCATGACAGGTTTCCGTCTTCTGCCTGCAGAAGATGGAAACTGAAAGCGGAGACCCAAACGCTGGTGTGAACCCAGCGATACACAGATTCTAACACAAGGTTAAGAGCATATGGCCCGCTTATAGTTATGATACTGTTCTCCTTTTATTCAACAATCTGTCTGCTCACCAGATGTATTTTATTATAATGTAATGGTTATTTATTGTCTTGAAGACTATAGCTAGCCACAAACTTGATAAAAGGCTGATGAGAATATATTTAGCACATATGCCTTCCTGCTCTTTCGTGAAGGCAGATGTCAGGGAATTTAGGAATGGGCATGTTGGATTTCATGATAGATGTTAAGAAGCTGCCTGAACCCCCTAAGTATGACAGACTCATGCTCACAGTTATCTATTAGCATTTATGGCACAAGCTATGAATATACCATAAGGGTATTTGGCTGGATGATCTTTTAATTGTAACTGCCTTTTGTTTTCTTTCTGTATCCCCTCTGCTCAGATTGAAGCTGAGCGACTTAACAGAGAAGCAGAAGAACGTAGGGCAAGTGAAGAGTATATTCGTAGATTGTTAGCTGAAGAAGAGGAAGAACAACGGATACGTCTGGAGTCTGCACAGAGGCAACTGCAAGAGCAGCTAAAGCGGGATGAAGAGTTAGCTTGGATGCTAAACAGTGATATGGTAAGTTAAAAATATTAGGCAATTCTATCACTTTCCTGTTCTAGTGGCCTTATCACCCACCAAAATATGCAACCAGCATCAAGATGTAGGGTTGTCTACTTGAAGAGACGGTGGAAGTCTCCCCTGCAGAGCGTATCATTTATTTTAAAGAGAACCTTTCATGTCCATATCAATGTGCGGTATTACGTACTGCTAGAAAGACAACATCTCCCCACTGCCTTACAGTCTAGTGTCATTGTTGGGCGATAAGGAACACCCCCTCTGACAGTACAAGGCTATGTTAGCGTACAAGATAAAAACAAACCTAGCACATAAGAGGGAAAAACTAAATATAGTTTTGAGACATAGTATGTTCCCAAAGTAGGGTCCTACATCCAAAATCGTGTCTATACCACAAACTAATAGAGAAAAAACAAAGAAATAGGTATACAGACACTCAAATTAGTGAGGTAAAAAATAGACCAAAACTCGTAATAGGAATATACAAATTTTAATAGTATCACATTAAAAAGTTATACAAAATAGATGATGTGAGTAACACACAGATAACTATACAAAAAAAGAGCACAGCAAAGAGTCCAATACTGCCCAGGATAGTTATTAGATGTAGTTACACGTGAGTGGTAAACAGGATATATATCTACCACATGAACCAGCAAGGTAAGCTAAAGCATAAGGCCAGATTATACAAATGCTGCCAAAAGGAGGCCAAATTTATCCTATAGTATATATAGTACAAAGTGCAATAAGGTAAGAGTGCAATTAAGCTAAAAGTATGTAAGCATTGAGTACTTTTAGACAAAAAAAAATGGCCACAAAGTAGATTGTAAAAGACTTAATAAACGGCAGCAGAGGTTACACAGCAGGTCTATCATATTAATAAATGGAAGTACAGCTTACCCATGATATAAACCACATAAGTAGAAGTAGGGGGGCAATAGAAGAAACCGCCGGCTTGCACTGTACTGTTAGCGTACAGTCAGGGGGTGGGGGGTGTTCCTCGCAGCCCAACAATGACTAGGCTGTAAGTCCCGCCCTTATAACAGTGGGGAGAATCTGTTATTACCGTCACTGATATCTCCAGCATTGGGGCACGTAACTGGAAAGCTGACAGTGGGCTGAAATCTGCGCACTATCAGAATATAATACTGCACATTAATGAGAACATGAAAGGTAGAACTGCTTAAAGAGAACCTATATAGGACACGTTTTATGTAAGGGTTCAGCTTTTACGTCAAGTAAACTAAAGATAATTTGTACAATTGGAATAAAGAAACTGGTAACTCTGTGCAGATAAATTTTGCTTTTTATTTTGTCCTATAGAATGAGTCTGCTACATCCGAACAGTCATCCTGTATTGAGGTGTCTGCGGTTTCCAAGCAGACTCCCAGCACAAAGACATCCAAAAATATGAAAACCAAACCAAAACAGGCTGGAGACATTGAAAAGTAAGGACAATTATTACCTGTTTCTTATATTAAGTTATTAGTTACACTTTACTAGCCTTTAATGACTTGCAAGTTAGTGACATGCTGAAAGGACTTAGCTGTTTGACATTCAGTAGCTAAGCAGCTATGACAGAAGGATGTTGGATTAGCTCTTGCATAGCATCAAACAGCCATGTCCTTCAACACATCACTGGAATCACATGCCGGTGGGGGGGGGGAGGCTGAGTGTTACTATTATTCCTTGTCAAAGAGGTATACTCACACAAAGTGTGATACTGTCAGATTGTGTTGGGTGCCCTTCCTCTCCAAAATGGTAAATTGTAGGAGGAATAATAGCTGTAGAGGTACTGCAGTGTGTTGAGAAAAGGAGCTTCAGCATAACTTCATGAAGAATAAAAATCTTACTAAAACAGACTTTGAAGGAGAAGTGATAGATCTTAAATCTTGTAGTTATTTCTGAAAATAATTAAGAATGATGGGTACACTTGACTTTTAGTCCACAGCAACATGTCTGTAAGACGTCATGCGGTCAAAGATCACAGCGTGGCATTGCCGTCAGCTGATAAGAGTGCGGCTCCATTATGACTCGCAAGTGACCATAGTTTAGTAACTGCAAAAACTACAAATCTTATGGACTATTGTGTCTGTCAGATCAAGTGGCAAAGTAACTGCTTTTCATCATCTGCGATAAAGGCAGAGCTATCTGGCAGTCTGTGATGATTTCTGGTGGGCACATAGTCCTTGTTTTATTCAAAGAGGTTACTTTTTATTTCAAAGATTTTACTTTTTTTTTTTTTTTTTTTTTTTTTTTTTTAATAAATCTATCCTGTCAGTGGGGTCTTTCTCTCCAGTAATTGGCCTCTGGCACCAGAACCATACAGGTTATGGAGATGCAAACAAAAGGCTTGTGTAGTGACTGTACCAGAGTATTGCAGCTTTGGTCACTGGGGATGCCTAACTCCATCAATCGGATATTAATCGAATAGCGTTATCAATAAAGCACTAAAGAATGCCCCTGAAATCCCCTGTTGCTTTTGTTCTGCATTGACCCGTTTAATCTTTTGTGGTGTTGCCTTGAATCCATACAGGTATCTGTCCCCAAAAGCTAATGGAAGCATTCATATTAGAAGTTCTGCTCAAATAAGGAGTGAAGACTTAAAAGTAAGTGTATTATAGTGGCAGTAATGTGATACATGGATGGTCTACAATCCCTGTGCTTCACATCAGCATTTTTCTTCCTGTTGATGCACTGAACAAACAAAACATACTTGTGTGCTTTGCCATGCATTAAAAGTTATAGGAGCATGTGTTTGTGTCAAATAAATGGACTTTTCTCCAATTACACCCCATTCTATTTGTTTTTTTTTCCCAGTGTCCCAGTACATTGTATTTAATATGCAGTTCTATCATTATGAAGAACAATTTGTCTTACAAACATTAAAGAGGACCTTTCATGTCATCAGGCACATGCTGTTTTATATGCCGCTAAAAGTGCACTTAATTCAGCGTACTGTTGGCTTTCCGGTTTTGCATCCCAGGCCTGGAGATATTGGTGCCGTTCGTTTCGGCACCAATCTCTGCCCACAGTCAGAAGGACGTTCCTGACAGTCTTAACTGGGCTGTGAGAAACGCCCCACCCCAAGTAGTACTTGTCCATAGCCCTGTACTGTCAGAGAGCACATTCCTTACCACCCAGGGTTGATGCTGAGCGCTGAGGAACACCACCCAGTACTAGTCTATGGACGTGTACAGTCAGGAGCAGTTCCTCACAGTTTAGCGTCATCGCTGGGCGGTAAGTAATGCCCTCTCTGACAGTACAGCGCTATGGACAAGTGTGTGGGGCATTCCTCACAGCCTTGCTAGACCGCCAGGAACGCCCTTCTGATGGTGGGCAGAGATCGGTGCTGTTATAACGGCAAGGATATCTCCAGGGGCACATAACGGGAAAGCCGACAGTGCACTGAATTGAGCACACTGTCTGCTTTCTAGCGGTATATAAAACTGAATATATGGACATGAAAGATCCTCTTTAATCCCTCATATGACACTGTGAATGAAAAAGTAAAAAAATAAATAAATTATAGGATTTGGAAAGCTGTATTCAAAAATTAAAATTGAAAAATGCCTGTAGCTACCATGTGACCGAAATCCTTTCAGATTTATTTTCATAACTTATACAGCACCAACCTGTTCCGCAGCTCTTTGCAGATATTGTCAACACTGTCTCAAATAGGGCTCACAATCAAAATTCCTTATTGGTATGTGTTAGAGGAAACCCAAGCAAATACGTTGTTGTGTATCCGTGCGTTTATCAAGTTGTTAATGGCTGAGGGTGTTTTTTTTTAAAGATTTCCTCAGGAAATTGGAGGCCCATTTAAATCTTTTCAAAGCAGCATATATGCGTGTGTTAGCTCAGTTTTTGACAGTGGCTTGATTGCTTTCTGCAGCCTTTTTAAAGCTCATCAGTTGAAGATTAACAAGGGTCGACACCCTGGTCCCCTATTTATAGATTAGCTGTTGGGTGTCTTCACAGCTCAGTCCCATTCAACTGCTATGCAATGTATGGCAATATGGAAAAAAAAATGCGATACATTTCCGCCGTGGTCTTTTCCACATTGCTTTTTGGGTGCAGTGGATTTTGTTGTAGATTTTTTTAAGTCAAAGCCAGGAGTGGATTGAGTAAAAGGTAGAAGTATAATAGATTTCTATATATTTCCCATTCCTATTTTAGCCACTGTTTGGCTTTGGCTCAAAAACTGCAACAGAAAAGTTGCATATTCACAATATGGGGCTTTGGCTATGACCTAGTACAGCTCCATCTCCCCATAAGAGAGCTAGTTGCACAGCCACTCAAGGTAAGCAGATCACTTGTCTCCAGCTATTGAACCCTCCTTTTTCCATCCAGTCGCAATCCCGATATTTGTGTTAGGTTTCTCTTCTAATGTACAACACTTTGACACCATATATGTGTTTTCTGTCTTTTCAGAAAATCAATTCCAGCTTTGGAAGTAATGGATGTTTGTTGGACTCTGATGAAGACTCCATGCCGTCTCTGTCTCCTCAGTTCAGTCTTTCTTTTAATGGCAGAAAGATGCAGGACTCTGATACTGATCTGCCAATACCTTCTCTATCAAAATACTCTCCTGGAGAACAAAGTGACTTGCAAATAGCCAGCTGTTCTAGGGATCCACATGCTGTAACCAAAGTAGGAAGTGAGACACTATCAAACATGGCTGCTATAGACTTATCGCCACCAATGTCTTCCAATAGTGATGGTGGACAGTGGAGCTCTTCAGTGTTATGTCCTATTACTAGTACTCCAGAGCAGTGGGTTAAAACCGCAGCTAAGCGATCCCTAGATTCCCCTGCAGATGTAGACAGTCACATGGCTGAAAAACGTCAGAAGGTCTATAGTATGGAGAATAACTCTGTTGTAGGATCACATACAGAGAGGATCAAGGAACTGGAAGAGACTCTCATTCAAAGGAAAATACAGGAAGAACAGGACAGGCAGCTGGCAATGAAGCTGCAGAAGCTTTTGGATAAGGAACAGAACTCTGTGAGCAGACATAAAGGATCTCCAGATGAGTACAAGCTGCGCCCTAAGAGAACAACTCTGGAGGAAGAAGCATCACACACTACGCCTCTGAAAATGTCACAGCCCAATAACAGCAGAGCAGAGAGCCCTGGAAGTGGGGACACATCAGATGAAAATAAAAAACCTGCCCCCAAAAAACGTATGCAACAGCCTCGAGAGAGAGTAGGGCGCTCAACATCGAAAACGCAACCATCAGAAGGACTCAAAGTCTTGAGGCCAAGTAATAAGCAGCAGACCATAGTGGACATGTTTCAAAGGTCATCTGGAAAGTGACACCAGAAGTATATTGAAGTTTATCAGTTTCAATGTTTGCTCTCAGGTTGCTCCATTCAGAATGTTGCCTTTTGGTTATACCTGTAGAAAGGTTTAATAGTCATAAATTGCTTTCTATTCTTGTTTGCATTGGGGTTTAATTCATGTATGTGGAAGCTGATGCCCTTATATGATTTGTGGCGCCATGCAGTGTGCCTTAGGAGAATAGATGGTTCTGTATGTGGGAGAAATAGACGGTATCATATGCCGCACTGAGGCCTGCTGGAAAAAGGCCTAAAGGTCATTTGTGCTGTTAAGGCTCTGGCCCCAAATTGTGGAAATGCATTATTCTTTTGATGCAGTGTTTGAGCCAAAGGAATGTAATATATAATAAAGGAAGCACTTGGACATTTCCTATTGGTTAAATCCACTCTGGACTTTCCCTAAAAAAAAAAATCCACCTCAATCTGCAGAAAAAAAATGCTGAGTTTCCGCAACGTAGGGTCTTGGCCTAAGACTGAGTTCAGATGTAGTTTTTGATCCGGTGTTGACGCGGAGGCCGCCTCGGATTCCAGACCAAAAAACGGTAGCAGCGACTGGATGCTGTGCAGTGCACCGGTATCCAGTCGTGGCACTCCGCTCCTGATTAGGCCCAAATAAATGGTCCTAATCGGGAGGGAGTGTCTTCAGGTGGATGTCCGTGGCTGAACCGGCCACAGAATCCGCCTAAAGAAAGGGCATGTCGCTTCCTTTTTCCGCGAGTGACCAGCACCCATTGATTTCAATGGGAGACGTTTTTTGGTCAGGATTTTGATGCGGCTTCCACGTCAAAATCATGAGCAAAAAAACACCTCTGAACTCAGCTTAAAGAGTTTTTCTTGAACTTCAATATTCCTTAGGAGAGACCATCATTATCAGGCTACTGGAGGTTTCAGCTCTCAGCACCCCTGCTAGCTATAGATATGTAAGCGCTGCCGTCTCTTCAGTGTTCACCTCCTTCTGTCTGACTCTTTACCTGGCAGCGGTGGGGGCAGAGCTCACTGGAGTGGGAGGAATCCACAATGCGCTGGAACAACACTACTATGTGTTTGGTGGTACAATGAAGATGCTGCAGTGCTTGCTTAAGTGCCCATTGAGAGTCTTCGCTCCAACCAATCTGATGTTTATGGTCTATGCTAAGACATTCAGATCACAGCCTTTATAATTTGTTTCTCTTTAACGTTTTGTTACATTTCCAGTTTTCATATTTCATTGCTGTAAAGTAAATGGGTTGTTAAATGCATTATTAAAGACCAAAATTGATTACCATATTTTTCGGACTATAAGACGCACTTTTTTTCCCCAAAATTTTGGGGGAAAAGAAGGGTGCGTCTTATAGTCCGAATGTGGCGCCTGGCATCCGCTGTAATAGAGAGGCGGAAGCTGGCAAGTGATAGACGCCATTACAGGTGCCGGGGCCTGCGACATCGCTGCGCTCCTCTGCCCTGCATGAAGCCAGCAGCGGGAGGAGTGATGCTGCTATTCCGCTCCTCCGTCCCCCCGCCGCTGGCTTCATGCAGGGCAGGGCAGCGATGTCTCAGGCCCCGGCGTCTATCCCTCCCCGGCATCCGCCTCTCTAGTACAGCGGATGCCGGGTCAGTATCGGTGGCCCCTTCTCCCCGGGGCCGGTCCCCACCGGCCCCGTACCTGTAAAGTTGCAGGCCGGCTCCTGTGCGATGATATCGCAGGAGCCGACCTGTTCGGGTGAGAGTCGGGAGCCTAATGAGGCCCCCAGGCCTGTCACTGCTGTATTAGTATTGCGGCTGGTCTCTATGACCAGCCGTAATACTAATAGACAGAATGTCCCATAGACGGCAATACAGTTGTATTGCCGTCTATGGGACTTGCAATCAAGTGACCGCAGGTTCAAGCCCCCGGGGGGAATAAAATAGTAAAAAAAAAAAAAAGCTTTAAAAATATATAATAAAAATATGAAATAATAAAAGTTCTAAATCACCTCCTGTCCCTAGAATATATATATAAAAGTAGAAAATCATATATCATAAACCAACGTTTTTTTTTTCAATAAAAGGTGATCTAAGCAATAGATATTCCCCAAAATGGTATAACTAAAAAGTACTTCTGGCCCCGCAAAAAAAAAACACTCTATGCATCCCCGTACAGCTGCAGGGTCACCTGTCAATGTGGCCTTGCAGCTGTTGCAAAACTACAACTCCCATATATTAAATATTTTACTAGTTTTTGCTTCAAAATTTTTTTTCCCTATTTTCCTCCTCTAAAACCTAGCTGCGTCTTATAGTCCGAAAAATACGGTACCTATTCTTAGGATAGGTTCATGATATTGGTGGTGGGGTCTGTGATCAGGCCCCTGCACTGATCAGCTGCATAGAGAACAGTTTAGGATACCAGATTGCTGCATATACTGTGCAGTGGCCGTGCTGCGCTTAGCTCTTATTCATTTGAGAGAGTGCGGCTTTATGCTCCATTGACTATGCTCAAAACAGCTGATCAGTGCAGGGGCCCGGTGACAGTCTCACACCAATCTCAGATAAAGAAGTTATCCTGGGTGTGTTTCAAAACTTCCCCTGGTTTCTAATGGTGACGAACCTCAGGTTTCTGGGCTGGTTCCAAAACTCAGGTCACATGATATGGACCACCACCCGGCCCCCGAGGGTTCACTGCTACGTACCTGTGTTATGGGGGGATGGCAGAGTAGGTTACTGTAATAGGAAAGGCAGACCCGTGTACTACAGGTACTACCTGTGACCCAGCCTGAAAACCTAAGGTTTATCACATATAATTGTGGCCTCCTTCTGTGGAGATCCCTTTCAGTAACCTCCTATAAGAAGAAGTCATTCATTTTGAGTCTTGGATAATGCTTTTAAGTGTTACAAAAACATGACTGTCCCACCCCAAAAAATAAAACCAGATTGTGTGTGGTATTGCAGCTCAGCCCTGTTTAATTTAATGAAGCTAAGCTGCAATGCCGGACAGACTGAAGTGCTCTGCTTGTTTTGTTGTTGTTGTTGTTGTTGTTTTTCTTTTTTCATATACAGCCATGTTTTTTTGATTCTTGGACAACCCATTGAAATGATGTATCAAATGCTCATCATTAGCTACAATAAAATCAATTCTACATTGTATTTTTTGGTTATTTGCATGTAGTGAGTTAAGTTTAAGCAGACTGACATTAAAGTTTTTTTTCTGGCATATTAGTGTTTTGTAAGTGTTAAGGTTCAGTACAGACCTCGACTTCTTGAAGAGGTTATTCAACAGCACTAAAGTATTCAGCATTGATTGTGTTACATAGAAACTAAAACTAATTTACCTGTTTAAAGGGGTGATGTGATGGTCTTTCTGCACCATATAAACACCCTTAGTATTATACAGTACATTCTGGTTCCCTGCTGTGCTGAGTTTAGATTTTCTGCCTCCTCTGCTAATTCTCCGACTCTGGGTTAAGTGACTGACCCCAACATATTTAAGGATAGACCCTCGATATTACAATAGATCAATGGTCGACACTCAGCATCCAGTCAGCTGTGTGAAGAGGCCACACAGGCAGTGGATTGACAGGGGCGCTGAGCATGGGACCCCCACCAATGTAATATTGATGTGACAACCTAAGAAAAGACAATCCGCATATGAAATTTATAGAAAGTAGTGTATACTGAATATGGATGGTTATTGTCAGCAGCTATGTGGTGATACTGCTGCAAAAACCATTTCAAATCATGTGATCAACAAGGGCTAACTGCAGAGCTCAGATCGAGCAGTGAAAACTATGACAGGATGGATTTTCTATGTATATTTTATAAAACAATACAATACTTTTCAGGGATCTTTACACAAAGTGGTCAAGCAGAGATGCATGAGAACATCTCTGGCTAAATTCATACTGTCAGCAGCGGTTTTCCCATCCGTCTCTCTTAAAAATTTCTGCAATGTTGTGTGCTGCCGCATCATTCTTCAGTGCATCCAGTGCTGAAGTCCAGCAGTTGCTTCAATTCACTACTGTACCTGAGCATGGGTTTGGCATCTCTTCCTGTAGGTGCTACAGCATGGCCCCCTCCCGCCGTCATCTCTTGCCTCCTGTCTGTCTCCAAGCCCCGATCCCCCACACTAGCTGCAGCAAGGACAGCTAATAATCCCTGCTGCCTTCACACATGTGAAGTCTAGTGCAGTTAGCAAGGGCTACTGCCGACCCCTGCTGCTGTTTAGTGTAAGGGATAAATGCTTGTCAACAGCAAATAGAAGGTGAATGTCCCCCGGCCACTGTTAGTGGTAGATCACGGCTACACGTAAGGAGAATGGGTGGGAAAAGTCTGATAACATGGATTTCAAATGAGGGGAATGTGAGTGAGGCTACCGGTGGAATGACCTGAAAAATGCACTGTGGTGACAGAAGTAAGCCCACACCCTGCCTGTTGTCAGGCCTAGAAGTACAGTATAATGTGTCACGAAAAAAAGTCTAAAAATCACTTGTGTAAGTTAAAACATCTCAAAGTTCGTGCCATTTGAATAACGAGGTCTGGTCCTTAGTGCACTTTTGGGCTGTGTCCTTAAGGGGGTATTCCCATGTACGTAACTATTTTTTAATTTGTAGATAATTAAAAGTTTAACATGTTTGCAGATATAAGCAATTAAACATTTTGCAGCGTTTTAAAGATTTTCTCTATAAATATCTAGTAGTCACAGTCTCTTGTTGTCTTGAGTCGATGAATACAGGAACTTTCTAAGGTCAGAAAATCAGCCATGATGTCCTTATTGTGGCCGGGATATCTTCTGATACATGTAGTGTCCCTGCCTGATACCCCGGCTACAATAAGAAAGTCAGAGCTGGGTCCCTGACAAGTCCCAGACCATAGAAAGTTTCTGCATTTGTGGTCGTATCCATTGGCAACCGATCAAGACAACAGACTGTCACCACTAAGATAGTAGAGGAAATTTTTAAAACACTGCAGAATTTTTAACTACTTGTATTTACTAAACTGTTTAACTTTTAATTATCTACAAATATAGATCTGATTATGTACATGGGAATACCCCTTTAAGGGGTTAAACTGGGTGTATGTGTGTATATATAAACTAAAGAGGTCTGTACACTGTGGGGGGCTTTATACTGTACAGGCAATTGGTGGTGGGCATTATACTGTGAGGGGGGACAAGGGGAAATAGATGGGACTGGGTGGTGTCAAATTAGAAGTAAATGGGGACACATTTGCATGCTGCACATTCTGTCTCTCAGTCCTTTTAAAGATTGGGAGGTATGGTAACTGGTGTGTGGGTATGGTGGTGGTTTCATTCTCTGTGTGGGGTCACTGAGGAGACAATATTAGGGCCCCCCAGACATATTCACACCTGCCTATTTTGCAAGCCTGGCTCTCTACCTGCACACCAGAATGTATTGAACGTGCGTATCAATAAAGTTTGTTGTAACTAGTTATATTCATGCGCACTGCTATAAGACGGAACGTGAAATTACAGACGGAAACAAATGTGTAAAAGAGAGACCTTGTGGTCTCCAAAAACATGGCCGCCGGCTGTTCCTGCTACAAGCTCTCAGCCTCCGGCGCCTTTTCTACAGTTCCAGAGCTCATTACTACATTCTATTAGAGCATACATAGCGATGTGCGGCTCTTCTCGGTGTGTCCAGCAGTTCTCGGGATATTATGAGCCTGGTGTATATGGCCGGAGTATATTTACCTCTAGTGATCACATCTGCACGGAGATGAGCAAACCAGGAAGTGACGACACAGGCAGTGACGTCGGCGGTTGTTGTTGTTTGGCGCGGAGAAGATGGAGGCTGATGGCGGGGTCGCTGCCCAGTTGTTGAGGGAGTTCATATCTATTACAGGTGAGAGGATGGTCAGTGGGCGTGAGATCCGGGTGTCATGGCGGTGTTGCCTGGCTATATAGAGGAGAGGAGCAGGATGCTGCGCTGCCAGGGCGGGGTGGCTGCACTGGGGACTGGGTGGGCAGTGTAACGGGCTAGGGCTTGCAGACCAGAGTGACGCTTTATAGAGGGCGCCTTGTGCCCTGCACCATGTATGATTCATAGGCTGTGACTATCACAGTTGCATTGCTTGTGTGCTATGTATACACCTAGTAACATTAATAACAATCATGCCTTTGGTGGTTTCACAGCCCAGTGGCTGCAGGAATAATGAGGTTTTATTCCAGGTGGAAATTAGCATCTTGGAGCACTGGGGGTGTTGCCTGTGACCCCCTGAGCGCTGCTGTATCTTTTGTATATACCCTGATGCTGTTATATTGGCCCCTGGGCCTCCAGAGTCACTAAAATCCTTCACATGTGCAGTAAATTCTTGCAGACCTTGGCGTATGCTCGTACAGGCCAAGGACTATCGGAGCGTACTGTGTATGCGTGGGATTCCACCAAGCACAGCACTGTACATAGTGTCAGCGCTCAGCCCGTTTACTTCAGTGCGATTAAAGAGCGCCTTTCATGTCCTAGGGCATGTGCAGTTTTATATACAGCAGACAGTGTGTTGGATTCAGCGCACTGTCAGCTTTCCTGTTGTGTGCCTCGGGGGAAGAGATGTCGGTTCAATGGCCAATAGCTCTTCACTATAAGAAGAGTGTTCCTGACAGTCTATACCTGGGCACGCCCCTCCTGATAGTAGTGCCGATACTGACAGAGCGCGCTCCATAGCACCCAGCCATGACACTAAACTGTGAGGAACACCTCAGTCTTCTATTCATTTCAGTAGGAGACAGTGGCAGATTTTTACATTTTTTATTTTTTCTATAGCTGATTTAACAGATTCTGCCTGAAACTCCAATAGAATGAATGGGAAGAACTCAGAAAGCTTTTCAAAAACTACTTCATAAGTCTTCAAAATCTGCTTCAAGTACTGAAGCAGTTGGTTTTTTTTCCCTTTGTGACAGCTTGAGTTCTATATACCTGCTCCTGATTTACAGTGTACCCTAGAAGCAGACTTGTAAAGCTCTGTTCACACTGGTGTTCTGTTTCTATTTAGTAGATTTTCCTTATCACTTGACCAACAGAATAAACTTGTTTTAAACCAAACCCTAATAAACCTGTTGTAAGTCAGTGGGATCCATTATGGAACAGACAAGCTGCAACAACTAAAGCCCTGTCCACCAGCAGTGGTAGCACATTTTTGTGGGCACATCTGTTGTTTGCCCACAATGCCACAGCCATTGGATACTGTGGGTGTGCGGAGCATTGGATCTGCTGTGGATTATGTATTCCTTATGAAGCAGATCTTATAATACTGATGTGAACAGAGACTAAGGGACCTTTCACACCAGCCAATGACTGGATGAATGAATATTTGTACAAATATGTGTTAAACTATTGCCCCATGGAAAAATACCAGTGACCATCCAATAAACAAGTGACTGCATATTTTGTGTGGGCATAGAAATTCTAGGTAGTTGGCAGCACACTACTCATGTGTATATAGGATGTACTGCCAACAATAAAGAAGCTTGATAGGAGTGGCTACCAAACTTATGGGTGTGGGCCTCCTGGAAGGGACAGAGTATGGCGATGACCTGAAGGTTGGACCATAGTCTGTGTAATGATATTTAGCATTATAACATATGTTCCTTCTTCTAGGGGCCAGTGAAAGTGTTGGCAAACACATGTTAGAAGCATGTAGCCAGAATTTAGAAATGGCGGTCACAATGTTCCTGGATGGTGGTGGTATTGCAGAGGAGCCCAGCACCAGCTCTGCAGGGGCATCCACGGCACGGCCTGCAGCAGAGTAAGTACAATTCTTCTGGGGCTGAGCAGGGGAAGCTTTACAATCAGGTCGGCATGAGCACTTAGGGTCCGTTCACACTGAGTAAAATGGCGCTGATTCTGGCACAATAACTCGCATAAGACTCAGCGTGGAAAAAAAGCCTCCCATTGACTTCAATGGGTTCCGTTTTCCACGCGGAACCCATTGAAATCAATGGCAGACTTTTTAACCCATTGATTACAAAGTGTTCCGTGCGGAAAACGGAACCCATTGAAGTCAATGGGAGGCTTTTTTTTTTTTTTCCCAGCGCTGATTCTTACGAGAGTTATCGTGCCAGAATCTGCGCCACTTTACTCCGTGTGAACGGACCCTTAGTGTTGCTTGTAAGTTTCTTGAGTGAAAAGGCCAATGTGTGTATGATGCTTAGGCTGCCGCAAAATCACTTGTGCTTTTGACTTCCCAATATTTATGTGGGAAAAAAGTTTTTCGCTATTAAAATTTTATATTTCACATAACAGCACTACTTGACTGTTCCCAAAAGTTCCACCCTAGGAGTCAGGGCTTGGGAGCAGTTATTGCCATCTTGGCAACAATTTGCCAAGATTGCAGTAATCCTTTAAATTTGACATGGAGGCGGGGCTATTATTGTTACCGTAATGTTTGCTTTATACATGTCATTATAAAGGATCTGTTTGGTCCCATCATCAGTTTCCATTCTAATACTGATTCGGCTCTGTGTTGTGGTTTCTTTGTAAGTATAGCCACAACACAGATGTGAACAGACCCTGACAGTGTTTTCCTTGTTGATCTGATCCGGTCTATGCTCTTCCAGTTGTGTCTATTAATGTAGTTCAGCCCCATTCACTTGAATTGATATAAGCTGCAACACCAGACATATGTTATGGGCGGGTTTTTTGGTGTTTCTAATCCTGGACAGCTAAGTAAACACTTATACCCTAAGGATGCTGAGTTAGATGGTTCCCTCAGATGAGGCGCTCTGGCACCATTTACCTGCCTACAGGTTCCCTTTAAATATTTCTTGTGATAAGTGTTTTTGTTAGATTTTTTCCTTGTGTTTTTCTACTGTTGAGAATTTTATGTGATTCCTGTCTAGTTCCCGATAGACTTTGACGTAACAGAAACCCTTTAGAGCAGGCTCTAGACATGTAATGTGCATTCTGTTACCATGAGTAATGTTATTAGTTATACACTATTATATACTGTACATGTGACGGCTGACGTGTTTTCATTTGTTCCAGAGATGATGTTCGAGCTCCGATACCCCAGAAACAAGAAATCCTTGTGGAGCCAGAAATGTTTGGTGGTAAGAGGGTTGAGTGTTTACTGTTACTTGGCAAGTGTCCCTTGGGGTTGTCATCAGTGTGTTTACTCAGCTCATACAATGTCTGTGCAAGTGATTGGCTTGGAGAGAGGGATGTGTAAAGGCACACAGTATAGTGTTAACTAAAGGCTCCTCCAAAAGAATACCTAGCTGTATATGTATTATTGGGGAATGCCTTCACATACTTTTTATTTTTGTCACTGACAAATTAAGAAGGAGCTGTTAAAATCAAATTAAACTTTCTATGTGTGAATATAATGATGATTTCTGTAAGTTATTTCAGAGAAAGGAGAAGTTTATTAGGAAAAACTGCAATTGAAAGGAGGCCCTATTATTATGTTGGGCCTGGATAGAAGATGAGATATAATTAGGCATGGAGGTAAACAGGATCTGTATGGTTCTCTGCGGCACATTTGTTACACACTGTTATGTGGTAGCTGGTGTGCCAACCATGCAGGCCAGGGAAGTGCTGCAAACTGTTATGGTAAGTTCACACAGGGTCTTTCGGTCTGGATTTTGAGGCCATGTCCTTCCTGACCAAAAAGATGGCTCCCATTGAAATCAATGGGAGCCGGTCAGTTCTTTTTTCCGGGAGCCGGTAAAAAAAAAAAAAAAAAGCGAGGTGCTCATTCTTCAGGCCATTTCGCCTCGTGATTCTGCCTGAAGACACTCCCTCCTCCGGACTAGACCCATTCATTGGGCCTAATCTGGAGCGGAGTGCACGGCTGGATGCCAGTGCAGTCGCAGCCACCCGGCTTTTGGATCGGAACCTGAGGCAGCCTCCACTTCAGGTTCCGATCTAAAAAAAAAAAAAAAAAACCCCGTCTGAACTTACCCTTAGAGACTTTTCTGAGAAACACTTGCTGTGTGTGTCAAAAGTCCAGCCATGAGAGACAACATCTATCTCTGAGATGTTAATGTCCCCAATCTCACTACTAGAGGTGACTGACCTCATATGCAGTGCATCATAGAGGCATGTCTAACAGTCAGCAAGGTACACTACTCATAATTAACCTCTGAGTGACTTTATAGGACAATAGGAGAAGCACTTTTTTGCCCTCTTTTGACAAGACCAAGTGTCTTGTCTTAAGATGTACCTGCATGCTGAGTCTTGCTGCAATCTTCTTGTCAATGAATGTAATGCTGCATAGATTACTATTTCCGCTAGGTTCACACTAACATTCATCTCTCCGACTTGTTGTTCCTCCTCTACTTCTATGAGGGGAATGTTCTTGCGCTCCAAACTGGTTAAATAATTCCACCTCTACCTACAGCAGTCCCAGTGTAACAAATGGACTGGGGATGTACCTTTCCATTTCAACAACATGTTCCCCTGCATGCCGGCTTGAAACATCTGCATTTTTTTTACCATAGTTAACTGTACATTGCTTTGAATATATTCTTGTTTATTTTAGCTCCCAAAAGGCGAAGACCAGCTCGATCAATATTTGATGGATTCCGAGATTTTCAGACTGAGACAAGTAAGTAACCTTGTACTAGTAAGATAAATGTTTGTGATTGTATTTGTCTTTGGGTACAGCAAACACAGCAATTCTATTGTGTATACCTGTAATCTAAATTACTCCCTGAGAGGGAGGATCAGATGATGGGGGAGGGAAGCTGAAGTACCTGCACCTGGCCATGTCTGCTGACACCCCCCTAAAGGAATCTATATAATTAATGGGGGAGTCCCAGGATAGGAAACATATGTCTCCTTTATTTCAGAAACTGCACCACACATGTTCATGGGTTGTCTGGTATTGCTGCTCCGCCTCATTACCTGTAATGAGCATACTGTAATGTTTGATACAGACATGGCCATATAAGTGATACTGGCTATTGTACATCCCTAAGAATCTGTTTACAGGAAGGAGTTTCTTCTCACACTGGGCACACAATGTTATCTTAAGATTGTTTAAAAGGTACAGCAGGGGGCACAGTATCGGACACATGCATCTATATTAAATTAAAATTATTATAAATTAAAAACAAATTTTTTATTTGATGTATCATATTCGTATGTAATTATGGGACAATCCCATTTAATCATTTTAGTCACTGTTCTTATCTTTCCTAAATCTTCTTACCTCTGTATTTGGATCTCCCCAGTCCGCCAAGAACAGGAGTTACGAAACGGAGGCGCAGTTGATAAGAAATTAACTACCTTGGCTGATCTGTTCCGACCGCCCATTGACCTTATGCATAAAGGCAGTTTTGAGACAGTAAGTCAGTGTTTGCCTTCATGATCACCTTTTTAATTATTATGGAGTATTTAGCAGCTTGTCTGCCAATAAGTATATATTGCTTACATTATGGACTTTGTAATATACAAAGTCCAGTCACATTAATGTAATGACCTGTCAAAATCCAGGTGGCAGAGCGGACCGCTGTGAGACGTGCAGGAAGAGAGGGGATGTTGTGATGATGTTCACTGGGATGCTGAGCCATGCCGACTCCAGTGCCGTGGCCAGCTGCGCTAGGTTATGCGGTTGAGCATCCATGGTGCGAACAACCCGATTGTGGTGGTCCCACAGATTCTCCATTAGGTTCAAGTCTGGGGAATTTGCTGGCCAAGGGAGTACAGTAAACTCATCCTGGTGCTCCTCGAACCACGCATGTGGCATTGTCCTGCTGGTAGATGCCATCATCCTGAGGAAAAACAATTTGCATGTGGGGGTGAACATGGTCCACAAGGATAGATGCATACTTGTGTTGATCCATCATGCCTTCCACATTGATGAGTGCACCCAGATGGCTGATGACACGTGCCTTCTGCGATTGGTTATTTAACGTTGACATCAAAAGTAAGCGGTGGTCACGTTAATGCGACTGGACTGTGTAGGTTTCTGTTGTGTTGTATGTGCTATGTATTGGACTCCTTTAAACTAGTATCACTGAATTTGAAACTAGGTTACTGTTTAAAAGGATTGTGCCATTGAGGACACTTATTCACAGGAAGTCACTGTATCCCCTCAGTCCAATGTTTCCTCCTCCGATGACATGACTGGTGCTACATTCATTGCTATAGGGCTGCTGACACTGATGATTACTTTCCTGGCAGCCCCATAGCTGTGAATAGTGTGATGGTCATGCAAGTGCAATGGGGCTCCATTCTCAAGGGGGAGGCATAGGGGACTTCATAAGAGTCCTCATCACTGGAGCCCCTGCAACTGCACAATTATCTCCTATGCTGTGGATAAGGGATAGGTATCCTTAATGGTACAACCCCTAAACTTAGGGGGTGAGGAGTAAAGCAGTTTTAACATATTTTGGTTGATGAGCATGCTACTTGAAAGTTTTAATCCCCCCTTGTCCTGTGATTGCAGGTGTCATGGAAGTGGTCCTTCCCTTCCTTACAGAGACTCAGGAGCATACACTGAATGGTTCTCAACCCCTCTGCTCTAGCGATCTCATGCCTGGACGCCTGGGCCATCACTTAAGAGCAAAGGGGGGGAATTAGATCATGTTCTGTGTGGGCAGGCCCTTTAGCTCATCTCCTCTGAGTAGTATTACATCGTGTATGGAAGAAATTTGCAGAACGGGTTTTTAATGTATAGTCTATCAGACTTGACAGGAAATTATGCATGGACAAAACTGAACTAGAGCTATGGTACATACAGTGGGATGGCCAACAATCCTGGCTGGTCATCCCATTGACTTATGTCTTTGAGCTAGGACAGCTTGTGCATACACTAAAGTTATTGATGTATTATTGTGTAGAAACACTAAGGAAAAAAGATCTGCCAGTCTGTAGGGATACTTTTAAGGAGTGCTGAAATAGAAGAATAAAACATGATAATAGCATAGGCAGTTCTGCTATTACACATGTTATTTTTCTAATTTCAGAACACCTTAAAAGGAGAAGTAATATAGTAAAAGAAGAAATCCAGAGAGGAGCCTTCAGTGCCAGACAGTGACAGCATCCTGTAATGGTAACGTGTGAGTCGGGCTCCTCTAACTTTATGCACATTTGTTTTTACCTGACGTATCTCCTAAATCAGTGTCTGTTAGTCGTAGTCACCGAAGCATTATATTTAATATCAGGCGATAAATCTTGACCACCCTAACTAGGCTGTAGATCCTTTGGAAGTAAATGTAGGTAACAGCGTATACTATTTATATTAAAGCATGTGTATATGGGGTGACGTGAATGGGAGCTCTGCTACAAGGTGCTCGGTCACTATACAGGTACTAACCTACGCCTGTTGGAATGGGGGCCCTGTATAGTCAATCGGTGTTAAGTCACCCACAAAACTTATGGTCTGTCCTGGACAATGCCTTTTAATGGCTGTTGATGAATCCACTACTGGGCACCCTATTTGGGTATGTCACCAGGCTGATTTCGGTGCAGAAAATGTGCTGGAGTTTGTGTGAAAAACACATCGTCTTCTTCCCATTGATAGTTTCAGTGCTAGAGACTACTCTGAAACTGTGGCAATAATGATTGAGTTCTATTAGGAGGCTTTTTTTGGAGGCTGATTTTGAGGCGGTTTCAGCATCAAAATCCTTGCCAAAAAACTCAGTGTGAACTGATCCTAACAAAGCACTGACTGAATCACATGATATACTGTCTACCCACAAAATGAATCCTTTTCCGGGATATCAAACACTGGCAAAGTAAATCAGCAAAGTCGGGCATATACATTAGGTTTTTTGGTTTTTTTTTTTTGCCAAAATGTTGATTTCATTCAATGGTTGGGTGTGGTAATGCCACAAATGAACCACGGTAGACTGCAGGTATGTTAACGCCACGGTGAGCGATGGCAGATTACTCATGCTGGATTTTGTCGTCCAGCTGTCAGCCATAATTATATATGGCATAATTGGTGGTTTTTGTTAATGTTGATAGTGGGATCGATTGAATATCTGATATATACAGCTCACCTAAGTCATAAACTAACCATACAGTGTTGGTGCAGCAACTGAGTTCCTTACACTATTTCCATACTTTCATTTTGGGTGAGATTTGAGTTGTACATTTTTTTTTTTCTCCCCCTTTTGCAGGCCAAGGAGTGCGGGCAACTAAAGAACAAGTGGCTGATGATCAATATCCAGAATGTGCAGGATTTTGCTTGTCAGTGCTTAAACCGGGACATTTGGAGCAACGATTCTGTGAAATCTATAATACGGGAACATTTTATATTTTGGCAGGTAATAATATCCAGATTTTCAGGCAATAAGTCTCAACAGTAATGGGAGTCTGTCAGCAACAAAATGGGTTTTAAACCAGCCCTAGCACGATGTACCCAGGAGATGTGCAGCCTCATACCTTTAATTTGTGGAATAGTGGCTCCATCTTGTAGATTTAATGAAGACTGGAGTTTTATTGAGGAGGCATCGGGTGTACCTCATTTATGACAAGACCCTCTCCTCCTTATAACTGTTGTACACTTTCCGCATCATATATGTTAGGTTTCTGGCATAAGTGATGAATCTCACTGCATGGCTGCCCTCTTTTCAGGGAAATAGCAAAGGCAGCGCAAATATGAAAGTTCCATTTATTTTTTTTGTGCCAAAAATTGTAACTTTTTATATCTAGCGCACCAGAAAGCTGGTTTATAATGCAAATGTTTCTGGTTTAATACTTATTTGCTGCTGACAGGTTCCCTTTAGTATTCTGTTAAAGTTGATACATGCAGCTTTCTAGTTAAAGATTTAAGTGTGTATACAGTATTAAGATAAAAGAATTATCTGTGCTGGGCCTTGTATTCTGGGCGTAATGCTCCTTAGCCACTCCAGTGGCCTTACATCAGTGATGACATATACAACATTCATGTGACTGCTGCAGCCAATCATAGGACCCAGTGGTCACATACCAGACAGACGGGCATAACCCCTGAGAGCAGTGATTGGCTGCAGCAGCCGTGTGAATGATGGAGAAGATCAGGTCCTGCTTTTTGTTTAAACCTGTCAAGTACAATGTCACCACTTAAATGCCAACAAGTCATTATTTCAATGTTGTGTTTCGACAGGTTTATCATGACAGTGAAGAGGGGCAGAGATACATTCAGTTTTACAAGTTATCGGATTTCCCATATGTCTCCATATTGGATCCCCGTACAGGTGACTGACATGTTTGTAAACTACTATGTAACTTGTATTCTACATTTTTAGCAGTTCTCCCTGAGCTGGATACTGGAGACTATCTGTTACAATGTCTGCACATATGATAGACTGAACACTGAAATTTGTTGAGAATCTCCTGCATAACACTCACACTCAGAAGCTGCAGCAGAATGACACGTCACATTATAAGGAATTACTGACCTGTACTGATATGGAAAAAACAACAAAGATGGCACTTAGAATAATAACACATGACGTGATTAAAACACATATAAATATAAAGACAAGACAGAAACAACAGTACTTATATCTGTGTCGGCAAACACAAGACAAAGGCTCAATGTTAATGTTATAGTAAATGAAGAGATTTGTAAAACATTACATTATGATATATATATATATATATATATATATATATATATATATATATATATATATATATGTGTATATATATATATATGTGTATATATATATGTAGTGCACTAACTGCAACCCCTTCGTGGTTACATGCAAAATGTCGCATTGGAGTTGTGAATGGGGCTCAAGACGTTAAAGCATTACATACCCATAATATCAAGATGGTGAAGTAACCAGAGGCCTCTATCCGCTGACACCACACACCTGTACTGATATGATAGAAATTACCTGTTCATCTATCTCCACTCCTTTCACTGGGCTGTTGCTCACTGCCCCCTCCCATAGACTTCTATTGTAAGCTGTAGTGTCTCGACTGGCAGTCCAGTCCATCTTGCTTCTGTAAGGGAGTGTTCACACTACCGTCAGTGTCCGCTGCTAATGTCTGTTCAAAATCTTGCACAGACATTAGCAGCGGACACTAGCTGTGTCCGTGACATTTTTCATTCATTTAAATGGAGATCGGGTGCGTTGTTTTACACTCCGTGCCTGTCCTTAACTGTCCGTTCCTAAAGATGTCCGACTTTTCAAGTAGACAGCAAAACCCGACATGTAGGTTTTTTCTTTCCGCTTGAAAAGTCGGACATCTTTAGGAATGGACACTTAAGGACAGGCACAGAGTGTATAACAACGCACCTGCTATTCCGGGGGTGGGGGAATGGAGGAGTGGAATAACAGCATCGCTTCTTCTGCTACTGGCTTCCTGCAGGGCAGGAGCGTAGCGATGTCGCAGGGCCCGGCACCTGTGCCGGCGTCTAACCCTCCCCGGCCTCCACCTTTCTATTACTGCGGATCCCGGGCGGCCACATTCGGACTATAAGACCCCCCCCCCCCCCCCAAATTTGGGGGGAGAAAAGTGCGTCTTATAGTCTGAAAAATACGGTATCTTTCCTTGACTACCTTCACCTACCCAAGCGCTTTTCATCTTTTTAATACGGGCCCCTCTCCCGACTCCAGCACACTTGGAATTTTCTCTCTAGCTCCCACCATCCCTAAGTAGTCAATGCAGTTTGTGTTGGTGTCTGATATAACTAGACTCTCTGATATCAAGAAAAAAAATACTCCAAATCCATTGGGGCGCCTATTAAATGATGAAAAGAGGTGGGGAAAGGTCCTTTTTATAGTGCTTGCACCTAGTTTAATTTATTTCTCATGCATAATGTTTCATCTATGAGGGCCTGATTTTTGGGTTTCCACCCATCACGAGAACCAGGTTCCTGCTGCTCTGTTCAAACGTGTGAGCTGGTGTAAGCCAAGTGTAGCATCCACCATCTGTGGTAGTCCTGTAGAGTTGAATGGAGCAGCTGCTTGCTTGTTTGTCTGCCACTCCACACACCTATTATCTACATAATCTTTGGACAACCCCTTCAAGGTCTTAACTCTCTGCTGAATTTTTTTCCACCCAAACAGGCCAAAAGATGGTGGAATGGCAGAAATTAGATGTTAACTCCTTCTTAGAACAAGTTACGGGATTTTTAGCGGAGCATGGCCAGCTTGATGGACTTTCCAGCAGCCCACCTAAGAAACGACAACGTTCTGTAAGTATGAAGTTGGTCATGGTCTTTATTACTGCACACGTATTAGGGTATGTAGTTGTAATTTACAATTCGGGACCCCACTTTGTGTGCCATAATGGAGAGCCAGCCCCTCGGGGTATGACATCATCAGCCATTTATTTGATTTAATACTATAATTTATAATAGGATACAAGAACAGCAATAGCAGCAGATCAATGAGGAGTAGAGATGGTAAACCTGCAGGAGATAAGCCTTTGTAGTCTAAAAATAGTTCGTTTTTGAGAAACCTTCTATTTGTGTTTTGTTTTTTTGAGTACTATGGATTTTGGTTTGTTATTCTTACTCCTCTAATTTGCGTTAGTGGTCTTACCGTCCTCCAGGAGAGCCTCATCGATGCAAGCGAGGACAGTCAGTTAGAAGCAGCAATACGCGCCTCCTTGCAAGAAACCCATTTTGACTCTTCATCCAGTAAACCAACTACTCGATATGAGGAAGAATCCGATACTGAGCTGTATTCTGAAAGTGAAGAATTTATATCTGTCTGTGGATCAGATCATGAGGAAGAAGAGGAGGAGAAGCCTCCAGAGTCCTTGCCAGAACAGGACAATTCCAGCAGTAAATCTAGGAAGGCCACATCTAAAAGCGTCAGCCACAGGAAAGATGATGTAAGTCGAGCAGAGCCGGTCGTAGAAGCAGCAGAAGACGACTCCTCAAACCACCAGCTACCTGAAAAAACTCTCAACGAATCTCAAGATGTAAAAGACAATTTTGGGAATGATGAATCCTCAGAAGACTGTCCCGATACTAGTAATGGTTTGTACTATATTGTGTGTGTCTACATTCTCCATGGTGCCAATCTATAAGAGATGAGTTCAAGAAAGTGTAGTTAAGGGTTTTTCTTCAGAAGTATGGTATTTTCAGCTTATGGTTGTCGTATAAGCAGTAGGAGGCTGTTATTAAGACAGTGTTGTATGAACAGTGGTATATAATCTGTCAGTTGGCATCAAATAATGTGAAAACATCTGACGCTAGGTTCACACTAGCGTTCGGCAGTCCGTTCTCAGCTTTCCGTCTTCTGCATGCAGAAGACCGAAACCTGTCAGACCGGGTCCAGCCGTGAGCGGCGGTGAGCGTTTTATGCTCTCTGCTGCGAAACCGTATTTTTAAAATCGGACACAGAGTACTGCATGTCCGACTCTGTGTCAGATTAAAAAAAAAAAACAAAACAGTTTTGCAGCGGAGAGCATAAAATGCTCACAGCCGGACATCTTTCAAACCCATTCAAATGAATGGGCTTGAAACATGCCGGCAGGTTTCCATCTCCTGCCTCTGTTTTGTGCAGGAAATGGAAACCTGCAGAACGGAGACCGGGCGTAGATGTGAACGAGCCCTAAATGGTACCTGAGTTTTCATCAAAAGTTCAAATACATGCAGGTTCTTGCTGGCTGTATAAGCATTTATACATGGTGTCCTATCAGTCGTTTTACTGACAGTAGCCCCATTATGGCTCCGGCACATTTTACTTTCTCTCCCTGAGGCAGGAGGTATGTACAATATAGAGCAGTCTCTCCCCACCCCTATTCTTTATTACTAGAGATGAGTGAGTACTGTTCGGATCAGCCGATCCGAACAGCACGCTCCATAGAAATGAATGGATGCACTTGGTACTTCCGCTTTGACGTCGGCCGGCCGCTTAACCTCCCGCGTGCCGGCTACGTCCATTTATTTCTATGCGCGCGTGCTGTTCGGATTGGCTGATCCGAACAGTACTCGCTCATCTCTATTTATTACTACTACTACTGGTTTCATTATAGGGCCACATGAGTATGCCCTAAATCAAAATAACGATTAATCTGGCATACCTCAATCGATTAATGGTGTTATTTAGGGCATACCCCTTTTGCAGTATGTGTTGGAGGAACTTTGCGAGGTTCGTTTGTTCCAAACATGGTAGAACTGAAACTGCTATTATGCTTTGGGGTCGAAGAGACCCCACATGCACAGTGCACACGCACAATGTGGTGATTTGCATTAGATTCCACATTGGCCTTATTCTATGCAGATTCTTTTTTTCTGATGTGCCAGTAATGCACGGGAATTAACCATTTAGTGTCTTTTTACTATAAAGTATGGAATCCTTTTAAGAAAATTATATTTGACATTTCCTTTTGTTTTCCAGTCTAAAAACTAGCGAAAATGTAAACCAAATTTTAAAAAGGACCTTTCACCAACTCCACCAATTCTAGTTCTTAGCATCTGTTAATAGGTGCTGCTCCACTGATTCCAGCACATTTGGAATCCCCCACACAACCCCCAGATTTCCCGAGCAACAACTGCAGGTAGTTTTGGTGCCTGATGTGCTATTTAAGTTGTGTAACGTCAGGAGGGCAGTTTCGGGCATGAGGGTGCCTTGCTCCTACCTGACGCCGCCCCCCTAACAGTACAGAGCCTAAATAGCATGTTAAACACCAAAGATATCTGCATTGATTGCTCAGTGACGGGCTAGAGAAAAAAAAATCCACCTATGCCAGAATCAGTGGAGAAACAGCAATTAAAGAGGACCTTTCATCAGTAGGGGCACATGCGGTTTTATATACCGCTAGAAATCTGACAGTGGGCGTTCTTGAGAGACTGTCAGAAACACCCTTCTGACGGTAAAGAGCTATGGTACCGGCACTGATAGCTCTTCACAGATCGTGAAAGCTGACAGTGCGCTGAATTCAGTGCACTGTTGGCTTTCTAGCGGTATATAAAACTGCATGTGCCCCAGATGGTGAAAGGTCCTCTTTAAACTATAGAGACCATGTAGAGCTGGACTGGTTGGAGGTGGGAAAAGGTTATTTTTAAGAAAAACAAAAAAAGACCTTTCCAGGGTTATATGCAATAGAGGCAACTCCCAACTATATCGTTTAATTTATTCTTTTGCAGGTCCCAAAGCAAAGCTCATGTTGCGATACCCTGATGGGAAAAGGGAACAGATTTCACTACCAGAGAAGGCCAAGTTATTGGTATGTATCCTTGTATCCAGATCACATGAACGGGTTAACTGAGCAACCTTATCTGTGATCACACCCAGTAGGAATCAGATTGTACGTTACCAATTTCTCTTGCCAAAGAAAAATCACTTTAATGTAAATAACATGATGGACACTGTCTTCATCATGCACACAGGACTTTAAGTAAAAAAAAAAAAAAAAAAAAATAGAAAATTTTTTTTCATCATGTTTGTTTTTCATGGAGGTGAATGCAAAAGGACAATTGACGGAGGGGGCTCTGTCTGTATGTGTCTTTTACTGTCAGTTGCTCTCATCTTGCAATGGATGAGAACAAAGGATACTAAACATAGTGAAAAGAAGATTTTTCTCCACTTCCACCAGCTCTCTTACTTACTGTTGCATTCATTTCTTGGTTTAGTCTTGCTTTAGGGTACACGGATAAATAATATCTGTCACAGATTCCCTGCAGCAGCTTGTCAATATCTTTTTCACTTTTGGACTTTAGTCTGTGGCTTTTTTTATTAATAAATATATATATAATATAGTATATATAATTTCATTTTTATTTAAAAAAGGAAGAAAAAAAAACTTCAAGGATCCCGTATACCTTGGTATCTAGTAAAAACTGGGCCGATAGACAATCCGGCTCATTCTCTTTGGGGGAGGGTCGATTATGTAGATTGGATATTTTAGTAATCCCTTGTGTTTTCCTCCCATCTTGTCTCCCAGGCTCTGGTTAAGCACGTGCAGCAGAATGGATATCCGAACGAGAGGTTTGAACTCCTCACAAATTTTCCACGACGGAAGTTATCCCATTTGGACTATGATATCACATTACAAGAAGCAGGCTTGTGTCCTCAAGAGACTGTTTTTGTGCAGGAAAGAAATTGACCAACCTTATTCCCTTCCTTCCTGTTCACCTCCTGTTACTTTGCCACTCCTAATAAGATTTTTTTTTTTCAACTTTTTGTCTCCTCATTAATACCTTTTGCTTGGGAATGGCAAGTATAAGTGACTTAAAGTGGTTGCGAGGCATCTCTGGGAGATCTTAGTGCTTTTTCTGAAGAAAGGAGCCATAAGGCAAAATCTTCTCTCTTCCGCAGTACTGGAAAACGCAGGCCTCTTCCTCAGTGGATGCCAGTAACGCCCAACTATTTAGGAAGGTCACAGCCAACTTTGTAAGTCTTTTTGACGTTCCATAGTTGGAACTTCAAGGGTAGTTCCATCAGTGACTCTTATTTATTACTTTTTTCAGTTTATAATATATTTTTTTATTTGCAAAAACTGCAAAGCATGTTATGTTTCATTTCAGGCCTCTGTCCTTACATAGTTGACATTGATTCACTGACCAATTGTAAATCTTACATGTGTTACCGAATACCAGTAATACTGGAGGCAGCCATGTCTGATATTCCTGAGATTGCACCAACCAGTTTTTCGAGTCGAAGGGGGTAATTATGTGGACAGTCCAAAAAAAAAAAAAACAAATACAAATACATGTATCACTTTTTTGGACATAATCTCTGAAATATTTACTGCAAATGCTAAAATATATCACGTTTACAGCAAGGAACAGTCACTATTGAGCTCTAAGCACAGATATCTGCGGTTCATATGAAAGGTTTTATATTTGTATTCTGCTTTCCCATTGGTGACTTAATCACTGATATAATGAAAAAAAGCCAAAAAATGCTAAAATGAGCTTTTTGGTGCAACGGGGGTATCACCTTTACTTGTGTTGCACCAAAAGGATATCTCTATGTTATGATTGACAGGGCCGGGCAATATACATGTTCTGACACAGCACAGAGGGATGGACGATCTGGGCCCTGGACAGTATGATCTTTGGTGCGATGAGGGCTTCGCTGTTCACACTACAGCTTACTAGCTTATGAGGAGAAGAAGCAAGTGTCTTAGTAATGGAGGAACCGGTCAGAAAGCAGAAAAAAAAAACATTTTAATTTGGTGAACCTCTGGTTCAATAGGGACTGTTGTGGTGATTAATGCCCTTTATTCCGGCATTATTGGGCCTTGCCATTCCTGTTTTGTTTTAGGTTATCAGGTGGTCAAAATTATTATTGGAGTGTTTTAAGGGTACATATTAAAAAAGCTGTTTGTCTGCCATTAACATGACTGGTAGTGCAGGTTTTCCATTGAATCAGATTTTCAGCTGTAACATTTTGGTGTGCTCTTTACATAGAATATGCACGAAACATATCTCTGCCCTTCCTTTTTTTTCCTTTTTCTTGGTCTTATTTTGTCCCTAATGACAAAACCTAAGAAGCTCAGCCATGTCCTGCCACATCCTTACTGTCCTGTGTGAGGCTGTAAGACGACTAGCTGGGGGAAGGAATCTCCTTGCAGTAGGGTAAAGATTGTCCTGCCTTCTGGATGCTCGTTGGATAGAGGTGTAACTTGAAGCTATTGGACCTGAATGCAAAATCGATTATAGGGGCTCCTGCATTTTAGAATAATGGTATATTTTATGTGTCAGAAGGACCCTTGGGGCACAATCACGGTTCCCAGACCTGGTAGTGCCTTCTATTGGTGCACCAGCTATAGCTACGCCCCTGTGACCAGCTCAAGATAGTAACTCTTATGTTCACTGCAAGTTTGTTTTTTTAACAAGTCATGCTCATGTGGAAAATTCTGCAGCCTGACAGGGCAATTATATTTCTTTACTATTCTATTTCCCCGCATTGTCCATTGGTTCTGTCTGACATAGAAGCTCATGCACATTTCCTTAAAATGGTTTTTCAGGACTGATATGGATTACTTTTTCTTAGGGTTGGTCGTGAAAATCCGATTGGTGGAAGGTCCAACACCCGGTAACCTCCCGAACTGCTGATTGAAGGGGTTGCAGTGTTGGAACAAATGGGTCACTGCTTACTTAGCACAACGACATACCCTTTATAGGGACTATGCTTGGTATTCCAGCATAGTAATGGGACTGAGCTGCCGCATGACCATGTGACAAATGGAAGTGATGTCACTGGCTCACACAAGGACCACAGGCTCTTACTGCAGCTGCTGGGCAGGGTCTCTTACTCCTTATCCTAAGAATGGGTCATCAGTATAATAGTCCTATAAAAGAAAATGAAAACTTCAGTGAAGATTAAGTGCAATACAAGACTCGATCCATGGGGTGCTGCCATGTCTAGAAGAAAGCGGCCATTGTTTTATTCCTCATCCCATATCTAACCCAAAATATTCACTGAATGCGATTGAATACATTTTAATGATTTTTTTTCTTTCTAAGGGGGCATTCACACGGAGTAACGCGGTGCTGATTCTGCCACGATAACTCTCAGCAGAATCAGCGCTGATAAAAAGATTCCCATTGACTTCAATGTGTTACGTGCATTAAACGGAACCCATTGAAGTCAATGGAAGTAAAAAAAACGGAACCCATTGAAGTCAATGGAAGTAAAAAAAAAAACGTTTTGGGGCTATGTTGGATTAATATAAATTTTATTGTACAAATCTCTCAAATTCCACACCTACCTACACAGTGTAAATGTAATCTGAGGGCACAGATCTGGTTCTAAAGTTTACAATATGCCTGATCCAAGCAGAGTAGAATAACGGCATATTAAGGTCAGATATTACAATTTGGTGGTGTAAAAAATATATATATATTGTTCTCAATTTTCTGAGAGCAGCTACTCCGCCAGTAGTGGGAAGAAGAGTTTTTAGGTGCCAATGGGACTAAAGCCATATATAAAAGATCCCACACACAGTTGTGTAAAGCATCAGGACTGCCTTAGGAGCGGGGACTAAGTCTCTACCAGAGGTGTCTAGCAGTAACTTACTCACCTCTCCCCTTTAAGAACATAATGTTCTGCTGAACCAAGCATGCGTGTCTGTGGAGGTTGGGAGGAATAGCTATTAGCCGAATGAATCTTTTATTGAAGGTCCAAGGTAGGCAGACCTACCTTGGACCCACGAGCACAAGACTGTGTCCAGGTAGGCCGTATATTAGTGTATCAGAATATTTTACCCTTATTCTCTACGCAGTCTAGTATTCCTGAAGATCACCGCACTCTGCTTATATTGAGTTTATTTATTGTGTTATTGACTCTCTTTGGAAAACTTACCTAAGAATTTTAATCGGCATCTATGGACACATTCAAGGGAACGCTTTAGTTTAGCTAAAAGGTCTGCATTCTTTTCAGAACTGGCGCCACTCCATGGACAGTGTGTGGTATTGCAGATTGGAAACATCCACATGAAAAGCTAGGAACTGCAATCCAAGACAAAACTCACAGAGAATGGTGCTGTTTGTGGGTGGGTGGGCAGTTTTGTGTTCGTTCCATAAATTTTCAGTGTGCTGTTCCTTTTTTTATTCCGATGTATGAATAAATTGACAATTTTACCAGTTGGGGTGCTGCCTTACGTTTGACTGTGTTGGGACACATCCTTGTGACAACGTGACTAATAATACACGGTTGTCAATCTATTAGTACATATTGTGACCAGTCCCCTTTAAGGCCTAGGCCACGTTAGTGATGTTTTTTTTTTTTTTTTCGTCTGAGCCAAAGGCCAGGAGTGTCTTCAATAGAAATGGAAAATAACCAAGAAGTTCTTATACTTCTCCCTCCTGTTAAATTCACTCCTGGCTTTGGCTCAAAGAAACCCAGCTTTTCTGCAGCGTGTGGGTTCAGCCTGAAGGGGACGTGCTAGGATTTTGATTATTCCTAGCATAGGTCAGAGGTGTCTGATAGGTGCAAGTCCAGCAATGTCAGAAAGATATTAACCAAATGAAGTAATGGAGCTCCTAAGAAGTCAAAACTTCCTTTACTTGGCTGCTCATTTTGGTAGGTCATGTGATGACCATGATATGTGCATGATGGGAGATTTCAGCTCTGGGTGGTACAGAAAATGACCCTTGAGGTCTTAGTGCACATCCTGGTAATGTACATTTTAATCCAAGTGTTGGGAGCCTCCTCTTAAGGATACACAGTCTACTTTATCCTTTAGCTCACAAATTTATTTTTTACATGAATCAAAAATGCGAATCGGACATTTCCATCAGTTTTGTGTCCTAATACAAGTGATCCAGCTTTCGTTTTCTCATCAGTGTTAAAATACTGTGATAAAGAAACCGGGTTTTCTGTTAAATCCATGTCTGTTAAATCAATTAAATTTGTTTATTTTGTTTTCAGTTATAAATAAAATACAATTTTGTATCTTATTGTGACAGCGTGTATTCAGGTAATGTAGGAAATCACTGGAGAACTCGAGATAACAACATTATTATTATTTATTATTATTTTAGTAATATTTCCATCAGACTGGTTTCACATCTGCACTGGATGAAATAGTTCTGCAAGTCTGACCTTTCATTTACGGAGCCTGCACACGGAGTTACGCTCTGCTCATTCTGAACGTAAAACCAGATCCCTTTGACTTGAATGGGTGCTGACATACGCGCGCTCCCCAATGAAATCAATAGGAGGCTTTTTTTTTTTTGCCTATTGCTTTCAATGTGATACGCACGTAGCACGTAGCACATTAAAAGCAATAGGTAAAAAAGCTTCCCATTGATTTCAAAGAAAAGTGCGCGTACGCCGACTCCCATTCAAGTCAATGGGATCTGTTTTTTACACTGTTCACTCTGAACGAGTTTTACGTTCAGAATGAGCGAACATAACTCCATGTGCAGGCTCCCTATCTCTGTATTTTTCAGGCAGAAATCTGGCAGACCTCATAGACTAAGCAGGTGACTGATTCTTAAGCGGATTAAATTTCCATTCTTCAGGTCCCCAAGCGGACCCGAAGAATGGAAACCCAGGCAAAGGTGTGAACCTACCATAAGATGGGTCTATGCAGATGCATGGCATTTATGGCTTATGGACATGTGAAAAGTGGCCCGGTTGCCCAGTAGAATCCTCATGCAGCCCCTTGATCTCTGTCTCTCCTGTGACTTAAGTCCTGTCTTGAGAGACTGGGTGAGTGGATCTTCTGTATGGAGGGGGTAAAGGCTACAGGTTTAAAACCTACTTCAGTTACAACAGCATATGAGAAACCGTATGGCATGTTAAAGAACAATTCTGACGGCCATCCGAATGGTGAAATTGATGTTGGCCCCGCAACTGTATAAGCAGACCACCAGCTCTGGAATACAGCAACAGCTAGCACTAGTCTGGAGTCTGCGCACTGCAGTGCTTTTACTGCATTCAGTTTGTGGCAAAGCAGGATCCAGGTGTGGATGATGGAGGAGCCTTGGGTGGGATTCTAGAGAACACATGGATAGCAGAGGATAGGAGTGTCAGGCTCATGCCCCTTGTGTCCGCTCTCAGGATTTTTTTTTTTTAAATTCATTTTAAAAAGAGGAAAATCAAAATTTGAGAATCTCGCAATAGCTTGGAAAAAAAAAAAGTTGTATGTTGAAACTGGCCGGCCGTAGGCCTGATGCTACTGTATATGTATGGTGCTATTATCCCACACAACAGTCTTAGTAAAAGGTTAATTGATGTAAATGGAGTTTTACTTATGAATGTTAAGATCAATCATTCTAAAAACCAATGACACAAGCTCTGACTTACCAGTCTGGTTCCCACATATAGCCTTGACTTTTGCAATGGACTGCTTGGTCTCTATCATACTCCTATTGTGAATTACAACACAAAGCAATGGGGGGCAAAGCAATGAATTTTTTTTCGCCCCTGCACCCTGGCTCATTAGACTGCCGAGTCAGGCTGACACTGTGTACATCAACTAAATCCCTGACTAACACAGTGTATACCATATACTCTCTCTGATGCTATAATTGTAATACTAGGATGGATGTCCTGGAATTATGGGAATCACAGGACTGATGCATGTTCATGATATGCAAATGATGAGAAAATGGCCACAAAATATTCAAAACCTTGCTGTATTCAGTATAAGCAGAAATACACGCATTTATACCTACCTGTGCTATGAAGGTTATTAATGTTTGTCTGAGGAATGTTATGTCTCACACAACGGACTTGGGCGCCTAAATCATTAAGACTGACTGCTGGCAGATCGCTTTGTAATTGCTGAAATCTATGGGCAGATTGGAAGCTTTAGGCTAAGGTGCCACATAGCAGGCCGCAGCAATAAAGCACTACAGAGAGGACTGTGGCAGAAACGCATGGCTTTTCACCTCTGTGCTGGGCTCTCTGTTGTAGGCCTTGTCCTTCTTGGTGTTGCAGTTTCAATGTTTTGTTCAAAAGTATTAAAAAAAATCTGTCACAAAAATTCTGCAAATAAGTAATTTTGGCAGCGCTCCAAAACACTTCAGTCATTAAGAAGTTAAGTACAGAAAGCCGTGAAAAATCCTATATAAAGGTTTGTGCATATGTGACTGACTATGAGTAATAGTGAGTACAGGCATGAGAAGGGAGCGATGGGGTTTGTGACTCAGTGAGTGAAGGATTATATAAGGAAGTTCATACCAATCATATCAAAAACCACATGTTTTATGGGAACCTCAGTGTCTAGTTAGCAGTTTTTTGGTAAAAGTGACAAAATATATTTTCCCATACTTTACCATTATATTTTAACCCCTTCATGCCACACCCAATTTTCGTT
Organism: Leptodactylus fuscus; assembly: GCF_031893055.1. Classification (NCBI taxonomy): domain Eukaryota; kingdom Metazoa; phylum Chordata; class Amphibia; order Anura; family Leptodactylidae; genus Leptodactylus; species Leptodactylus fuscus. The sequence continues at coordinate 196,922,488 of NC_134267.1, read as the reverse complement.
TTTGCATTTACCTTTTCCCGTCTCCCCATTTCTAGAGCCATAATTTTTTCATTTTTCAGTTGTAATTGGGGGAAAAAAGGCTTTTGCTTCAATTTATGGGTTTAATTTCTATGGCATTCACTATATGGTAAAAATGATATGTTACCTGTATTCTATGAGTCAGTATGAACACGGCGATACCAAATTTATTTAGTATTTGTAATGTTCTGATATATTGAAAAAAAATCTAACTTTGCAAAAATTGTGTTGCTATATTGTGATACCTGTTACTTCTTCATATTCCTGTGTATGGAGCTGGGTAAGGTGTCTTTTTTGTTTGGGTCAAGATGGTGTTTTTACTGATACCATTTTGGGGAATTTCTGATGGTTTAATCACTTTTTATTCTTTTTTACACGAGGACACCCGCGGACCCCATATACTATATTAGGGTCTGCTGGGTGTCCATCTGGTTTCCTGCGGTTTTATACACTCAGTGGCCAAAAGTTACGGGAAGGCATGTCCCAGAGCCGGTTGTGTCGTATATGACGCTCAAACTGTGACATGATGCGGCCTATGGTGCTAGTGTCGCCAGGATATCTGAGCAGTCTGATGCAGACAAGTGTCTCGTGAACATGGCAGCACATCGTGAGTTAAGTGACTTTAAACGTGGGATGATAATCAGTGCAAGACACATGGGGAATAGCATATTGGAGATTACCTGGGAATTTGGGTTTCCAAGGTCAACAGTGTCTCGGGTGGACCTGCAATATCGCGGAGACAATGTTGGCAGCCGCATAAACCAGCGCACGGGTTGACCACAAGTGCTTGATGAATGGACGTCACCTCCGCAGAGTCGTACGGAGCTTTCAACAGTCTACTATGGGTCAAATCGCTGCTGATTTGAATGTGGGGCGCCAGGACCCCATTTCCACCAGGACTGTACACTGAGATCTGCACCACATAGGCTTCAACAGTCGGCGCCCGACCCGTGTCCCGTTGCTGACGCAGCAACACAGAGCTTGAAGACTGGCATGGGCCCGCGACCATCAGCATTGGACCATAGAACAGTGGCAGCATGTGGGAAGGTCTGATGAATCACAGTTCCAGTTGTACAGAGCCAATGGGCATGTGAGAGTGTGGCGTATGCCCCATGGATCCTGCTTGCCAACAGGGACACGGCCGTCATGGTCCGGGCCATGTTCACATGGTCGCAATTGGCCCCCATTGTCCGGGAGCAGGGATCAATGACCGGTGCTCGATTACATGCAACTTATGGCAGACCATCTACACCCCTTTCTGGTGTTGGAGTTCCCTGATGGGGATGCTGTGTACCAACAGGACAATGCAACAAGTCATCGCTCGTTTGTGGCACGGGACTGATTTAATGAACACATGACCCTTGATTGGCCTGCCCGCTCACCCAACCTCAACCCCATAGAGCATTTATGGGATGCTGTGGATACCAGTGTCCGCTCCGTGGACTCGGCGCCAACTACACAGGACCGATTGTGGGCTGCAGTGCAGACTGTGTGGATCAATATCCCTCCAGAACTCTTCCAACACCTCGTGGAGTCCATGCCTTGTCGTCTTGCTGCAGTTAGCAGGGCTTGTGGAGTGGCGACCCGCTATTAATGGCGCATCCGGTACCTCCCCATGACTTTTGGCCATTGAGTGCATTAAAAGAGAAAGTCATCTTTGCAGGACTTTTCTCTCCGCTGGAGACTCCAACACAGATGTGAACCTCGCATTAGGCACAGAAAATACGGAAGACTAGAACTTAGATATTATTTTATTACTTTTGATAAAAACCACGTCACAAAATATTAGTAATTGGCAGTAAAGCTGTCTACTACCCCTCCCGACCTCCCCACAACCACTACAAGTGATAGCAGCTTTTATTGCTGACAAACTAGTCCACATTTACTAAGGCCAATATGCTGGAAAGAGGCCAAATCTGCGCCTGAACTTGGCACATCTCAGCCCCTGCACCCACTTGGCTCCTTTCTGAGACAGTCAGTAGAATGCAGTGCGACTCCAGGTGGGCTTGGGTTGCAAGAAATATTAATAGGCCGGATCCTCTTGTACCTGATCTGTCGGGAAATCAATTAAGACAGGTGTAAGAATGTCAGTCTTAATACCCCCCCACACACACACACACCCATCCCATCTCTTATATATTGCCACTAAAGCATGATTAATGATTTGTTTTTTTTGGAATAAAACCCAAAGCCTTGTCCAAAAATAAATGTTTAGTAATGGATATACTGAGCGCTCGTGTGTGGGATTTTTCTCCCGTCATTGTGACACTATGCTATTTCTAGTATGAAGTATGTAAATGTGTCTGCTTTATGCTTCTCTTAGTCAGGACTGTACATTATAAGGTATAGGCGCACTTCACATTGCACAATTTCAGCTACTGAAAAATCTGTTCGATACAATGAAATATAGCGCAATATGTCCATGACACTGTAAGCCCCATTCAGATCATCTGCTCAGTAGCCGAAATTTCTGCACTAACTCTGTATGTGAACATACCCACAGAATAGAGAGGTTTCTTGTAATTGTTTTTGTTTGTTTCCTTTTTGCTTTATCCTCCAATTTAGCTGTGAGAAATATGAAATATTGCAGTTCTCATATTGACCACTAGGTGCTAGTATATCTGACATAGATTCCCGCTTTGATGTTGTGTCTTAGAGTATTTCTGTCCATGTCTTCAAGACAATACACCCAAAATGAAAGCTGCAAAAGAGAGAGAAAAATTATATATGTATCTTTAAGGAGGAACTGTTATAAATAATAATCAGAATAAGAAACTGTTATAAATAAGGAGGAATTATTAATAAAGCTAGGGGAACTATTCTATATGAGGTGAGAAGTATTTATAAGAAGGAACTATTATTAGTAGGAAGGATTGATTTCTAATTATTATATTATTTATAAGCAGGGACTATTACTTATAAGGGGGCACTATAATAACCAAAAAGGGGGTTGTTATTACTGAAGGCAGAAAGGGGTATTATTAATCACTATTTTAATGGGCTTTTCCAGCCACAAACTGATTTTCGATTCTAATGACCTATCTGCATGCAGTATGTGATCTGTCGGGTCCGACTGTTGTAGCAGCCTCTGGAGGCTGAAAGCTGCTAGGGGAAGGCTGGCGCATACAACAGCTCCAATTCAAGAAATTGGAATGGCACAGCAGCGCCATCCACTGTATAGTGATGGTTCTGGGTAATTGCAGCGCCATTCCTATTACTTGAATAGGAGCCGTGTTGCATCCCATCTACTAGCAGCTTCTGGCACCTGTAAGCTGCTAGAACAGCTGATCTGTGTGGGGTTCTGGTGTCAAACCCTGACAGATCACATACTGATGACTTGTCCTGTGGATAGGTTATCGGTATAAGCAATCAATTTGGGGCCAATGGTTGGGGTAATGCTGCTATCAGTGATAGTATACTCAATAGTGTTTGGCTCTCTTGGGAGAGATTTTCTGCTGGATGCAGGTATTTGGTGCACTTCATAGTAGCGGTCACCTGAGCCCCTCGATTTCCATCCTCACCAGTCCTGAGTAGAGCATGTGCTGACCCAATGGAGGACAAGTGGTAGGTGTATGTTATATTTTGCCCCGCATTCGTTTGCCATCCCTTTAAATGTGACGTTATTTTTGGAGTTTACTGTATATATTTTGAATTTTCATATCAGATTTAAAGAGGTTGTCTCTTGTTTTTTGTCCCTTTGTATATGATGTGGGTTGTGCTGGTGTGATGGCTCGCATCACCAGAACCCAGGTCTCTTGTACCCTTGTCTTATGGAGCAGTGGTTGTGCAGACAAGTTCCTGCTTTATATAACTTTATGGGGCTTCTAGAGGTAGTCGAGTGCTGTACTTGGCTCTTCTTTGATAGTCCCATAGATAAATGGCGCAGTACCAGGACTGACAGATAGTTGAGTGCTGTACTCGCCTCCTCTTTGATATTCCCATAGATAAATGGCACAGTACCAGGACTGCTTCTCCATTCAGACAGGGATACAAAGAACCTTGTTCTTATGATCGCTTGGCGTCCCAGTAGTCAGTAAATATGGCATAACTCCTTTAACGTTTTCTAGTTTGGAATGTTGTTTTTCCGCCTTAGGTTAGATCATTGCCACGTAGAAGAATAGCAGTAGAATATACAGTTATACCTCAAGGACATTGCAGGAGTCTTAGGCTGACTGGGAAATTCCTCTGTAATGTTTAGCTCTTGAGGCCCGGCCATTTGTCTGCTTCCCCTGAGGCGCGCTTATCTCTGTCTCTATTTTTGTTGCCATTTTTAACATGGGGCTGTAGGTGTTAATGTGATATTTCAGTGGTTTCCATAGGTGCATGACATCCCTTCATCGAGAGAACGGAATTTGTCCGGTTCAGTTGTGTTCACTATATGAAATATATTTTAGACACTATTTCACTTTTTCTTTGAGAAAACAATTCCTTATCCACAATAGATTTCCTATAATTCACTGACTTCTCAATATAGAGTACTAATATATCTCACAAGATTCACTGAAGGGAGAAATATCCCAAAAAAAAGTACCATAGATAAATATAAAATTTCACCTTTATTATTTCCAGATTAAAAAAAAATAACAAAAAAAGGTAAAAACAGAATTCCGGCACAACAGGCAGTTGTATCGCCAGATATTCAATGGGTGTGCACCGACTTTTGTGCCACAACCCTAGGGGGGTAGGACCAATCAGAGCGAGATACACCTATTCAGCCCTTTGTTCAAGAATCCTATCTCCCTATAAACAAAATATGTCCGGAGTATATTGGAACTGAATAATAAATTGTCAGCCTCAAAGACCCAATATTACAAAGTGTGGGAGTATCCACTTCCTCCCTGAGGATACTGGCCTAACGCCACACCAACAGGGAGGGATAGCGGAAAAACTACACCACCGGGTCTAGAGGATTCAGTCCATAGCTCCCAGACATACATATAACTGCTGCGTTTTTAGCCCTACGCGTTTCGTCTCATACGAGACTCATCAGGGGTATACAGTTAGAATGATGTTGCAGACAAGTGGCGCAGAGCCACATGATAATATAAACGTCTGGCGGTACGATGCACTGACCGCCGGCAGGACCGCTCCTCAAACAGCGGTTTGAGGAGCGGTCCTGCCGGCGGTCAGTGCATCGTACCGCCAGACGTTTATATTATCATGTGGCTCTGTGCCACTTGTCTGCAACATCATTCTAACTGTATACCCCTGATGAGTCTCGTATGAGACGAAACGCGTAGGGCTAAAAACGCAGCAGTTATATGTATGTCTGGGAGCTATGGACTGAATCCTCTAGACCCGGTGGTGTAGTTTTTCCGCTATCCCTCCCTGTTGGTGTGGCGTTAGGCCAGTATCCTCAGGGAGGAAGTGGATACTCCCACACTTTGTAATATTGGGTCTTTGAGGCTGACAATTTATTATTCAGTTCCAATATACTCCGGACATATTTTGTTTATAGGGAGATAGGATTCTTGAACAAAGGGCTGAATAGGTGTATCTCGCTCTGATTGGTCCTACCCCCCTAGGGTTGTGGCACAAAAGTCGGTGCACACCCATTAAATATCTGGCGATACAACTGCCTGTTGTGCCGGAATTCTGTTTTTACCTTTTTTTGTTATTTTTTTTTAATCTGGAAATAATAAAGGTGAAATTTTATATTTATCTATGGTACTTTTTTTGGGATATTTCTCCCTTCAGTGAACAATAGATTTCCTGTGGCAGATTTTCAGTTCCCCAATATATTATGTATACTGGCGCCACCCAATGCTTTCTAAAATATCTGCAAGGCAGAAAAGATCCCAGTGCAAATGTTGAATGGTCTCATATACTCCCATTATACCAACAGAGGACAAAATAATGGTGTTCCTCTGGTCTCAGTTCATCAGTAATCCACCAGGGGTTCCCATACCTCCCAACCGTCCCGATTTCCACGGGACATTCATGATTTCGGTGTTCTGTCCCAGTTGGTGGGAGGTATGTCCCGATTTCAACTCAGATCTGCATCCGGAGGACACAAATCTGAGTTGAATACATACGAGACGAAAACAAGGAGCTGTCAGAGCTCAGCTCCTTGCTTTGCTGTGGCGCTGCAACTAGTGGCTGTGTAAGCGCGATGTGATGATGTCATATCGCGCTTACAACTGTGAGTATAACTGCGGAGAGAGCGGCGGGGGAGTGAGGAAAAGGTGAGTATAAGTCTTTTTTTTTTGTGTTAAACATTGAGGTGGAACATAATGAAGGGGGTCCATGAAACTGGCGGCAGATGAGGGGGGGGGGACATGAATTTGGGGGCGGAGGGGGGAGGGGGGACGGCATGAATCTGGGGGCGGATGGGGGAGGGGGGACGGCATGAATCTGGTGGCAGATGAGGCAGGGGGGACGGCATGAATCTGAGGCAGATGGGGGGGCAGCATGAATGTGGGGGCAGAGATGGGGGGATATGAATGTGGGGGCAGAGATGGGGGGATATGAATGTGGGGGCAGAGATGGGGGGGATATGAATGTGGGGGCAGAGATGGGGGGGGATATGAATGTGGGGGCAAAGATGGGGGAGACATGAATGTGGGGGCAGAGATGGGGGAGACATGAATGTGGGGGCAGAGATGGGGGAGACATGAATGTGGGGGCAGAGATGGGGGAGACATGAATGTGGGGGCAGAGATGGGGGGGACATGAATCTGGGGGCAGAGATGGGGGGGACATGAAACTGGGGGCAGAGATGGGGGATATGATTCTGAGGGCAGAGATGGGGGGACATGAATCTGGGGCAGAGAGGGGGGAAATGGAGATGGGGGACATGAATCTAGGGGCAGAGATGGAGGGGACATGAATCTGGGGGCAGAGATGGGGGGACATGAATCTGGGGCAGAGATGAAGGGGGGCATGAAACTGGGGACAGAGATGGGGGGACATGAATCTGGGGCAAAGATGGAGGGGGGCATGAAACTGGGGACAGAGATGGGGGGACATGAAACTGGGGGAGAGATAGAGGGGGGACATATAATTTACGGGTGACTGTAGGAGGATTATACTGTGTGGGGGCACATGAAAAATGAATGAGAATGGGCAGAGTCAACATAAAAGTGGGTGGGGCTAAATCGCCGCTCACTTTGTCCCTCTTTCAGTTCTTAAAAAGTTGGGAGGTATGGGTTCCCTTGTTTAACCCCTCCTACTCCGTGCAGTATTATTACATCACACTGAACATATAGGTAATGCTCAGCTCTGTAATAGTACGGCACTGTAATGCTATGGGAACAGGAGCTGTGCCTGCGGCATTATTTCTGACACGCAGCATTACTTGTAGACCAGCTACCAGAGTCCAGTGGATTTATCCTCCTGATGTAGTGAACAAATATATATCATCATGGTGTCCAGCGGATATGGGGCAACAATACTCCAGCCACCAGTTGCTGGGGAAAGAAGCTATGCTTACAGAGGTCATTATTATTTACCTCACAGCCTCTCCCCCAGGCAACTCGCCTCTTCCTGCTCCAAAGTTCACAAGGCTATATGTGTAGCCCCCCCATCACCTGCCCACCCATACCCACATGTCCCAAACAAGAACGACGAGATTCCAAGGACACTCGAACCCCCAATCCACGCACCCCACGCCCACCCCCCTCTCCCACCCCCAACCATTCTTTGCTTTGGCAATACCAAATGTTTTTCTTCGGTCATGCTAATAAAGCACCTTTGTATTTGTATTGTGTAGGCACCAGAGCTCTTGCTCCTTGGACACATGGAGCCAAGGGCCATTACACTTTATATGGGCAAAAGGGGAGAATAAACTGTGTGGGGGTAAAATGGCATCATACTATTGTGTGAGGGCAGAAGGAGCCATTATACTGTATGTGTGTGTGTGTGTGTGTGTGTGTGGGGGGGATCATTATCCTGTATGTGTAGGCAAATTGATACCATTATATTATGTGGTCATAAGGGGGGCCATTATACTGTGTAGTGAGCCATAAGAAGCCCATTATATTGTATATGAGGGAAAAAGGGGACCATTATACTGTGTGGGTGGATATAAGGGTCCCATTACATTGATGTGGTGGGAAGGGGAGCCATTATACTGTGTGTCAGACAAAAAGAGGACCATTATACTGGGTGGGAGCAAAAAGGGGGCTATTATAGTCTGCAGGGGCATATGGAGGTCATTATACTATGTGGAAACACAAAGGGGCCTTTATATAGTGTGAGGGCAAAAGGAGGTTATTATATTGTGTATGGGGCAATAGTGGTCCATTCTGTGGGGACATACAGGGGTCAATATATTATGTGGGGGGCATAAACACACAACATGTCAATTATAGCAGTGGGTCACATCCACAGATGAGATACAAAGGCTTTTAGCTATGGAAGACCTACAGTGATTCCATCAGGTTTACCACCGCAGAAACTGGACATTTTATAGTGGGGGTTTTGGGGGATACATCCCACCATCATGAATGGTTTATTCTAAAAATCAATGTATATTGCTTGAAAACCTCATTAAAAGGAATGCAGACACATTTCCTTGTTGAAGGTAAAACAAATATCCCATTGACAACATTTCCTAATTGTAAATTATATTCCTTACAGATATAGTAGTTTTCCTATTACAATCATATATGGCTTCATCCCTGGTATCTTATAATATAGACTGTACTGATCCATCTTTGGAAGCAAGAAGAATACGTCTTATTCTAAGATACAGACACGTGCCATTCCGAATTTACCAAGTAAGGTGCTGTATATTTGACGTTATATCATCAGACCATTTCCACATTTCACAATTCCTCTTTCTGGACTAAAATTGTGATCTTGTGGTTTTGTGAGGCTGTATATATATATATCAAAGTAAAAAAGGAAGCAGAGGAATTGTGATTTCTGAGTAACATTTTACTGTGGTATTATCAGAACATTACTGGACAATTACTCGAAATTCATTAGACTACGTTTCTTAAAAGGTGAGTTCATAATATCAGAAAGAATAATAGCATATAATGAGATACATACATGGGGGTCATTGTACTATGTGGGAACACAAAGAGGTCTTTATATAGTGTGAAGGCAAAAGGAGGTCATTATATTGTGTATGGGGCAATAGGGGTCCATTCTGTGGGGACATACATATATGGTCAAAGATCCCTTCAGGGGGGCAACACGGTGGCTCAGTGGTTAGCCTTGCAGTGCTGGAGTCCTGGGCTCGAATCCCGCCAGGAACAACATCTGCAAGGAGTTTGTATGTTCTCCCTGTGTTTTGCGTGGATTTCCTCCCATTTTAAAAAGACATACTAATAGGAGAAACAAATGTACATTATCATCCCTATATGGGGCTCACAATCTACATTAAACAAACAAAACAAAAAACAAAAAGATCCCTTCAGGTATCACTTGTGAGGCTGCAGTTTATCGGGCGGTGATAATTTGTTTAATATGTGGTCTCCGGCATGTATAACAATGCTGAGGTTCCATGATCTCACCTACATTTTTTTTTTGCGGTACTGTTTGAGGGTCACTGCATGGTTAGAGCGCTATGAGTTTTTAGCTTTTATTATTGCTTTTAATGGATTTTCCGGTAATACAAAAAAAATGATTGTAGTATAGTGCATCTTACATAACGTTCTGGTTTGCAAGTATATTTACATTTTTGGATTTGTTTAGTACATCTCTTATTTTAATATGGGATGTTGCCCACTGTCTGTCTGTCTGTATATCTAAAGTTGATTTATTTAAACAGCATAAATGCACTTCATTTGTTTAGCTTTATTTCTTATATACTTAGGATTTTCATGCCGGATCCTTGAGGCTTTCAGAGTTAATACACACTACAGCAATGAATTTGCTATGTACTATTTATCTAGTGTGGTGTTCCTTGGACCCCGTGTCTTCTGCTGAACCATTATTGTGTTAGAGTCTGGGTCCACCAGAGGATCCTCAGATACTTTAGATGTTAGGATATGTTTAACAACAACCATTTCCAGTAACCACCAGCAAATCTGTGAATGAAGGTATAATATACAATGTAATGCAGGATGAGTGCAGAAAAAGAAATTTTATATATATATATATATATATATATATATATATATATATATATATATATGATAGACATATCCATAGTATATAATATGTACGATATATATGGGCCTGGATGTCTTTCTTGAAGAGAAAAAATAACAGATTATGGGTTCTAGATTTTAAGGACATGTTGAGCCAGGGTTTTTTTATTGACTGCCAGATTGGAGTCGGGAAGCAATTTTTCCCCTGAAATAGGGCAAGTGGCATGAGCCTCATGGGTTTTTTTTTTCCTTCTCCTGGATCAACACTGTGCAGGATTGTAGGGTTATCAGTTGGACCTGATGGACTAATGTCTTTATCCAACCTCATCTACTATGTAACTATGTTGGCCTGACTCTGCACCCAGATATCGGTTTATAAGAATAAACTGAGTAGTTTCTCAAATAATGTACTGAGTAAATTATACTGATGCATAGTCGCTGTGATGTTGTATGATGAGTATATGCATGAAGTACATTGAGTATATTGTGCCATGCCAGGGTGACATGGCAGCCCACCCAACTCAGGGGGCTACCAGGGGATTCACTTGTTCACCTGTGGGCTAATATATCTACAGTATATTTGGAAGTATAGGAAACCATCCTGACAGGAGAATACAGTGTTTACTTTTGTAAGTAAAACAAACCTCAGATATGCTCTTATGTATATGATTTATTCATACATATGTATTACATGCTCTGTATAATGTAAGATTATATATATATATATATATATATATATATATATATATATATATATATATATAATTATTGTATACATTATTCTAGGGGAATGTGTGTAGGAAAGTGTGCCCGCTGTACTGGACTCTCTCTCATGTTACTGGCTATGTTCTCTATTGCTGCAAACCTTTTCCTCATCTTCCCCAACCTTGATGGGTCATACCTCAAAAGACAACAGATCAGTCGCTATGCCACGTCTATGTCAGGAGTTTGGGCAGGAGGACTCATGGTAAGTTGTGTTGGTTGGCTTGTGAAAGTTACATTTGTATGTAGATTTCTGGTTACATAAATCACAGTATTTCATTATGTTAAAAAGAATGATAAGAAAATAAATCATATTTCTAATGTCATAAATGTGAAAGTTTGGATGTTTGTTACTCAATCACTCAAAAAACGCTGAACGGATTTGGATGAAATTTCTCACATAGATAGTAGTATTACCCTCGATTAACACATAGGCTACTTTTTATCCTGGTAAATGACATGGCTTCATAACTGTTATGAATTTATGTTCATTTACTATATTAAACTACTCTTGCCGGCAGCAGGCAATGTAAACACACAGCTAACACTGAGTCCATTGTGTCCAAGCATCTGCATAATATCTGATCTGCATAAGTGTTCTGTGTCCTGTAGGTAGCGTGCTGACATGGGAAAACACCTTTAATCCAAATTGGCAGTTTGCCAATTTTAAACATGCTGGGAAAAAGAAAATCTAATTTGTCGCAAAATTAAAAAAATGAGAGCTATGAAGGTATCCAGAAGTCAGCAGAGTTCTCCTCAGGCACGGAGGTGAGGAGGATTGTGCAAGCTAGGCATCAAGCAGCTCTCAGAGCAGCTGAAGTGCCGGAGCAGGTGGATCATTGACACCAACAACACACTCATTATATGGCATCTCAGCAAGCTGCTGAGATGCTGGAACAATCACAGGTACAGTGCAAGGAACAAGTTCAGCAGCAGGCCAGCTTGAGAGCTGCCGAAACACCGGAGCAGACGGATCATCAACGCCAATAACACCCTTATTAAATGGCGTCCCAGCTATCTGCTGAGATGCCGGAACAATCACAGGCACGGTGCAAGGAACGAGCTCAGTGGCAGGCCAGCTTCAGAGCTGCCAAAACACAGCAGCAGTTGAATCATTGATTGCAGTAATTTGCTGAATATAGACGGCTCATCGATGCCAACAACATGCAGACGAAGTCGCGGGCAGAGGCTAGCGATTAATAAAAGTAGGCAGGAGATAGCCTGGTCTCTACTGGTTATTGGTCTGCAGGATTTTTTGCATGTTCCAACCTTGCCGAAATCTTACAGAAAAGACAATAATGGGATATTTTCAGCAAATTTATTCAATTTTCAGTTAGAGGACGAGGACTTACTAGTCTTTATGACCTACCTTAGATAAGGCAGAATTTCAGCATAAAACAAAGTAGGATCAAAGGCAACAAGACGATCAAAACCCCAATTAGATTAGGTTTCTCTTATGCTGGATGTTGCAAAAGTGACAGAATCTGCAACGGAGCCTCCTAATTAAAGGGGTTGTTCAGTTTCATACAAATATTGAAATACAAATGTTAATGTTTGTATAATGAAAAGTTGTACAATTTTACAATATAGTTTCTATGAGTTCCTCATGGTTTTCTAGATCTCTGCTTGCTGTAAATTATTCTGCTTACTTCTAGTGGATAAAAATCAGTGCATGGTCATGTGATGAGAACACAGGTGTACTGCGCATTATGGTCACAGCACAGTTATCAGACACCTGCCTAGTAATGATCTGTGCACCTGTCACATGACCATGGACTGTATATCACATGACCATGGACTGTATATCACATGACCATGGACTTTATATCACATGACCATGGACTGTATATCACATGACCATGGACTTTATATCACATGACCATGGACTGTATATCACATGACCATGGACTTTATATCACATGACCATGGACTGTATATCACATGACCATGGACTTTATATCACATGACCATGGACTGTATATCACATGACCATGGACTTTATATCACATGACCATGGACTTTATATCACATGACCATGGACTGTATATCACATGACCATGGACTTTATATCACATGACAATGGACTGATTCTTATCCACTGAAAGTAAACAATGAATGAGAACAAGCAGAGATCTAGAAACCGTGACTAGCTGATACAGAAAGTATATTGGAAAATTGTATAACATTTGTCTGTCAATATTTGTCTGAAACTGGACGACCCTAGAACTAGGATTACGTTTCATGCACATTTGCAGTTGTAAGGGATCAACAAATGTGATCTTTTCTATGTGTGCAATTGGTATGTCTGTGTTGTATGTTTGAAGTCTAGGGGGGCTTTATGCTCCATTACTCCCTGCTAATTTATATATTAGACTTTGTTATCTTGTCTATTACACCTTTGATGCCATGTTATGTGTCTGTCTTTACCTATCTATTCTGCTGAGGATGACTTGTAGAAAAACTAAACAAAAAGGGCTTTAGATAAATGTTGTGTATCGCTGTTCAGTCCTATTAATCTCAGACAAGTCTCAATTGTAGGGACAGGTCTTTAGTCTATGTATTAGGGCCCCTTCACACGGCGTAAGCGCTCGGCTCATTCCGAGCCGTACACGCGAGCGCTTCTAAACACTTCCCATTCACTTCAATGGGAGCGCTCGTAAAGCCGGCTTTACGCGTGCTCCCATTGAAGTGAATGGGAAGTGTTTAGAAGCGCTCGCGTGTATGGCTCGGAATGAGCCGAGTGCTTACGCCGTGTGAAGGGGCCCTGTATCGCTTGACTATACAATTCATAGAGTCGTTAGTTATTAATAATAATATTATCATCTGACTCCTAGGTGCTTCTGGCCAGTGTACAAATCACCATGACTGGCTTTAAAGTGGAAAGGTTGTCTTGCTGTGGACCTCGCTGTGATGTAAGTAGTGGGGGACCTTAGGCTTATTAATCACTTCATGAGTTATGTCCTATGAATGACCAGTCTGAATACTAGTTTAGCCCTCAGCCTCTTTCTATATGACCGGACATATGGTATATGACAAATGGGAAAGAACCAAGATCATATGTAAATTTACAAATGTGAAAATACTGAGAAACAGAAGGGGCAGAACTTACCAGAGTTTAGGATTATGGATACTCTAGAACAGCTTTATTAAAAAATCTGTCTGACTTTTGTGGGTCCTCCATTTCCACCAGGTATGCCCCCACCCCATACAGTATGCCATCACCGCAGCCATTACCACTGAATATTCACTACTGTCACTTTGGTAAAAGGAAAATGTTTGTTTTGGTACCGTGTTAGCCAGTGGTTATGAAATATATATATAAAAAAAAACTTTGCAAGTCTTCAGTAGGTGATACCTTTTTTTAATGGCTAACTCATAATGATGACAGAATATGACGTTTCGAAGCTTCCTCAGAGCTCCTTCTTCAGATATATCTAAAAACACTTTCTAGAGGCTGCATATTTATAACTGGACACAGGGGTAGGATTACAGGAGGGAGGGGGGAAGAGGCTTATTACTATATACTTATAACAACAAACAATCAATTGCCAGATCCCAGGTTCCTATCTTAATGGCTGTCTTAGTTCAGTAATCTGTATAGAAAGACATAAACCCACGTGAAACGTTCATTCCATTGTCCAGCGTCTTGAATAGGGTCATGGGCTTGTACTCATAAATCAGTCGCTGTTTCCTTGATTTAAAGTTCCCTTTTAAGATCAAGATTTTCATGTGATCGGTGATGTTATGATCTTCCTGGCAGAAATGTTTTGGCACGGGAAGATCAGTTCTCTGTTGTTTGATTGTATGGCGATGTGAATTAATTCTCATTCTGAGTTTCTGTCCAGTCTCTCCAACATACAGATTTTCAGTGGAACATTTGGTGCAAATGATCAAATACACCACATTAGGTGTGTTACAGGTGAACGTTCCTGGGACTTTATATTCCCTGTTAGAGTTTGGTATCTCTATCCTGTCGGTGGTCAGTATGTGGAGGCAGGTCTTGCACCTCTTCTGTCCACATGGAAATGTTCCTTTGTTAGTTGGAGGTGACAGTGAGCTGCTAATAACCATATTCCTGAGGTTTGGTGGCTGTCTGTAGCACAGGAGTGGGGGGTCTGGAAATATGGATTTTAGACGGTTGTCTTTTTGCAGTAGTGGATGTAATTTGCGTGTGATTCCTCTCAGCGTCTCCAGGTGGGGGTTATATGTGACGACCAGGGGCACCCGATTGTTTTCCTGTTTGGTATTGTATTTTAATAACTCCGATCTTGGTATTCTGGTGGCCCTGGTGATTTGGTTATCAACTGATCTTGGATGGTAACCCTGCCTCAAGAATGTGTTTTTGAGGCCCCCAAGGTGTTCGTCTCTATCTGCAGGGTTTGAACATATGCGATGGTATCTGATGGCTTGGCTGTATACAATGGAGTTCTTTATGTGTTTAGGATGAAAGCTATCCCATCTTAGGTAGGTAGGGCAGTCAATTGGTTTCCGATACAGCGATGTCTCAATTTTGTTGTCCTGTATCTTAATGACTGCGTCCAGGAAGTTTATTTCAGAGAAGGAGTGATTGAGCGTCAGGTTGATGGTGGGATGGAACTGGTTGAATTGTTCATGGAAGGTTTTCAGCTGTTTCTCAGACCCGGTCCAAACAATTAGGATATCATCAATGAAGCGATAGTAGGCCATAGGTCTGATGGTGCAGGTGGATAGGAAGTCACTCTCAAGCTTGGCCATGAAGAAATTAGCGTACTGCGGCGCCATTTTGCTCCCCATTGCGGTGCCGGTCCGTTGTAAATAGATGCAGTCACCAAAGGAGAAGTAATTGTGAGTGAGGATGAATTTTGTCAGTTTCACCACTAATTCAGCATTCATACCTCGCTTTTCCATGAAAAACTGGCAGGCGTTTATACCGTCCTGGTGTGGGATGTTGGAGTACAGGGATTCTACATCCATGGTGGCCAGGATGGTTCCATCTGGAAGGGGACCTATAGTGGATAGTTTATTTAATAGGTCTGTGGTGTCCTGAAGGTAGCTGGCTGTATCCTTCACTAAGGGTTTAAGAGTCCCCTCCACCCATCCAGAGATCTGTTCAGTGAGAGTCCCAACACATGAGATGATCGGTCTCCCTGGGTTCCCAGGTTTGTGCAGTTTTGGAAGCATATAAAAAGTCCCTGTCCTAGGGCTTGCTGGTATGAGGCTGCTTAGGCTTATTGCTCCATCAGATAGGCCGGAGATCACCTTTTTCAGTTTTTTGGAGTATTCCACTGTGGGGTCTGAATCCAATTTGGAGTAGTAGTGTGTGTCAGTCAGTTGTCTGTGTGCCTCCTGTATGTAGTCTGATGTGTTCATCATGACTATAGCGCCACCCTTGTCCGCTGGTTTAATGATGATGTCTTTGTTATTTCTCAGGGATTGTATGGCACTTCTACAGCATCAAGAGTAAAATCCAAATGGAGATTAAAACAAAATGGAACAATATCTGAGTATTGGCTGGCTATGGGAGAGATCTTGATCTATAGATTTATAAGAAAACATGCAGGCTACCTATATCTGGAACTTTAACAATGCATATTTTGATGACTTAATAGCAACACCTCAGGCCAGTGTCAGGCTGGGATATCTAAGGTTTACCAATTGATTCTAGGTGCCTATCCAACTGCCATAAAAAAGTCATGCCACTTTATAGGGGCAGCACAGTGGCTCTGTAGTTAGCACTGTAGCCTTGCAGCGCTGGAGTCCTGGGTTTGAATCCTGCCAAGGACAACACCTGCAAGGCATTTGTATGTTCTCCCTGTGTTTGTGTGTATTTCCTCCCATACTCCAAAGATATACTGATAGGGAAAAACATAGATTGCTCACAGTCTACATTTTAAAAAACAACTCATGCTACTTTCTGACTCCATTAGATTTATCATCATTTACACCAGTTTTCTGCTGTCCCTGGTTCCTGCTCCGGATGCACTGTTGTGATGTCATGTGTACCGGGAGCAGGAAGCAGACATGTAAGTAATGTGCTAATTCCACTGTATGGGGGGAGGGGGGCACAAGTGGTCCATACAGTGGTCCCTTCACTAGTCCCTCCATACAGTAGCCCCTTCATTGGTTTCCCCAATACAATTGCTCCTTCACTGGTCCCCATGAGGGACCAGATGGTGTCATTATATTATATGGGAGCAGTGATGGCGTCCAAAATTCTGTTGGGGGGACATTAAAGTTTGTGGTGATAAAGGGTTCAAGCACTCAGTAACATGCAAACATAGTTTTATCCATATGCAATCCAATATACGATGGTTAATTGTGACTTTTCAGCCCACGTTGGACCTTCATCAGACTATCAAATTGTCAAAATAAGGAGAGTAGAGGAACCAGTATATAGGAAGAGGAGACTCACAATGGCTCCCATTGTGAGACCAAAGATGGCTGTGTTGCCCTGCTATTCCTTGAGGGGTTCTGCCATTATGAACACTTATCCCTAACCACAGGACAGGAGTTGTGTCTAATCACTGAGGCCCAAATGCTGGGTCTCCCAGTGATCTCGAAAGTCTCCATAAAGCTTCCTTGTGAATATAGGGTCAGCGAGCTTGTGTGAATTCGCTACTGTGTGGATCTGCTAGTGATTACAACCTTGGCAGCCCCATGGCAGTGAATGGAACACGAGTAACACAAGCTCACTGGTATTCCATTCACAAGGAGACATTAGGGGGACTTCCGGTCAAACCATCCTTCAGATCATTGGGGAACCCATTGATCAAACCCCAGCGATTGGACACTTGTCCCCTGTCCTGTGAAAAGGGATAAGTGTCCACAACAGACACTTACATAATGTAAGTGAAAGGAGCCACAAAGGGACCCTGATGGTGCTGATGCTGCAACTTCTATTGAATAAGATTGAGCAGTGCTGGAATATAGAAATACCAGACACTATTAGTAATGATATCCTAAGTTACCACATTATTATTATTATTATTATTATTATTATTATTATTACTACTACTATTATTTTTCTTTTTTCAGATGCTTCTATCTGGTATTTCTTCCTTGGTGGCTTTGCTTGGAGCTGCAATTTCTCTTTCAATCTCTGTCACTGGGTTATTCAATGGTCCCTACTGCTTGTTCCAAGTGGATGATGGAGGAGCACAGAAATGGGGCTATCTTAAATTCAAACCCTTGAAGAACAGGTAAGTTGCATTAAGTTAAATAGTATGTATCTATATAGCAACCCATATGCAAATGCCCAAAGTACTGCAATGAGACTGTGCAAGTGGCTTGTCCTGGACATACCCATGACTTATGTGAATATGCATCCCTAATACTAGGTTCACATTAGCATTCAAGTTTTGGTCATTTGGGACTCCATGGGGACCCAAAAGATGGAGACCCTGGCTGTTTAAAAAGTGGTTACAAGTGGAAACATGAAATAGTCTATAATGGGGTCCGTCGGGTTTCTGCCCGGTTTCAGTATAGAACTGGTAGAGAGAAAAATCTTCTTTGCAGGACTTTTCTCTCCGCTGGTTGTAAGCGGATTCTGCAGAGTCTCCAGCCTTAGTCATAGCACCAGTAAAATAGATTGAAGATGGGATACAGAACCTAGTAGAAGCTATTGTCTTATTTATTACATTTTACATTGTTACTATAAAAGCCTTGACTGTGCAGAGGACTGCTGCACCTTCTATATAAACTGAGATGTGGAATCTATTACTGTATATGTGAGATGCAGACGCTTGGTAACCATATCATCATATAACTATAGCAGCACTGTCTTGTCCTATATAAAATATTGTAACCATACATTAAATTAACAACTTTCTCTTTCCCGCCTTGTAGCTCGGCGATCTTGTTTCTGGAAACTTCCTCCTGGAGCAGCGACTGTATTGAACCTCCACACATTGAGGCCTGGCATTCCAGTTTCTTCATTCTCCTGTCCTTGTGCAATATTTTACAGATCAGTTTGTGTCTCTCCCAGATGGTTAATGCGTTTTTTGGAGTGTTGTGTGGACACTGCGACCAGAAAAAGGTATGTGAGCTAGGTTTTTTCTTACTATGAGTCCTGGTTATCATATGGCCATGAAGACTAATTTAGAGGTCTCTGTGGCCTTTGGCAAAGCACTGGTGACATATGTGAGTGATGTCACCAGACCATCTACAGTGACCCCTGAGACCACTGACTCGTATATTATTACCAGTGGTGGCCACCAAATATACAGATGGTTATTGCTACAAAATCCACAAATTTTCATTGGTGCAGATTTGATATATGAGAATTACGTTAAGACCTAACCTCACTTTTTAAAGTCAATAATACCCTATGCATATCCCATGCATAATGCCCTTGCTGCATCTACCTGTTCGGGCTCATGTACACAAGCATTCGAGTGTATTGCACTGCAAACTTGGCTCCATATTGGAACAGCACACTTGGTCGTGTACATGGAGCCTAAGAGCTTTAGCGATGAGCTGGCAGACATTTCCCATCTAGAGTTCCCATTTATCAGGCAGCTTGTACCTCATTATATATTAGGTGCACCCTCCTCATTGTAAATCTGCCCCATTATGTTTCTTGGGGATGCTGTCTTCATGATGTATCATATCAACTTATATCAGGATCAGCACAGCGTGTAACCATCGGGTTACTTATATGTCATTTATTTCAGCAGGGGGTGCATGGGTTAAAACATTGAGAAATACCGACATAGAACAAGAACCCAACATCTGACACTTTACATTATGTAGTCTCTCAAGATGGTGAACAAAGTCCTCTTTTGCCGTCTTGTTTTAGAGGTGCATGGTGACGGGCAGGATTAGGAGGCAGGTTCTGGATGACTTCATATAATGTAAACATGCTGAATGATATCTGCTCATAGGGAGATGTTATACCATTTTCATAAAGACATGCAAAGACAATTAAAGGGGTAGACCCTGGTGCTCCAAGTTCTTCAGTCCGTAACTCTATATAAGCAAGGTCAGAGTAGGCGCTTGGTCCTTCATAGATAATCCAAGGGCTTGTCCAGCTATCGGCATCTTTAGGGTATGGGCTGAGGTAAACGCCAAGATTCACACGGATCCGAGAGTTAGTTGGGTGGGAGTACAAGACCCAAGTAGGCAACTGGAATTGGTAGCCAGTCTTAGAAACTCTTTTTTGTACTTGCAAGTCTTTTGACTCAGATAATAATTGTACCCTATTATCCCTGTTGTCTATGCCGGTTGCCTTCCCTTTTGACTGTTTGTGAAGCATTATCATGCAGATATTGCTCTGTACTTTTAGTTGGTGGTGTTCTAGACTGTTCCCACCATTGTGAAGCTGTTGATGTACACTTTTAGTTCCTATGTATGATGTCTTGGCCACGTTGGCTGCATTCAGAGGCTGCTGTGGTAGTGAATTTTTCACACTAACTCTCGATAGAAATTGTAGTGGTGCAGGAAAACCAACAACACTCCCATGGCATCCACTAGCTGTCTCCACCAGCTTCTCCACTAGTTGACCTTGCTGGAAGGCAATACCATTATCAGAACTCAGGGCTTGGACTCTGAATCCT
The DNA here is from genome assembly GCF_031893055.1 of Leptodactylus fuscus. Taxonomy (NCBI): domain Eukaryota; kingdom Metazoa; phylum Chordata; class Amphibia; order Anura; family Leptodactylidae; genus Leptodactylus; species Leptodactylus fuscus. The sequence continues at coordinate 196,902,132 of NC_134267.1, read as the reverse complement.
AAAGAGCTTCTGGCATTGCAATACAAGACATTGCTGCCATCTTCCTCATCCACCGATACTAGCTGGCACTCAATCGTTTGCAGGTTTGGGACCAGGTCTCCAAATGTCCAAGTCTTCCCATGATCATCACTGCGGAAGGCAAATGCTCTTGGGGTAGTATGACAGAGTTTCCCAAAGCAGTTTCTGTATTCTATGTGATAGGTGTAGGCAGGTAAAAGGAGACGACCGGTTTTTAGCTGGATGCCATGTCCTGGTCCCAAGGCAAAGGTTGCCCACTCTGTACATAAAAAAATAATGGACAGTTACAACAATGGAATCATCCCAGTCTTTATAGAGACACCAACAGGTTAATATTCTCAATATCAGTGATCATTCCCTCCCATATGGGCAATAACAAGACTAAAATGGGAACAATAGATGCAAATAGAGCAGATAAAAATAGCTATTCATCGCATTGTGCGCTATAGCCGCTTGCTCTGAATACTTCTTTATAGAGGAACTGAGAGCCACAATGTGAAAATTGATTTTTACCAAATTATCATTTAAAGGTGCCCTCTAGGAAATCCAGGTAATGGACATATAATGCTAACGCTCCAGCAATATACTAACTGTGTAACAACGCAGATGCATCTATACAAGCGGGGTCATGTGATCACCAGTCTGACCACCAGCTCAAGGCATGCTTGTGGTCAATTGCCTATGTGTGAGTGGTGTAAGACATGCCAGACTTAATAACTTGCCCAATACATGTTTATGCTCATTCAAACTTTTTGTTAATTTGTGACTAACTTACAACTTTTTATAATTTAAAATTTTTTCCTAAGTGATGTGTACTAAGAGAAATTGATCACTTTATTAAAACATTTATTGGGATCCTGAGGTTAGACACTATACTCATACATGTCTTTTTTGGTTTGTTTTACCTTTTAGTGATTCTCCAATGACCCTCTGAGTCAAATCCGTGACATCGCTCCATGTCCTGCCCTGGTCTGAGCTTGTTACGTAACACAGTCTTGTTAGGTTATGGCCGGTGTTGATCTGGTACTGTTCTGTGGTCCTGCCATAGACAGCAATGAAGAAAAGGAAGATCTGTCCGGTAAAGTCATCATAGACTGGACAAGGGTTCATTGATCGGTGTCCAGGCAAGTGGGCTCTCTCCACGGCAAACATATCCTCCCACTGCAGGAAGACACGATAAGCCTTTATTTATTTGTATATATTTACTATTATATATAACTTAATGTGGTTTTTCACATCCATGACCACGTCTGAATTTGTAGACAATTAGGGTTGAGCGATCGTGTTCGGAAAAGATCGGATTCTGATCGGCGATCGAGAAAATTTCACGATCGCCATCGGAATTCCGAACACAATCTTTTTATGTGGGATCGAGATCGGTGATTTTTCCCACAATTCATTGCTTAGCCTTCACACTGAGTATATGCTGTATATTCAGTGTGAAGGCTCCGCTGCAGTTCCATAGGAATGAATGGAAGCAGCCGACACACAGCCTTAACTCCCTGCGCGCCAGCTGCCTCCATTCATTCGAATGGAAGGCTAAACTAAATCTCTAGCAGCTACTTACCTCTAGAGATGGCTGCTCCAGTGCCCTCCTTCTTCTTGCCTCGCTGCCCCGCCTCCCAGGTTAGTGTTTAAATTGCTAGGTAGGCGGGGCTTGTGGCTCAGAGTGTGGGCAGGGAGACGTGACGTCTCCCCTCCCAGTACCCGCCCATACTCTCCTAACCGGCCCACACTCTCCTAACCTGGAAGGGAGGGGGCAGCGAAGGAAGAAAAGCAGCGTGGAGCAGCAGCGAGGCGAAGAATGAAGGCACGGGGCACAGGACCAGCCATCTCTGGAGGTGAGTGGACACCAGGGGGTAGGATTGCTTTTAAAATCCGATCTCCGATTAATAAAAAAATCCCATTGACTTGCATTGGGATCGGAATTGGGATCAAGATCGGGTTCGAATGATAAATGATCGGAAATCGGATTTTAAAATCGATCCTGAAAAGTCAAGATCAGCTCACCCCCATAGACAATACAAAAAGTTAAACCTTTTTACAAAAATAAATAGTTTACAAATTTGAGTTTTATGGATTTTTTTTCTAACCACTTTAGTAGTGACAGTGTTTTGTCTTGATAATTTGTCAATGGATACAGTCATAAACCCAGGAACGCTCTAATGTCTGGCACTTGTCAGAAAGTCAGCCATGATTTATTTAGCAAGTAAGGACACTTCATGTATTAGAAGATAATCTTGCCACGATAAGAAAAATCATGGCTGTGTTTCTGACCATAGAAAGTATAACTATTTATTGTCTTCACATTTAAACAGGGTTGTGTTCATGGGAAAACCCTTTAAGGAAATGTTATGTTAATTCATATTACTCTTCATGTTGTTATGTTAATAACATATCAGACTAGTTTTGCTTCTGAACTCTGCTGGATAAGATGGCAACTGGGAGCCACATTCCTCTTTGGGACCTTTCACCACCTCTGCCAAGTCCAAATTTTTGTATCATTTAAGAGCCACTACTACTCTGATTCTGGCACAGTTTGACTTTTTGCACTAGCCCCTATCAAAATCAATGCTTTTTTTTATGGTGCCTAATATACTATTTAGGGTCTGTACTGTTAGATGGGTGGGGTTAAGCAGGAGCAGACAAGGGGTGTGATTCTGACCTCCGACATTAGCTGCCTCTGATTGGGGCTCTGAATCATACCCCTTACCTGCTCCTGCCTGACACCACCCACCTGAGAGTAGAGAGCCTAAGTAACGTATCAGGCACTATAAGTTACTGCATAAATTGCTTGAGAATGGTGGGGGCAACAGAAAAAAATGCATCTGCACTGAAATCAGTGGATCAGTGCCTATAAGCTGATGCTAAGAACTGGAGTTGGTGGAGGTAGTGAAAGGTCCTCTTTAATCCAAATGTAACTGTCTACGGTGCAGCAATTTTTTCTAGCTCAATTCAACATACAATAAATTATTTATGGATATCTGAAGTTCCTTGTATTGCTTTCTGGACTTCTTTTTTTATCTAACAAATAATATCTTGAACTATTTTCATTATGCCAGGTAGACTACTAGAGTATCTGTCTGAAATGTCCCGCTCTCTGCAGCTCACTTATCAAATTTGCATAGATTAGTACAGAATGAGCAGAGTCATTTCGCTATCATTGAAGGATTGATGAGTTACAGCAACCCTCAAAAATAATATGTCAGCACTCCGCCTCATTAGTGGTGCGCCCCTGTATACTAGAATATTAGTGGTAAGAAAAAAATATTGTCATACAGCATAATGGTTATTTTAGAGCACGTCAATAAAAGGAAATTGTCAAGCCCCCTAAACTTACCAAACCGGCTGTAGGATGTCATGATTTGGAGGAAAGTTTCTGAAACCAGTTTTCAGAGAACTCGACCAGGTTTCTCTTAAGAATTTCCCACAGGAGAATGAAAGTGCTAGATATTTACTTAGTGAAACTATGCGGCATGTCCCTACACTTAATAGTAGTGTGTTACTAGTTCTAGTGTTAGATAAACTCCCATAGACAAACATGTAGATTTATTGGAACCACAGTATTTTAATCATCCTTCAGGGTTTGGACAAAATCATCAGCACACTCCTATTATTACATTTAACTCTAGCATAGGTTCCATCACAGATAATTTTCAGTGTCATAACTTGTAGTGCTGTTGACAGACTTTATTACTTGTGCTGTTATAAAAATTTGTTTATTTGTATTAAGGGTTTGATATGTTAAATCTGAATGTCAAAGGGTACTGATGTGATGTATGACTTAGACTGAATTGATGTTTATAATAAGGGCTACTGGTAAGCAAAACATGTGCAGAGAGAAGCAACTATGGTCAAAAGTCAAAGCTTGACCTGAGGGACAGTAGAGCACTTCATTGAATTGTTAGCAAATGCTACAAAACTACAGCTCCTCAAATTATTGTAGAACGAAATGCAACTTTAAGGGTGCCAGTAGCAGTGACAACAGTCAGTTGTGTAACAAAGATGATATCTATGGAGGTGCTGCAATAGGAAAACTAAAATCTAGCTTTGACTTTCAACCACAGCTTCCTATGTCAATGTTACTGCCAATATTTTGCCAGTCTTTGCATACTGAGGTTTGATCTTAGAAGGGGTAGACTTTTATACACCAATCAACTCGGCAACACAGTCACAGATGTCCCTTTCAGTTGTACACAATTGGTCCCTGGAACTGTCAAGTTTGACATATCAAGCCACTGAAACAAATAAGCAGATTTTTAGACCAGCGCAAGTAATAAAGTTTTTCAAAACCAATATAAGCTAGGAGACTGATGGAAAAAGAAAGATGCATATGGGTGATGACAAGTGTGTCAGGAAAAGTTTGACTTGACTATTTAATTGGGATGCTGTAGTTATTTTGTCCAACCCCTGTATGTGTAGCATCAAGGTGTTCATGTGCATGTGGTCGTTGTTTGCTAATAGTGCAACTGTCTACTGTCTAAAAATTTGCATATAAAACACTTTGTATAAAGAGCTGACATCTTTGCAACTTTTAGTTACACCCCAAAAATCTAAACTCTATCAGAAATTGACAATGTGCACACACTCCTGACCTCTACGTAGCTGTGGTAAAGTATGCCACGACGTAATACAAGTAGGTTAGCATGGGCATCGTCAGCGCTCAACCTCTCTTCAGCGAACGCCAACAGAGTCGACCAACGTGGGATGTAGAGAAGTGCTGGTATACGGTAGGTCACACCATTCTTCTCTGTCTCAAACAGCACTGTACGAGAGGGAATATGACGGGAACCCATAAAAACTAAAAGGGGTAAGAGAAAGTACTGTTAGTAAAATATAGCTTTATATATAAATATATGACATTGTCCTTCCTTAGACTTTTTGATATGTGTATCATGAGATGACCAGCTTTTCAAAACAGCATGACTTCACAATATTCTGTTATTCTGTCATTCTGTTGGGTATGTATCCTGTATGTGTTTTTTTGTAGAAGATTTCTTTGCAGCAGTCACCTCGGCCCCCAGAAATCGGACATGTTTTCCCTGGGCCCTGTCCTATAAATAGGGCATAAGTGTCCATAATGTCACAACCTCTTTATCTCCCCCTTTAATGATCTCCCAGACATATACACTCACCGGCCACTTTATTAGGTACACCTGTCCAACTGCTCGTTAACACTTAATTTCTAATCAGCCAATCACATGGCGGCAACTCAGTGCATTTAGGCATGTAGACATGGTCAAGACAATCTCCTGCAGTTCAAACCGAGCATCAGTATGGGGAAGAAAGGTGATTTGAGTGCCTTTGAACGTGGTATGGTTGTTGGTGCCAGAAGGGCTGGTCTGAGTATTTCAGAAACTGCTGATCTACTGGGATTTTCACGCACAACCATCTCTAAGGTTTACAGAGAATGGTCCGAAAAAGAAAAAACATCCAGTGAGCGGCAGTTCTGTGGGCGGAAATGCGTTGTTGATGCCAGAGGTCAGAGGAGAATGGCCAGACTGGTTCGAGCTGATAGAAAGGCAACAGTGACTCAAATAGCCACCCGTTACAACCAAGGTAGCCAGAAGAGCATCTCTGAACGCCGCACAGTACGTCGAACTTTGAGGCAGATGGGCTACAGCAGCAGAAGACCACACCGGGTGCCACTCCTTTCAGCTAAGAACAGGAAACTGAGGCTACAATTTGCACAAGCTCATCGAAATTGGACAATTGAAGATTGGAAAAATGTTGCCTGGTCTGATGAGTCTCGATTTCTGCTGCGACATTCGGATGGTAGGGTCAGAATTTGGCGTCAACAACATGAAAGCATGGATCCATCCTGCCTTGTATCAACGGTTCAGGCTGGTGGTGGTGGTGTCATGGTGTGGGGAATATTTTCTTGGCACTCTTTGGGCCCCTTGGTACCAATTGAGCATCGTTGCAACGCCAAAGCCTACCTGAGTATTGTTGCTGACCATGTCCATCCCTTTATGACCACAATGTACCCAACATCTGATGGCTACTTTCAGCAGGATAATGCGCCATGTCATAAAGCTGGAATCATCTCAGACTGGTTTCTTGAACACGACAATGAGTTCACTGTACTCCAATGGCCTCCACAGTCACCAGATCTCAATCCAATAGAGCATCTTTGGGATGTGGTGGAACGGGAGATTCGCATCATGGATGTGCAGCCGACAAATCTGCGGCAACTGTGTGATGCCATCATGTCAATATGGACCAAAATCTCTGAGGAATGCTTCCAGCACCTTGTTGAATCTATGCCACGAAGAATTGAGGCAGTTCTGAAGGCAAAAGGGGGTCCAACCCGTTACTAGCATGGTGTACCTAATAAAGTGGCCGGTGAGTGTATATAGTCAATATTCGGTTGGCATCTGGTTAACATAAAAATGAGATACAAACAAAAGGCCATTTTCTGATGACACATTCCCTTTAATGAAATTAAAGCCATGGTAAGAGTGGACCCATCTGTATATGAGAGCATTCTCTGTTATATGGGCATGGACACTTGCACAGCGCAATCGTTGCATTTCTTTACAAGTGCATTAAAATTTTTCATATGCAATATTGTGTTACCCTGAACATGTATACTGTATTCATTACACTCCTATTATCATCTTATGTTTTATATATTTACCGTGTTCCTATTATCATCCAGTGGCTTACACTTTATTTTATATTAGAACATTTGTGATTGAAAGTCTTAAGCAGTATTCCTAAGATTTCAACAATCCATAGGGAAGTTGATATATAGGGATCCTACTGCTTGGACCCCCTTTTCAAGATCGATTGAGACATGTATACATACAAAAGATCAGTTGTATCAATTCTGTTCCAACTCCATCATCAACATGTTATAATATACCAACAAGCAGTGGGAATAAAGAGTGAAAAAAACATCAGCGCATTTTGGAATTTTATGACTTGACAATAACACCAATCACACAGTATTACACTTGTATCACTTCCTATCATGTATTTATGCCTTTAATATGTCATGTTTCTTACAATCGGTTGTTCTCCATTTGGCCAAAAGTTCCGTACAAAACAATTTGACCTGTTCATAGACTGGACATATCCCCAAATAGCCGCTGTAGTCAGAATCATTTTGTGTTATGATTTCTTATTCCTTTAATCTTACTTGCTACCTGCAGAGAGAGATTTATTGCACCTTGTGCTCCGCATAGTCCTTACAGACAATCTTGAATTCTTGCCTATCTTCACCTAAGGTCATTCAGAAAGTCTTCCATTTCACACTTGTCACAGTCAGACAAACCAGGTGACCTCTTGTATGTGAATAAGTTACATCTCCCTCTTTACCAGGAAACATCTTATACATCCACCCATAAATAATCACATTACCTGGAATATGTGGAATATGTTCTTCAGCTTGATCTGTTCTCCATCCTCCATGGTTTGTTCTCTTCTCTCTTTATCCATGTTGTCTCGTTTTTTCATCTTCCAGATCTTTCTACCTACAAACCTAGATGTGATGACCTGTGCTGACAGAGGACATTGCATGTGAGCCAGAAAATCCCCACAGTCAGCAGCCATTGACGGACACTGTGTTCTCGGGGAATATCTGTTTTGTTGGGATTTTATGTTGCAGTCTAAGTTTATCTTACATATATTTAATTTGCTGATTTTCGTTTATCTGTAGTTTCCATATGGATACAATGTAATATATATAATATATATGTGTGGCACTTCTCTAATGGCACAGTAAAGAAGCACTCATACTGTACAGCCCTCACAAGTAATGGATATAGATGGTCTAATTCCAAGACATACAGGATTATTTCTTCTGTTAGAAAAGTAAACAAACAAGACAGAAGATATTTCATTTATTTGGTGCTTTGGGAGTCTGGCTATACTATAGTCAGCCTGCCCACAAGTGGCATAACTACCGGGGTAGCTGTGGTAGCCGCTGTCACATGGCCCGGGACATTAGGGGACCCAGCAGACCCCTGTTTGTTTGTTTTTTGTAGTAGGCCTTTACCTGCTAGAGTCACCCCAGTAGGTAACGGGCCCTATTTACTTACCGATCCTCACTCCTGCTCACGGCTACCTGTGTTTCCCCTTCTGTGGATGTGGAGGCAGCTGTGATCAGGAACGGGGATCGGTAAATTAGGCTGTGGGCCTGAGAACCCCACAAACACTGCTATCACAAACTACTGCTATCTGGTACTTACCTCTCCTGTGCTCCGGCAGTTTGCGGGCCTGTTGGGTGACGTCCCAGACAGCACGTGCGCCAGGCCTGCATCATTATGTATACCGACGCAGGCCTGGCTCACGTGACGTCTGCACCAACATTGAAGATGGTCAAAATCAGCGGGGAGTGCGCCAAAGCTCAGGAGAGGTAAGTACCAGTGTTTTTTATGTTTGTGTCTCCGATCATTATACTCTGGGGTCTGAAAATACCCCAGAGTATAATAATTGTTCTTCACGGGAGGTCTTTAATGGGGCATCATACTGTGTGCAAAGGCCACTATGGGGAATAATAGTTTGTACAGGGGCCACTATTGTGCAGGAATGTGGTTTGTGGGGAAGGGGGGGGGAGGTCATCAGGGTCAGGGAAGGCCCCATGTCAAATGTTTGCCTTAGGGCCCAGCCATTCCTAGTTACGCCACTGCAGCCCCTCATAGCAAGTCCTACCAAAGTCCCCGGACAACCCCTTTAATGATAGATGAAGACAAAATGGGGCAGATTTATTAAGACTTGCGTATCATATGCCAGTCTTAATGATTGCCCGCGACTAGTGCAGAGAATGAGTGATTTCTGAGGAGTTTGTAGTCTCTTCATAAATCAGCCACTGGTCCCAGTGCCAGAATGGAAATCTACAGTCATGGCCAAAAGTTTTGAGAATGATACAAATATTAATTTTTACAAAGTCTACTGCTTCAGTTTTTCTAATGGCAATTTGCATATACTCCAGAATGTTATAAAGAGTGATCAGCTTAACAGCAATTACTTGCAAAGTCAATATTTGCCTAGAAAATGAACTTTATCCCCCAAAACACATTTCAACATCATTGCAGCCCTGTCTTAAAAGGACCAGCTAACATCGTTTCAGTGATTGCTCCATTAACACAGGTGTGGGTGTTGATGAGGACAGGGCTGAGGATCAATCTGTCATGATTAAGTAAGAATGACACCACTGGACACTTTAAAAGGAGGCTGGTGCTTGGCATCATTGTTTCTCTTCTGTTAACCATGGTTATCTCTAAAGAAACACGTGCAGTCATCATTGCACTGCACAAAAATGGCTGAGGACTGGGGTAAAGTAATTTTCTCTGATGAATCCCCTTTTTGATTGTTTGGGACATCTGGAAAACAGCTTATTCGGAGAAGACGAGACGAGCGCTACCACCAGTCTTGTCTCATGCCAACTGTAAAGCTTCCTGAAACCATTCATGTGTGGGGTTGCTTCTCAGCCAAGGGAATCGGCTCTCTCACAGTTTTGCCTAAAAACACAGCCATGAATAAAGAATGGTACCAGAATGTCCTCCAAGATCAACTTCTCCAACCGTCCAAGAGCATTTTGGCGATCAACAATGCCTTTTCCAGCATGATGGAGCACCTTGCCATAAAGCAAAGGTGATAACTAAATGGCTCAGGGAACAAAACATAGAGATTTTGAGTCCATGGCCTGGAAACTCCCCAGATCTTAATCCAATTGAGAACTTGTGGTCAATCATCAAGAGACGGGTGGACAAACAAAAACCTACAAATTCTGACAAAATGCAAGCATTGATTGTGCAAGAATGGACTGCTATCTGTAGTGTTGTAGTGAGGATGCAGGTCTTCTGGAATAAGTACACTATAAGATGGTTACTCTTGTAGATCAGAACACTTTATTCCATGCTCCATCATGGCTCCCTGTCTATCAATTCCTCCCCCTCAGCTCAGCTCCTCCTCCCTTACTACCTCACTGTTGCTAGGCAGACAAAGCAGAATAAGTAAGCAGAACAGAACATACAGAACTTACTTATAACAACATCACATCTCTCCCCTTCTTATAAAAAAAAATAAAATAAAATGCAAACATTATGAATGGACAATAAATAAAAGGTCCGAACTGAAAAGAAAATTTTACTGCAGAACATAGTCCCTGAGGTGCGTTGGTGGCCTTCGATTTATCCTTGTCGGGTAGCGTTGAGACATCTCGTTATTAGAAACAGTCTGTGAATTTTCGGAGGTGTCTCTTGTTGGTGTTGCTGAACCAGTTGTACCTGGTGAAACTTCCTCATCATCTGTCTCCTCTGCACTTGCTCCTGGATTGTAGTCACGAAGCTTTTTAAAATGGGAGACATTTCGTGTCACTTGATGACCCTGGCGTTGAGCAGTAACCATGGTACCTTTGATGTGTGTGACTTGAAAGGGTTCTGGATGATAAGGGGATGATAACTTGTCACTGGGTCTCAGCCTTTTAACAAGGACCCAGTCTCCCACATCCAGCTGTTTGAAGCGACAACTTCTCTTATCTGCATATCTTTTCATCCTGCCTTTGGCAAGGGAATCATTGAGGACCAATGGAGTCTGGACGTGAACTACTGGGATGTTTGGAAGCTTAATGCGCAAAGGCCTGCCGAAAAGTGCAGTCGCTGGCGGAGTTCCTGTAGTAGAGTGTGGGGTGGCTCTGTACTGTCTAAGGAACCTGTACAATTCTTGCTGCAAATCCTTGTGTTCCATGGTAGCAATCCGAAGAGTTTTGTTGATTGATTGCATGAAGCGCTCCACTTCACCATTGGCTTGAGGCCAGTAAGGAGTTATTTTTCTGTGGTTAAAACCAAGATAAGTTGCAAAAGACTGAAAATCTGCACTATTGAAAGGTGGCCCATTGTCAGTCTTCACTGTTTCAGGTATGCCATATGCAGAAAAGATTTTGTCCAGTTTTGGTATGACAGCTCTTGCAGAGGTGGTGGAAACGGGTTCAATGACTGGAAACCTAGAAAAATCATCTATGACAACCAGTAAATAGGAATGATCTGGCAAAGTGCAGAAATCAACACTCACAGCAGTCCATGGATTGTCTGGCAGAGGTGTCATTTGTACTGGTGCTCGGCTATGGTCCACCGTAGTTGCTTGGCAAGGTATACATGTGGCAATAAGTGCTTCCACTTGTTTACCTAGTCCAGGAAACCATACTTTCTCCCTAAGTAATTGCTTTGTTTTAACTATACCTTGATGAGCCTCATGGGCCAGATCGATCACTCTACTCTGAAGTTTCTGAGGAATGACCAGGCGGTTGTCACGTAGTAGTATGTTTGAGTCAGATACAGAAAGAGAGTGTCTTGCATTAAAGAAGGCCTGCAAATATGCTGTTTGGCCCTGCGGTTGAAGACGAGTCTCAGCTAGAAAAAAGTTCCAGTTCTTAGACCGAACAGTGTCAATTACCAACTGAAGTTGGGGATCAGAATCCACCGCATGTTTAATTTCTTCGAGGGTCATTGCTCTTGGCACAGAGTGTGTAACAATGAAATTTACATGCTCCTCAGCTAAGACAGTGGCAGGCAAGTCATCTTTGGTAGACTGTGGTGAAGGGTGTCTTGAAAAATAGTCTGCAGGGTTCCCAGCTCCTGCCTCATATCTCAAGTGAAAGCGATAGTTCTGCAGGCGGAGTAGCCAGCGTTCAAGTCGTGGGGGTGGCTTTGATGAATGTTTATTGAAGATTGGAATGAGTGGTTTATGATCACTGACCACTGTGAACGGACGACCAAAGAGGTAAAGATGAAAATGAAGGCATCCCCATACAACTGCGAGAGCTTCCCTCTCAGTTTGAGAATAGCGCTGTTCCGTTTCTGTTAAAGCCTTGCTTGCATAGGAGACTGTAGAGATACTGCCAGTTTTAGACACCTGAGTTAAAATTGCACCAAGGCCTACAGGACTGGCATCCACAGTGAGCTCAGTAGACTTTAGTGGGTCAAAATAGGCCATGACCGTGTCACTAGAAAGACTGGACTTAAGTGTATCAAAAGCTGATTGATGTTCAACTGTCCATGACCAAGGAGTATCCTTTTTAGTGAGTTGTCGTAGGGGTTCAGAAACAGTAGCCAGATCAGGTATGAATCGTCCACAGTATGTGACCAGACCAAGAAAACTTCGAACATCTGAGACATTTTGTGGCTGGCTAGCAGAGGTTATGGCAGCTACTTTCTCAGGGTCTGCAGAAACACCATTTTCAGAAAAAATGTAGCCAAAAAAATTCAATGACGTCTTGTTGAACTCGCATTTTGATGGATTAACAGTTAAATTGCAGGTTTGCAGTCTCTGAAAAACTTGTTCTAGGTGATTGTCATGTTCCTCTTGGGTTGTGCCAAAGATAAGGATGTCATCACTAACATTGAGGACTCCAGGTATTCCTGAAAGAACCTGCCTGATAACATTCTGAAAGATTTCTGCAGCCGATGAAATGCCAAAATTCAGCCTCTTGAACCTCCTTAGACCGACATGAGTGCTAAAAGTTGTGATATATCTGGAGTCTGGATGCAATTCAAGCTGATGATAACCAGATTTTAGATCAATTTTTGAGAATACTTTTGCACCATTTAGATCTGTGAGAATATCATCAATGGTAGGCGTAATGTGCCTTTCTCTTTGAATGGCTCGATTGGCATGTCGCATATCCACACATAACCTGATTTTACCAGGCTGCTTAGGTTTAGGCGCAACAACAATTGGTGAGACCCAGGGAGTTGGGCCCTCCACACGTTCAATAACATCATCTGTCTCAAGGTCTTGTAGCTCTTTCTCCACTAGCTTGCGGACATGGAATGGGATGCGCCTGTGAGGTTGAACTGACGGCTGGACTGACTGGTCAATGTGTAATTTCACTTGAAAGTCTTTCAGCTTTCCTATGCCTTGAAAGAGTTGAGGATATTTCTGCATAATAGCTTGGACAGAGGAGTGTGTTACGCTGTTTGCCAGTTTCACTAGGCCCAGAGATACCGCACTATTGCAGCTGAGAAGAGTGTCTGCAGAACACTCCACTACATAGAAAGTGTCCGTGATGGATTTCCCTTCAGCCGTTAGTAATGCCTGAAATTTGCCACATAGGGGTAATGCAGTAGCTGAACCATAAGGATATATCTGCAGGTTAGTACATTGCAAAGCAGGTTTGTTCTTTAGCTGGCTATAAGTGGCATGACTAATAACATTGACAGACGCCCCTGTATCTACCAGTGTCTCCACCGGATTGCCATGTATTAATATGACTTGTTTGGGATTAGACATTGCATGCACATTGCGAGACCCCTCAGTCACTGAGAATAAGTAGGTGCTGCAGGGCTCATCAGCAGGGGACACTGACTGCACTGCCTGGACTTTCTGTGGCATCACTTGTTTAGCAGAGAGAGAAGATTGTGATTTTGATCTGCAGACTTTTGCAAAGTGATTTTGTTTCCCACAGTTATGACAAGTTACTCCCTTTGCTGGGCATGGTTTCTGATGAGGATAAGGACCTCCACAGTTGTAGCAGGCTGCAGCCTGTGTGTGAGGCACATGTGGCTTCTGAGTGAGCTTTGCTACAGAAGATGGCTGCTCTAGTATACAGTCTGTGTTCTCTATAAGTTTAGCTTGATTCTCTGCTGCATCATGAATACGTGCAACGTCCAGTAGCTTTGCTAAAGTCATAGTGGGATCTCTGAGTGCTTGTCTCCTTAACTTAGAGGACACACAACCTTGTATGATTTGCATCAGAATTTCCTTGTCTATATCTGCAAATTCACAGTAAGCTGCAAGTTGTCTTAAGCGGACATGATATTCATCAATGGTTTCTGTTGCTGACTGTTTTGACTGTCTAAACTTGAAAATTTCAAAAGCTGCATTTATGTATGGAGAGAAATGCTTAGTTAGTGCTGCTTTGCTTAGCTCATAGTCACTGTCCTCCCCTGTATTGGGCAGAGTTGTGAAGATATCATAGACTTGCTCCCCTGCATAGTGCAATAACATGGCTTTCTTTCTTGCATTGTCAGTAATGTTCATTGCTTGCAGGAATATCTCAAAGCGTTTCAGCCATTTATTCCAGCATACTGCTAAGTTTGCTTGGGGCTGGTGCACATCAAATACAGCAAAGGAGGGTAAGCAGGCCATGGCTGGTGCTAGGATTGCAGTCTTGTAAACAGTTTTCTGTAGCAGTGAAATACCTTTAGCTGATTATTTTTAATCCTCGTCGCCAATTGTAGTGTTGTAGTGAGGATGCAGGTCTTCTGGAATAAGTCCACTATGAGATGGTTACTCTTGTAGATCAGAACACTTTATTCCATGCTCCATCATGGCTCCCTGTCTAACAACTCCTCCCCCTAAGCTCGGCTCCTCCTCCATTACTACCTCACTGTTGCTAGGCAGACAAAGCAGAATAAGTAAGCAGAACAGAACATACAGAACATACTTATAACAACATCACACTATCAGTCAGGATTTGGTCCAGAAGTTGATTGAGAGCATGACAGGGAGAATTGCAGAGGTCCTGAAGAAGAAGGGACAACACTGCAAATATTGACTTGCTGCATTAACTCATTCTAACTGTCAATATAAGCTTTTATTACTCATAATATGATTGCAATTATATTTCTGTATGTGATAAAAACATCTGACAAACACACATAAAAACCAGAGGGCAGCAGATCAATATAATATGTGTCATTCTCAAAACTTTTGGCCATGACTGTACACCAGTTAGGAATTATCATAGATTTCTATTATAACTTATGCCAGAAAGCTTGGAGCGCCCTACTCTTCTTCCACATTTGCACAAGGAAAGAGATATGGAATGGGGGCTGTGCCGCACATCCCTGTACACCAGAAATCTGGTCGGTCTATCTATCTATCTATCTATCTATCTATCTATCTATCTATCTATCTATCTATCTATCTATCTACACAAAATACAAAAAAGGACAGCATTCCAATAAATTGTAAAAAAAACTAGTTACTGTGCATTTATTCCCACATGACAACACTCCCGTCTTATATGTGTATGTATACATTTGATGGCTCTACTAATGGCGTTTTATGGGGTGAGTTTTTCTTCCATACTTCTGTTTTTTTTCTCACAGTTTACACATGGAAACCATTATTCTTGTTAATATGAATATGTGATTTGGAGATGCTGTTAGTGCAATTTATTATATATTTTTGTAATGATCATATGCACTTTGATATATATGCACTTTATTTTGATAATTTTTTGCACGTGTTGTATTTATTGATATATCAGTTGGAGTATTGTGATTCATTTGTAATGGACACGTATTTTGCTACAAATGTTTGCACATAACACTGACGATGCTTGAGAAGAATCCACTTGTACTGGGACTAAAATGTTGCATGGAATAAACCCACAGTAACTAGTTGCTTACACTACATTGGTGTGCTGTCCTTTATTTGTATGGTTTTTTGGGGTATATGCCAGTCCCCTATGAACTAACACCCATGCCCTAGTAAGGGTACTTACTATCTATCTATCTATCTATCTATCTATCTATCTATCTATCTATCTATCTATCTATCATTATATTAGTTTTTCAGTCTGATTTCCTGATCCTATAGTTGATAAAAACTGAATTATTATCACAAATGTGAACTTAGCCTAAGAATCCCACTTTGCACGTGTACAGGGAGTCAGATGAGATAGCTGTTGGCCAATGACAGCTCATTATTTATGGTTTCAGACAAGACTCAGGTTAACTTACTACATTTTTGTTTCTGATGTTCTTTTCAGGCTTCATTGTGTGACACCTTGGAGTTACTATAATGCATGTTATTTACGTACACTTAACTTACAACCATAAATCAGACAGGATCTATGGTAGCCAAATGTCAAACACAGCTTTATGGATTTCCTACAGTTGTTCTGCATACACAACGTAGAGTAGGATGAGAAATTCACATTCCGTCATTACAATCCTAACACAAATATAATAAAACATGAAAAGCATTTATCTTTGTGTCACACAATGTTTTGGTATTTTGGCTCTGAAGGCAACAACTCTCAGTTGTTTTTATAAATCCTTGTGTCTCAGATGTAGCAGTGGAGGGGGATTAAAGGGTTTGTCCACTTTCAGAACAAGATTGAGAGACAAATGTTATTGTTTGTATAATAAAAAGCTAAAGAATTTTCCAATATACTTTCTGAAAGTGGACAACCCCTGTGTAGGTACCATGGGCCCCAAACTGTTCAGAACCCCCCCCCCTGTGACAGTATAACCATTGTCAGTCACTCTCAGGGTTCACAAAGAATATCCAAACCTATAACATACTCGGGCTGTAAATGTTCTTTTTCCTCATCTTCTCCATTTTCTATAGACCACCATGACATTTCTTGTAGCCACAAGTTGTTTCTGCAGAGTTTGTCATCCTGTAATAGTTCCCTTAAAGAATATTGTCCCATAGAGGAACTCCACACAGTATAATGTCCCATAGTGGCCGCTCTACACAGTATAACATAATATCCCTGCACCCGGTATAATGCCCCAGAGTGGCCCCTACACTAATAAAATGACAAGAACAAACACACACATACACACTAGGCATGTGTAGACCTGATCTAGTTACACATTTTACAAAAATTTCTAGTTCAAAAGCATTGTTACGTGAGTGTGCCCCATGTGATTATTGAGACCCAATCACACCCCTCCCTGATGTTCAGGTAAGTAGGACTCTTCGTTTTGTTTCCTCACTTTCCCTGGGCTCCCTCTTATTATATTCTGGATATTAGCTTATAAGGGCAGTGTAATATTTCTGCCTGTTCATATCGTTCCGCTACCCTCCACTTGCAGGCTGCGGCTCAGGAGGCATGTTCAGTAGAGATGAGCGAGTACTAATTGAAACGGTAGTTTCGAATAGCACGCTCCCATAGGAATGAATGGACGAAGCCGGAACACAGCCAGGGACGGCGTCCTGCCGCTTAACCCACTGCATGCCATCTGCTCCCATTCATTCCTATGGGAGCGTGCTATTCGAAACTACCGTTTCGAATAGTACTCGCTCATCTCTAGTGTTCAGTTATGATTCCTTGCTTTTGGTTCTTGTTGCTCTGTCTGAACACTGCCCTATTCCCTATCTCTGTAATTGATTTTCCACCACAACCATCCCCTTCTCCTTGGTTTCCCTCTGCTCCTCTAATAGTTAATCTTAGCCTTACCTGTGTGATTGACAACCTATCTGCTAATCAAGTCTGGGGCAGGTTTTGGACTTCCTATTGATAGGGAAATGAATACATTCATATATATTTCCTATATGCGTATACATTCTGTCAAGAATACTTAAGCTTGTAGCATGCATCTCTCCAGGTCAGCCTGACCCATCTTCCATATTAATCAGAATATGTGTAGACTGACTGGTGCACCCCATAATAAACCAGATCATAATAAAGTGATAAGACGGTTATTAAAATAGCTTAAGATGAGATTAATGGGAAAACCCATGTCAAAATTGATTTTGGTATGCCATGCAGTAAGGATGGCCACGAACTTACGTAACTTCTGGTCATCTAACGTGAGTAGTAAACACACTAATAGACCCTATTCAAAAAATAAAGAGCAATATATAAAACTTAACTTTTAATAGATACTCATTAAAACTTAGTTACTCAGTCACCCACCATTAATTGAATACTCTTGATTAGCCACTATTTCTTTCTGATACAATTGTCGTGGACACATATAGCACATAAAACTAGAGTGTGGTGGGGTGAATATTCACTGGGTGAGTCATTAGTAGTCTCCCTTTTTACCAGCTGCTACTACTCCCCAGCAATTCCCTTGTTTCTCTCCACACTCAAATTATATACACTGTTACTGGTCTGTTTCAAATTATTAGTGTAGCAATGTTGGAGTCATTAGTAAAGTTAAATGAAACTGGCAGCATTTTCAATGTCGGGTAAGATATTTAGAACGGCGCCTGGTCAGTCTCTCCGTTCCCCAACCCACAATAATCAGTCCCCTCGCCTCCACTCACTGATAAGAGTGGTGAACTCCTATTCCTGACACTAATAGATGGTTAAATAGCCCCTACGCGTTTCCCTAAACCAATAGTTCATCAGGGGGGTATTTTAAAGAATCATTTAGACCCAGTATGCGGTAAAAACCACAGTTCGCGGGACCACGGTGGTTGGCCCCGCTACTTTAGTGACTGACACTGTACGTTGGCTCTCCTCGGACTTATATAGAGCCGTCCGGGAGCGATCCCCCTCCAGGTCTCCGCCTCCTGTATCAGACCGCACCAATCCCCGTGCGTCTGGATGCCTTGCATCACAGGTAGGTGGAGCCGATGGTCTGGTCCTGGATCGCGACTACTCGCGCATGCGTGATCTAAGAATAAAGCGCAAGTTTTCCTTTCTGTCACGCTCTGTTTCTATGGCCATATCGGGGATGCCTCCAATGCACTCCGTCACTCCAATCTCATAGTTAGTGCATTTAATAGGTTAGGAAGGTGAGTATTTCACTATGGGGCTTTTAATTTTTGAAGATCTACAGCCAAGATGTCAAAGTCAACCATCCACTCCAGACTGTTCTAGCCCCCTTGCTACCATTAGATGGTCCCTAGTTGGCAACTACATCTCTGCAGATATATTAGCAGGGTGCCACATCTATGGGTCCATCACAGGCCATTATAGTCCTCCTCATGCTCTCCTCCGATGGTCAATGATTGATCAACACTACTATGAAGAGACCTCCTACGGGTGTCACTTTAGACTATTAGTCCTATCATAACTACCCCAAGGTGGTCAATTCGTATTGAATTCACATATAACCACTAAAAATATAGGGCATCATATATCTGCTGCACTTGATCCCAGTCCACATCTATCCTCACTAACCTATTATCCCCGTACCATCTCTTATGCGTCTCCAGTAAATGGATAAAAAGATAAACCTAATTCCATAATCACGAGCCAAGAACACCCCTTCACTTAGTTTACAACCATGACCTAACACACATCTATCATGGACACCATGGACTTAGAATAACTACACATGCGTGTCCAGTGTTGTAATACATATCAGCTGGAATGGACAATGTACATCATTTGAACACTTATTCCATATGGCCTAGATTATTTGTTCATTGTACAAAGGGTAGAAAAGAGATGGAGTCGTTCAAACCAGACGGTTTCACCGACTTGAATCGGAAAATCCATTGTGTCTCCTTACGGAGAATCTGACCATCCCAGTTCCCCCGTCTAATAGACCTTGGGACCCTCTCGATCCCCTGGAACTTGATGGCAAAAGGATCCCCTGCATGATGCAGCCATACATGATTGGCCACAGGAGTATCCCTTTTATGGACAATGTCCCCTATATGATCCAACACTCTCCTCCTCAGTTCACGTTTCGTCTTTCCGACATAATTGACCGGGCATGAGCAGGTCGTAGCGTAGATAACCCCTTCGCTTTTGCAATTTATAAATTGTTTGATCTTAAACATCCTCCCTGCTCCATGTGCCCTCACCTCCGTACATTTTTTAATGTACGCACATGCTCTGCATGTGCCACATTTAAATGTTCCCGTTGGCCTGGCCATAACTAGCCAGGTACCATCGACGGCCCTCGGGGACAGATGGCTCCTTGTCACAATGTCAGCTACATGCCTCCCCTTTCTGTAAGTAATAGACAGACGTGTTGTAATGACCTCCCTTATGTCATTATCCTGTCTCAATATCTCCCAATACCTATCAAAGATATTGGAGACTTCAGTGGCATGTTGGTTATACGTCCCTATCATCCTTACTGTTCTATCTGTGTCTCCTCTACATCTTGGAGTCAATAAAGATTCTCTAGGGGTAGCTCTTGCATTATCTCGTGCCTGTTCTAACAAGCCTCTCGGGTATCCCCTCGCCACAAATCTCCGTAATAAGGACTGGCTTTGTTTGTCAAACTCCACCAGAGACGAACAGTTCCTTCTCACCCGAAGGAACTGTCCCTTTGGTATTCCCCGCTTAAGTGGCAAGGGGTGATGACTTCCCCAAGCCAACAATGAGTTGGTCGCTGTTTCTTTTCGGAAGAGCGTTGTCTCCAACATACCCTCATCAGTGACAGATATGGTGATATCTAGAAAGGGAATCTGTTTTTCGTTCACGAAGGAGGTAAAGTGTAGGTTAAGGTCATTGTTGTTCAAATGGTTTACGAACTCATTGAATTGGTCAATTCCTCCCGTCCACACCAGTACGATATCATCTATATATCGTAACCATAGCTGTACATGCTCCGTCCACTTTTGTTCCCAGAATCCTAAATATAAGTTGGCATAAGTAGGCGCGGCGGGGCACCCCATTGCGGTGCCCCGCCGCTGATGATATATTTTGCCATCAAACAGAAACACATTATGTGTTAATGTGAATTCTAGGAGTTTCAATACCAAGTTATTGTGGTCTCTGAAGCGATTCCCCTGGGTCCCTAGGAAGCGCCCCACAGCTCCACACCCCTTGTCATGGGGGATGGAGCTGTAGAGCGCCTCCACATCCAAAGATGCAAGGACCGCCCCTGCTGGTATCTGGACGCCCTCCAAACAGCGGAGGACGTCCATGGTGTCCCGGACATAGGACGGGAGCGCAAGGACAAATGGGCGTAAGATTTTATCCAGATACTCGCTCACTCCCTGCGTCAACCCGCCTATGCCCGAGACTATGGGGCGGCCCTTGAGGGGGGATACCCTTTGTGAATCTTAGGTAGTGTGTAGAATGTTGGGACCCGGGGGTGTGTCGGGAGCATGTACAGCCATTCAGATTGTGATATGAGACCCTCTGCTTTCGCCTCATCCAATATCTCCTGCAGTTGTCTGCAAAATAACTCAGTGGGATCAGTGGGGAGAACCTGGTATCCCGATGTGTCTGATAAGATATTAAGACACATATTTATGTACTGTTCGCGATCCAAGACCACGAGGTTCCCCCCCTTATCTGATGATTTAATGATAATGGAGGTATCACCCTCCAGGGCACGCAGGGCCTTCCTTTCTTCAAAGCTCAGATTATCTCGCTTGAATGGCAGATTCTTAGATAATGTATCTAGTCCGGCCAGAACGAGTTTTTCAAACGCATCAATGAGCTTCGTTTCGCAAGGTGGTGGATTAGTCTTGTTTTTAACCCTTAAATTTGTTAATTGTAGCGACTCCATTTGCCCTTCATTTTCTCGTTCTAAACTTTCTAGAGCCCTAATACCAGGGAGGTCCGATATCTCCACCCCCAGGTCTTGTGCCTGCATTCTATTCACTGTGTTCATATACTTAGACCACCTGAGCTTACGAGTAAAGAGGATCGTATCCTTTACCCATTCGAAATGGTTATATTTGGATGAGGGTACGAAAGACAGTCCCTTTATTAAAACTGCATGTTCACTATCCGTTAGTGTGCAGCGGGAAAGTTTCACAATTCTTAGAGAGTCATCAGTTTCTATAACTGGGGTGGTGTTGGAGGAATAGTTAGAATATTCATATTAGGGGTGGGATATTCTTGTAATACTTATGTATGGAAATTGCTGAATCCTAACGGTTAATGATTACTCAATGACATACCCATATACGGTTACCGAACTAATGATTACTCTATACACCCATATACGCCTACTGAGAATTGGTATAATTATTATTATTATTGTTTATTTATTATTATTATTGTTTATTTATATAGCACCATTAATTCCATGGTGCTTTACATTTGGGGGTTACATACAATACACAAAATATACAGGTACATATCATACTAACAGTGATCGGCTGGCACAGTGGGGTAGAGGGCCCTGCCCGCGAGGGCTTACAATCTATGAGGGAAGGGGGTAGAGACAGAAGGAGAGGGGGAGACTGTACAGATGGCGGTGCGGTGATAGTGTTATTGGAGGTTGTAGGCCTTCCTGAATAGGTGAGTCTTCAGGGCCTTCTTGAATCCTGTTATTGTGGGGGTCAGTCTTATGTGTCGTGGTAAGGAGTTCCAGAGTATGGGGGATGCACGGGAGAAGTCTTGGAGACGGTTGTGTGAGGAGCGGATGAGGGCAGAGCGGAGTAGGAGGTCGTTGGAGGATCTGAGGTTACGTGTGGGCAGGTAGCGGGAGATGAGGTCAGAGATATATGGAGGGGACAGGTTGTGGATGGCTTTGTATGTTAGCGTTAGTAGCTTGAACTCAATTCGCTGGGCTATGGGTAACCAGTGGAAGGACTGGCAGAGGGGAGCAGCCGATGAGGATCGGGGGGTGAGGTGGATTAAGCGAGCAGCGCAGTTTAAGGTGGACTGGAGGGGGGCGAGGGTGTTAGCTGGGAGTCCATGCAGAAGGGTGTTGCAGTAGTCTAAGCGGGAGATTATGAGGGCCTGGACGAGCATCTTGGTAGTTTCTGGGGTGAGGAAGGAGCGGATTCGGTGGATGTTCTTGAGCTGGAGGCGACAAGAGGTGTTGAGGGTTTGAATATGTGGTTTGAAGGATAGGTCAGAGTCCAGGGTAACCCCAAGGCATCGGGCCTGTGGGACAGGGGTAAGTGGGGTTCCATTAACTTTGATAGATGGGTCAGGTGGAGGGGCCATACAGGATGGGCTGAAGATGATAAACTCTGTTTTCTCCATGTTGAGTTTGAGAAAGTGGGAGGAGAGGAAGGAAGCTACGGCCGCTAAACAATCTGGAACTCTGGCCAGCAGGGAGGTAATGTCTGGTCCAGAGATGTATATTTGGGTGTCGTCGGCATAGCAGTGGTACTGAAAGCCATGAGATTCTATGAGTTGGCCCAGGCCAAGGGTGTAGATGGAGAACAGGAGGGGTCCTAGGACGGAGCCTTGGGGGACACCTACAGAGAGAGGGCGTGGTGAGGAGGTGGTGTGCGAGTGGGAGACGCTGAATGTGCGGTCAGAGAGGTATGAGGAGATCCAGGAATGGGCCAGGTCTGAGATACCAAGGGATGAGAGAATTTCTAACAGGAGGGAGTGGTCAACTGTGTCAAAGGCAGAGGAGAGGTCGAGGAGGAGGAGGACAGAGTAATGGCGCTTGGCTTTGGCGGTTAGCAGGTCGTTAGTGACTTTTGTTAGGGCAGTTTCAGTGGAGTGCCGGGGCCTGAAGCCTGACTGAAGTCTGTCAAAGAGCAGGTTGGACGAGAGATAGACATATAAGAAGACATGAAGATATAAGAAGACATGATGTATGCAATAAAGGTATGCTTCCACCCAGGTTCAATTTGTCTCTGTGTTGAATTCATCAGACTCAAGTCTTTATCTTTAAATTTGACTATCATCCAATATACTTAAGTGGTCCCATTGAGACCACCCCTGACACTATGAACAGATCATCAGCCCACACATGATTGCTGGCTATTGAGACTCTGTCCTGGCTAAGCTCTTCTCTTGCTATTGTATTGTATGTACTGACTTCTGACCTTTGGCTTCCCTTGTTAATACTCTTTTGGCCTTCGAGTTAGTTCTGTTTGTCTCTCTGGTTTGATCTCAGCTTGCTCAACAGGCAATTCCATAACAGTCAAATTATAAAGGAGGTGAATGGGCAATTATTTGCTGCTGTGCCTCCTTGAAATCTTGGGCCCTGGGCTACAATCCATTTTCCCCTCATTATAATCCACACCTGGGATGAGTTGTCCAATGTAACAGAGTAGGATTATCGGGTTTTAAATGAGACGGGCTATCTAAACCTACTGCATTATCTAATCTCTGGGAGGGCACATACTTAAAGAGAACCTTTCACCACCTTCAACAAGTCCCGCACTTATGTCAATTAATAGCTGCTGCTCCACTGATTCTGGAACAGTTGGAATTTTTTCTCTAGCCACCATTATTCCCAAGCAATCAATGTTGTTAGTTTTGGTGCCTTATATGCTATCTAGTCTCTGTACTGTCAGGAGGGCAGTGTAAGGCAGGAGCAGACAAGGGGTGTGATTCTGAGCTCTGACACTGGCTGCCTCTGATTGGAGCTCTGAATCACACCCCCTGCCTGACACCACCCACTTGACATTACAGAGATTAAATAGCATATCAGGCACCAAAACTAACTGTGATTGTTATATGGAAACAGTAGAGGCTAGAGAGAAAACTCCAACTAGGCTGGAATCAGTGGAACAGATTTTAACAGATACTAAGAATTGGTGGAGGTGGTGGAAGGTCCTTTTTAACCACCACTCCATTGAAACATCATCTATCAGCCATCTTAGTTCCCCCATTGTGGTGATTGGTTGGATCTACCAGCTGTCAGCTATCCCCTACGCAGGTGATAATTGCTTGTAATTGGAATTCACATGATGTGATATACATTTATGGGATAGTAGGAAAGTCTGTAATGTACAGCACATTGATGATACTAGCCCAGGAGCTGAGCGAACAGCAGTAGCAGGTATCAGCTCCCACCCTGATGCATTGCCTAACATTCAACTTCTCAGATGTTCCCATCAATAGCAACTGCAGAATGTAGGAGGTTCCTCACAATGGTTCCCCCCTCATTGATCCCCATGTGCCATGATTGGGGGTGTCAGTACATTGTGATGGAAGCTGGGGGTCTGATCAAAGTTCCTGAGTCTGCTATCATTGTTATGCAGGAAAGCTGCTAGCATTATGCAGACAAACATATCACAATGTGATATATTAATATTGCAATGTATTATAACTGTGATCAGAGGATTACATGGTTTTAGACCTCTACCTGGGCTATGAAAAAAAAAACATGAAAATGTTTTTAAAAAATACCACAATTCCCTTTACCTTTATAAAATGCATTAACATGGAAAATTTTAAAAACTTCAAAAAACTATACATATTTGATATTTCTTAATCTGTAACAAGACATAACATAAAACTGATATATTTTTTATACCACAATTTATATCAATTCATAACCAAAATGTGTGTTTGTCTATAGATGTTTTAATAACTTAATACCACAGCTGAATAGTACAGGTGGAAATAAGATATGTAATAAATCTTATTATAGAAATCTGTTTTCTTCTCCACTTTTCAGGCAATTATTTTCTCCATATTAATCTATGAAGATAGGAGGGGGATAGAAAAGACACTCAAATAATTGCTGCTATTCCCTACTTTTTAACACTGCTAGGTTGTTGATAAGAGACTGCTAGCACCCAGAATGAGGAAATAAATCAATTAACCAGCTGGCAGGTGAATCTTACTAAATCCGTATAGTTTGAGGCTGAATACAGATGAGTAGATGAATAGTGTGAGGCTGATGAGGATGAGGGTGCATCTGATACTCCGTTTTGTTCTGTAGACTATAGAGCAGATCCTATGCTTTTTCTGTGACATTGTAAAAGAAGAGAACCCCCCATTGAAGTCAGTGGGGGTGGAAGGCACTCAGATAACACTCCCTTGTCATCCAAGTGCATTCTGCTATGCACCCCCCAACTCGGCCCGCACACTTGGTCTTGTGCATGTAGCCTAATACTATGATGCACCCACTTCATTTCACTGCAGCTATTGTACTCACATTCCATTCAGCATAAAACACCATATTACATCTAAAACAACCAAAAGATACGTAGAGTCCTAACACACATGACCTGGCCTAAGTTTCACCTCTCTGTTCCTTCTTTCCCTTTCTGAAATTTCTCTACAAAGGTTTAAAACAGCAATAGTAGAAATAGAAGGAAGTGTTGAAGAGCTGAACCAATGAATTGTGTGCCGGGTGTGTTGTAGCAACAAAGAAGGAGTATTGGTATTCCAGAAATGTGTGATGATAGGTCAGTGATACACATCGCAAGGTGGCAGAACAGAGGGAACCACAATGGGAAGCTTACTCTGCTGGAGAGCTGCAAGGTATTGTACATATAGTGTCACTATACCATGTACACTAGATAGAATACTGTCATATTATTACATAAAATATTATTTTGTATATCTTCTCTTCACTTAGATTTATTTTTATCATTTTATTTTACAGTTTGTTTAATGCAACAAAACAAGAAAAATCAGTCATAGATCCGAATGTTGCGTCCTGTTCTCCGGCGTAGTAGCGCACTTCACTTACAGATACACGTAGCGGTTATAGAACAGTAGAGATGTTCACTTCACATTGGATACATTCTTTATGAAACACTATGTCATACTGGAAGCTTAGACCACTGACTACAATCTTTTCTTCTATTTCCCCAAGGTACGACTAAAGCAAAATGTATGGGTTCTTATAATACTATTTTGTAGTAGTAGTAGTAGTAGTAGTAGTAGTAATGGTAGTAATGGTCATTGTTTGCTATTTCTCCCTACATCACAGATGTTATATGCAGTAGGGCTTAGTAAGGCTTCACATATATGAATAGTGTGCTAGCCTACTGAATACTAGTATTAGCCTACAGTAAGTTATATATACTATGCAGTAGTCGCAGCAGTTGATCAGAGGGGGTGCCGGGTGTTGAACCCACTACATTCTGATATTGATATTGACCTATCTAAGGATAGGTAATTAATATCATTGATATTGTTTCAGCTGCGTTAAAAAACCTATGTAGTCTTATAGCAGCTCCAGCTCGAGCAGCACATATAGATCTAGATTACCTTGCCAGGATTCCAGATAAACATGACCCATAAGTTTAAGGGAGCATTCACACGATGTCACGCTTTGCTCATTCTGAACGTAAAATTAGTTCAGAATGAGCACATAAGAAGCAGCTCCCATTGATTTGAATGGGTGCCAGCATACGCGCGCTACCCATTGAAATCAATGGGAGGCTTTTTTCCCTATTGCTTTCAATATAATACTTGCGTATTACATTGAAAACAATAGCGGAAAAAGCCTCCTATTGATTTCAATGGGTAGCGCGTGTATGCCAGTACACCGGCACCCATTCAAATCAATGGGAGCTGCTTCTTACGCGCTCATTCTGAACAAATTTTACGTTCAATTCACTGACTGGTATTCTACTCAAAATATTTTGTATATACAGCTGAGGGAGTAGAAATAAAACATAACTTTTATTTTTTAATATATTAAAATTGTGCCCATTATAGCATAAAATATTCCAATAGGGAGATTCACTAACCAGTAAAGAGATTAGGTAGATATAGCTTCTATCTCTTTGATAAAGTGAAGCTCTCCCCTTTATCTTTCCAATTGGCAGGAAAAAATAGATAAGTATTCCATTTGTTCAGCAGGACTTGGAGGAGCAAGAGTTAATATGCAGCATTAGCTCCCAACAGTACTCAGAGGTCTGACCAGGTAATGATATAGCCAGTATACAATGGATAAGCAGCAGTCCTATCTATCCTCTGGTTCAATTTAAATGTATTGTAAGTCCCTGAACTATTACATGGAGAAAAAACTATTTCCTAATACCCTCTATACGTATTTCACTAGCTGATATTCTAGCTCATTAATTCCTTTTAAAGGAATTAATAGCGAAGGCTAGAACTTTTGAAAGTGAGTCTGACTATGAGAAGAGGGAAAAAGCGCTTCAAACAAATATTGAGTGTTTTACTTCAATGCTGAAAAGTAGGAAGCATCATCAGTTCCTGAGGGACTTAAATGAATTTAAAGAAAATAGAGCATATCAACAACTACAAATCCCAGCAGAAGTGGTAGTTTCAACTTCAGATGCAGACACCTCAGATACAGAAAAATCTAGACCTAGTTTTCCCAAGAATAGAAGGGGAAGGGGGAGGGGCAACTCTAGGCAAAAGAATCAATCCAGCAGAGATATTCGTAATGATAGACCTACTACTACAAAATCTGGTTTTTTATCAGAGGGAGCACAGATCACGAGTTATCTATTGAGAGGACGGACTCAACAAACTTAGATGAACAAATTAGTCAGATAGAGGTTGAGGGGAATGGGAATACCCTACAATTACCAACTAATCCTCCAAAAAATGATTTACTGATTATTAATTTATCGAAACGTCCTCTTTCTGACATTGAAAAAGAGGTCTTATCTAAGGGGCTATCATTTGTCCCAACGCCCAAATTTCAGGAATTTAATTGGGTGAAGGACATTATGCTCTTTACTCGAAAAGCAAGATGGGCTAAATTTATGTCCATTTCTAATAAACAACAATGTATGGAGTTGGGCATTAGTGAACAGGACCTCCCTGATATCACATTATTACACGCTTTTTGGGAGGAAAGTGAAGGAGCACCCATTGCATTCACCAATCTCAAACCAAAAAGTGTAAAAAATCCACCTCTCTTTGATACACGACATATAGATATTTTTGAACAACTCGTGACACAAGAACTCTCTGAATTGGGAGCCCGTCCTTATCATGTGAGAAACAACCTATCTAAGCAACAACTGGTAGCCTTGAAAAATCTGGAGGAAGATGATACAATTATTATAAAGGCAGCAGATAAGGGGGGGAATATTGTTATTATGGATAAATCCCAATATAAAACAATGTGCCTTGACCTTCTACAATACCCAGGGGCCTATAGAGTTCTTGACAGTGATCCAACCAATGAATTCTCTCTCAAATTGTGTGGCATTTTGGATAGAGCACTTAACGATGGTCTAATTTCAAGTAAGGAGTGGGCTTTTATGACTCCCGAAAAACCTATAATCCCGACATTTTATTGCCTGCCGAAACTGCACAAAGGGACCAATCCCTTAAAAGGGAGACCTATAGTATCTGGAGTGGGCAGTATTTCGGCAGGTATTGGTATGTACGTAGATCAAATCCTTCGACCATTTGTTACTTCCCTTCCGTCATATGTACGGGATACTCAAGATGTACTTAGACGGTTGGATGGAATTACATTACCAGCTGGCAGTCTTATTGCCAGTCTTGATGTGGAGGTGCTCTACAGCTCCATACCCCATGAACTGGGGTGTGGGGCTGTGGGGCGCTTCCTTGAGACTAGAAGTAGTCTTCATGCACAGCATAGCCAATTTGTCATGGATTTGCTTGAGTTCATCCTTAAGCATAATTATTTCGTTTTTGACGGCCGCTTCTTCCACCAGTCGGTTGGAACTGCGATGGGCAGTCCCGCTGCGCCAAATTTCGCCAACTTGTATCTCGGCTGGTGGGAGGAGCGGCTCGTCTTTGTTGAGGAAAATGAAATTTGGACATCTCAGATCCATGACTGGATTAGGTATATGGATGATGTACTGTTGTTTTGGACTGGAACGGAACAAGAGTTCTATACATTTGTGGAGTTGTTAAATAAGAACGGTATAAACTTGAAATTTACAGCTAATATTAGTAAAAGGGAACTCACTTTTCTTGACTTATCTATTATGATAGATGAACAGGGACATATTTCCACAAAAATTTTCAGGAAGGAAACAGCAACAAATAGCTCATTATCCTGGAACAGTTTTCATCCCCTTCCCCTCCGTAAAGGGATACCTAGGGGACAGTACCTTCGCATGAGACGAAATTGCTCATCATATTCAAACTTCCGTAAGGCTTGCGACGACTTGACTAATCGTTTTGTGGATCGTGGTTATCCATCTGAAGTGTTGCAGGAAGCCTTTAGACACGCATCCATACAAAATCGTACAGCTTTACTTAATCCTCGTCCAAAAGCCACAGGAGAGAATCAATTACGAATCATTGGTACATTCGACAATCAAAATTCTAGAATAAGATCAATCATCGCTAAACACTGGAATGTGTTGAGGTTGGATCCAGATATTAATGCGTTATTAACACCATCCCCCTCTATAACATATCGCAGGGGTAGAAACCTCCAGGACCGATTGGTCCATAGCCATCTGTCCCCAACAATACACACTACATGGCTTAATAAGCATATCCCAACGGGGAACTTCTGTTGTGGACATTGTAAAGCATGTGACTTTATCAAAGCAGGCTCTGTTTTTACTAGTGTCACTACAAAAAATTTGTACGATATCCGCAGCTTTATTAATTGTCAGACCTCTGGCCTTGTGTATATGGCCACCTGTGGATGTCCTAAGAATTACGTGGGGAAAACACGCCGCAAATTTTGCAGGCGCATTCTAGACCATATCGGCAATATTAGACGGCGGGAGGACCGTACCCTCAGCCGTCATATGTGGGAGGTTCATGATGGGAATCTTCAAACATTGTCTTTTCAAGGGATCGAAGTAGTACAGGCGAATCCTAGAGGGGGGGATTGGGATAAAAAGATTTTACAAAAAGAGGCAGAGTGGACATATAGACTTAAAACCTTGACTCCACTAGGGCTTAATGAGAATATCAATTATAGTTGCTTTATATAGTTAAAATGGGGTATAGTGTTGTGGTTTGTGGTTTTTGATAAAATTAATATAGATCTGAATAGAGAACTCGTGTGTGTGTGTGTATATATATATATATATATATATATATATATATATATATATATATATATACCATAACTCACTATAGACTTATTTATAGCCCCTATGTGTTTTACTATAGATATTCTATGTTTACAGCCTCTAATTGTCTCACAATAGGTTAATATCGCCGCAGTTTTAATATCAATGTTGCTATATGATTACTACCCCCTCTCTGTATCATGGATGCCCTAGTATTAATAATACACTGAAGAGATTCTAACAGAAAACATTTATTCTCTAGCTGGGACTTGTGGTTCGCCAGCTAGACTTGCATATGTCCATAGGAGCACTAATGAGAGTGCCTCCACGCCCCCTGAGCGTCATATGACATCTACGTGGGTGTAATCCTTTGGAATCACGTGATGCCTGCATGGGCGTTGACTGGGGGTGTGGTTAAGCTTTAAAAGGCTTGACTGCCGGCGCGCTCGCTGGCAGTCTAACCTAATACCACGCCCTACCACCAAGGACGTGGGAAGTGCAGTTTTCACTGCAGCTTTCATCTTTCCTTAGAAAAACCTCCTGATGAGCTAGAATATCAGCTAGTGAAATACGTATAGAGGGTATTAGGAAATAGTTTTTTCTCCATGTAATAGTTCAGGGACTTACAATACATTTAAATTGAACCAGAGGATAGATAGGACTGCTGCTTATCCATTGTATACTGGCTATATCATTACCTGGTCAGACCTCTGAGTACTGTTGGGAGCTAATGCTGCATATTAACTCTTGCTCCTCCAAGTCCTGCTGAACAAATGGAATACTTATCTATTTTTTCCTGCCAATTGGAAAGATAAAGGGGAGAGCTTCACTTTATCAAAGAGATAGAAGCCATATCTACCTAATCTCTTTACTGGTTAGTGAATCTCCCTATTGGAATATTTTATGCTATAATGGGCACAATTTGAATATATTAAAAATAAAAGTTATGTTTTATTTCTACTCCCTCAGCTGTATATACAAAATTTTACGTTCAGAATGAGCGGAGCGTAACATTGTGTGAATGCTCCCTAAAGGTGAGATATTTGTCCTACAACATAGGTCCATTCTGCCCACATTTAGTGACTACTTTAACTTATATGACCAATAGAAGCCTTATATCTGGTAGTTTTCTGATTTTAAGTTTCCTTTATGTTTCTGGCAATCTTATAGTTATAAAGTGACTCCATTTTTAAAGAAGTCTGGTAAAGAAAATTATGTCCTTGTGTGGCGTCTACTGTTACTAAATAACTAACTGACTGTTTTAGGGCCCATTCTCACGAAGTAACGCACCGCTCATTCTGACACGTAAACAGTTACAGGAGGAATCTAGCCTCTTGCCCGTGGAGACTCTGATCCTGGTGGAGGGGAGCCGCATCATGGCGGTGCCCATAGCTATGTATACAGCGCTCATTGAGTGCTGTGTACACAGCGATCAGGAAAGTCAGAGATGATAGTAAATCATCCTTGCCTTCTCCAGGGGAGCTCCTGCTGTAGATACAGCCGGATCGCCATTTCAGCAGCCGCACAATTTCATGCAGCTGCTGAGAACTGCAATTACATACTGGTACGTCTTTGCAGAACAAGAAAGAAACTGCTCAGACATATATAGTCTATGGGTGGTCCGGAAGAGGTTACTTTTCTTTCTAAAATTACACTACACTTCTCTCATCAATTTTCTTTTCTACAGAAACTTCAATTACCTTCAGCTGGTATATACTATCGCCATCTTCTTTGGACTAGCATTGATCATCTTACAATTATATGACATCAAAATCCAAAAAAGGTAAGAGCCCGTTCCAGAAAACATGGCTATGACATTATTTTCATTCTCATTCCCCAGTTTGTGTCATTTTATTTCTTTATAGTGACTTAATATTCATTTTTACCTAATTTCTATGAATGGAGTTCACATGCAGTATTCTAGTCAGTACACAGGAAAGCTATTATAGTATATGTGGGTGTCCTAATCCCCTTCATACCTACGGCCTCTTCCACACGTCCAGCTCAGGAAATTCAGTCCATGTATCAGAATATGTTATTATATATACTTATCAAGCAAAACTTTTGAAGTGAGTAACAGTGATTAACTCATGATAATGGCTTCTGTGATGGTAAATGACTAGGTTAGAATATCTCCAAAAAAGTGAGACTTGTGGGATGTTCCCAATAAGTCATCCAAGGAAGGACAGCCAGCATACTGGCAACAGTATCATGAGTGACTCAAGCTCACCTGCTAAACTTACTTCTGCCAACCCTTGTGTATACGTCTGCTTCTCTAGCCACAACTTGTCTTTACAGTGCTTCACAGTCTATGCTGTGTATCTTTATGTGCATAAATGTCTGCATGCCTTTCCAATTTCTCAGTTGTCTGCTTCTTGTATGTATTCCTGCTATCCTTCTACCATCTATGTTTATGTTTGACGCCCCAGTCATGTCTGTAATTGTGTGGATGTGTTTGTCCTTCCTTTATCTGACCTGCTTCCATGTCTTTGTGAACAGATATGTCTGTCCCTTATGTATGTTTTGCCTTTGGACTTCTGCTATATACAGTGGCGTAACTAGGAATGGCGGGGCCCCATGGTGAACTTTTGACATGCCCCCCCCCCCCGACCGACACCGAAGACTCTGACCGACCACCTTCCGCCTCTGCATTCTATTATGCTTCATAGTGGATTGGTTGGTAGGAAATTTTTGACAAATACGTATTATTCCATTTGAATAGATCTCCCCAACCACCACACATATGTGAGGAACACAACATTGCCATTTTATCAAGGCTGACAAAGGCTTTCGAGGATGAACTCCTGGAAGCAGACTGGAAGGAGCTGCTACAAATGGTGGAAAGGTGGTGGAAGCAGCGGAAAGGAGACCTCAGCAATGAACCCATTAACCAGATACCTTACACAAAAAGAGGATCCTGCGAGCCCCATGCAAACATCTTCCTCTTGAAAACACACAAGACAGCCAGCAGCACCGTAATGAATATACTCCTCCGTTATGGGGAATTTCATAACCTGACTTTCGCTTTCCCCAAACAAAACTACCAGTATATGTATCCTGAATACTTTTCAGCACAGAACGTGTATGGTTTCTCGTCAAGGAAACAGCAGGAATTTAATATCATGTGCCATCATATGCGCTTCTCTCTCACAGAGGTACTGTATCTCTTGTCTTAACATGACGTCACATTACTACAATAACAGTATATAGATCTAATAGGGATTGAGCTACTCATTCTGGGCCTAGGAGTCCAGTGGGCGGTGATTGAGTATGCACACACAGATAGCTGCCAATCACTGAATAGGACCGCCCACTGGACTCCCACATCCAGAATACGCAGAGGGTTTAATAAATAAAATACAGATTATACGGAATTATTTTCCACAACATTATACATTAATCTGTCCAACTCCGCCTTCCTCCTTTAGCCTGTAAGTAGAAGTCAACCCCATCTACAAAATAGCTTTTGGTGGAGCACTTTGTTAAGTCCTTGCCCAGGATTGGCCTGTATAGCAGTCATTGCAGCTTCTAGAGGCGAATACTGTCTGAAAGACAGAACTCAGTTGCTATTTGTTGTGCCATGAGCGTGCGCACTGCAGCTAGATGCCTAGTAGTCACGCCGCACGGGAAAGTTCCCATATAGAAAGAATGGTTTCCCATGCCTTTGAGTCTTCCAGCTTGTGTTCTGTTGCGATCATTGTAGCTACATATTGGTGCAGTGCCAGTTGGGGAGAAGAGGCTAACTCTTGCCAAACGAGAGCTTAGTGTGTGCCTCCAAAATGATACCTGTAGGAAGGGAGTACAAACTCTTGTGTCAGTAGTGGATTATAGTATGGCCTTTTTGAGTGGCCTTCAGGGCCCCAAAGCTCCTGGGGGGCCTATGTCCACACAGATCTCTCACCAACAATAACAAATGTATGTCAATTTGAAGCGGCCTGTGGTGGCAGTCAAATTTTCCATGAACCTGTAAATACATGGACAAATGAAACTAGTCTTTCCACAAGTATCATTGCTGTTCCCTGTAGAAATTGCTTTCGGCTACTCTCATCTGATCCCTGGGTTTAGCTCTATCTAAGGTGATTGTAACGCATTGCATGCACAATGTATGAGCCCAACCTAACACCGGGGATTGATTGAGAATGAACATTTCTATGAATTCTCATTCAGCTGATAATCAGCTAAACAGGCCCTGGAAACTTTAGCCTGGTGGAGGGGCCCAGCCAATGGTAGTCACTACTCTAATGGTCCAGTTGTTTAGTCTTTGGGTAGGTCAGGTTAACAAATGGTACATGAACATGTTATTGGG
Organism: Leptodactylus fuscus; assembly: GCF_031893055.1. Classification (NCBI taxonomy): domain Eukaryota; kingdom Metazoa; phylum Chordata; class Amphibia; order Anura; family Leptodactylidae; genus Leptodactylus; species Leptodactylus fuscus. Next base: position 196,867,601 of record NC_134267.1, on the reverse strand, counting down.
CGTAGTTGGTTGCTGTGACCGTTACTCAGCCTGCAGATTGTGCTACATTTCCAACAATATGGGTTTCTTTCAACTTCAATAAAGTGCAACTATAGTCTAAGCCATATCTGTCCATGGAGATATAACTTAATATTGACCTCTATTTGAAAGGTACATTTATTATAGTAAATGATAAATTATTGTATTATGTATTACAGGTAGAAAAGGTCATGCCCAATGATACCTTCTATCTTACCATTCTGCGAAATCCAGTCACCCTGATGGAATCTTCCTTTGCCTACTACAAGCATGCCAATTCTTTCTACAATGCTACAAATATAGAAGACTTCTTACACAACAAAACTAAACTATATCAGGGTAATGAATCGGACAGCGCTTATGCTAAGAATCTAATGACTTTTGATCTTGGTTTTAACCACAATGGGCCTGAGTCATTGAAGCACTTTAAGCTGTTCTATCAAGCTGTAGACACCATGTTTGATCTGGTCTTGATAGCGGAATACTTTGATGAATCTTTGGTGCTCCTCAAACATGCCCTCTGTTGGAGTTTTGATGATGTCCTGTCTTTTCCTCTTAATTCTAGAAGCAATACCAGTAGACATGTTCTTTCTGTTGAGACTAAAGAAAGAATAAAAAGCTGGAACCAGCTGGACTGGCAGCTGTATATGTACTTTAACAATTCATTTTGGGATAATGTGGAGAAGTTTGGAAGGGAACGTATGAAGAATGAAGTAGAGGAACTAAGAAAAAGAAGAGCACAGATTTCGGAGAAATGTCTGGATGACCAAGTGGAACCACATCAACTGAAAGATAAATCTATTGCTCCGTATCAACCCAACTCAACTAGGATTCTTGGGTATAACCTGAAGTCAGGGCTAGACGGAAATGACCAGCTCTTGTGTCATAGACTTGTCCTTCCAGAAATCCAATACACTAATCTGTTGCATGAGAAACAATTTGGAAATAAGACTGTAACATAGCACGTCATTATAAGAAATCAATGATGTAAAATAAATTTGCTTTATTATTCTCTGGATGTAGAATACATAGACAACTATACACTAAAACCTCTATGAAAGGAGGCCCTCCTAAACACAACGACCAATATACATAGGACATAAGGGGATAAAAATCTATTACAGATAAAAAAAATGTTTAAGCAATACAGATGATGATCCTGAACAGGTCCATCAAGTCCAACATACAGTATGATTCTACAATGTTCATCCTGATGAAGGCGAAAGATCCATGTGGCTCATGCTACTCCTCCATACTAGGGGTAAAATGTCCTTCTCCCTCCAAACATGACATTCAAAATAAATATCCGGATTAAAGTACGGCCCCAAAATTCCCATAACGTGATTTTTTTTTTTTTTACTTTTAAGAAAGTCATCTGCCCCCTCTCTTAAATTTATGCAATTTATCCATCATCAAAAGATCTTTTACTAGTCCTTCGGTCTCACTGCTCTTATGGTAAAGAGGTCTTGCCTATTACAATGGTCTTCTCAAAGAGTTGGTCTTCTGGAGAGGTTTCACCATGTACATTATGGATCCTAGGGAATTGGATTTCAGATAGAAATGTAATTGTCACCGATGACACAATATATTAGTGTCAATGATGTTTTTTTAATTTGCTTATTTATTTTTACTCTGCTCATTATTTCTATAGTCGATCAATACACGATTTACTCATTGCTCAAGTTTTATCTATGTTTACTACTCACAGCGTACCTCCAATTATAAAACAACTTTTCAGAAATGAATAGCAAATAAAAGAGACTTTATAATAATACTTATTAAAGAAATCTGCTTCCTTTTCCTCTTATTGAGCTGCTCAGTATACATTTCCCATTGCGGTTACCACCACAGTAAACAGCTCCCCCTCCAGTTACTTCCACAGTATTCACCTCCCTTTTCAGTTGCTCCCACATTATTCTCCTCCCTCTCCAGTTGCCCCCCTAGTATGATGGCTCAAACAAAAAAAACTAATACTCACCTTTCCCGTTCCCCTGCTGTTTTCGACTGTTTCCTGCTCCTGGAGCCTTTAGCAAGCAGAAGGCGTGATGTACAGTAAGTGATGTCACTACATTTTACTTCCTGCTCTCAAGACACCGGGAGCAAGAAGCAAGAGCCAAATGGTGAATCACATAGAGCGGACACAGATGAGTTAAAGTCAGGACATAAGGACATATTTCCTGCTGACTGGAACAAAGTGCTTCAATATTTTATTCTAAATACATGAAAATGGTTGCATATATGTACACAACACAGCCTCAAGGTTCTTTTTAAGTCAAGAAAGATATTGTGTGTATATAATTCATAGAGAGGAGAACAAAAACATCAAGCTGACATGTCCTAGAGGAGACAAATGGTCTCATAAACACAAGTAACACAATGTAACTGTCGACAATTGCTGGTGATCTCAAAGAATATTTGCTGTTAGTCCACCCACTTACCCATACTAGAAGAGAAATATTACTTTGTGACTTATGTATGAACTATTTTTAAACAATGGCTTTCATGTTCTATATTGTATTTGTGTTATTTGTACTTCTCACGGCTTGGTCACGTATCCTATTCAGGAAGACATTCCATTTATAGTTCAGGAAAGTAACTTAGCAAAATATGATCTGCAAATCCCTCCTTGTTGGTAACTGTTGGTAACAGAAACACAAAGTACATGTTTACAGTGGCATCATACCTCCCAAGGACAGACGGAGGGACAAAATGTGCTATGCACACCATAGAAAATTTAGCTCCACCCACTTCTATGTTGACACCGCCCATTCTCATCTATTTTTCCATGTGCCTCTACACAGTCATCCTAACATTATATGCCCCCACATTATAATGTTCCTCTTCAATTACCCCACAAAATTAAGTCTCTCTCCTCGTGCCCCTTTTTAAACTGGTGAAAACTAGAAGCAGACAATAAACTGGAGCAGTTGGAGGCTGACATTAAATAGTGGAGCTAGTTAGAGGAGGACATTAAACTGGGGCAACTAAAGGCAGACATGCCCCCCTCCAGCTGCCTCCCCACAGTTTAATGTCCTCTTCCAGTTGCCCCCAGATTAATGTCACCCTCCATCTGTCCCCCAGTTTAATTGCACCCTTCATCTGTCTTCAGTTTAATTGCCCCCTACATCTGCCCCCAGTTCTCCTCTCTTGCCCACACATGCTGTTTCTTCTCTCCGACTTACCTTCCATTAGTCTTCATTCCCAGCAGCATCACACTGTCCTGTAGTGTCCAGAATAGCTCCGCCCACACAAGTCTAATCACATGATCATGACGCCATAAAAGGTCCATTAGCCCACTAGGATTAGCATCTACCTTTACCCTTCCCTAACAAAGTTTGTTAACAGCAAAACACTTTAGGGGCATAACTAGAGATGAGCGAACACTAAAATGTTCGAGGTTCGAAATTCGAATCGAACAGCCGCTCACTGTTCGTGTGTTCGAACGGGTTTCGAACCCCATTATAGTCTATGGGGAACATATACTCGTTAAGGGGGAAACCCAAATCCGTGTCTGGAGGGTCACCAAGTCCACTATGACACCACAGGAAATGATGCCAACACCTCTGGAATGACACTGGGACAGCAGGGGAAGCATGTCTGGGGGCATCTAACACACCAAAGACCCTCTATTACCCCAACATCACAGCCTAACAACTACACACTTTACACACTCAATACCACCTCTCTGACAGTAGGAAAACACCTTGAAACATGTGTATTTGGCACTTGCAGTGAGGAGAGCTTGTCACCAGCAGTGAATTTGGCCCTTGTAGTAAGTTGAGGTTGGCACCAACATTTGTTTTGAAAATCAGGGTGGATTGAGCCTCTAACCAGCAGAGTTTGGGCAAATTCATGGTGGAGGGAGCCTCTAAAAACCCCAGTTTGGACCAATTCATGGTGGAGGGAGCCTCTAAAAACCCCAGTTTGGACCAATTCATGGTGGAGGGAGCCTCTAAAAAACCCAGTTTGGACCAATTCATGGTGGAGGGAGCCTCTAAACAGCCCAGTTTGGACCAATTCATGGTGGAGGGAGCCTCTAAACAGCCCAGTTTGGGCAAATTCATGGTGGAGGGAGCCTCTAACCAGCCCAGTTTGGGCAAATTCATGGTGGAGGGAGCCTCTAAAAACCCCCGTATGGACCAATTCATGGTGGAGGGAGCCTCTAAACAGCCCAGTTTGGGCAAATTCATGGTGGAGGGAGCCTCTAACCAGCCCAGTTTGGACCAATTCATGGTGGAGGGAGCCTCTAAAAACCCCAGTTTGGACCAATTCATGGTGGAGGGAGCCTCTAAAAACCCCAGTTTGGACCAATTCATGGTGGAGGGAGCCTCTAAAAACCCCAGTTTGGACCAATTCATGCTGGAGGGAGCCTCTAAACAGCCCAGTTTGGGCAAATTCATGGTGGAGGGAGCCTCTAAAAACCCCAGTTTGGACCAATTCATGGTGGAGGGAGCCTCTAAAAACCCCAATTTGGACCAATTCATGGTGGAGGGAGCCTCTAAACAGCCCAGTTTGGGCAAATTCATGGTGGAGGGAGCCTCTAAAAACCCCAGTTTGGACCAATTCATGGTGGAGGGAGCCTCTAAAAACCCCAGTTTGGACCAATTCATGGTGGAGGGAGCCTCTAAAAAACCCAGTTTGGACCAATTCATGGTGGAGGGAGCCTCTAAACAGCCCAGTTTGGGCAAATTCATGGTGGAGGGAGACTCTAAAAACCCCAGTTTGGACCAATTCATGGTGGAGGGAGCCTCTAAAAACCCCAGTTTGGACCAATTCATGGTGGAGGGAGCCTCTAAAAACCCCAGTTTGGACCAATTCATGGTGGAGGGAGCCTCTAAAAAACCCAGTTTGGACCAATTCATGGTGGAGGGAGCCTCTAACCAGCCCAGTTTGGACCAATTCATGGTGGAGGGAGCCTCTAAAAACCCCAGTTTGGACCAATTCATGGTGGAGGGAGCCTCTAAAAACCCCAGTTTGGACCAATTCATGGTGGAGGGAGCCTCTAAAAAACCCAGTTTGGACCAATTCATGGTGGAGGGAGCCTCTAAACAGCCCAGTTTGGGCAAATTCATGGTGGAGGGAGACTCTAAAAACCCCAGTTTGGACCAATTCATGGTGGAGGGAGCCTCTAAAAACCCCAGTTTGGACCAATTCATGGTGGAGGGAGCCTCTAAAAACCCCAGTTTGGACCAATTCATGGTGGAGGGAGCCTCTAAAAAACCCAGTTTGGACCAATTCATGGTGGAGGGAGCCTCTAACCAGCCCAGTTTGGACCAATTCATGGTGGAGGGAGCCTCTAAAAACCCCAGTTTGGACCAATTCATGGTGGAGGGAGCCTCTAAAAACCCCAATTTGGACCAATTCATGGTGGAGGGAGCCTCTAAACAGCCCAGTTTGGGCAAATTCATGGTGGAGGGAGCCTCTAAAAACCCCAGTTTGGACCAATTCATGGTGGAGGGAGCCTCTAAAAACCCCAGTTTGGACCAATTCATGGTGGAGGGAGCCTCTAAAAACCCCAGTTTGGACCAATTCATGGTGGAGGGAGCCTCTAAAAACCCCAGTTTGGACCAATTCATGGTGGAGGGAGCCTCTAAAAACCCCAGTTTGGACCAATTCATGGTGGAGGGAGCCTCTAAAAACCCCAGTTTGGACCAATTCATGGTGGAGGGAGCCTCTAAAAAACCCAGTTTGGACCAATTCATGGTGGAGGGAGCCTCTAAACAGCCCAGTTTGGGCAAATTCATGGTGGAGGGAGCCTCTAAAAACCCCAGTTTGGACCAATTCATGGTGGAGGGAGCCTCTAAAAACCCCAGTTTGGACCAATTCATGGTGGAGGGAGCCTCTAAAAACCCCAGTTTGGACCAATTCATGGTGGAGGGAGCCTCTAAAAACCCCAGTTTGGACCAATTCATGGTGGAGGGAGCCTCTAAAAAACCCAGTTTGGACCAATTCATGGTGGAGGGAGCCTCTAAACAGCCCAGTTTGGGCAAATTCATGGTGGAGGGAGCCTCTAAAAACCCCAGTTTGGACCAATTCATGGTGGAGGGAGCCTCTAAAAACCCCAGTTTGGACCAATTCATGGTGGAGGGAGCCTCTAAAAACCCCAGTTTGGACCAATTCATGCTGGAGGGAGCCTCTAAAAAACCCAGTTTGGACCAATTCATGGTGGAGGGAGCCTCTAACCAGCCCAGTTTGGACCAATTCATGGTGGAGGGAGCCTCTAAAAACCCCAGTTTGGACCAATTCATGGTGGAGGGAGCCTCTAAAAACCCCAGTTTGGACCAATTCATGGTGGAGGGAGCCTCTAAAAACCCCAATTTGGACCAATTCATGGTGGAGGGAGCCTCTAACCAGCCCAGTTTGGACCAATTCATGGTGGAGGGAGCCTCTAACCAGCCCAGTTTGGGCAAATTCATGGTGGAGGGAGCCTCTAAAAACCCCAATTTGGACCAATTCATGGTGGAGGGAGCCTCTAAACAGCCCAGTTTTGGCAAATTCATGGTGGAGGGAGCCTCTAAAAACCCCAGTTTGGACCAATTCATGGTGGAGGGAGCCTCTAACCAGCCCAGTTTGGGCAAATTCATGGTGGAGGGAGCCTCTAACCAGCAGAGTTGTGGGAAAGCAGGGTGGAGGGAGCCTCTAACCAGCAGAGTTGGGGGAAATCATGTTGGAGGGAGCCTAGTATTAGCAGAATTGTGCAACGCTTATGGTGGATGAGTATGAGGATGCGGAGGAATTGGAGAGGTTGAGTACAGACATGGAGTTTCATGTTGGGGTGCTTTACACAGGTGGGCACAAAAATGAAGGCTCTGTCCAGTGGTGGTTCATTTTTATCAAAGTGAGCCGGTCGGCACTCTCAGCTGACAGACGGGTGCGCTTGTCAGTGATGATGCCACCGGCTGCACTGAACACCCTCTCAGATAGGACGCTGGCGGCAGGACAGGACAGCACCTCCAAGGCATATAGGGCAAGTTCAAGCCACAGGTCCAACTTCGACACCCAATACGTGTAGGGCGCAGAGGGGTCGGAGAGGACAGGGCTGTGGTCGGAAAGGTATTCCCGCAACATGCGCCTATACTTCTCACGCCTGGTGACACTAGGACCCTCTGTGGCGGCACTTTGGCGAGGGGGTGCCATCAAGGTGTCCCAGACCTTAGACAGTGTGCCCCTCGTTTGTGTGGACCGGTGAGAACTTGGTCGCCTACTGGAGGAACTGTCCTCCCTGCCGCCAACGTCACATGCTGGAAACATCTCCATCATATTCTGCACCAATTGCCTGTGGCAAGCATTGATGCGATTGGCCCTCCCCTCTACCAGAATAAAAGACGAGATGTTGTTTTTATACCGGGGGTCAAGGATAGCAAAGATCCAGTACTGGTTGTCCTCCATGATTTTGACAATACGCTTGTCGGTTGTAAAGCACCCCAACATGAACTCAGCCATGTCTGCCACAGTGTTAGTTGGCATGACTCCTCTGGCCCCACCGGAAAGTTCAATCTCCATTTCCTCCTCATCCTCCATGTCTACCCATCCGCGCTGCAACAATGGGACGATTCGAAGTTGCCCGGAAGCCTCCTGTATCACCATCACATCATCGGACAACTCTTCTTCCTCCTCCTCCTCCTCCTCCTCCTCCATTAAACGCGATGAAGCGGACAGATGTGTGGACCTACTCTCCAGCTGTGACGGATCGGATGCTATCCCTGACTCCTCTGTGTGATCTGAGTTATCCCTGATGTCAATCAGGGATTCTCTCAGAACACACAAGAGCGGGATTGTAAGGCTCACCATCGCATCCTCAGAGCTCACCCTCCTTGTGGACTCCTCAAACACCCGTAGGATGTCACAAAGGTCTCTCATCCATGGCCACTCATGGATGAGAAACTGAGGCAGCTGACTTTGTGGCACCCTAGGGTTTTGTAGCTGGTATTCCATCAAAGGTCTCTGCTGCTCAACCACTCTATTCAACATCTGAAACGTTGAGTTCCAGCGTGTGGGGACGTCGCACAAAAGCCGGTGTTGTGGCACATGCAGGCGTTGCTGGTGAGATTTTAAGCTAGCAGCGGCTACTGTCGACTTGCGAAAGTGGGCGCACATGCGCCACACTTTCACCAGTAGCTCTGGAACATTGGGGTAGCTCTTTAGGAAACGTTGCACCACTAGGTTGAAGACGTGGGCCAGGCATGGAACATGTTGGAGTCCGGCAAGCTCCAGAGCTGCTACCAGGTTCCGGCCGTTATCACAAACGACCATGCCTGGGCCCAGGTGCAGCGGCTCAAACCATATTGCCGTCTCATCGAGGAGGGCATCCCTCACCTCGGAGGCAGTGTGCTGTCTGTCCCCCAAGCTGATCAGCTTCAGCACAGCCTGCTGACGTCTACCAACGCCAGTGCTGCAACGTTTCCAACTCGTAGCTGGGGTCAATCTAACAGCGGAGGAGGAGGCGGTGGCGGAGGAGGAGGCGGTGGCGGAGGAGGAGGCGGTAGAGGAGGAGGAGGAGGGGGGTGTTCTTCTCGTGTCCCTGCCAGGAATGTTAGGCGGGGAGACGAGGTACACCGGGCCAGTTTGGGAAGCAGTCCCAGCCTCAACTACATTCACCCAGTGTGCCGTCAGTGAAATGTAGCGTCCCTGTCCGCATGCACTTGTCCACGCGTCGGTGGTCAAGTGGACCTTTGTGCAAAGCGCGGAACTAAGGGCCCGCCTGATGTTGAGTGACACGTGCTGGTGCAAGGCGGGGACGGCACACCGGGAGAAGTAGTGACGGCTAGGGACGGCATAGCGAGGTGCCGCAGTTGCCATCAGGTCCAGGAAGGCGGGAGTTTCAACAAGCCGGAACGCCAACATCTCCTGGGCCAGCAGTTTAGCGATGTTGGCGTTCAAGGCTTGCGCGTGTGGGTGGTTAGCAGTGTATTTCTGCCGCCGCTCCAATGTCTGAGAGATGGTGGGTTGTTGTAAAGAAGCGCCTGATGGTGCCTTTGATGGTGCAGGAGAAGGAGATAAGACAGGAACAGGGGAGGATGAGGGAGAAGTCAACAAAGTGGCGGAGGCAGATGAAGTGGTGTCCTGGCTCGTCCTCTGGAGTGCATCGCCAGCACAGTCAGCAGTGGCAGTGGCAGAGGCAGAGGCAGTGGCAGAGGCAGTGGCGTGAACGGCAGGCGGCCTTTGTCCTGCCGTTGCTGCCTGCCACTGATTCCAGTGCTTGGATTCCAAATGACGGCGCATTGAAGTGGTGGACAGGTTGCTCTTCTCAGAGCCCCTAATCAATTTCGAGAGGCAAATTGTGCAGACAACACTATATCTGTCCTCGGCGCATTCCTTGAAAAAACTCCACACCTTCGAGAAACGTGCCCTCGAGGTGGGAGTTTTTCGGGGCTGGGTACGAACTGGAACATCTTGGGAGATTCCGGGTGTGGCCTGGCTTCGCCTAAGCTGCTGACCTCTGCCTCTGCCTCTAGCTACCCTTTTTGGTGCTGCACTTGCCTCAACATCCACACTACTTTCCCCGCTTGACATCCCCCCTGTCCAGGTCGGGTCAGTGTCCTCATCATCCACCACTTCCTCTTCCAACTCCTGTCTCATCTCCTCCTCCCGCACAATGCGCCGGTCAACTGGATGCCCTGACGGCAACTGCGTCACATCATCGTCGATGAGGGTGGGTTGCTGGTCATCCACCACCAAATCGAACGGAGATGGAGGAGACTCTAGTGTTTGAGCATCTGGACACAGATGCTCCTCTGTTAGGTTCGTGGAATCGTGACGTGGAGAGGCAGGTTGAGGGACAATGAAAGGAGCGGAGAACAGCTCTGGGGAGCAGGGACAGTTGGGGTTATTGTTCTGTGAAGCTTGGGAATTTTGGGAGGAAGGAGGACAAGACTGTTGGGTAATAGGAGGAGAGGAGGCAGAGTCTGACTGGCTGCTGGACAATGTGCTGTAAGCGTTCTCTGACAGCCATTGCAAGACCTGTTCCTGGTTCTCGGGCCTACTAAGGTTTGTACCCTGCAGTTTAGTTAATGTGGCAAGCAACCCTGGCACTGTGGAGTGGCGCAATGCTTGCTGCCCCACAGGAGTAGGCACGGGACGCCCTGTGGCTTCACTGCTACCTTGCTCCCCAGAACCATTCCCCCGACCTCGCCCACGGCCTCGTCCACGTCATACCAACGCCAGTGCTGCAACGTTTCCAACTCGTAGCTGGGGTCAATCTAACAGCGGAGGAGGAGGCGGTGGCGGAAGAGGAGGCGGTGGCGGAGGAGGAGGCGGTAGAGGAGGAGGAGGAGGGGGGTGTTCTTCTCGTGTCCCTGCCAGGAATGTTAGGCGGGGAGACGAGGTACACCGGGCCAGTTTGGGAAGCAGTCCCAGCCTCAACTACATTCACCCAGTGTGCCGTCAGTGAAATGTAGCGTCCCTGTCCGCATGCACTTGTCCACACGTCGGTGGTCAAGTGGACCTTTGTGCAAAGCGCGGAACTAAGGGCCCGCCTGATGTTGAGTGACACGTGCTGGTGCAAGGCGGGGACGGCACACCGGGAGAAGTAGTGACGGCTAGGGACGGCGTAGCGAGGTGCCGCAGTTGCCATCAGGTCCAGGAAGGCGGGAGTTTCAACAAGCCGGAACGCCAACATCTCCTGGGCCAGCAGTTTAGCGATGTTGGCGTTCAAGGCTTGCGCGTGTGGGTGGTTAGCAGTGTATTTCTGCCGCCGCTCCAATGTCTGAGAGATGGTGGGTTGTTGTAAAGAAGCGCCTGATGGTGCCTTTGATGGTACAGGAGAAGGAGATAAGACAGGAACAGGGGAGGATGAGGGAGAAGTCAACAAAGTGGCGGAGGCAGATGAAGTGGTGTCCTGGCTCGTCCTCTGGAGTGCATCGCCAGCACAGTCAGCAGTGGCAGTGGCAGAGGCAGAGGCAGTGGCAGAGGCAGTGGCAGTGGCGTGAACGGCAGGCGGCCTTTGTCCTGCCGTTGCTGCCTGCCACTGATTCCAGTGCTTGGATTCCAAATGACGGCGCATTGAAGTGGTGGACAGGTTGCTCTTCTCAGAGCCCCTAATCAATTTCGAGAGGCAAATTGTGCAGACAACACTATATCTGTCCTCGGCGCATTCCTTGAAAAAACTCCACACCTTCGAGAAACGTGCCCTCGAGGTGGGAGTTTTTCGGGGCTGGGTACGAACTGGAACATCTTGGGAGATTCCGGGTGTGGCCTGGCTTCGCCTAAGCTGCTGACCTCTGCCTCTGCCTCTAGCTACCCTTTTTGGTGCTGCACTTGCCTCAACATCCACACTACTTTCCCCGCTTGACATCCCCCCTGTCCAGGTCGGGTCAGTGTCCTCATCATCCACCACTTCCTCTTCCAACTCCTGTCTCATCTCCTCCTCCCGCACAATGCGCCGGTCAACTGGATGCCCTGACGGCAACTGCGTCACATCATCGTCGATGAGGGTGGGTTGCTGGTCATCCACCACCAAATCGAACGGAGATGGAGGAGACTCTAGTGTTTGAGCATCTGGACACAGATGCTCCTCTGTTAGGTTCGTGGAATCGTGACGTGGAGAGGCAGGTTGAGGGACAATGAAAGGAGCGGAGAACAGCTCTGGGGAGCAGGGACAGTTGGGGTTATTGTTCTGTGAAGCTTGGGAATTTTGGGAGGAAGGAGGACAAGACTGTTGGGTAATAGGAGGAGAGGAGGCAGAGTCTGACTGGCTGCTGGACAATGTTCTGTAAGCGTTCTCTGACAGCCATTGCAAGACCTGTTCCTGGTTCTCGGGCCTACTAAGGTTTGTACCCTGCAGTTTAGTTAATGTGGCAAGCAACCCTGGCACTGTGGAGTGGCGCAATGCTTGCTGCCCCACAGGAGTAGGCACGGGACACCCTGTGGCTTCACTGCTACCTTGCTCCCCAGAACCATTCCCCCGACCTCGCCCACGGCCTCGTCCACGTCCCTTTCCGGGAGCCTTGCGCATTTTGAATTCCCAGTTAGAAATTGGCACTATATACCAGTAGCAAAAATTGTGGGTGCACGTAACCCCAATATATTCTTTGAATTCCCAGTCAGACAATGGCACTATATACCAGTAGCAAGAAATGAGGGTATTTATAACCCCAATATATTCTTTGAATTACCAGTCAGAAACTGGCACTATATGGCAGTAGCAAGAAATGAGGGTATTTGTAACCCCAATATATTCTTTGAATTCCCAGTCAGAAACTGGCACTGTATACCAGTAGTAAAAATTGTGGGTGCACGTAACCCCAATATATTCTTTGAATTCCCAGTCAGACAATGGCACTATATACCAGTAGCAAGAAATGAGGGTATTTATAACCCCAATATATTCTTTGAATTCCCAGTCAGACAATGGCACTGTATACCAGTAGTAAAAATTGTGGGTGCACGTAACCCCAATATATTCTTTGAATTACCAGTCAGAAACTGGCACTATATGGCAGTAGCAAGAAATGAGGGTATTTGTAACCCCAATATATTCTTTGAATTACCAGTCAGAAACTGGCACTATATGGCAGTAGCAAGAAATGAGGGTATTTGTAACCCCAATATATTCTTTGAATTCCCAGTCAGAAACTGGCACTGTATACCAGTAGTAAAAATTGTGGGTGCACGTAACCCCAATATATTCTTTGAATTCCCAGTCAGACAATGGCACTATATACCAGTAGCAAGAAATGAGGGTATTTATAACCCCAATATATTCTTTGAATTACCAGTCAGAAACTGGCACTATATGGCAGTAGCAAGAAATGAGGGTATTTGTAACCCCAATATATTCTTTGAATTCCCAGTCAGAAACTGGCACTGTATACCAGTAGTAAAAATTGTGGGTGCACGTAACCCCAATATATTCTTTGAATTCCCAGTCAGACAATGGCACTATATACCAGTAGCAAGAAATGAGGGTATTTATAACCCCAATATATTCTTTGAATTCACAGTCAGACAATGGCACTGTATACCAGTAGTAAAAATTGTGGGTGCACGTAACCCCAATATATTCTTTGAATTACCAATCAGAAACTGGCACTATATGGCAGTAGCAAGAAATGAGGGTATTTGTAACCCCAATATATTCTTTGAATTCCCAGTCAGAAACTGGCACTGTATACCAGTAGTAAAAATTGTGGGTGCACGTAACCCCAATATATTCTTTGAATTCCCAGACAATGGCACTATATACCAGTAGCAAGAAATGAGGATATTTATAACCCCAATATATTCTTTGAATTCCCAGTCAGACAATGGCACTGTATACCAGTAGTAAAAATTGTGGGTGCACGTAACCCCAATATATTCTTTGAATTCCCAGTCAGAAACTGGCACTATATGGCAGTAGCAAGAAATGAGGGTATTTATAACCCCAATATATTCTTTGAATTCCCAGTCAGACAATGGCACTGTATACCAGTAGTAAAAATTGTGGGTGCACGTAACCCCAATATATTCTTTGAATTACCAGTCAGAAACTGGCACTATATGGCAGTAGCAAGAAATGAGGGTATTTATAACCCCAATATATTCTTTGAATTCCCAGTCAGAAACTGGCACTGTATACCAGTAGTAAAAATTGTGGGTGCACGTAACCCCAATATATTCTTTGAATTCCCAGTCAGACAATGGCACTATATGGCAGTAGCAAAAATTGTGGGTGTATATAGCCCCAATTCTATTGCTAGGGGACTTGCAGGGTATTTCTGGGGTGAAGGTGGGGGGGCACACCGTTGGAACGGGTATCGGGGTATATATCGGGTATACGGGAATACACTGACAGTGTATTCCATTCAGGATCCTGGGAAAGCTGGGTTGCGGCGATTGAGCCCGTCAGTGCCACGTTACACTGACAAGCTTCTCCCTGGAATTTAGCTCTTATAAGAGCTGTTGGTTGTCTTCTCCTTCCTATCCTAGCCTGTCCCTGCCTACCCAGAATCTAAGCCCTAGCTAAATGGACGGAAACCTCCGTCCCCGGTGAATTGCAAGCTCAGAATGACGCGAACCTGGGCGGCGCTGTTCTTTTAAATTAGAGGTCACATGTTTTCGGCAGCCAATGGGTTTTGCCTACTTTTCTCAACGTCACCGGTGTCGTAGTTCCTGTCCCACCTACCCTGCGCTGTTATTGGAGCAAAAAAGGCGCCAGGGAAGGTGGGAGGGGAATCGAGTAATGGCGCACTTTACCACGCGGTGTTCGATTCGATTCGAACATGCCGAACAGCCTAATATCCGATCGAACATGAGTTCGATAGAACACTGTTCGCTCATCTCTAGGCATAACTAAACAAACCATAAGTTATCCAGAACGACGGTCAGCGGTGTAAAATCGGGACTGTCCCGCTGTATCCAGGGTGGTTGTAGCTATGGTGGCATGCTTCCTGTGATATGATAATATAAAACTATAGGCACTCCATATGTCATTGTATGATAGTCAAGCTATTGCAGGCCTCTATTAACCCCTTCCCACCACACAAAATGTATAATTTTTTTGTTTTAATGTTTTCCTCCCCACATTCCAAGCAGTAACCTTTTTTGTTTTTCACTCATATGGCTGTATTAAAATGTGATTTTTGGTAATATCAGTTGTATGTATTAATAGCACTTTTTAATGTTTCACAAATGTATTGTAAAACAATAAAAAACATATTGTTCATTCTATTTTGTTTCTACAGCATTCACTACGCATTAAAGTTGACCTGCTAACTAGTGTGCATTATTATTATGATTATGATTATTATTATTATTATTATTATGGTGATTATTAGGCTAAGGCCACATATTGCGAAAAAGCTGAGTTTTTGTTGGATTTTCCATTCCATCTGCAGTCTCTACTAGGTTTGCCTCAAAAAAAAAAAAAAAAAGCAGCAAATTCTGCAACAACAAAAAAAAAGAAAGCATTTCCACAATGTGGATCCTCAGGCTTATGTAGTTTTGTTATGTTTTACAATTGTAATAAAATAAACATTTAAGAGGGACTCATTTTTTGCAGGACAAGCTGTAATTTGTATTGATACTGATTTGACAGCAAAGCGACCAAAAATGACAATTTTTTTCTGTTATTTATTTACTATACAGAATATATATATACACATTGTGGGGAATCGCTTAGGTAGATGCTTGTAGCAGTGCAGGAAACAGGGACACAGACACTGGGTAGCTCACAAGTTCAGGCTTTATTCACTTGCAGTGCATTAATTGCCTTTGCAAAGGCACAAAATAACCAAAAACAAAAAACCTTCTCAGCTGAGAACTCACTTAAACATAAGGAACTTTTCCCTGACTATACTTGGCAACTCCCACCTTGGCAACAACAATGGGTGGCACAGTACCTGCTCTGTAGATTTGGTCTGGACAGGTCAGCTCTGTCAGTGTGGTGCCACACTCCTAGTCCTCACACACAATTATCAGGCCTTGATTACCCAGCTGACCTCCCTGGTGTGGGTCTTTACCATACACCCTTTAGCTGCCTGGCTGGAATATACCGGTTTTCCCAGACCACACCCTTCACTCTCTCACAACATATATACAACCTATAGGATGTATCACTGTCAATAGTAGCGGCACTGGAGGACAGAATAGGAAAAATGCTCTCAGTAGTGGTGCTCATACCCCAACATTGCTGTATAATTGAAACAAGTTCAAGTAATCAGAAGTTCAAGTTCCAGAAATGTCCATAAAAACATCCACAACTGTGTATGGGAGAGAGTAAGATTCTTGCAAGGCTAGGCAGCCAATTGTTTCATGCTGAATGCGCTGTTTCAAGCTTAGGTTATGTTCACACAGAGTTTTTTGCAGGTGGATTTTGACATGAGATCCGCCTCAAAATCTGCCTGCAAAAATGGCTACCATTGACTTCAATAGGAGTCACTCGTTTTTTGTTTTTTTTTCCCACTAGCTAGTAGCGGAAAAAAGAAGCGATATGACCTATCTTGCTGCGGATTCTGCGGTTGAGTCAGCCGTGGCATCCGCGGCTCGAGACACGCTCCTGTTTAGGCCCATTCATTCGGCCTAAACAGGAGCGGATGCCGCGACAGAATACCGATGCACTGCATTGGCATTCTGTCGCAGCTAACCACGTGAAAGTTTACACAGCGGAAAACCATTTTCCACCATGTGAACATACTCTTACAGATCCAAAGCCATTTGTTGGAGAAAACAATTGAGATCTGAAATTCTTGACAGCGGTTTTAACAGCTAATCGCTCAGAATTTATATATATATAATATATATGCAATTCCAGGGTTATGATCTTACTACTCCTATTATACCCTAATAGAGATTAGGTGTCATAAGATAAGGTGTAAAAGATAACGCTGAAAGCAAAACCTACACTGTAAGGTTCCATAGTGAGACTAAACTATTTAATTATCGAGATCTCTGGTGGTCCAAGCGGTCAGACCCCCACTGATTTAAGTTTTGATAGGGGATACCATTGAATTTTGGCAGCCCTGAAAAATAACTTTTTCCCGCTTATAGAGGCTTGGATCCTTTATTTAACCATAGGAGGGGAGTTATTACCTACAGTTACTGCAGAGATCCTTGTGTTATGGATGAAACACTGTATATACTGTGAATGTTTATCAGATAAAAGCAGCGCTTTGTGTACTGTCTGCTAACAAAATCTGGAATCAGCACTGCCACCTGCTGTCCATTAGCTATTACTACAGCTGAGAAAAAACAAACGTGTTTGCTTTGTCAATTATTACATTTTATTGAAAACCAGAAATAATTTAGTGTGACACATATGACGCTTTTATCTCATAGCACTATGCACGTCATTATACTTAATGGTTCAGCTTTGTGACATCCAGCACAGTATATACAGTACAAGCAGGTACAGTATGTGAAGTCTTATATAACTTACAGCACATTCCCTGCCCTCAAGCACCATATGCACCAGAACAGGCCTCCCTAGCAATTGGTTTACCCCACCTTGACCTGGATTTAGTATGTAATGCTGTGAAGTATTTGTTTTAGACAATTTACATTCGTGTTCTGCTTTACTACACCCTGAACAGTTTGAGCATCAACCTTATTTTAAGATACCACTGCCTAGGTATATGTTCCTTTAAAACCAATTAAATCAATTGGCAGGTTTCCTTATCCCCCTAATACCAGAGCCACAAGAGGCATAAAAACTGAGGTTTGGTCGTGGCAGAAACGATGCAGACAAAACGGAGTGTTTTACAGTCACTGCAAGGTGGATGGGATTTCAGTAAACCCTATCCACACCTTGTGGAAAAATAGGTGTAGCAGACACACTGATTTCCAAAACTTTTACGGTTTTGGAAATCGCAGCAAGTCAATTACACCTACGGAAACGTCAGCAAGTTCCCTATAGGTGTAATGGAAGCAAAAAGACCGCAGAGAAAATGTCTGCAGACTTTCTGTGAAAAGCTCAGTGGGAAAAAACGCGATGCTTTGATATCACATTTTTTTCCCGCAGCGCTTTTTAGCTGCTGAGTACTATGTGGCGCCTTAGTCTTAAAGTTACTGTCAAATTGTAAGAAACTTCCCAGTAGTGGTGTCACTGCTAATACAACCTACAAGTCATAAAATGGCAGGGGTAGATTAAGCGTACCCGGGCTGTATGAAGATTGTGAACACCCCGCCACACTAACGTTTTCAGGGCCTGAGTTTTCATGAAAAGTTGAAATATCTGCAGGGTCTTGCTGGGATTTCTGTTCTTTGACTGTATAAGACTTCATGCAAGATGTCCTATCTGTCTTTCTGCTGCTAATAGCCCCATTATGGCCACAGCACATATTTTATTTGTATTGGAGGCTGTCGGGATGTACTATAAGTTCAGTCTCCCCCTCCCCTATCCATCACTGATACTGCTGGTTTCTGTTTATGTAATTCTGCCAGGAGTAACTGTACAATAGCAAACAAGTTGCTTAAAAAAAGACTGTGTGACCATAACTTAGAAGATTCAGGAATATTGCACTGCAAATACAGAGTAAAATGTGTAATATTCTGACTTGGCCTGGTGTGAATGTGAGATAAAAGCTCCTGATCAGAAATCCAGTGTTTGGAACCCACTTATTGATGGGACAATAACGGACAGTAAGTCTTAGACAACCAGAATCCTCAAAAATCGAGGCAAAAACAGTCCTGAGTGTACAACACTCTCCTAACCAGAGCGGAACCAGTTCCCAGAGGTCTTCGCCATAGCCCCTGATGGTGGAGTTGGACTTGGTAAATTTTGGACCCAGAACCGCAACTGCCCATAGAGTGTTGCACACTCAGCACACCCCAAGTATTAGAGGACCCAGAAAACCCAGAAACACTAACCTCAGCGGATGAATAAATGAGACAGCTGGTCAGCACAGAGAGAGATGTTCTAAGGTTTGCCAGAAGGTGGCAGAAGCACCGCAGGGAAGTCGTACAGGCCAGGTCGGTACACAGGAGGTCTCACAGGTTCCAGGGATAGCCAAAAACAAAGTCAATCAAGCCGTGTCGGTACACAGGAGGTCACGTGGTAGCAGGAGGGAGAAGCAAATGCGTAGTGAAGAGAGCCGGGTCATACACAAGAGATCACGGAGTAGCCAAGCAGAAGTCAAGCAGGAGTAGTCAGGAAATAAGACGAGGTCATCCACAGGAGATCAAGTACAAGGCAATCATACAAAAATATTCCAAAGCTCTATATGGTATAGGCTACAATAAGCATAACGTATATCCTGTTTTTTTTTTGTTTTTTTTCTCTTCTCAAAATGCTTTAAAACGTTAAAAAAAAAACCCACCAACAGTGTCATGGCAGTGGCTGTTATCATCAGAGTCTATATGGTTATTACCTGTTCAGCTTCTATGTTGCACCAAAAGGTGGAAAGAGGGAGGGAAGGTGGATTTGGGGTGAATAGTTAACCAAACCACAAATTTAAAAAAAAAAAATTCAACCTATTGTGAGAAGGTGTCAGGCAGAGTGCTGGAATCTCGCTATATCTCCCCCAGGTTTTTAACTTATGTGTGGTCCAGTGCGGGTTTTGAGTAGGCCTCAGCACAGGTGTATATCTTGGGCTCATTACTGGGCCAGAAAAGGTTTCAGCTCCTGCATTCCTGTGCAGATTCAGGGATTGAGAGGAGTCTGTCCTGTAATGGGTCTGTCCTGTAACCCTGAGTCCGGTCAGACAAAGTTGTGCTTGTTTTGTTAGTGTGGCCGGTAGTAAGCCACACGTATAATTAGGTTAACATTTCTGTTTAGCTAGTGGCTCAGACGAGCAGGATTTGCTTTTGCCTGAAGTTAAGGCTGTATTTTGTTTTGCTCATTGCCTGAAGTGAAGATTTATTTATTTTCCTGTTTTTTCCTAAATAAACCTGTTTGCTGCATATTTTGTGACCCTATCGAGCTACTTCCCCCACATTGTATATAAAGAACTGTAATAGACAAAAGGGAACTCAGACAGCCTTGCTCTCTATGGCTCCAACATATGTGTTATTTTGCTCCCTAATACCCCTTGGGATATTGTGTGAGCTGTGAAGCCACTGGTTCATGGACATATCAACAAGTTCCAAGTTGAAGTTCCCCTGCCAACATCTCCCCTTCCCCATTGGGCTATAGACAGCCTTACAGAGTGTGATAGAATACCATCAAATTTGTAGTCACCCGAGCAACATCCTTTCCTCAAACCAAACTGTGTTGTGGACGCTTTGTCTTATTTGCTTAGTATGTTATAGGAATATCAAGATAAAGATTTACCATGTGACAAGAAACAGCTCTGCAAGTTTTTTTCCTTTCGCAATAATGTCCAGGCCATTTTATAGAGAAAAGCAAGTTTATCCAGTAACAGCCTGAGTGATGGCGGGGCCTGCTTTTGGATTTTTGCAGAATGCCTGCCATTGTAAATATATTTGGATTTTTGGCCCATGTAGTGTATGCAGTCTGTTTGTAAATTGTGCCTTATTATAGCATCTTCTTGTAACTTGGTATATCATCACATGTTCACCTTTGTGAGTTTTCTAGATAATCATTTTTAGTTTCGACTTCCAAGGGAACAATGCAAGGTTTGATGGAATCAGTGATCTGTAAACTATGCTAGCTGTAAGGAACAAACAACACATTCCTTCCAACTTTCATTCAATTCATCTTACCTAAGGGGGTTATCCCATGATGTAAAGCCTGCAGGACCTTTGTCCCATTCAACATTCAACCTGAAGACAACCAGGCTGAATGGGGGTGGGACTGGTAGTAAAGTGAATAGGAGCGCCGGAGATAACATTATACTTTGGTTATCTCCATCCCTTCCATTCAGTGGCATAACTACCTGGGTAGCAGCGGTAGTGGCTGTCACAGGGCCCGGGTCACTAGGGGACCCAGCGGGCCCCTGATGTTTTTTTTTTCTTTTTTTAATAGGCCGTTACCTTCTGAAGTAATCCCAGCAGGTAACGTACCCTATTTATTTACCCATCCCTGCATAAGTGGAGGCAGCTGTGGTGAGGAGCAGGGATCGGTAACTGAGGCCGTGGGCCCACGAACCCCACAAACACTGCTATCTTTATACTCTGGGGTTCTTTTCAGACCTCGGAGTGTAATGATCGAAGGACCAGATGTGAGGGAACATATAACACACTGTTACTTACCTCTCCTGCACTCCTGCAGTCTGCATCCTGTTTGGTGACGTCAGACAGGCCAGGCCTGTATCGTTATGCGTCGCGACGCAGGCCTGGCTCAACTGATGTCTGTACCAACTTTGAGGATGGCCGAAATCAGCAGGGAGTGCGCTGGAGCCAGGGAGTGGTAAGTAACATTGTTTTTTATGTTTGTATCCTCCACTGGGTCTCCGATCATTATACTCTGGGGTCTGAAGGGGCCAATATGGGGCATAATAGTGCATGCAGGGGCCCACTAAGGGGCATAATAGTAAATGCAGGGGCCACTATTGGGCATAATAGTCTGTGCAGGGGTCACTATGGCACTTAATAGTGTGTGTAGGGGCCACTATGGGGCATAATAGTGTGTGCAGGAATGAGGTTTGTGCAGGAATGGGGTCAGTCGGGGTTGGGGGGGGGGTCCCATGTCAATTGTTCTCCTTGGGGCCCAGCCATTTCTAGTTATGCCACTGCCTCTATTAAAGTGAATAGTAGCGCTGACCACCACCTACCACCCACATTCATCCTGGCTGCAGTCAGATTGAATGTGGAGTGGGACAAAAGTCCTACAGACTTTACTTTGAGACACAACCCCTTTAATATTTACATTTATGTGTGTGAGGGTAGAGCACCACAGACGCTGATGCTGTATGTTTGAGGGCAGTTTCATACACAATGTTTTTTTGGAAAAATGCTACTGCAAATTTTGATGCAGTTTTTTTGAGCAAAATCCAGAAGTACACACATTTCTTTTTATCTCCCACTCATATATTTTCCTGGTCCCTGAAGTGGCATGCAGAGTGTCTGATGGGTGCTAGTGGTGTTCCCCTGGGGTATGTCCTCGTAATAGTAAGCTTCCCTGAGCCTGATAGTGGTTGGAGTGCCCAAGATGATAGGTGTAGGAATGAGAATCAGGGACAGAGTTTTTGAAACAAGGTAAACTCAATGAGGCAAAATGTTTTCTGAACAATTTCCTGCTTCTTTATAATCCATACCTGAAGATTTCCCACCTTTGATACTAACTAGGTCAAAAAGGTCCAATGTGCGCATTTCTCAGAACAACAGTACGGCTTATTCATAAGGAACTGGCTGGCCTCTCCCGCTTCTGGAACTGAAGGCTTCCCTCTCTTCTAAGGCTCCATTCCCACGGAGTTACACTTATTTAGACACATAAACACGTGTCAGAGCGAGGCGCTTCAAAACTGATCCCATTGATTTCAATGGGTGCCGGCTTACGCGTGCTACCCATTGAAATCAATGGGATCTGTTTGGAAGAGCCTCGCTCTCTCATGTGTTTATGTGTCTAAATGAGCGGTGCGTTACTCCACGGGAACAAAGCCTTAAGTCCTCTAAAATCCCAGGCCTGAGCAATGATACATGCAGGTGGGGAATATCAGTCCCAGACATCCATTTTTGCAAAACATATATGAAATATATATGAAGCTCTTATACTTCTCCCTTCTGCTCAATCCACTTCTGGCTTTGGCTTAAAAAACGCTGCTAAATCTGAAACAAAAAATGCTGCGTTTCTGCAACGAGGGGCCTTTGCCTGTAAGTGTGTTTCCTGCAGAAGTATAATTGATGAATCGTGTGTGTGTGCTGAATGACAATGTGGCCATACGAGAGCGTGGCAGGCAGGCCTCTCAAAGTGGTGGGATGCAGGCAGCGCTGCACCTCCCATGAGGCGACCTGAAGCGACCGTTTCAGGCGGCGCTATGTCAGGGCCCCAGGGAGGGCGGCATTTTTGATTACCTAAGCCAGTCCAGGACAAGCTGTCCTGGACTGGCTTAGCACCGAGCGGTGGTTTGGGGAGGCCACTGGAGCAGCGCTGCTCCATCAGCCTCCCCTCAAGCTCAGGCAGAGAGCAGGTCCTCTCCGTGCCTGCTCTCTGCCTGCGAACTGTGCTAAGCCCCGCCCCCTTCACGGACCACGCCCTCTCCGCTCGGCAACGCCCCCTCCTCCCGGGAGGGGGGGGCGGCTTTCTGTAGTTCGCCTCAGGTGGCGAAAGGGGTAGGTTCAACCCTGGATGCAGGACCAGGTCAGCAGCGTGGAGCTCTTGGGGTTGCTGTACCAACCAGATGGAGCAGCAGAGATACTGCGCAGGCCCCACAAGAAGCAGGTAGGTGTCGGTAGAAGGCAGTTCTATTACAGGCTTGGCAGGATAGCAGTTGATGGATGAGGCTTAGCTGTGCGACATGGCCGCTGCAGGCTGTTTTTAAGAAATATTTTGACCCCTTAAATTGTAAAACTTTACCATATCCTGACACCCTTTTTTATATTTCTGTTTATGGGGATGCATAAAACATCATTTTTTTAAGGGGCCAGATGTACTTTTTATTTATACCATTTTGGGGAATGTCTATTGTTTTTATTGTTTTAATATTCTTTGTTATCCAAATTTTTATGGGAGGCAAAACATTGAAAAATCAGCAGTTTGACTCTTTATTTTTATTTTTCCTGCTTTGGCATTCACTGTATGGAATTTCAATAAATTTGTACTGTAGACCTGGTATGTATGTGTTTTACTTTATTTATTTACTTTCATATGTGTTCTAGAGAAAGGAATGGCAAGTTCTTTTTAATCTCTTTTTATCGTTTATGTCACATTAACAGATTTCTGGCCCCAGATCTCACTCTCGGGGTTGCTATCCATCCCAAAATTATGGCACCCATGCGCCGCTGGGAAAATGGCATGTCTGTCATGTTTGACACAGACTTTAGGAGAGATAATGCCAACAATCAGTGTCGGCACTGATCCCGGACATTACTGCCACGTCTCCACTGTATAATACTTATAAATCCCTGACATCTACTGTAATAGCACAGTGGATGTTGAAAAGAGGTTAAAAAATGCATGAGTCAAATATGGTGGAGGTTCAAAGATGTTATGAAGTTGTTTTGCTGCCTCTGGCACTGGGTGTATTAACTGTGTGCAAGTCATCATGAAATCTGAAGATTACCAAAGATTTAGGATCTCAAGGTAGGGCCAATTGCCAGAAAACTGGGTTAGGTGCATCCTAGGTCATGGGTCTTCCAGTAGGACAATGACCCCAAACATATTCCAAAAAGCACTCAGAAATGGATGGAAACATAGTGCTGGAGAGTTCTGAAGTTACCAGCAATGAGTCCGAAATTTTAGGGGTGTCAACACTTACGGCCGTGACTATATGTGGTGTATATATATATATATATATATATATATATATATATATATATGATATATTATACAATATGTGTATATGTCTCAGGGAAATGATGAAACTAGAGATCTGATCAAATTCCGGAAGATGTTAAAATAACAACTCTGTGGGGTCATTTCCCTAAAGAAAGTAAGTGATTTGATCAAAACCCTGAACTGTTTCAGTGAAATGATGAAATTACACACGTCAGTAGTCGCACAGCTCTATGCTTCTCTTGTTACCACTCCCCCCTTGAGGCTGGGTTCACACGGGGGGTTTTTGGACAGGATTTTTACATGGGAAGCCGCCAAAAAACGCCTCCCTAGGCTAGCTGCAACTGTCGCGGCATTCCAACAGTTGCAACATTCTGCTTTGGATTAGGCCCAAATGAATACGCCTAGTTGGGAGTGTCGCGCCGCGAAATCTGCGGCAAGAAAGGGCAGGTCTCTTCTTTTTCCTGCAAGTGGGAAGAAACCGCTAGCGGAAACAGGAAGTGAACGGATCCCATTGAAGTCAATGGTGGCCGGTTTTTTGAGCCGGATTCTGAGGCGGATTCTGTCCAAAAAACCCTGTGTGAAACCTGGCTTACCTCACCGTTCTGCGCCGCTCTTCTCATGTGACGCACAAGAAAAATGGGTTCAGATCTAAAAGAAAAACACTCACCGGAAACAACACAAGTTCTATATTTTGAGTGTTACTACTCCCCCTTTTCCTCACCGCTCCCCTCCGGCGTCCGTGTCAGTCAGCGCACTGCGCTTATGACGTGACACACGTGAAAAATACGTTCAGCGATATATATATATATATATATATATATATATATATATATATATATATATATAATCAAACTCTGACCAAATTTGTATGTGAAGAACAGTTTAATGAAACTATCAGGACATGTTTTGAACAAGCGGCAAGATAAAACCTTTGTGGACTCGTGATAGGATAGAAGAAGCTTCACAGTCACTGAACAATTTAAAATGAGTACTACTACCTACACTACAGCGGACACAGACACAGGACTATTATGGAAAAAATTACCATGTTATGGAACTAGGTAGTAAAAAAATATCAGCTTAAGTAAATATTTGTTTTGTTAATTAGTTTTGAATAAATAATTTGCGTTTCGATGACTATTGTATTACCTACTCTACATGTAATAATGCACGGTTTACTAAATAAATACTTTTCATATCTAAAACAATATTATTTCATCATTTCACTAAAACAGTTCAGGGATTTCATCAAATCACTTACTTTCTTTAGGGAAATGACCCCACAGTGTTGTTATTTTAACATCTTCTGGGATTTGATCAAATCCCTAGTTTCATCACTTCCCTGCGACATATATACATTTATGAGTTGAAAGGGATGGACGCATGTATATATGTAGAATGTGTCTGATAGTGCTAGAGGTGAGCGCTGGCTAAGTCAGTTCTACAAGCTCTGGAGGAGTTGTTGTAGATCAGGGCTGTGAATTACAGAATGTCAAGTTAGTTTGGTTGCCAATTGACAAGGAGAGTTTGCACTGGATCCCATAGAAGTCTTACACCACTGCCAAACCTGTTGAATTTTTGTCGTAAGTAGCATACAACTTTTTTACTATACAACTGTGCCGTGTATACATCAGGTCTACGACTTGACTGTGTAGTCACAGCCAAATCATGACTCTAAAAAAAAATTTGTGATAGTAAGTTGCAGACAAGTTGCGTGACACATGTCACATGGCAGAGATGGAGGGAACATGAATCTGGGAGCAGAGATGGAGGGGACATGAATCTGGGGGCAGAGATGGAGGGGACATGAATCTGGGGGCAGAGATGGAGGGGACATGAATCTGGGGGCAGAGATGGAGAGGACATGAATCTGGGGGCAGAGATGGAGGGGACATGAATCTGAGGGCAGAGATGGAGGGGACATGAATCTGGGGGCAGAGATGGAGGGGACATGAATCTGGGGGCAGAGATGGAGGGACATGAATCTGGGGGCAGAGATGGAGGGGACATGAATCTGGGGGCAGAGATGGAGGGGACATGAATCTGGGGGCAGAGATGGGGGACATCAATCTGGGGGCAGAGATGGGGGGACATGAAACTGGGGGCAGATGAAGGGTGTATATGAAGCTGGGGGAGAGATAGAGGGGGGACATATAATTTACGGGTGACTGTAGGGGGATTATACTGTGTGCGGGCACATGAAAAATTAATGAGAATTGGCGGAGTCAACATAAAAAAGGGTGGGGCTAAATTTGCTGCATCGCGCAGAGCACGCCGCACATTTTTTCCCTCTTTCGGTTCTTCAAAAGTTGGGAGGTATGGGTACAGGGAGCAGTGGAAAGATGTTAGAAGATGGACGGGGGGGGGGGATTGTTGGGGCATCGGGTGTGCGGCACTGCGGAGAGGGAACTGGGGCAATAATATATAATATGTAAGTTTTTCGCTGGAGAACTACAAGGCACACAATACCTCCAAAGCTATGTGTGCTTTGTGTTAATAATGATGTAGGCTGCTATGTTACTAGCATAGCAGCCTGTTTAGGGGTGGGACTTTCACTTTAAAGGAGTGTTCACATTGCGTTTTTGGCCTTCCTTACCGGTATACGTTGGTAACCAGTCACAATCAGCTCCCCACTTATCCCTGCACGGAGAACTGCAGGCCCCCCCCTTTTTTTTTTAATGGCCAGTTCTTCGTGCAGGGATACGTTGACAGCTGATTCTGACTGGTTACCAACGTATCCCGGCAAGGGAGGCCAAAAACACAATGTGAAAAAGCCCTGAGGATTTATTAGGAGGGCTCTTATAGATGGTGTTGGCTCTCTATAGGCGCTGTCACACGTAGCAGATGTTACCTGCAAATAGAATCTGATTAAGCCTTGTAATGCTGCTAAATAAAGGGAAATGTAATACAGAATTGGTATGTCGCAAAATAAAGTAGTTTTAAAATGGCGGGGGGGGGGGGGGGGGGGCAGACACTTAGGCTGTATGGGGCCCCAAAATTCCTGATGGCGGCCCTGTCTCCCATATATTTGCGTGTATGTAGGGATCCATGAAAATGACCAAAAATAGAACCTGACCTATATTTTGACAGTCCGTGACAATGGACATATTAATCAAGTATTACAGTATGTTCACACATTGAAAATCCACTGCATATTTTCTGTTTTTAGCTTACAGGAGAATGCACCCCTGTTATTTTGCAGCGTGTTGACCATGTATGGACCTCGTCTATAAATCGTGGTATTCTCCTGAGGAATCTGTTGATGCATAGATGCACAACGGTGCACTGATGTATACAGGTATCTGAACTCTGGTTATATAACTATAGGGGTCGCAGTGGTCGTACTGGGCTCAGAAGCCAAAGTCAACACACTAGTGCTGGAAAGACTTCTTGATCTCCTTTCTGAGTTCCTTTGATGGCTGTCAGTCTCGTAAATGTATTACCCCTGTCCTCTGTTGAGCTGAGTGAGATTTATGATACACTGCCTTCAACTGTCAGAAAGAGAAGATAAACTCTTTCATGGCAAATATATCAGTTTGTTAACAGCATTTAGGCTGTGGGGGAGGTTGAGGCAGAAAAAAAACAACTGGATAAGTTGTGCTGAATTGTGTGTTCATGTCCTATAGTGTTGAGTGAGTAGTATTCGATCGAATACCTCGCCGGCATAGGAATGCGTGTAATCGGCCACACACTAAGGGGTTAAATGCATCGAATATTGGAAGCATTTAACCCCTTGGTGTTTGGCCGATTACACGCATTCCTATGCCAGCGAGGTATTGGATCGAGTACTACTCGCTCATCACTAATGCCCTATATAGGTCTGGTATAGGTCAGAAGGACCAAGCCTACCAGGTGATGACTGACACTTTGTTCATGCTCTGGGAAACTCCATGAGGTGTGTCTTAGCAGATAAAGAATCCTAAAACTGTTGTCTTCAGTTTTGCTAAATTCTTAAAACCCTTGAGTTAAGTAGAGAATAGGTGAGACATCCAGATCCATTGCGCAAGAAATCTGCAGCTATACGAGACATGTTCAGCGCAAGACAAGAAAGGTACGAGTAACTGTGTGAGGGGTTCTTAGCATTATTCTCTATTACGGTATTATTTTCCATAATAACTGTTATGTTTAACATTACTATGATTGACCAATGTCGAGAGAGAAGTGGATGAGAGTCCTAATTCAGGCAAGGACACTACGTGGTGTAAACACAGCGGTTGCTCCGCCGCAGAAAAAAACGCGGCATTTTTCAGTAACAGCAAAGTGGATGGGATTCTAGCAAATTTTTGTTTTGCGGGAAAAAACGCAAAGCGGACATCGGGAAATCGCAGCATGTCAATTCTATCTACGGAAATGCCAGCAGTTTCCCTATAGATATAATTAGAACGGAAAGTCCACAGAGAAAACCACTGTGAACTTTCGCTGTAAAGCGCTGCGGGAAGAACCGTGATGCGTTGCCACCACGGCTTCTTTTGCAGCGCTTTTTTGCTGTGGGACATCACATGGGGTCGTATCCTATTATGGGACTTCTTTAGTTTTAGGCAAAACTTCATAGTAAGGCTGCATTCACACTGCTGTTTTATAGAACAATAAAAACGAAATATAACATTAAGGTAATAAAAATGAAATATTTGAAACAAATAATCTAATGAAACAAAATAAAAATGGAAGACTCGCCATTTCGTTTAAAAAATTTTTATACAAAAACAATTACAGCAGAAAAAAGTGATCTGTTTTTTTGTAACTTTGTTGAGAATTTGAACAGATACAGAAGAAAATCTATATAGTTATATATAACAAGGTTTGTAAAGTGCTACGGAATATGATGGTGGTATACAGTATAAGTATAATAAGGAAATATAAATACAAATAATAATTGTTCCTGTATAAATTACAATTCTATTCCACTCCTCTCTTCACATTTATGAGTCGTGTTTAGGTCAAAAATTAATTTATTATATTTATTATATATTTATTTAGAAATTAATTTACAGTTATCATTTAGTCATAGCAAATAGTAATAGCAATAGTAAAAGCTAATATATTTTAGGCTTAAACATAAAGGAGGCTGTAGTGTTATTTTTACAGAATTAAAACCAGACAGAAGGGACTTTCCCTTTTTTTATTTTAGCATCGAAGTCAATGGAACATATAGAAAATCTTCCATTTGTATTGGTTAATAATGGAAACATTTCCATCCATTGTTATGATCCTATGAAGAATGGACAGACAACGGCAGAGTGAACAGTGCGAATGTAATGGAAAGTAGAAGAGCAACATCATTCAGTAAATGTATACTAAACATTAAGGCTGTGGATTTCTAAAACAGGGCACATCTATGTTGGTTATGGTGAGTGTGCTAGTACGCGATAGGTGCTGTGACGATTATTAGGATATGGCATATTAATGTTTATATGGTTTATGTTTATATGTTTTTTTTTTAAATGTAGATTTTGAGCCCCATATACGGGTCACAATGTACATTTTTTTCCCCTATGAGCATGTCTTTGTAGAATGGGAGGAAAACCAAGCAAACACGGGGAGAACATACAAATTCCCAGTAGATTTTGTTCCTGGCGAGAGTGGAACCCAGGACTCTAGTGCTGCAATGCTAACCACTGAGCCAGCGTGTTGCCCTGTGTTTATATGGTTTGTATGGTTTGTATGGTAACCTCAATACTATCTAAGTGAACTTTTTAATGGAGAGTCAAAACTGAGTTATATAAGGACAATATATTAAACTTGGTCACATCCTCTCAGCATTTCTCAATAGTTTGATCCGTTTTTGATCATTTATAAGGTGTATTATATTATCCAGATAGTACTATAAGGCTGAGGCCCCACGTTACGGAAACACAGCTTTTTTTTGTTGCTGATTCTACTGCGTTATTTAAGCTTTAAGTTGCTTTACTGAAAAAAAGGAAACAGACTTTTTTTTCCTTTGCTAATAAAATACCCCCCAAAACACAAAATCGGTTTCACCACATCAGTAACAACCTCTAACTTAAAACTAGTATGTTATTTATTCTATATGATAGACCTTAAAACTGAGATGCCAGGAACGAGTGATTATGAAGATAATCTTGTTTCCCTTAGTCCTAACAGCGGCACAATGTGGGGTATTTCTGCCCCTGTGTGCTGGTAGGACAGGCGGATATTTAATTAGCCAATCAAATGCGTGGCAGGCCCTATAAGAGGGCACAAGAACCTCCCCTCTGCGTGTAAATACAAAAGTACCTCCATTACATTTATATACAGTTTTATACATAAGATATGATTCCCAGGGTGGGAAATCTTGTGCCGCTGTTAGGACTAAGGGAAACAAGATTATCTTCATAATCACTCGTTCCCTGTCGTCCTCAACAGCGGCACAATGTGGGGATATAGCAAGCAGGTCCCCAAGATGGGTGGGACAAACCCATGACCGAACACTGCAAAGGCAGTGGAATCTGCCACTTAGTCCTTCAGGCGGTAATGCCGAATGAAGGTGGATTCAGATGCCCAAGAGGCAGCTGCATATATTTGGTCCACAGACAAAGCACTTCTTCCTGCCTGTGAAGTGGACATTGCCCTGGTTGAATGGGCATGAAGGAAAGATGGAGCCGACAGCCCTTGGGCGGTATAGGCGACTCTAATAGTCTCGGTAACCCACCGGGATATTGTAGCTTTGGCGGCTTTGGCGCCCCTGTTTTTCCCCGTGTAGCTGACCAACAAGTTTTCAGTCCACCTAAAGGGGCGAGTGCGCTGCAAGTAGATCTGCAGGCATCTGACCACATCCAGCTTGTGCCATCTTTCTTCTTCAGCAGAAGAAGGGAACGGAAAAAATACTGGAAGGGAAATCAGTTGGTTCCTGTTTACAGCAGATGGCACCTTGGGACGAAACCCAGGGAGGAACCTAAGCTGTACATGGTCAGAGAAAAAGGTGGTATATGGCTCCTCAGCGGACAAAGCTTGTAGTTCACTAACGCGTTTGGCAGGTGTGACTGCCAATAGCAGCGCCACTTTGCCGGTTAGCGACTTGAGGGAGACCTCTTCCAGAGGTTCAAATGGCTGGCCACATAGGGCGTTCAGGACCGGAATAAGGTCCCATTGGTGGACAGGGGTGTTTACCACCGGTCTCAGCCTAGTTGCCCCTTTAATAAAGGTGCTCACTAAAGGATCCTGAGACAAACGCCTCCCCAGATAGGCGGACAGGGCCGCTACGTGTACCTTGAGTGTGGCCGCAGCAAGACCTCTGTCTAGTCCGTCTTGAAGGAAGTCCCGGATCGCCTCCGTAGGGGGATCGGTGGAGTCCACTTGATGCTGCAGACACCAGGCATTAAAGCTGTTACCTATTCGACGGTAGTTCCTGTTAGTCGAATCTGCTCTGGCGCTGGATAGGGTCTTCAAGACGGCTTGTGACAGTCCTCTATTTCTCAATAGGGACTGGTCAACCTCCAGGCTGTCAGGTTGAGTCTCCTCAGATCCTGGCATCTCAACTCTCCTTGGGTTACCAGGTCTGGGAGTGGGGGAAGCCTCCAATATATGCCCTGACTCATTTGTATGAGCTGAGCAAACCAAGCCCTTTTTGGCCAGAACGGGATTATGGCTATTCCCGAGGCTTGGTCCTGTCTTATTTTTATCAATACCTTCGGTATGATTGGAACTGGAGGGAATATGTAAAACAGCCTGAACCTCCATGGGATGGACAGGGCATCCACCGCCAAGGGATTGTCCTCCTGGTACAGAGAGCAGAAGGTCCCCACCTTGGCGTTGAGTCGGGTAGCCATAAGATCGACCTCCGGGAGACCCCATCTCTGGACGATCTGTTGAAATACGTCTGGATTGAGAGACCATTCTCCTGATACGGTAATACCCTGACTCAGCTGATCCGCTACTATGTTCAGGGAGCCCTTTATGTGAACAGCGGATAACTGGACCAGATTCTTCTCCGCCTAGGCAAATATGAGATTCGTCTCTCTCAGCAAGGTTGGTGACCTGGTGCCCCCTTGTTTGTTTATATAGACTACCACCATCATATTGTCTGACCGGTTTTTGACAGACTTGCCTTTCAATTCTGGGGCAAAGTGTACTAGGGCCAGGTACACTGCTCTGAGTTCCTTGAGATTGGATGACCCCAGCTCCGGACATCTCCATCGTCCTTGTACAGTTTTGTCTTGACAATGGGCTCCCCATCCCAATGGGATGCATCTGTTGTCAACAGGGTCCACACTGTCGGGACCGTGGACCTTCCGTCTTTCAGGTGTATCCACCATCTGAGGGCAAGACGGGTAGCGGGAGAAAGGCAGATCTTCTTGTGCAATCCCCGTGGAGACCTGTTCCAGGTTCTCAACACTTCCATCTGCAGGGGACGCAAATGCCATAAAGCCCAAGGCACCGCCCTGGCCGAGGATGACATCAGGCCCAGGACTCTCATGGCGGTCCGGATGGTACCTGCCGAGTGCGCAATAGGAATCGTGCACTGGCTTGGATTCTTTCCTTCCTTGGACCGGAGAGGAAGATCTGCATCGCTTCTGAATCCACTATAAATCCGAGGAATTTTCTTCGGGTGGATGGAACGATTTCGGACTTCTCCCAATTGATAATCCTAACTCCTGTAGGAAGTTGATGGCAAGGTTGAGCTGCTGGAGGAGGGCAGCAGGAGACTGAGCTTTCAGTAGCCAGTCGTCTAGATAAGGGACGATGAAAAGACCCTGAAGTCTGAGGGCCGCAGCGACCGGAGAAATCACCTTGGTGAATACCAGTGGGGCGGATGTGATGCCGAATGGCAGAGCTGTGAATTGATAGTGCTCCCTGTGGCCGGCCATAGCGACGGCAATCCTGAGGAACTTCCTGTGGAAATGAGCAATGGGGACATGTAGATAGGCGTCCTTCAAATCGAGGGTAACCATCACCTCTCCTGGCTGAAGAAACACAGCCACGGAATCCACGGTTTCCATTCGAAATGACCTCTTCCTGATAAACCGATTGAGGTACCTCAGGTCTATTATCATCCTCCAGCCCCCGGTGAACTTGGGGACCAGAAAGACGGGGGAGTAGACTCCCAGACCGAGGTCTGAGGCTGGTACCTTCTCCAGGGCGCCCTTGGTAACCTATTCGGCAACCAAGGCTTCTAGACTGGCCTGCTGAGAAGGTGGAAGAGTTTGGGTGGAAACGAACCGATCTGGAGGTGGAAGATGAAAGTCGATGTGATACCCGTGTTGTATGATCTTCAACACCCATGGGTCTTGGATATGGGTGAACCATGCTCTGGAAAAGGAGGAAAGACGTCCTCCCACAGGAAGGGGGGCCACAGGGAGCTGCCCCACGTCAAAACTCAGGCTTCCTCTTGGTGTCCTCCTTGGAAGCGCCATGACCAGCTCCCCTAGGGCGATATCTAAAACGCCGTTGTTGGGAAGGGCGTCTATAATTAGAGGAAGAACCTCTGCCTCTAGAGGGAGCACGTCTGCCCCTGGATGCTTGAGGTAGGGACCTTCCCCTACCTTCAGCTAATCCCTCCATAATGGCGACTAAGCTTTGGCCAGACACCCTTCCCGGCTCAAAGGGGAGAGCACAGAGAGCTGCTTTAGACGCAAAATCTGCCCGCCAAGGCTTTAGCCAAAGGGGTCTACGGGCCGCAGTAGACAACGCCATAGATTTGGCGGAGATTTTTAATTGATGGCAGGAGGATTCCGCCAAATAATCTGCAGCCCTATGAACTCTTTTCATAGAGGCCAGAATCTCATCTCTGTCTACGCCCAAGTCTATATCCCGCTCCAAGGCGGCTAAGCGGTTGCGCAAAAAGTCACCAACCATAGAGGAGGCTATGGCCACAGAGGCTTGCGCGGAGGAAGCTGAGTAGACCTTCTTCAGAACGGAGTCCGCCCTACGATCCAGAGGGTCCTGAAGATTTGAACCATCTTCCAAGGGCACCAGGGTTCTGCGGGACAGCTTTGCTACGGCCAAATCCACCTTCGGGGGAGGCCCCCAGGAATCCCACTGCTTTTTTTTTTTTTTTTTTTAAAGAGGCTCAGCAAAGCAAGTTTCCAAGTGGGAAACGTCAGACAGAATCGACGAGGATGGGATTCGAACTCATGCATGCAGAGCACAATGGATTAGCAGTCCATCGCCTTAACCACTCGGCCACCTCGTCCTGGCTGTGTTAACAGGAAACAAACTCTTGAAGATCCTGGAAGCGAATGTCCTTTCTCTGGCTGTTTCCACTGCTGCGCCATAAGGTCGGTCAGCGTGGCGTCCGCATGGAAGGCAATATGTCCCCCAGAGGCAGACGTGGAGGCTTCCCCGTCAACATCTCGGCCCACTGTAGACCGGATGGACTTCAGCAGCCTGCCCGTTTGTTCATAATGGAACGCAGTTCTGCTGGAATGACTGAGTCGTCCTCGGAGGAATCATCCTCTGCCCCCCGCAGGTGTTACAAGGGGGGGGGGGGAGAGACGAGGAACGGAGCTCAGAGCATGGTCTCCTGGTGAGCTGAGACAAGGTGCAATGGATCCCTTTGAGGGAATCATCCTGCAAAACAAAAAGGAGAGTACAAGCAAGGGAAAAACTATTTACCCAAGCGATGCCCAAACTCACCATCTCCTTGACCCATGCTTTCATATCTCTGGGAGAGGGCTCCACAGGTGGAGGACCTCTGCACCCGCGACAACGGGCCCACTCATAGCCTGAAAATAGGCAAGTTATAGGACCAGTAGTACCCGGCAGGGCACAACCTTTCAAGCCGCTACCTACCATCAGGGAGCGGTGTGTCGCAATCGAAGCAGGAAAGATGTTTCCTCTTGGAAGAGGTTTTCCTCCTACCATCCCCAGGAGGGGTAGTAGAGGATGACATATCCTACAGAGAGAGATAATAGACCATGCAACACTGTCACCATGACATCATACCAGCTTTTAAAAAAAAAAGGGTAAATCTTACCAGGTCCAGTAGACCGGACAGTGAGGTGACGGATTTAACCTGGGAGAACATACAAACTCCTTGCAGATGGTCCTTTGCCCTTGGCGGGATTTGAACACCAGGACTCCAGTGCTGCAAGGCTGCAGTGCTAACCACTGAGCCACCGTGTGGCCCCTTTCCCAATAAAGTTTGCAAACTGGAAAAGAGTTCAAGATCAATGAACACCACAATCGCACGCCTTCAGCAGATACTGCAGGAAGGTCTCTGACACCAGGCCAGCCAGCCTCTTAATTCTGGCCGGCTGGAAGTGGGCGGAGCCACAATCAAAGCAGGTGAGGCAACCTGCCCAGACAACTAACCCTGTAATCAGGGGTCTGCAAAGATATACATTCCCCCCCACCAAGAGGCCCTTAACCCGGGCACTTACCCCCACATCTCCCCGTCTTTTCCGGCCTTTAATAAGGCCTGAATCTTCCCTGAGTGAGCGGCCGCCAGCGCCAGGCCGTTGCCAAGGCGCTATGATACTTCCGGCGAAACCGGAAGTGCGCGCTTACAGCGGCCGGCGGGGAACAGGATACACAACAGTGTGGTTCCACCCGACGGCAGTCCGCACGGCCACCAGAGGCGGCATGCGGAGTCCCCGGACTCTCACCAAAATGTCAGGTAGGTCACAAGGAGCAGGGGAAGCGGAGGAGAGGGGGGGAGGGGGGATAGAGGGGGGTAGCCACACATGGCTAACAAGCACGTTCTCCCCGCAGGGCACAGAAGGTGACAAGAAGAAAACAACCGCTCAGGAGGTGAGTGATCCTGCTGAGCTTCTCTAAGAGGACACAAGTCCTCCCACCTGTCCTCTGTCCACACAGGACAGAAAAAAACACGCAGAGGGGAGGTTCTTGTGCCCTCTTATAGGGCCTGCCACGCATTTGATTGGCTAATTAAATATCCGCCTGTCCTACCAGCACACAGGGGCAGAAATACCCCACATTGTGCCGCTGTTGAGGACGACAGGGAATGATGTTTTCTGACTATTTCATCTCCCGGGAACAAAAAATAGTATGTTTGTATGTTCTCCCCGTGTTTCATGGGTTTCCTCCAGGTACTCCGGTTTCCCACACTCCACAGACATACTGATAGGGAATGTAGATTGTGAGCCCTATATGGGACAGTGACTGACAATGTCTATAAAGCGCTGATGGCAATATATAAGTAAGCAAACAATTGTCACAATTATCTTATGTTCTACAGACAATCATTCTTTGGACAATTTGTGAGTTCAATCTAAAGCAAAATTTTCTCAAACACTTTTTTTTGCTTATTCTAACAGAAATATGAGTTTTCTGAAGTTGGGATATGTCGTTGTCATCGTCTTGGGAATATCATTGATGATCCTGCAATTTTATAACATCAATATGAAACAAAGGTTAGTTACAATAAAACGATATATGAAAATTGGATGATTTTTTTTTCTCCCCAGAAACAGTCATGCAATATTTATCCCTATACTTGCCCATAAACAGAGCAATTCTTGCCCATGGTCTGTGTCTAGTATTGCACTTCAGTCTCATTCACTTGAGCTGCAATTCTAGGCGTTTCCTATAGACAGGAATAGTTGTACCCACTAAGGCTAGGTGGCTAGGTTCACAACTGCGACCGGCTCTCTGTTCTTCAGATCTGCTGGGGAACCTGAACGACGGAGAGCAAGACCGCTAAAGCAGTTGTTACCCTTGGTCACCAGTGGACCCCATATACGATAATGGGACCTGCTGGTTGTCTGTAGGGTGTCTGCTGTGCAGATGTGATCTTAGCCTTATATGTACTCTCACAAGGCAGAGAATGTGGACTACTCCTTGGAATTACCGCTGTACAGAAAGGTGTATACCACCAATTACAGCCAAGGACGTTACATATCTTTCTTTGCCCACCTTATCAATGTTTGGCATTGATGAAGCACCACAGCAAGGAGGTCAGGTACTTGTGGCACTCTAAGGCTATGCAGGTCTGGTTCCAACACCAGGAGCTTATCTATCTCCTCCATGTCCTCCTTGATGGAAATCTTCCTTTCCCCAACACAACAGGGCAGTGTATTGTGTTCATTCCACTTTCCTACTTTCATATGTGCAAACTAAAACACTGACATGTTGTCTAACATCTCATGAACTTGAGCGAGAAATGCCACACAGTGGGGCAGTTGCTCTTCTGCATCAAGCAGCAAATTCTGCCCTCTAGATGTCTCCCCCCAACTACATCTTGGCAACATAGTCAGCAATAATGGCCAGTGTGTTGTAATTGTTCTGCATTTGGGGAATATAGCATGCTTTTGGCATAGCACGCCTTACAAATTCAGTTGTACAATTTTTTTTAACCCTTTCCTACCTCAGGCATTTTTCAATTTTTGTTTTGACTTCCAAACCCCATAACTTTTTATTTTTCGTTCACAGAACTATATCAGGGCTTACTGTTTTCAGGGCGACTTGTACGATGTAATGGTACCATTTAATATTATGTATGATGTACTGGAAAGCTGGAAAAAAAAATCAGAATGGGGTGGAATTAGACAAAAACTCTCTTACAGGCTTTGATGTTTATGGAGTTCACAATGTAGCCAATTGCTACTCGGCTATTGAGGCTCGTCATAGACCAGTTTCAATAGCTGTATTGCTATAGCAGACCTGGGAGCCGTCATCAGTGTGCTAGCCATGATTTAACCCACCATTGGTCAGGTGAAAAAGGAATCGTATGCTCGCATGCACCCATTAAAATCAACGAGTGCACATTCCGTCCATGATTTAAATGGACATCATATGTCAGCTGGAACAGCATGTGTGAATAAGTTCTTAGGTGTGTGGTGGCAGCTTACCCTTCTACTCCATTCAGAATCCTGCCACATTTTCATTAGCTAAGTTGCCCCAATGTACTTGAGAATGTTGTG
This sequence comes from Leptodactylus fuscus, assembly GCF_031893055.1. Lineage (NCBI taxonomy): Eukaryota > Metazoa > Chordata > Amphibia > Anura > Leptodactylidae > Leptodactylus > Leptodactylus fuscus. The sequence continues at coordinate 196,830,011 of NC_134267.1, read as the reverse complement.
TATAATTTTAATAAATATTTTCTTCTTAATACAGATTTACTGAAGATGATATTCCTGCTTTATCACAGTTGGTAAGAAAACTCAATATGCAGCAGCCGAAAACAGATGGAAGCGAGATAACATCAAAAACTAAAGAAAACAAATGGCGCTCTTATAAGCCTCGTACTAACATCTTCTTCCTGAAAACACACAAAACAGCCAGCAGTACCATAATGAATATCCTGTTCCGCTACGGAGAATCTCATAACCTGACGTTTGCTTTTCCCACCATAAAATTCCATTATGACTACCCAAATTTTTTTTCAACGTTGAATGTTTCTGGCTTTTCTACCGAAAAAGAGCAGAACTACAATATCATGTGCCACCACATGCGCTTCCATCTGCCAGAGGTATGTACCTTTATTGGATTTATCATATCACTTATGAGTCTCAGACTTTTTTTTTACATAAACTGGTTCAAAATTATATAGGAAAAGCATTCTAATAAAAAATGAATTGTAAAAAACTAACAAACTAACTTGAAGCTCATGAATCCTAATGTGATTTCTGTACCAGGACACCCTTTTACCATATGCTATCTATAATACTGATGTCTTCTTATATTGCAGAGAGGGTTTTGGGCCCACGTAGACTCCAGGGCCCGATAGTCACTGCTGTGATTAATCAACTTAATAACATAGTTTTATGTGAAAAATCCATCACTTATCAGGAATCCTTGCTTATCTTTTAAAAAAGACTTGGGAGCAGTTGTTAACCCTTTAAGACACACCTATACCAGGGCAACATGGTAGCTCAGTGGTTAGCACTGCAGCCTTGCAACACTGGGGTCCTGGGCTTGAATCCTGCCAGGAACGACATCCGCAAGGAGTTTGTATGTTCTCCCCATGTTTGTGTGGATTTCTTCCCTTTCTACAAAGACATACTGATAGGGAAAAAAATGTATATTGTGATCCCTATATGGGTTTACAATCTACATTAAAAAGACACACCTATACCAAAGCATTGTATATGTAAAAAAGTGTACATTTATTGTACCAGAAATATAGACCAATACATATATATGGATACAATTGTTAATATTAATATACATTATATATTTATTTTTTAATTGGTTTATTGTCATAAGAGGTAAAATAATGTCTTTTTCGTTTACAGGTGCAAAAGATCATGCCCAGTGATACATTTTACTTCACCATCTTGAGAAATCCAGTCACCCTTATGGAATCTTCCTTTGCCTACTACAGGGACTCGTCTTCCTTCATTAGAGCTAGAAATATAGAAACCTTTTTAAGCAACCCCAACAGATATTATCAAAATATGAGCTATGATAGCGCTTTTGCTAAAAATCTCATGACTTTTGATCTTGGTTTCAACCACAATGGACCTGAGTCAGAAGAGCAATTTAAGCTGCTTTGCCAATCAGTAGACGCGATGTTTGATCTGGTCTTGATAGCAGAATACTTTGATGAGTCCTTGGTGCTCCTTAAAGATGCCCTCTGCTGGACTTTAGATGACGTCTTATCAATCCCACTTAATACCAGAAGTGACAGGAGTAGACATGTTCTTTCTGCTCAGACTGAAGAGAAGATAAAAAGTTGGAACCAGCTGGACTGGCAGCTGTATATGTACTTCAAGAATTCATTTTGGAATCGTGTAGAGAGGTTTGGGAAGGAACGTATGGAGAAAGAAGTGGAGGAACTAAGAAGAAGGAGAGCACAGGTTTCTGAGAAATGTCTGGATAACCAAGTGGAGCCATATCAACTAAGAGATAAATCCATGGTTCCATATCAGCCTTTTGCAGCTAGAATTCTTGGGTACAACCTGAAACCGGGGCTAAGAAGAGAAGAACAACAACTGTGTCACAGGCTGGTCCTTCCAGAACTCCAGTATAGTGAACTATTGTGGACCAAACATTACAAAACTGGGGAGGTATCACCTTAAAAGACATTGTAATGGATTTAAGGACTGAAGCATTTCATACAACTATTATCATTGGTGGATGTAAGAGAGACATTATGGGGAATGTCTTGTACTGAGCTCAAGACCAAGGGCCCCAAACACTGTCCTTGTATGAGGGTCCTCTGCAATCCATGTCTTCTACTGTGGATGGATATAGGTACGATGGAAATTACAAATTATATCTAATTGAGGACTTATCTACTGAGTCATTTTATGAGAAATATATTAGCCTTCAGCCAATAAGATGAGTAAATACATATGGCTTAGTTTAGGACATTTCTGGCTATGTAGTTGCTTTGTCACCGTCTGCATTGGAACTTCATTGATAGCAAACAATACAGTGATGAATTGCCCCAAAGTCCTTAAAATGAGTGCAACAAACAATAAGCCTTTCTATTATGGATGGCAGAAACCAGCACCATAATGTGTGGCCATTTTATTCTTTGCTGTGGACCTACTATGCTCTTATGCCTTATGGCTAAAAATAAGAAATTCAGTTTAGAATTGAGAAAAACTTGGAAGATTAAAGGGGTTGTCCAGGACTTCATAATTGATGACCTATCCTTGGGATAGGTTATTAATATTTCTATTAATTTAATTCTGTTACTTTTCTATTAAAATATGGCTGGACCATTGTAGCAAACAAGCTCTCTGACCTCTTGTGTCCCCCTACCTCCTCATAGATTGTAAGCTCTTGTGAGCACGGCCCTCACTCCTACTGTTTGATATGTTTATTTCTTTGTCACATTGTAATGTTTCATATTGTCTGATCCTGTGTCTTCTGATTTGTAAAGTGCTATGGAATATGTTGGTGCTATATAAATAAAGATTATTATTATTATTATTATTATTATCATTATTATTATTACTACTATTGGTGTTGTTGTTTTTATTATTATTAATATCAGATTGGGGGGGTATGTCTGTGTGAGTTCATCCTCATCCTCAGTGTCTGTCCTGTCTCACCTACAGGCCCCCAGGACACTTGGTACATATTATTAAATACACCACACTAGGTGTGCTGCAGGTGAAGTTACCTGGGATCTTGTAGTTTTGATCAGAATTCGGGATCTTTATTTTATCCGTAGTTAGTATGTGGGGGTAGGTTTTGCACCTTTTCTGTCCGCATGGAAATGTTCCTGTGTTAGTTGGAGGTGACAGTGAGCTGCTAATAACCATATTCCTGAGGTTTGGTGGCTGTCTGTAGCACAGGAGAGGGGGGTCTGGAAATATGGATTTTAGATGGTTGTCTTTTTGTAGTGGTGGATGTAGTTTGCGTGTAATTCCTCTCAGCGTCTCCAGGTGGGGGTTATATGTGACACATCAATATGTAGGGCACGGTGCAGAAACTGACAGAACATGTCTAAAACACTTAGGGTATGTTCAAACGGAGGAATTTGCCACGAATTTGGGGCAGAATTTGCCCCCGAATCCGGGGTAGAGTCCTCCCTGCATCCGCTTCCCGCTGTTTTCAATGGGAGGCAGAGATCACAGCAGGATGTAGCTGATCAACAAAGATGCAATTGTTGTGTCCCTTATTAATCACTAATATGACATGGCAGTGATAAAGATTAGAGATGAGCGAACACTAAAATGTTCGAGGTTCGAAATTCGATTCGAACAGCCGCTCAATGTTCGTGTGTTCGAACGGGTTTCGAACCCCATTATAGTCTATGGGGAACAGATACTCGTTAAGGGGGAAACCCAAATCCGTGTCTGGAGGGTCACCAAGTCCACTATGACACCCCAGGAAATGATGCCAACACCTCTGGAATGACACTGGGACAGCAGGGGAAACATGTCTGGGGGCATCTAACACACCAAAGACCCTCTATTACCCCAACATCACAGCCTAACAACTACACACTTTATACACTCAATACCACCTCTCTGACAGTAGGAAAACACCTTGAAACATGTGTATTTGGCACTTGCAGTGAGGAGAGCTTGTCACCAGCAGTGAATTTGGCCCTTGTAGTAAGTTGAGGTTGGCACCAACATTTGTTTTGAAAATCAGGGTGGATTGAGCCTCTAACCAGCAGAGTTTGGGCAAATTCATGGTGGAGGGAGCCTCTAAACACCCCAGTTTGGGCAAATTCATGGTGGAGGGAGCCTCTAAAAAACCCAGTTTGGACCAATTCATGGTGGAGGGAGCCTCTAACCAGCCCAGTTTGGGCAAATTCATGGTGGAGGGAGCCTCTAAACAGCCCAGTTTGGGCAAATTCATGGTGGAGGGAGCCTCTAAAAAACCCAGTTTGGACCAATTCATGGTGGAGGGAGCCTCTAACCAGCCCAGTTTGGGCAAATTCATGGTGGAGGGAGCCTCTAAACAGCCCAGTTTGGGCAAATTCATGGTGGAGGGAGCCTCTAAACAGCCCAGTTTGGACCAATTCATGGTGGAGGGAGCCTCTAAAAAACCCAGTTTGGACCAATTCATGGTGGAGGGAGCCTCTAAACAGCCCAGTTTGGGCAAATTCATGGTGGAGGGAGCCTCTAACCAGCCCAGTTTGGACCAATTAATGGTGGAGGGAGCCTCTAAACAGCCAAGTTTTGGGAAATTCATGGTGGAGGGAGCCCCTAAAAACCCCAGTTTGGACCAATTCATGGTGGAGGGAGCCTCTAACCAGCCCAGTTTGGGCAAATTCATGGTGGAGGGAGCCTCTAAACAGCCCAGTTTGGACCAATTAATGGTGGAGGGAGCCTCTAACCAGCCCAGTTTGGACCAATTCATGGTGGAGGGAGCCTCTAACCAGCCCAGTTTGGGCAAATTCATGGTGGAGGGAGCCTCTAAAAAACCCAGTTTGGACCAATTCATGGTGGAGGGAGCCTCTAACCAGCCCAGTTTGGGCAAATTCATGGTGGAGGGAGCCTCTAAACAGCCCAGTTTGGGCAAATTCATGGTGGAGGGAGCCTCTAAACAGCCCAGTTTGGACCAATTCATGGTGGAGGGAGCCTCTAAACAGCCCAGTTTGGACCAATTAATGGTGGAGGGAGCCTCTAAACAGCCAAGTTTTGGGAAATTCATGGTGGAGGGAGCCTCTAAACAGCCCAGTTTGGGCAAATTCATGGTGGAGGGAGCCTCTAACCAGCCCAGTTTGGACCAATTAATGGTGGAGGGAGCCTCTAAACAGCCAAGTTTTGGGAAATTCATGGTGGAGGGAGCCCCTAAAAACCCCAGTTTGGACCAATTCATGGTGGAGGGAGCCTCTAAACAGCCCAGTTTGGGCAAATTCATGGTGGAGGGAGCCTCTAACCAGCCCAGTTTGGACCAATTAATGGTGGAGGGAGCCTCTAAACAGCCAAGTTTTGGGAAATTCATGGTGGAGGGAGCCTCTAACCAGCCCAGTTTGGACCAATTCATGGTGGAGGGAGCCTCTAACCAGCCCAGTTTGGACCAATTCATGGTGGAGGGAGCCTCTAACCAGCCCAGTTTGGACCAATTAATGGTGGAGGGAGCCTCTAAACAGCCAAGTTTGGACCAATTCATGGTGGAGGGAGCCTCTAAAAAACCCAGTTTGGACCAATTCATGGTGGAGGGAGCCTCTAACCAGCCCAGTTTGGGCAAATTCATGGTGGAGGGAGCCTCTAAACAGCCCAGTTTGGGCAAATTCATGGTGGAGGGAGCCTCTAACCAGCCCAGTTTGGACCAATTAATGGTGGAGGGAGCCTCTAAACAGCCAAGTTTTGGGAAATTCATGGTGGAGGGAGCCTCTAACCAGCCCAGTTTGGACCAATTCATGGTGGAGGGAGCCTCTAACCAGCCTAGTTTGGGCAAATTCATGGTGGAGGGAGCCTCTAAAAAACCCAGTTTGGACCAATTCATGGTGGAGGGAGCCTCTAACCAGCCCAGTTTGGACCAATTAATGGTGGAGGGAGCCTCTAAACAGCCAAGTTTGGACCAATTCATGGTGGAGGGAGCCTCTAAAAAACCCAGTTTGGACCAATTCATGGTGGAGGGAGCCTCTAACCAGCCCAGTTTGGGCAAATTCATGGTGGAGGGAGCCTCTAAACAGCCCAGTTTGGGCAAATTCATGGTGGAGGGAGCCTCTAACCAGCCCAGTTTGGACCAATTAATGGTGGAGGGAGCCTCTAAACAGCCAAGTTTTTGGAAATTCATGGTGGAGGGAGCCCCTAAAAACCCCAGTTTGGACCAATTCATGGTGGAGGGAGCCTCTAAACAGCCCAGTTTGGGCAAATTCATGGTGGAGGGAGCCTCTAACCAGCCCAGTTTGGACCAATTAATGGTGGAGGGAGCCTCTAAACAGCCAAGTTTTGGGAAATTCATGGTGGAGGGAGCCTCTAACCAGCCCAGTTTGGACCAATTCATGGTGGAGGGAACCTCTAACCAGCCCAGTTTGGGCAAATTCATGGTGGAGGGAGCCTCTAAAAAACCCAGTTTGGACCAATTCATGGTGGAGGGAGCCTCTAACCAGCCCAGTTTGGGCAAATTCATGGTGGAGGGAGCCTCTAAACAGCCCAGTTTGGGCAAATTCATGGTGGAGGGAGCCTCTAAACAGCCCAGTTTGGACCAATTCATGGTGGAGGGAGCCTCTAAACAGCCCAGTTTGGACCAATTAATGGTGGAGGGAGCCTCTAAACAGCCAAGTTTTGGGAAATTCATGGTGGAGGGAGCCTCTAAACAGCCAAGTTTTGGGAAATTCATGGTGGAGGGAGCCTCTAACCAGCCCAGTTTGGACCAATTCATGGTGGAGGGAGCCTCTAACCAGCCCAGTTTGGGCAAATTCATGGTGGAGGGAGCCTCTAAACAGCCCAGTTTGGACCAATTAATGGTGGAGGGAGCCTCTAACCAGCCCAGTTTGGACCAATTCATGGTGGAGGGAGCCTCTAACCAGCCCAGTTTGGGCAAATTCATGGTGGAGGGAGCCTCTAAAAAACCCAGTTTGGACCAATTCATGGTGGAGGGAGCCTCTAACCAGCCCAGTTTGGGCAAATTCATGGTGGAGGGAGCCTCTAAACAGCCCAGTTTGGGCAAATTCATGGTGGAGGGAGCCTCTAAACAGCCCAGTTTGGACCAATTCATGGTGGAGGGAGCCTCTAAAAAACCCAGTTTGGACCAATTCATGGTGGAGGGAGCCTCTAAACAGCCCAGTTTGGGCAAATTCATGGTGGAGGGAGCCTCTAACCAGCCCAGTTTGGACCAATTAATGGTGGAGGGAGCCTCTAAACAGCCAAGTTTTGGGAAATTCATGATGGAGGGAGCCCCTAAAAACCCCAGTTTGGACCAATTCATGGTGGAGGGAGCCTCTAAACAGCCCAGTTTGGGCAAATTCATGGTGGAGGGAGCCTCTAACCAGCCCAGTTTGGACCAATTAATGGTGGAGGGAGCCTCTAAACAGCCAAGTTTGGACCAATTCATGGTGGAGGGAGCCTCTAAAAAACCCAGTTTGGACCAATTCATGGTGGAGGGAGCCTCTAACCAGCCCAGTTTGGGCAAATTCATGGTGGAGGGAGCCTCTAAACAGCCCAGTTTGGGCAAATTCATGGTGGAGGGAGCCTCTAACCAGCCCAGTTTGGACCAATTAATGGTGGAGGGAGCCTCTAAACAGCCAAGTTTTGGGAAATTCATGGTGGAGGGAGCCCCTAAAAACCCCAGTTTGGACCAATTCATGGTGGAGGGAGCCTCTAAACAGCCCAGTTTGGGCAAATTCATGGTGGAGGGAGCCTCTAAAAACCCCCAGTTTGGACCAATTCATGGTGGAGGGAGCCTCTAAAAACCCCAGTTTGGACCAATTCATGGTGGAGGGAGCCTCTAAAAACCCCAGTTTGGACCAATTCATGGTGGAGGGAGCCGCTAAACAGCCCAGTTTGGACCAATTCATGGTGGAGGGAGCCTCTAACCAGCAGAGTTGGTGGAAATCAGGGTGGAGGGAGCCTCTAACCAGCAGAGTTGGGGGAAATCAGGGTGGAGGGAGCCTAGTATTAGCAGAATTGTGCAACGCTTATGGTGGATGAGTATGAGGATGCGGAGGAATTGGAGAGGTTGAGTACAGACATGGAGTTTCATGTTGGGGTGCTTTACACAGGTGGGCACAAAAATGACGGCTCTACCCAGTGGTGGTTCATTTTTATCAAAGTGAGCCGGTCGGCACTCTCAGCTGACAGACGGGTGCGCTTGTCAGTGATGATGCCACCGGCTGCACTGAACACCCTCTCAGATAGGACGCTGGCGGCAGGACAGGACAGCACCTCCAAGGCATATAGGGCAAGTTCAAGCCACAGGTCCAACTTCGACACCCAATACGTGTAGGGCGCAGAGGGGTCGGAGAGGACAGGGCTGTGGTCGGAAAGGTATTCCCGCAACATGCACCTATACTTCTCACGCCTGGTGACACTAGGACCCTCCGTGGCGGCACTTTGGCGAGGGGGTGCCATCAAGGTGTCCCAGACCTTAGACAGTGTGCCCCTCGTTTGTGTGGACCGGTGAGAACTTGGTTGCCTACTGGAGGAACTGCCCTCCCTGCCGCCAACGTCACATGCTGGAAACATCTCCATCATATTCTGCACCAATTGCCTGTGGCAAGCATTGATGCGATTGGCCCTCCCCTCTACCGGAATAAAAGACGAGATGTTGTTTTTATACCGGGGGTCAAGGATAGCAAAGATCCAGTACTGGTTGTCCTCCATGATTTTGACAATACGCTTGTCGGTTGTAAAGCACCCCAACATGAACTCAGCCATGTCTGCCACAGTGTTAGTTGGCATGACTCCTCTGGCCCCACCGGAAAGTTCAATCTCCATTTCCTCCTCATCCTCCATGTCTACCCATCCGCGCTGCAACAATGGGACGATTCGAAGTTGCCCGGAAGCCTCCTGTATCACCATCACATCATCGGACAACTCTTCTTCCTCCTCCTCCTCCTCCATTAAACGCAGTGAAGCGGACAGATGTGTGGACCTACTCTCCAGCTGTGACGGATCGGATGCTATCCCTAACTCCTCTGTGTGATCTGAGTTATCCCTGATGTCAATCAGGGATTCTCTCAGAACACACAAGAGCGGGATTGTAAGGCTCACCATCGCATCCTCAGAGCTCACCCTCCTTGTGGACTCCTCAAAGACCCGTAGGATGTCACAAAGGTCTCTCATCCATGGCCACTCATGGATGTGAAACTGAGGCAGCTGACTTTGTGGCACCCTAGGGTTTTGTAGCTGGTATTCCATCAAAGGTCTCTGCTGCTCAACCACTCTATTCAACATCTGAAACGTTGAGTTCCAGCGTGTGGGGACGTCGCACAAAAGCCGGTGTTGTGGCACATGCAGGCGTTGCTGGAGAGATTTTAAGCTAGCAGCGGCTACTGTCGACTTGCGAAAGTGGGCGCACATGCGCCGCACTTTCACCAGTAGCTCTGGAACATTGGGGTAGCTCTTTAGGAAACGTTGCACCACTAGGTTGAAGACGTGGGCCAGGCATGGAACATGTTGGAGTCCGGCAAGCTCCAGAGCTGCTACCAGGTTCCGGCCGTTATCACAAACGACCATGCCTGGGCCCAGGTGCAGCGGCTCAAACCATATTGCCGTCTCATCGAGGAGGGCATCCCTCACCTCGGAGGCAGTGTGCTGTCTGTCCCCCAAGCTGATCAGCTTCAGCACAGCCTGCTGACGTCTACCAACGCCAGTGCTGCAACGTTTCCAACTCGTAGCTGGGGTCAATCTAACAGCGGAGGAGGAGGCGGTGGCGGAGGAGGAGGCGGTGGCGGAGGAGGAGGCGGTAGAGGAGAAGGAGGAGGGGGGTGTTCTTCTCGTGTCCCTGCCAGGAATGTTAGGCGGGGAGACGAGGTACACCGGGCCAGTTTGGGAAGCAGTCCCAGCCTCAACTACATTCACCCAGTGTGCCGTCAGTGAAATGTAGCGTCCCTGTCCGCATGCACTTGTCCACGCGTCGGTGGTCAAGTGGACCTTTGTGCAAAGCGCGGAACTAAGGGCCCGCCTGATGTTGAGTGACACGTGCTGGTGCAAGGCGGGGACAGCACACCGGGAGAAGTAGTGACGGCTAGGGACGGCATAGCGAGGTGCCGCAGTTGCCATCAGGTCCAGGAAGGCGGGAGTTTCAACAAGCCGGAACGCCAACATCTCCTGGGCCAGCAGTTTAGCGATGTTGGCGTTCAAGGCTTGCGCGTGTGGGTGGTTAGCAGTGTATTTCTGCCGCCGCTCCAATGTCTGAGAGATGGTGGGTTGTTGTAAAGAAGCGCCTGATGGTGCCTTTGATGGTGCAGGAGAAGGAGATAAGACAGGAACAGGGGAGGATGAGGGAGAAGTCAACAAAGTGGCGGAGGCAGATGAAGTGGTGTCCTGGCTCGTCCTCTGGAGTGCATCGCCAGCACAGTCAGCAGTGGCAGTGGCAGAGGCAGAGGCAGTGGCAGAGGCAGTGGCAGTGGCGTGAACGGCAGGCGGCCTTTGTCCTGCCGTTGCTGCCTGCCACTGATTCCAGTGCTTGGATTCCAAATGACGGCGCATTGAAGTGGTGGACAGGTTGCTCTTCTCAGAGCCCCTAATCAATTTCGAGAGGCAAATTGTGCAGACAACACTATATCTGTCCTCGGCGCATTCCTTGAAAAAACTCCACACCTTCGAGAAACGTGCCCTCGAGGTGGGAGTTTTTCGGGGCTGGGTACGAACTGGAACATCTTGGGAGATTCCGGGTGTGGCCTGGCTTCGCCTAAGCTGCTGACCTCTGCCTCTAGCTACCCTTTTTGGTGCTGCACCTGCCTCAACATCCACACTACTTTCCCCGCTTGACATCCCCCCTGTCCAGGTCGGGTCAGTGTCCTCATCATCCACCACTTCCTCTTCCAACTCCTGTCTCATCTCCTCCTCCCGCACAATGCGCCGGTCAACTGGATGCCCTGACGGCAACTGCGTCACATCATCGTCGATGAGGGTGGGTTGCTGGTCATCCACCACCAAATCGAACGGAGATGGAGGAGACTCTAGTGTTTGAGCATCTGGACACAGATGCTCCTCTGTTAGGTTCGTGGAATCGTGACGTGGAGAGGCAGGTTGAGGGACAATGAAAGGAGCGGAGAACAGCTCTGGGGAGCAGGGACAGTTTGGGTTATTGTTCTGTAAAGCTTCGGAATTTTGGGAGGAAGGAAGACAAGACTGTTGGGTAATAGGAGGAGAGGAGGCAGAGTCTGACTGGCTGCTGGACAATGTGCTGTAAGCGTTCTCTGACAGCCATTGCAAGACCTGTTCCTGGTTCTCGGGCCTACTAAGGTTTGTACCCTGCAGTTTAGTTAATGTGGCAAGCAACCCTGGCACTGTGGAGTGGCGCAATGCTTGCTGCCCCACAGGAGTAGGCACGGGACGCCCTGTGGCTTCACTGCTACCTTGCTCCCCAGAACCATTCCCCCGACCTCGCCCACGGCCTCGTCCACGTCCCTTTCCGGGAGCCTTGCGCATTTTGAATTCCTAGTTAGAAATTGGCACTGTATACCAGTAGTAAAAATTGTGGGTGCACATAACCCCCATATATTCTTTGAATTCCCAGTCAGACAATGGCACTGTATACCAGTAGTAAAAATTGTGGGTGCACGTAACCCCAATATATTCTTTGAATTCCCAGTCAGACAATGGCACTGTATACCAGTATTAAAAATTGTGGGTGCACATAACCCCCATATATTCTTTGAATTCCCAGTCAGACAATGGCACTATATACCAGTAGTAAAAATTGTGGGTGCACATAACCCCCATATATTCTTTGAATTCCCAGTCAGACAATGGCACTGTATACCAGTAGTAAAAATTGTGGGTGCACGTAACCCCAATATATTCTTTGAATTCCCAGTCAGACAATGGCACTGTATACCAGTATTAAAAATTGTGGGTGCACATAACCCCCATATATTCTTTGAATTCCCAGTCAGACAATGGCACTATATACCAGTAGTAAAAATTGTGGGTGCACATAACCCCCATATATTCTTTGAATTCCCAGTCAGACAATGGCACTATATACCAGTAGTAAAAATTGTGGGTGCACATAACCCCCATATATTCTTTGAATTCCCAGTCAGACAATGGCACTATATATCAGTAGTAAAAATTGTGGGTGCACATAACCCCCATATATTCTTTGAATTCCCAGTCAGACAATGGCACTGTATACCAGTAGTAAAAATTGTGGGTGCACATAACCCCAATATATTCTTTGAATTCCCAGTCAGACAATGGCACTGTATAGCAGTAGCAAAAATTGTGGGTGCACATAACCCCCATATATTCTTTGAATTCCCAGTCAGACAATGGCACTATATACCAGTAGTAAAAATTGTGGGTGCACATAACCCCAATATATTCTTTGAATTCCCAGTGAGACAATGGCACTGTATAGCAGTAGCAAAAATTGTGGGTGCACGTAACCCCCATATATTCTTTGAATTCCCAGTCAGACAATGGCACTGTATACCAGTAGTAAAAATTGTGGGTGCACATAACCCCCATATATTCTTTGAATTCCCAGTCAGACAATGGCACTGTATACCAGTAGTAAAAATTGTGGGTGCACATAACCCCAATATATTCTTTGAATTCCCAGTGAGACAATGGCACTGTATAGCAGTAGCAAAAATTGTGGGTGCACGTAACCCCCATATATTCTTTGAATTCCCAGTCAGACAATGGCACTGTATACCAGTAGTAAAAATTGTGGGTGCACATAACCCCCATATATTCTTTGAATTCCCAGTCAGACAATGGCACTGTATACCAGTAGTAAAAATTGTGGGTGCACATAACCCCAATATATTCTTTGAATTCCCAGTCAGACAATGGCACTGTATACCAGTATTAAAAATTGTGGGTGCACATAACCCCCATATATTCTTTGAATTCCCAGTCAGACAATGGCACTATATACCAGTAGTAAAAATTGTGGGTGCACATAACCCCAATATATTCTTTGAATTCCCAGTCAGACAATGGCACTGTATACCAGTATTAAAAATAGTGGGTGCACATAACCCCAATATATTCTTTGAATTCCCAGTCAGACAATGGCACTGTATAGCAGTAGCAAAAATTGTGGGTGCACATAACCCCCATATATTCTTTGAATTCCCAGTCAGACAATGGCACTATATACCAGTAGTAAAAATTGTGGGTGCACATAACCCCAATATATTCTTTGAATTCCCAGTCAGACAATGGCACTGTATACCAGTAGTAAAAATTGTGGGTGCACGTAACCCCAATATATTCTTTGAATTCCCAGTCAGACAATGGCACTGTATACCAGTATTAAAAATTGTGGGTGCACGTAACCCCCATATATTCTTTGAATTCCCAGTCAGACAATGGCACTATATACCAGTAGTAAAAATTGTGGGTGCACATAACCCCCATATATTCTTTGAATTCCCAGTCAGACAATGGCACTATATACCAGTAGTAAAAATTGTGGGTGCACATAACCCCCATATATTCTTTGAATTCCCAGTCAGACAATGGCACTATATATCAGTAGTAAAAATTGTGGGTGCACATAACCCCCATATATTCTTTGAATTCCCAGTCAGACAATGGCACTGTATACCAGTAGTAAAAATTGTGGGTGCACATAACCCCCATATATTCTTTGAATTCCCAGTCAGACAATGGCACTGTATACCAGTATTAAAAATAGTGGGTGCACATAACCCCAATATATTCTTTGAATTCCCAGTCAGACAATGGCACTGTATAGCAGTAGCAAAAATTGTGGGTGCACATAACCCCCATATATTCTTTGAATTCCCAGTCAGACAATGGCACTATATACCAGTAGTAAAAATTGTGGGTGCACATAACCCCAATATATTCTTTGAATTCCCAGTGAGACAATGGCACTGTATAGCAGTAGCAAAAATTGTGGGTGCACGTAACCCCCATATATTCTTTGAATTCCCAGTCAGACAATGGCACTGTATACCAGTAGTAAAAATTGTGGGTGCACATAACCCCCATATATTCTTTGAATTCCCAGTCAGACAATGGCACTGTATACCAGTAGTAAAAATTGTGGGTGCACATAACCCCAATATATTCTTTGAATTCCCAGTGAGACAATGGCACTGTATAGCAGTAGCAAAAATTGTGGGTGCACGTAACCCCCATATATTCTTTGAATTCCCAGTCAGACAATGGCACTGTATACCAGTAGTAAAAATTGTGGGTGCACATAACCCCCATATATTCTTTGAATTCCCAGTCAGACAATGGCACTGTATACCAGTAGTAAAAATTGTGGGTGCACATAACCCCAATATATTCTTTGAATTCCCAGTCAGACAATGGCACTGTATACCAGTATTAAAAATTGTGGGTGCACATAACCCCCATATATTCTTTGAATTCCCAGTCAGACAATGGCACTATATACCAGTAGTAAAAATTGTGGGTGCACATAACCCCAATATATTCTTTGAATTCCCAGTCAGACAATGGCACTGTATACCAGTATTAAAAATAGTGGGTGCACATAACCCCAATATATTCTTTGAATTCCCAGTCAGACAATGGCACTGTATTGCAGTAGCAAAAATTGTGGGTGCACATAACCCCCATATATTCTTTGAATTCCCAGTCAGACAATGGCACTATATACCAGTAGTAAAAATTGTGGGTGCACATAACCCCAATATATTCTTTGAATTCCCAGTGAGACAATGGCACTGTATAGCAGTAGCAAAAATTGTGGGTGCACGTAACCCCCATATATTCTTTGAATTCCCAGTCAGACAATGGCACTGTATACCAGTAGTAAAAATTGTGGGTGCACATAACCCCAATATATTCTTTGAATTCCCAGTCAGACAATGGCACTGTATACCAGTATTAAAAATTGTGGGTGCACATAACCCCCATATATTCTTTGAATTCCCAGTCAGACAATGGCACTATATACCAGTAGTAAAAATTGTGGGTGCACATAACCCCAATATATTCTTTGAATCCCCAGTCAGACAATGGCACTGTATACCAGTATTAAAAATAGTGGGTGCACATAACCCCAATATATTCTTTGAATTCCCAGTCAGACAATGGCACTGTATAGCAGTAGCAAAAATTGTGGGTGCACGTAACCCCCATATATTCTTTGAATTCCCAGTCAGACAATGGCACTATATACCAGTAGTAAAAATTGTGGGTGCACATAACCCCAATATATTCTTTGAATTCCCAGTGAGACAATGGCACTGTATAGCAGTAGCAAAAATTGTGGGTGCACATAACCCCCATATATTCTTTGAATTCCCAGTCAGACAATGGCACTGTATACCAGTATTAAAAATAGTGGGTGCACGTAACCCCAATATATTCTTTGAATTCCCAGTGAGACAATGGAACTGTATAGCAGTAGCAAAAATTGTGGGTGCACGTAACCCCCATATATTCTTTGAATTCCCAGTCAGACAATGGCACTATATACCAGTAGTAAAAATTGTGGGTGCACATAACCCCCATATATTCTTTGAATTACCAGTGAGACAATGGCACTGTATAGCAGTAGCAAAAATTGTGGGTGCACGTAACCCCCATATATTCTTTGAATTCCCAGTCAGACAATGGCACTATATACCAGTAGTAAAAATTGTGGGTGCACATAACCCCAATATATTCTTTGAATTCCCAGTGAGACAATGGCACTGTATAGCAGTAGCAAAAATTGTGGGTGCACATAACCCCCATATATTCTTTGAATTCCCAGTCAGACAATGGCACTGTATACCAGTATTAAAAATAGTGGGTGCACGTAACCCCAATATATTCTTTGAATTCCCAGTGAGACAATGGAACTGTATAGCAGTAGCAAAAATTGTGGGTGCACGTAACCCCCATATATTCTTTGAATTCCCAGTCAGACAATGGCACTATATACCAGTAGTAAAAATAGTGGGTGCACATAACCCCAATATATTCTTTGAATTCCCAGTGAGACAATGGCACTGTATAGCAGTAGCAAAAATTGTGGGTGCACGTAACCCCCATATATTCTTTGAATTCCCAGTCAGACAATGGCACTGTATACCAGTAGTAAAAATTGTGGGTGCACATAACCCCCATATATTCTTTGAATTCCCAGTCAGACAATGGCACTGTATACCAGTAGTAAAAATTGTGGGTGCACATAACCCCAATATATTCTTTGAATTCCCAGTCAGACAATGGCACTGTATACCAGTATTAAAAATTGTGGGTGCACATAACCCCCATATATTCTTTGAATTCCCAGTCAGACAATGGCACTATATACCAGTAGTAAAAATTGTGGGTGCACATAACCCCCATATATTCTTTGAATTCCCAGTGAGACAATGGAACTGTATAGCAGTAGCAAAAATTGTGGGTGCACGTAACCCCCATATATTCTTTGAATTCCCAGTCAGACAATGGCACTATATACCAGTAGTAAAAATTGTGGGTGCACATAACCCCAATATATTCTTTGAATTCCCAGTGAGACAATGGCACTGTATAGCAGTAGCAAAAATTGTGGGTGCACGTAACCCCCATATATTCTTTGAATTCCCAGTCAGACAATGGCACTGTATACCAGTAGTAAAAATTGTGGGTGCACATAACCCCAATATATTCTTTGAATTCCCAGTGAGACAATGGCACTGTATAGCAGTAGCAAAAATTGTGGGTGCACGTCACCCCAATATATTCTTTGAATTCCCAGTCAGACAATGGCACTATATACCAGTAGCAAAAATTGTGGGTGTATATAGCCCCAATTCTATTGCTAGGGGACTTGCAGGGTATTTCTGAGGTGAAGGTGGGGGGGCACACCGTTGGAACGGGGATTTGGGGTGTATATATGGGGTATACGGGAATACACTGTCAGTGTGTTCCATTCAGGATCCTGGGAAAGCTGGGTTGCGGCGATTGAGCCCGTCAGTGCCACGTTACACTGACAAGCTTCTCCCTGGAATTGAAGTTATATGTAAGCCCAATATATTCTTTGAATTCCCAGTGAGACAATGGCACCATATGGCAGTAGCAAAAATAGTGGGTGTATATAGCCCCAATCCTATTGCTAGGGGACTTGCAGGGTATTTCTGGGGTGAAGGTGGGGGGGCACACCGTTGGAACGGGTATCGGGGGTATATATCGGGTATACGGGAATACACTGACAGTGTATTCCATTCAGGATCCTGGGAAAGCTGGGTTGCGGCGATTGAGCCCGTCAGTGCCACGTTACAGTGACAAGCTTCTCCCTGGAATTTAGCTCTTACAAGAGCTGTTGGTTGTCTTCTCCTTCCTATCCTAGCCTGTCCCTGCCTACCCAGAATCTAAGCCCTAGCTAACTGGACGGAAACCTCCGTCCCCGGTGAATTGCAAGCTCAGAATGACGCGAACCTGGGCGGCGCTGTTCTTTTAAATTAGAGGTCACATGTTTTCGGCAGCCAATGGGTTTTGCCTACTTTTTTCAACGTCACCGGTGTCGTAGTTCCTGTCCCACCTACCCTGCGCTGTTATTGGAGCAAAAAAGGCGCCAGGGAAGGTGGGAGGGGAATCGGGTAATGGCGCACTTTACCACGCGGTGTTCGATTCGATTCGAACATGCCGAACAGCCTAATATCCGATCGAACATGAGTTCGATAGAACACTGTTCGCTCATCTCTAATAAAGATCTATGCGCCACTGTGTCGGCTTTGCTTGGCTTTTTTAGAGGCAGAATGATTGTCACATTATATTCAACAGGGGGCCATGTAGCCACCTAACAAGGCAAATTGAGCTAACAAGAGACTAGAACTTTGCATTGTATAGTGGTCAGAATCAGTGTTTGACTGAAGGGCCTAGGGCCCACTAGAGAAACTTGTTCTGGGGGCCCACCCTATAGCTTCCTGCTAAGAGCCTACACCATGGCTCCTTCAATGACATCTTATATATGTGCTGACTATCCAGCGTTACTGAGTATGTTACCTGTAAAGTCATCCCCTATAGTACTGTGCAGGCCCAAATAGCTCCATGGTCAGTTCATGCACAGGACTGTATAGGAAATGACAGACATAGCACACAGGACTGCCAGCAGAAATTTTGAGCCCCCCACAATATAATGTGTTACATGGTATAATATGCTCCCCAGCAGACCCACACAATATAATATGGCTCAAGGTGGAAGAGGAGTAGGAATGTGTTGTACACAGATATAGTATAATATCCTTAGGATTCAGATAGAGTTGAAATAAGGACCCGCCGCACGGGAGGATGGACTTTTGCAGGGCCAGATGGAATTTTGAATTATACAATTTTTCATGGGAATGATTGATGTTTCGATTGCTTTTTATTCACATATTATGGGAGACAAAACAGTGAAAAAAACAACAATACGGCTGTTGATCCCCCCCCCCCCCCCCCGTTATGGCGTTCACTGTAAGGGAATTTTTTTTTTTAATAACTTTGTAGTTCAAGCATTTCCATATGTGGGGATACCAAAAGTGTTTATGTTTTACTTTGTATTGATATTAGTTCTAGGTAAAGGGGGCGATTTGAACTTTTAAATCTTTATATTTATTTTTAAAAAAATTTTAATTTTTGTTAAAATGTTTTTCTTTTTTCACTTGAAGGTCACACAATGGGGCTTACGGCTGTAATACGGAGCACAGATCACCTCAGTATTACAGCCGTGTTAACCTAACCTAATGTCGTGGTCATGTGAGCACTGGAAATTCCTGGTGCTGGTTAAAAAAAAAACCCTGACAAATTCAGCATGCGCAGTAAAATGCCCGGCTCACTACTGTGGCCTCCTGTAGTCAGGACCCCCTTCTTTTCATACAAAGGGCTGCTACCTGTTCTTCTTGTCTCAGTACTTTACACTTTTGTTGCCTCTACCTGCATACTATACACAGTCGTGGCCGCAATATGCATTCCTTTGTAAAGTATGAAGGGAGCAGCAATAAACATTACAGCCCCTAGCCAGGGCGCCCTCAATAATAAATAAGCCCCCAGGTCCCATACCTTTACTTTCATGCGTGCGACCTGAGCTTTCCACTGTTACAATCACATTTGTCCGTCATGGTTGCACTTGTCCAATGACGAAGGAGGTGGAGGTAACAATTACAAGCATTACACCACTGAGGACGTTCTGATACCAGCACTGACGTCAGGGTAGGGAATGTGGCGTAATTCTTGTAAGTGTTAGCTATGCCTGCTTCATCACATACACAAATATGGATCATATGCCACCTATGGCATGCGTGTTGGGGGTTGCCGACCCTTGGCCTATAATATACCAGCAGTTTGTGAGTCATTATTGGAAAGTCCGCTGCCTGAAGTCATATGATCTATCTTACCCTCTGCCTTACATACATGTATTTCTATTCTCATAGCACTGTGTACTTTACCTAAAGGCTCATCTTTGTATCATATATACACAAAGTCAACAAAAGTATGTGAAGTGCAGCAGATCAGGCTATACTGGCAATATGTCTATCCAAGCTTGAACTGGATAAGGGGGCGTTCACACTTGCGCCCATGTCTGCCCTGTGTCATTCCCTGTGTGGGTCATGCAGGACTTTGTGTCCAGCCGAAAAAAAACGGTTTCCCCACAGAGAGACCGCAGGTGGACATCGGCAGATTGCTTTTAATACCCATTCAAATGAATAGGTTTTAAAGCTGAGCGCTGGGAAGCCGACCCCTGTCCAGTTTCGCCAGGGCTGAGGACGGAAACCCGGTGAATTAACACTGGGTGAACACGAGCACAAGTGTGTAGTACTGTGTAGTCTTTGTGTTGTACTTCTTACTTTAGTGTTCTGCATTATTACACTCTAACAACCTTGTGTATTAAGCTGCATTTGTAATACAAGTGCCTACCTATTTGTTACCTGAAAGAAATGAATTAGCAGGTTTATGTAACCATCTAAAACTCACGATTACATTGTAAAAACCCTCCCATAATTCTACTTTTCATTATAGATTAGATTTTTTATTTTGCGTAAACACAGTTATTGCCCATCTCAGCTGCCTTAAAGGGGTTGTCCAGGATGAAATAAGAATAAACCCCTAAACGAAATCCCCTGCCCCACCTAACTTCTAATTTACTTTTATTAAAAAAAATCTCTACTTACCCATATGACTGCCGCAGGGAAACTTTCTGATAATCCGGTGATGTTCTGTTTCCCCGTTTCTGAAATGGAACATTACCATTACTCCCTGAACTCCACCCAACTGCATCAATACTTATGGGATCCTCATTATCATTACTTACTCTCTGGGAACGTCTCCTCGCCTCTTCCCCTCTGCAAGTGCTTGCGCAGTTTGGAGGGGTCTGCGACTTATGCACATTAGAGATGGCACTCCATCTCTACTGCACAGGCGTCACGGGTACATCCGGTCTGGGCATGCACTAGGAGGAAGCTATAAATAAATGCAGAAGATGCCAGGAGCTCCCAGAGAATCCCAGAAATCACTGAAAACACTGCTAAAAATATATGGGTGGATTTATTAACCCATTAATAGCACTAACAGACCTTTTTTAAAAAAAATATTTTTCCCTGGAAAACCCCTTTAAGTGACTGCCAGTATTGTGATGTATAAATTTTAGCCTTTTTAGGGGACTGTCCAAGAGTTGATATTGATGGCCTATCCTTTGGTCTGAAAGTCAGTACCCCACTGATCAGTGGCAGCAACTCCCCATTCATACAGCCCACAGAGCCAGAAGCAGACATTATGTGGCTATATATTGTAGCTCAGCTCCTCTCTGTTGCTAGGCTAGGTTTGTCATCATAGATGTGAGACAGATCACTGTGAGTTCTGGTAGAGGGCCTGGTCTCTTCACACAGTGAATGCAGATGGGAGGGATTGATTCTCCTCAAAGCCTCTACACACGGTTGCAAACTGTAAGAAAAAAGTTGTTTACGTACCTCTTCTACTTCTGACTGCTCCTGTAATTAGAGTCAGGATATTATACAAAGACACCAAGCAGCTTTCCTGACTTTGCTCATATATTGCTTTTTTGTTTCATGCCTGCATGGTAAAAGCTAGAATGGTGTGGGTACCTGCAGGCATCTTCCCTATATTTGCAGTGTTCTTGGGTATCCTATATTATGTTCACTTGGGATTTTCTCAGCTGTTTGCTCTAGTACAGTTGCTACTGGCAGAAATACATGAAAACATATCAAATTAGTTATAAAGGATAGGGGAGGGGATAGACTGATCTTTATAATTCAGTACCACAGCCATAATGGGATTATTAGCAGCAGAAATACTGATAGAACACCATGTATGTAGGCTTATGCAGCCATAGAATTTATTTCAACTTTTCATGAAAACTCACGTATGCTTTAAGGGCCAATAACATTTTGCCTCCCTCTGTATTATTGAGATTATATTTTTTTTTTTTCAATTTAACTGTATGAGATTTTGTATTTTACAGGATGAGTTGTAGTTTTTATAGAAACCAAACCAATCACTGTATACACAGCAATAAATGAGGGCTGTGTACACCGCTATGGGCGCCGCCATGGTGCAGGTACCCTCTGATCCGGTGGTCACATGATCACACCAGAATCAGAGTCCGTAAAAGCTGCTGGATCTGTTACAACCTCATGGGGACACAATGTAAAAAAAAAAAAAAAATAGAAAAAAAATAAAATAATTTAACAAATAAATAAAATAATACATGAAAAACACACAGGTTATAGCCCCACCCCTGATGACATCATACAACATAAAAAATTCCTGTAATAGAGAGGAAAAACTATTTTAAGAAGTTTTTTTTGGAGCACTTTGTGGTAATAAATAAAAAGAAAGTGAAAAATAGACACAATTTCCCTCCTCTTTTGTTTATATTTTTTAAAAAATCTATAAAAAAATAAAAAACATGCAAAAATAAAAAAAAAACTACATAAAAATTAAGCCCTATGTGTCACCGAAAAATGACGCAGAAATTATAAAAATGTTACAGCCCTTAAAACCACACATACAAAAAAAACCAAAAATGTGTTTGGTCCTGAACCATAAACTGGCCCGGCACTGAATTGGTTAATTATTGCAGTGTACTTACTGTAGAATAAAAATCAACATTTTGCGACTGGTCTTTACTAACCATTTTCACAATTTTCAGGTGCTTTCACATACATTGCAAGCTGCTATGTGGCATTCTCATCAGAGGAGCTCTCGGACGGCTCAGTCTATAATCCCTCTCTCTGCTTTGCAGGGGGCTCTTAAAAGCCCAGTCAAGCGCTTATGTTAAAGTAGAAATCAGTGCGGTAAGAACTAGAGACGAGCGAACACTATTCAAAACAGCCGTTTCGAATAGCACACTCCCATAGAAATGAATGGAAGCGGCCGGCACACATACTTTGCCGGTGGCCGGCCGCTTAACCTCCCACGTGCCGGCTATGTCCATTCATTTCTATGGGAGCGTGTTATTCAAAACGACTGTTTCGAATAGTGTTCGCTCATCTCTAGTAAGAACAAATTGTTACAACTACTTTTGGCAGATTTTACTGAGAATGGGCACGGCAACCTGCAATGTATATGAAATCATGCAAACTGCCCATAAGCACAAGGCAATCATGAAAAATGCTTCCAAAGGTGAACATGGTATAGGATAGCATTAGGATATTGTATATCCTATATTTAACTTTTCTTCACAAATATGAAGCATCCCCAACCTAACGTTATTGCAAAGATTTCTTGGTCTACAAATACGGGAATTGATCATTTCTCTCTGATGATCCCTGTGTTTTAATATTTGAACTTGTCAATCTTATTGTTGAGGGTCTCCGCCGCTTTATATTTCACTTCCAGCAGTGAGAGTTTCCTTTCTGTATTTATTAAGTCAATAGGATAAAAATATTTTCCTATGACAGATAAATAAAACCTTCATTAGGACCTGTTTATACGGGTATTTTGCATTTTGACGCAGTTACTGCATGCCATCAGTCTGTAAACTGCACCTTATTGGAGAAACATATTGTAACTTGATATGCCATCACATTGTCACCCAGTTTTTGCAAAGTCATTTCTAATTTCGACAAAACGTTGCAAGGTTTGACGGAATCAATTATCTGTAAATGATGCTAGCTCTAGGCAAAGGAAAGTGAGACATTCCTTCCAGATTTCATTGCTTTCACCTTATATGATTTCTAGTGAGGACGGAGTACCACAGAATGTCTAATTATTAGAGATGAGTGAATAGTATTCAAAACTATAGTTTCAAATATCTCGCTTCATAGGAACGAATGGAAGTGGCCGGTGCTTAACCCCTTGCTGTTCGGCCGCTTCTATTCATTCCTATGGGAGCGAGGTATTCAAAACTATAGGTTTGAATACTATTCGCTCATCTCTACTCATTATTACATCGCTTATTTATATATATCACATCTTCTCAGTCGT
This sequence comes from Leptodactylus fuscus, assembly GCF_031893055.1. Taxonomy (NCBI): domain Eukaryota; kingdom Metazoa; phylum Chordata; class Amphibia; order Anura; family Leptodactylidae; genus Leptodactylus; species Leptodactylus fuscus. The sequence continues at coordinate 196,806,704 of NC_134267.1, read as the reverse complement.
CGTCACCTTGGGCCTCACCATTGGTTATAATTCATGCCACAATTTGTAAAAGAAAATTATAGCAATTTGTCTGAAAATTTGTGCCCTGTATTGAATTGTTGCTAAACCAGAAAGTTGTGTAGCCAGAGAAAAGCCAGTGTAGCATATGATCGCCACCTCCCAATGTCCACCAATCCATCTGCTCAGCTCCTCCTGCTCTATAACATGCTGGATGCATTTTAATGGTGATGGGTTTACTTTAAGGGGCATCTATGGCTGATGGACTTTTATTTGGTTATCGGGAGCAGGATCACTGTTATGGAGGATCTGTGGATGTCACTGTCTTAAGTGTTTAGCTCATTGTTATGAAGGCATCTGTGGTATTTACACATTATAAGGGCAGAGGTGACCTCCTCCAAAACACTGGGTCTATTCTGCTTTGTGAGAAGCTCTTAGGGCCATTCACATGGAGGAAAATGGTGAGGAATTTGGTGTGGAATTTCAGTGCTGAAAAAAAAGCCTCCCATTGACTTCAATGGATTCCTTTTTCTGCACCCTTAGATAGTATAGATTATTAGATTTCGATAATATTGCAGGGCATGTGGATTCTGGCTTCTGGCCATTTTTCCTGCTTCAAGACCAGGTACAGTGGGGCAAAAAAGTATTTAGTCAGTCACCAATAGTGCAAGTTCCACCACTTAAAAAGATGAGAGGCGTCTGTAATTTACATCATAGGTAGACCTCAACTATGAGAGACAAAATGAGAAAACAAATCCAGAAAATCACATTGTCTGATTTTGTAAGAATTTATTTGCAAATTATGGTGGAAAATAAGTATTTGGTCAGTAACAAAATTTCATCTCAATACTTTGTTATATGTCCTTTGTTGGCAATGACAGAGGTCAAACGTTTTCTGTAAGTCTTCACAAGGTTGGCACACACTGTTGTTGGTATGTTGGCCCATTCCTCCATGCAGATCTCCTCTGGAGCAGTGATGTTTTGGGGCTGTCGCTTGGCAACACAGACTTTCAACTCCCTCCAAAGGTTTTCTATAGGGTTGAGATCTGGAGACTGGCTAGGCCACTCCAGGACCTTGAAATGCTTCTTACAAAGCCACTCCTTTGTTGCCCTGGCGGTGTGCTTTGGATCATTGTCATGTTGAAAGACCCAGCCACGTTTCATCTTCAATGCCCTTGCTGATGGAAGGAGGTTTGCACTCAAAATCTCACGATACATGGCCCCATTCATTCTTTCATGTACCCGGATCAGTCGTCCTGGCCCCTTTGCAGAGAAACAGCCCCAAAGCATGATGTTTCCACCCCCATGCTTTACAGTAGGTATGGTGTTTGATGGATGAAACTCAGTATTCTTTTTCCTCCAAACACGAAAAGTTGGGTTTCTACCAAACAGTTCCAGTTTGGTTTCATCAGACCATAGGACATTCTCCCAATACTCTTCTGGATCATCCAAATGCTCTCTAGCAAACTTCAGACGGGCCTGGACATGTACTGGCTTAAGCAGTGGGACACGTCTGGCACTGCAGGACCTGAGTCCCTGGCGGCGTAGTGTGTTACTGATGGTAGGCTTTGTTACATTGGTCCCAGCTCTCTGCAGTTCATTCACTAGGTCCCCCCGCGTGGTTCTGGGATTTTTGCTCACCGTTCTTGTGATCATTTTGACCCCACGGTGTGAGATTTTGTGTGGAGCCCCAGATCGAGGGAGATTATCAGTGGTCTTGTATGTCTTCTATTTTCTAATTATTGCTCCCACAGTTGATTTCTTCAATCCAAGCTGGTTGCCTATTGCAGATTCAGTCTTCCCAGCCTGGTGCAGGGCTACAATTTTGTTTCTGGTGTCCTTTGACAGCTCTTTGGTCTTCACCATAGTGGAGTTTGGAGTCTGACTGTTTGAGGGTGTGCACAGGTGTCTTTTTATACTGATAACAAGTTTAAACAGGTGCCATTACTACAGGTAATGAGTGGAGGAAAGAGGAGACTCTTAAAGAAGAAGTTACAGGTCTGTGAGAGCCAGAAATCTTGATTGTTTGTAGCTGACCAAATACTTATTTTCCACCATAATTTGCAAATAAATTCTTACAAAATCAGACAATGTGATTTTCTGGATTTGTTTTCTCATTTTGTTTCTCATAGTAGAGGTCTACCTATGATGTAAATTACAGACGCCTCTCATCTTTTTCAGTGGTGGAACTTGCACTATTGGTGACTGACTAAATACTTTTTTGCCCCACTGTACATGTTTGTGTTTTGTTGGACATATGGTTTTGAGGGCGATAACATTTTTTCTTTTGGTTTTGCAAATCATTTCTGAGTCTTTTTGGTAATAAATTGAGCTTTATTTTCACCTAATTTATATTTTTACATTTATTTATTTAATATGCAAGAAAATGGTTTTTTCCTGTTTTTTTTTTTAAATTTTTTTAAATAGCACAAACTACAATGAAAGGAGTTTTCTGTGCAAAAAACAGTACAGTACAGGTACAGTTTCAGGACTGTAGCCTTCTCAGCTACACTACAGAACTAATATTGGTTCCCTAGGACCCAGCATCATATGACACATCATAGTGGCTCCTATATCTGTGTACACAGTGCTTAATGAGCACTGTATATACTGCATTCGGGAAAGCAGCTATGGAAATAAACTGTTCCTGCCTTCACTCTTGTAACAGCCGGCTTTGCGTTTCTGCAGCTGCATAATGTTGTGTAGCTCCTTAACCCCTCAAAGACATGCAGAGTTAGGCCCGGTTCACATTTGCATTCGGTATTCCATTTGGGGAGTCTGCTTGGGGACCCCCAATGGAAACCTATACGCATTAAAAAGCGATTAGCTAAGAAACAACATGGACCCCATAGACTATAAAGGGGTCCATGTGGTTTTTGCACAAAATATGCGAAGAGAAAAGTGCTGCTTGAAGTGCTGTGAACATGAGGGGAATTTTCAAATTCAGTTTTTCAGGAGTCTTTATTGCTATGATTTGCATCCAATGTATAAAACATTCCATTTCTGTCTCGATATGTTACTCTACTTTCTATGTCACCCCCCTTAAGTCATAAGGTGATAATTTCTCGCTATAAATTCATTGAAACTAAAATCTTTGTGTTATTACATATTGTGGATTGTTGTGGTGTAGGCCAGAAGGACAAAGCCTACCAAGTGATGACTGTCACCCTGCTCATACTATGGGAAAGTCCATGAGGTGTGTCTTAGATAAAGAATCTTAAGAGCATTGTCCTCGTTTTGCTGAATTCTTAGAACCCTCGAGTTAGCCAGAGGATAGGTGAGACAGACCGGTACAGACCCACGATGGAATCTGCTGCTATACGAGACATGGTCTGCTTAGGACATCAAAGGTACTTATGTTATTAGTAGCTATTAACATTCTCTATTACTGGATTATCAGGTGTTGAATACCTTATTTTATCACTTATGCTAACGTTTGATAACTTTTATTTTTAACCGTTTTCATGATTTATCAATATCAAGAAAGAAGTAGGATGGAAGCCGCATAATTCTCATATTTAGTATAATGGTATATTTGCTGTAACAGTATGACTTTGCTTCTAAACATAATTCATGGTGTTTTCCATTAAACATGTGTGTATGAGTACTGTATATACACATAGATATAACATATCTATATTATGGAGATTTATTTATTTATGAGATATGATCGATATATTGTATTATTATTATTATTGTATTATTATTGTTGCCTATGTGATTGCACTTGAGAAAGGCCCCTTTGTGGACCGATCCTTGCTGTTTTCCGGCTCCAATAAGATATTCCATCAAGGTTTCATTGATGAAGATGCTGACAGACGAGTATTTCTTATACATACATGAAAACAGTCCATTCTGGGTCAGAACGGCCGAGACAAATGTATTTTTTTCAAAGCCGTTTTGCACCATTGTTGTGCGAAGGTAGACTTAGGCTACATTCACTTGCCATTGTTTTGATCTGTCACAAATTTTTCCTCATTATTGGATGATAAAATACTCATGCTGGAAAAATGACGTAAGTTATACCTGAAATCTACAGAACTTTGTGACTGGCTTAGATTTCATTTTCTCTTAACAATTCAGGCTCATCTCACACCAGCCAGGAAAATAAGATTGGCGTACAAAACCCCAGTCTTGATAAATTCCCCTATTATATTTATATATTTTTATATGCACACATATTTTTTTTTATTGATGCAAAGCGGCATGAATACTTGTTGTTAATATTTTGTCTAGAAGCGAAGTATGACCTTTACAAAATGTACTAAATATGAAAATTATTCATAAAACACGCTGCTTTGTATTTCATAACAAGAATAAATATCTTACTCCACCCCTGTCTTGACATTCAAGATATATTTATATATTTTATGATTGTATATTTTATTAGATACTAGTCTCTGCCTGCTACTTCGTCTGCATGTTGTTGGCGTCGATGATTCGCATGCTCTGGCATTTCGACAGCTCTCAAGCTGTCCTTCTGCTGAACTCATTCCTTGTGCCATGCCCGTGATTGCTCCAGCATCTCAGCAGCTAGCTGGGATGCCATATAATGAGCGTGTTGTTGGCGTCGATGATCCCCATCATCTCCGCTTTAGGAAAACTCTGTTGACTTCTGGCTACCTTCATAGCAGCTCTTGTTATTTTAGAATTTTGTGACAAGTTAGATTTTCTTTTTCCCGACATGTTTAGAATTTGCAAATTGCCAATTTGGATTAACAGTGTTTTCCCATCCAGTGTGTCAGCATGTTGCCTGGAGCAGATCAGATAATATGCAGATGCTTGTACACAATGGACTGAGAGTTAGTTGTGTGTTTACATAGAGAGATAACAGACCTGGCTTTATCAGAACCTGAAATAAGCTCCAAATTTTGTAAACGACACCTGACTACCAAGCCGAGCTTCCTATTAAGTTTATTTAACCTAGCAACTTTGTTTGCCATTGCAGTCTCACCCCAATGAACTCCTGAAAAGAGACCACAGAGCCACCTATTACTGCCTGAGAAATATCTCCAACATATTCCGACATGCCCTTCTCTGTGTGTCCTCTAATCCAGCTGCATGATAAAACACCCTGTGTGTGCCGTCCAGTCCTGCTTCACATCCACGTCCACATATACACCTAGATCTTACAGGGCTCATTTATTGTCCATCAATAGTAACAGGCACAATACGATACTCCTTCCTACCAAAATCCACTGTAATCTGTCTTGTGTTATCCACAGTAATAATTACTTTTCCATCTACTGTCACAGAGTACCTCTGAAACCACTTCTGGTTAATAATTTCTGCTGTATGATCAGTATACAAAGAGAAGATACAACTCCATAGCAAAAATCAAAGTAGTGTCCCCCTTCCTTCTCAGTGTACCAACATACCATCACATGACAGCATACCGTCACATAACAGACCATCACATGACAGCATACCATCACATAACATACTATCAGATAACAGCATACCATCACATGACAGCATACCATTACATAACATACTACATTTACACAGTAAAATATTTATACCATAAATAATGAAGGGCGCAGTGGAAATTGTGGCTTCTTTTGTACCCACATGTACTCGCCATTATATCATGGATAAAGCTGATGGTACAAAGGTTAATGGTGATCATGCAAATGGAGACAGGGAGAGTGGTTGAAAACAGGTAGAAAAAGAATGTGATGCTAAATAGAATGAGACTTATTCAGCCATGTCACACAAAGAACAATCAGACACACAGATTAATTCATACACTCACCGGCCACTTTATTAGGTACACCTGTCCAACTGCTCGTTAACACTTAATTTCTAATCAGCCAATCACATGGCGGCAACTCAGTGCATTTAGGCATGTAGACATGGTCAAGACAATCTCCTGCAGTTCAAACCGAGCATCAGTATGGGGAAGAAAGGTGATTTGAGTGCCTTTGAACGTGGCATGGTTGTTGGTGCCAGAAGGGATGGTCTGAGTATTTCAGAAACTGCTGATCTACTGGGATTTTCACGCACAACCATCTCTAGGGTTTACAGAGAATGGTCCGAAAAAGAAAAAACATCCAGTGAGCGGCAGTTCTGTGGGCGGAAATGCGTTGTTGATGCCAGAGGTCAGAGGAGAATGGCCAGACTGGTTCGAGCTGATAGAAAGGCAACAGTGACTCAAATAGCCACCCGTTACAACCAAGGTAGCCAGAAGAGCATCTCTGAACGCACAGTACGTCGAACTTTGAGGCAGATGGGCTACAGCAGCAGAAGACCACACCGGGTGCCACTCCTTTCAGCTAAGAACAGGAAACTGAGGCTACAATTTGCACAAGCTCATCGAAATTGGACAATTAAAGATTGGAAAAACGTTGCCTGGTCTGATGAGTCTCGATTTCTGCTGCGACATTCGGATGGTAGGGTCAGAATTTGGCGTCAACAACATGAAAGCATGGATCCATCCTGCCTTGTATCAACGGTTCAGGCTGGTGGTGGTGGTGTCATGGTGTGGGGAATATTTTCTTGGCACTCTTTGGGCCCCTTGGTACCAATTGAGCATCGTTGCAATGCCAAAGCCTACCTGAGTATTGTTGCTGACCATGTCCATCCCTTTATGACCACAATGTACCTAACATCTGATGGCTACTTTCAGCAGGATAATGCGCCATGTCATAAAGCTGGAATCATCTCAGACTGGTTTCTTGAACATGACAATGAGTTCACTGTACTCCAATGGCCTCCACAGTCACCAGATCTCAATCCAATAGAGCATCTTTGGGATGTGGTGGAACGGGAGATTCGCATCATGGATGTGCAGCTGACAAATCTGCGGCAACTGTGTGATGCCATCATGTCAATATGGACCAAAATCTCTGAGGAATGCTTCCAGCACCTTGTTGAATCTATGCCACGAAGAATTGAGGCAGTTCTGAAGGCAAAAGGGGGTCCAACCCGTTACTAGCATGGTGTACCTAATAAAGTGGCCGGTGACTGTATATCAAACAATAGGAGTCAGGGCCCTTCTTATAAGAGCTTACAAAATATGAAGGTATAGTGGTAATGCATAAGGTGAAAGTGTGTGATTTCTACAATGGACCAGGCATGATTTATGATACACAGAATAGTCCTTAGTGTGAGGCAGTCTGCTGATATCTGCCTATGCCAAGACTTCAAGTGCATCTGAATGTGCGGAGTGTAGGGGTAACTGGTGGATGGAAGAAACAGGTCCTGAGGACTAGGGAAGAAGGAGAGTAAATGGTGAGCAGCTGGATTAAAGAAGATAAGAGTAGAGTTAGATTAAGGAATGTCATAGGCTTGCATAAAAAGGTTTTTTTTAAAGACTACTTTCATGTCTTCAGACACATGCGGTTTTATATACTGCAAGAAAGCCGACAGCGCGCTGAATTCAGTTCAACTCAATTATGTGCCCTTGGGCTGGAGATATTGGTGCCGTTAGTTTTGGCACCAATCTCTGCCCACTGTCAGAACAAGCTTTCCTGACAGTGTTGCTGGGCTGTGAGGAATGTCCCCCCTCCTGACTGTACTCATCCATAGATTAGTACTGAAGGGCGTTCAGCACTGAATTCAGCATACTGCCGGCTTTCTAGTGGTATATTAAACCACATGTGCAGGACATGAAAGGTCCTGTATAAGAGCATGCTTCAAACTGCCAATATTAGAAATTGTCTTGATTGCCTAGGCTAGAATATTCCAGAGAACTGGTGCAGCTGTGAGGTTCGGATTAGGGTGGATATAAGGGGGAGTTCACACCGTGTAACGTGCCGCGTGATGTGGCACGTGTACGCCGCAGGACCCTTTGCGTGCCGTACACGCTCCCATTGGTTTCAATGGGAGCGGGGATCGTATGCGGCGCGCTAGTTTGCGGCCGTGCATTTATTCACGGCCGCAAACTAGCGCGCCGCATACAATCCCCGCTCCCATTGAAATCAATGGGAGCGTGTACGGCACGCAAAGGGTCCCGCGGCATACACGTGCCACATCACGCGGCACGTTACATCGTGTGAACTCCCCCTTAGTCTGATATAAATTGAAGAGTAGAAAGCACAGGGAGGGGTTAGAGATTTATGAGGAAGCACACATAAATAGGTGGAGCACCGTGGAGATCTTTGTGGGTAAGACTAAGAAGTTTAAAATCTATTATCTAGTGGATTAGTTGATATAGTCACCGGTGCAGTGACTGGCACAGACTGAAGGTATCGGTGTAGTGACTGGCACAGACTGGAGGTATTGGTGTAGTGACTGGCACAGACTGGAGGTATCGGTGTAGTGACTGGACAGAGAGACAAGTCTGGTTGCTGCATTCAGGATAGATTGTATAGGGTAACATTAAGTGAGGGGAAGAGAAAATAGTCATCAAAATGGGAATAAATCAGGCAAAAAAAATATTATTATTTATTAGTATTAGATTAATTCGATTAGTATTTAATTAATAATAATAACAACAATAATAATAACTTTATTTATATAGCACCAACATACTCCACAGCACTTTACACATCAGAAGACACATGAACAGACGGTATGAGAAATTACAATAAGAGTTTTTGCTGTTTCAGCACTAAGAAAAGGGTGGTTTCAGGTGATGTTTTTAGGTGCAGGTGACAAAAGTATGTGAATGGCTGAAGATCAGGAGTGGAGGAAAGGTCTGAGACAAACAGGACCCCAAGGCAAGTAATAGTAGTAGATAGAGATGTAAACATCAGCTAGGTATGTAGATGGTGGACTGGAAAGACAAGAAGCTCAGTTTTAGAAAGAATTTGCTTCAGGTAGAGCAAGGATATAAACAGAGGCATAACTAGGAACAGCAGGGCCCCATGGTGAACTTTTGACATAATTCCCCCCCCACACACACCGACACAGACGACCTCGACTGACCGCCCCCCTGCATTCCTGCGCACTCTATTATGCTGCATGGTAGCCCCTGCACACAGTATTTTGCCCCATAGTGACCCCTGCACACAGTATTATGCCCCATACTGGCCCTGCACACAGTATTATGCCCCATAATGACCCCTGCACACAGTATTATCCCCCATAGTGGCCCCTGCTCATACTATTATGCCCCATAATGGCCCCTGCACACAGTATTATGCCCCATAGTGACCCCTGCACACAGTATTATGCCCCATAGTGACCCCTGCACACAGTATTATGCCCCATAGTGACCCCTGCACACAGTATTATGCCCCATAGTGACCCCTGCACACAGTATTATCCCCCATAGTGACCCCTGCACACAGTATTATGCCCCATAGTGACCCCTGCACACAGTACTATGCCCCATAGTGACCCCTGCACACAGTATTATGCCTCATAGTGGCCCTGCACACAGTATTATGCCCCATAGTGGCCCCTGCACACAGTATTATTCCCCATAGTGGCCCCAGTACACAGTATTATGCCCAATAGTAGCCCCTGCACACAGTATTATGCCCCATAGTGGCCCCAGTACACAGTATTATGCCACATAGTGGCCCTTCACACAGTATTATGCCCCATAGTGGCCCCTGCACACAGTATTATTCCTCATAGTGGCCCCAGAACACAGTATTATGCCCCATAGGGGCCCCTGTACACAGTATTATGCCCCATAGTGGCCCTGCACACTGTATAATCCCTCATAGTGGCCCCTGCACACTGTATTATCCCCCATAGTGGCCCCTGCACATACTATTATGCCCCATAATGGCCCCTGCACACAGTATTATGCCCCATGAACACCCATGAACAATTATTATACTCTGGCGTCTGGGGTCTTGACAGGGACCGCAGGTACCGGTCAAGTGACGTCAGGGATGTCACACAACTAGGCCCGATGCCTGTATGGAGCGTGGAGAGGTAAGTAGATGTTTTTTATGTTACCTTACCTCTCCCGGGCTTCTGATCATTATTCTCGTGGGTCTGAAATACCCCCAAGTATTATAAAAGTGTTTGTGGGGCCCATGGCGTCACTTACCGATCCTGGCAGTAAATAGAAAAATCACAGAAAAAAAAACCCCCGCAGCGGTAGCGAGCGGCTGTCGCCGAGCCCATAATATCCCGGGCCCAGTGGCAGCCGCTACCCCTGCTACCCCAGTTGTTACACCACTGGATATAAATATTAGAGACAATCACGAGGATTTTGTAGAAGTACAAGGGTGATAAGACGGGATGAGGTCTGACATTGGTGTTACAGGGTGCTGAAAGTTTGTCCAGGTGGGATTGTGTATAGAGATGTGCAAAACATGCAAATGCGAGCTTTGGGAACACATTGGGTGATTCTTTCTTAAACCTGTTTTTTTTCTCATTTTAACATTGAAAGTATAAGGGCTAGTTCACACGGGGACATGGACGCTGATTTTGACAGCAGATTTTGCGGCCAAATCAGCGTCCATACAATGTCCACACTATGTGAACTGCTCCCGCCGCGACCATCGCGGTCATGGCTTTCACTTCCGCTGTCGGCTCAGATGAATGAGCCGACATGGAGGGCGCTGCGGCTGGGTGGAAGCCGCGGCTCATCGCGAGCGGCTTCCGCCCGAAAGATAGGTCATGTCACTTCTTTTTCTGCTAGCGAGCTAGCAGAAAAAAAAAAGCGAGCAGTTCACATAGGGATACATTGTATGGACGCTGATTTGGCCGCGAAATCCGCTGTCAAAATCAGCGTCCATGTCCCCGTGTGAACTAGCCCTAAAACATATAAAATACATGAAGAGATATGTTTCAGTATATAACAAAATGTCTTGGTTTATGTCGTATGTCCGTCTCACAGCGGGGCGAGGTAGGACATAGTGTATATGAGTTCTTGGATATTAGAGAGCTCAGACGAAGGGACAATCCCAGACAGCAGTTGTTGTTAAGGTTTTACTTCTCTTCTCTTCACACAGTCTCCACAGCTATCACATACAGTACATGAGTCTTTCATAACAGATATCACTGTATACATGAGTCCCCCTTTGACAACAATAACAAAGGATTAAGTCCCGCCCTTCCTATTTCCGGTCGAAGATCTCTTTCCGGTTTTGAGAGTTTGCCATGTCTAGCAGGGGTATAGGCATACTGTTTCGTGGTTACGACGAGCCTGCTGCAGAACCTCATTTGCTAAATGCTATACAGTATATATATTCATTTGCCGAATGCTATATATATGTATAGCATTCGGCAAATGAACACTGATTCTGCAGCAGGCACGTCCTTGCCACGGGCAGGCAAGAGTTTTTCTCATTGGAATGAATAGTCCGATGTTAGACTCCGCCTCCTCAGACGAGCCTCTGGCAGAACCAGCGTTGATTGGCCAAATCACTGGCAACTGGCCAATCAACGCTGGTCTATTCATTTCAATGAGAAAAAGTCAACTGGTAACAGCATACTTACCTGCTTGTAGCAAGGACGAGCCTGCTACACAATCAGCCTTCATTTGCCGAATGCTATACACTGTATAGCATTCAGAAAATGAGGTTCTGCAGCAGGCTCGTCGTAACCCGAGGACCATACCCTGAAGTACATACCCAGCCCTGGTTAATTCACTAAGGAACAGGAAGTCTTCTTGCCGCCCTTCCATTGCGCATGTGCCAACCGGAAGTTCGCAGGGGGACTCATGTATACTGGCAGTTGTACTTATCACTGGGAAAGATGGATGTCTCAATCAGTTCTGGCCTTCAGCAGCTCAGCTAAACTCCCTTCTGTTCTCACTGTTCTGTTCTACAGTCCTGAGTTTCTAGCTTTGCTTCAGGACCAACATGGTGTCTCTTTCCTTTTTCCTATTTTACTCCTCTGGATCACTGTCTCCCTCCCAGCACACCCTGCTGTGTCAGTGACCACTTCCTGTCTCTTTTGTTAGAGCTTTAACTCCACAGGTGCTGGATGATTTTACATCATGGCTGCAGTCTGTCTCTACCTGTCACATTTAAGACAATGGAATTGACAAGGTAGTTGTAACAAATTATCCAGACATATAGGAAAACCATTACACCCCCAAGAGTAAATACAATCCAGTTGGGTTTGCATGTATATGCTATAGCCATGTGGGTTAGATATTTACTATGCTATGTCACAAGATCTGATGGACCAGGATTAAAAAATTGCATTTTTAACCAAACATGAAATCTAAACTAGACAGGTGCTTTTAATGCTTTTAGAATTTGATGCACAATTTTCTTAAACCATAGTTTTTTCTCCATCAGAAATATTTACTATGTGAAGCTGGGATACGGTGCTGTCATTCTCTTTGGAATATTGCTGATCACCTTGCAATTTCACAGTATCCATATACAACAGAGGTTAGTGACTGTAAAACAGACATATGATAAAAGGACATTGATAATACTTTTCCCGTTTCCTCCGTGTGAATGGACCCTAAGACAGTCTGAAAATAGTTCAGATTTATCACAGTGACTGATAGAGGATGATAAATTTGGCATATCTTCAGATTGTATAGACTGCATTTATACTATTTATAGTTGGCTTACTTTATGGCAGGCACTATTTTGGCTCTTTTTTTTTTGGCAATGATGCCCCTTTTTCTGACAATCCACATCCACATGTCTAGTATATTGAAAAATTATAGCCCAAATTAGATGTGCCAAGAAGTTCCTCATTGCACCACAATGCGCCAAAGACGTGTCATATTTTTTCTACTACCTAGTTATATCCACAATATACTTATCGAGAATATTGTGTACAATTTTAATAAGTCTGTCTCCCTTACACAGATACAATGAAGATGAATTTCCTGCTTTATCATGGCTGGCAAAAAAAATCAGTATGCAGCTACCAGAAACAGACTGGAGGGAACTGCAGCAAATGCTGGACTTGTGGCGCCAACAAAAATTGGATTTCAGCATAAAAGCTCAGGAAAGCAAATGGCGCTCTTGTAAACCTCGCACAAACATCTTCTTCCTGAAAACACACAAAACAGCCAGCAGTACCATAGTGAATATCCTGTTCCGCTATGGAGAATTTCATAACCTGAAATTTGCATTTCCCGTCATTAAATACCACTTTGACTACCCAAGTTATTTTTCAACCCGGAGTGTTTTTGGTTTTTCTGCAAAAAATAAGCCGAAATACAATATCATGTGCCACCACATGCGCTTCTATCTGGCTGAGGTATTTATACTTGTGTTACAAATATACTGTACTGTGCAAATGTTTAGGCAAGTGTGGAAAAAATGCTGCAAAGTAAGAATGATTTTAAGAATAGAATTGCTAATAGTTTAAGTGAAGGAACAATAGAACTAAATCCATCAATGTTTGGTGTGACTGCCCTTTGCCTTCCATCAATTCTTCTAGGTACACTTGCAGACAGTTTTTGAAGTCAGGAAGGTTATTCCAAACATCTTGTAGAACTAAGCACAGATCTTCTGTGGATGTAGGCTGTTTCCAATCCTCCTGTCTCCATGCCGTTCCTATAATGCGGATAATTATAAAACAGCTCCTATTGAGCTCCATGTTATTGGAACGGAATAGATTCCAACTACCCATAGATGTGAATGAGTCACAGAATGCACTCAGATATCACTCCAAGTGTCATCCAACAGCTTTCCGTGATAAACTTGGCTCTCAAGTCGGATGCATGGGCATGAGCCCTTACTGTATTTTTCTGATTATAAGACACACTTTATATTAAGAACAAATCAGTGCCTGTTTCTTACATTGTGCAGACTGGAAGTTCCTTTAGTGCCAGGCCCCCTTGACCACTATTTTAATGATTTGTTCTGATAAAGTGCTTTGTCCAATCACTCTTCCTCCCTGTCTGATACTAACCTGTGAAAACAATGAAACTGAGCAAGCATTTTACTTTTCAGCATGGAGAGGACTGTGTAAGAATTCTTTCTATGTAGCCGATCCTCAAAAGCCTTCAGCTTTGGCAGTATCAAAAATAAATGAATGGTTCTAGCCTAGGACCTTTCATTATGTCATCAAGTGAGTTGGAGTCAGGACTAACATGTGATGATTCTTCTTTGCTTTCATATGATGATCACCATTTTAGAAAGGTCGCACTGGAAAGTTTTGGAAAGTTTGGGTTTACCCTTGTTAGGGTTGGTTCACATTAGCACTTGTATTCTGTCCGGAAGGAGTCCGCATGGACACCCCCTGAACAGAATACAATCGCAATTGGAAGCGATGTGCTGTCAAAGCACATGGATCGCATAGACTGTAATGGGCTCTGTGTGCTTGCCGCGCACTGCCCGCACGAATGATTCATGGGGGTGTCCATGCGGACTCCTTCTGGACGGAATACAAGTGCTAGTGTGAACCAACCCTTATTCCAAACTGGTTCACTCATATGTAAAATCTATGGCTACAAATGTTACTAAAAGGAATAGAATTGAGAAATGAATTTGTTGTCATAACAGGTAAAATAATATCTTTCTCTTTTACAGGTGGAAAATGTCATGCCCAGTGATACATTTTATTTTACCATCCTGAGAAATCCAGTCACCCTTATGGAATCTTCCTTTGCCTACTACAGGGACTCGTCTTCCTTCATTAGAGCTAAAAATATAGAAACCTTTTTAAATAACACCAACAGTTATTATCAAAATATGAACTATGATGGTGGTTATGCCAGGAATCTCATGACATTTGATCTTGGATTCAACCACAATGGACCTGAGTCAGAGAAGCAATTTAAGCTGCTTTGGCGAGCAGTAGACACCATGTTTAATCTGGTCTTGATAGCAGAATACTTTGATGAGTCCTTGGTGCTCCTTAAAGATGCCCTCTGCTGGACTTTAGATGACGTCTTATCAATCCCACTTAATACCAGAAGTGACAGGAGTAGACGTGTTCTTTCTGTTGAGACTGAAGAGAAGATAAAAAGCTGGAACCAGCTGGACTGGCAGCTGTATATGTACTTTAATAATTCATTTTGGAATCGTGTGGAGAGGTTTGGGAAGGAACGTATGGAGAAGGAAGTAGAGGAACTAAGAAGAAGGAGAGCACAGGTTTCTGAGAAATGTCTGGATGACCATGTGGAGCCATATCAACTAAGAGATAAATCAATGGTTCCATATCAGCCTTTTTCAGCTAGAATTCTTGGGTACAACCTGAAATCAGGGCTAAAAAGAGAAGACCAACAACTGTGTCACAGGCTGGTCCTTCCAGAACTCCAGTATAGTGAACTATTGTGGACCAAACATTTTAAAAAGTAAAAATAAGTTTCTTAGAGTCTATTAGAATGGATTTATGGACTGAGGTAAAGCATTTCATACAATCATCATTACTGGTGGATGGTGAGAGAGACATTATGGGGAATGCCTTGTGCTGAGCTATGCAAGATCAAGGGCCCCAAATACTGTCCTTGTATGAGGGTCCTCTGCAATCCATGTCTTCTACTGTGGATAGATATAGATACGATGGAAAGTACAAATTACATCTAATTGTAGACTTCTATCTAATTTTATGAGCAATTATACTAAGAAATGTATCATACTTCAGTAGATAAGATAAGTAGATACTCATGGTTTTATATCGAACTTTTTAGGCCAAAAGTGTACATACCATAGATCTAAGTCATGTGGTTTCTTTGAGACCCTCTCCACAGAAACTTCATTGTTAAAGGGTGCCTGTTGAGACACAAAACCACCCAAATAGTCTTGCTTTGCACTCCATTTTCACTGACCATGAACCCAAGGCAGGGGTGAACCTGCTCCTTTTCGCCGCCTGAGCGAAGTACAGAAAGCCGCCCCCCCCCCCGCCGGCATGAGGGGGCGGAGCGGGGGCGTGGCTTAGCGGAGGGGCGTGGTACCTCGAAAGGGGGTGGGGCTTAGCGAAGGTCTGGCCCATGTGCACTGAACCTATGGTGTACTACTCCATCATTACTGAAGAACTGCAAAAGTACTGGGAGTACACCCGCTGGGAGTATATGTTTTTATTTTTAATTTGGGTACAGGGGACATCACAGCAGGGAAATTTGGGACACCATTCCCAAATCGTTCGGACAGGTTCCTTTTAACGAACAATAGGGTTAAGAATTGACCCAAAGTCCATAAATAAAAACAATGGTCCCTTTTGTTAGGGAAAACAGAACCCAACAACGTAATTGGGCACCATTATAATCTTTGCTATGGAGCGCTCTTATGTTGCTATGTCTTGTGCTGAAAATGACCAATCCAATTTGGAAATGAAACTACCCCTACCAATAATAAGTTTGCTGGGGGCCACACGGTGGCTCAGTGGTTAGCACTGCAGTCTTGCAGCGTTGGAGTCCTGGAGTTCAAATCCTGAGATTTGGCAAAAAACCATCTGCAAGGAGTTTGTATGTTCTCCCCGTGTTTGCATGGATTTCCATCCCATATTCCAAAAAAAGACATACTGATAGGGAAAAATGTACATTGTGAGCTCTATGTGGGGCTCACAATCTACATTAAAAAAAAAATAAAAAATAATAATAAGTTTGCTGAAACTACTATAAATGTACAGCCTTATCAGAAGATATACAGTTAGGGCCAGAAATATTTGGACAGTGACACAAGTTTTGTTATTTTAGCTGTTTACTAAAACATATTCAGAAATACAATTATATATATAATATGGGCTGAAAGTGCACACTCCCAGCTGCAATATGAGAGTTTCCACATCCAAATCGGAGAAAGGTTTAGGAATCATAGCTCTGTAATGCATAGCCTCCTCTTTTTCAAGGGACCAAAAGTAATTGGACAATGGACTCTAAGGGCTGCAATTAACTCTGAAGGTGTCTCCCTCGTAAACCTGTAATCAATGAAGTAGTTAAAAGGTCTGGGGTTGATTCCAGGTGTGTGGTTTTGCATTTGGAAGCTGTTGCTGTGACCAGACAACATGCGGTCAAAGGAACTCTCAATTGAGGTGAAGCAGAACATCCTGAGGCTGAAAAAAAAGAAAAAATCCATCAGAGAGATAGCAGACATGCTTGGAGTAGCAAAATCAACAGTCGGGTACATTCTAAGAAAAAAGGAATTGATTGGTGAGCTTGGGAACTCAAAAAGGCCTGGGCGTCCACGGATGACAACAGTGGTGGATGATCGCCGCATACTTTCTTTGGTCAAGAAGAACCCGTTCACAACATCAACTGAAGTCCAGAACACTCTCAGTGAAGTAGGTGTATCTGTCTCTAAGTCAACAGTAAAGAGAAGACTCCATGAAAGTAAATACAAAGGGTTCACATCTAGGTGCAAACCATTCATCAATTCCAAAAATAGACAGGCCAGAGTTAAATTTGCTGAAAAACATCTCAAGAAGCCAGCTCAGTTCTGGAAAAGTAATCTATGGACAGATGAGACAAAGATCAACCTGTACCAGAATGATGGGAAGAAAAAAGTTTGGAGAAGAAAGGGAACGGCACATGATCCAAGGCACACCACATCCTCTGTAAAACATGGTGGAGGCAACGTGATGGCATGAGCATGCATGGCTTTCAATGGCACTGGGTCACTTGTGTTTATTGATGACATAACAGCAGACAAGAGTAGCCGGATGAATTCTGAAGTGTACCGGGATATACTTTCAGCCCAGATTCCGCCAAATGCTGCCAAGTTGATCGGACGGCGCTTCATAGTACAGATGGACAATGACCCCAAGCATACAGCCAAAGCTACCCAGGAGTTCATGAGTGCAAAAAAGTGGAACATTCTGCAATGGCCAAGTCAATCACCAGATCTTAACCCAATTGAGCATGCATTTCACTTGCTCAAATCCAGACTTAAGGCGGAAAGACCCACAAACAAGCAAGACCTGAAGGCTGCGGCTGTAAAGGCCTGGCAAAGCATTAAGAAGGAGGAAACCCAGCGTTTGGTGATGTCCATGGGTTCCAGACTTAAGGCAGTGATTGCCTCCAAAGGATTCACAACAAAATATTGAAAAAAATAATATTTTGTTTGGGTTATGTTTATTTGTCCAATTACTTTTGAGCTCCTAAAATGTGGAGTGTTTGTAAAGCAATGTGTACAATTCCTACATTTTCTATCAGATATTTTTGTTCAACCCTTCAAATTAAACGTTACAATCTGCACTTGAATTCTGTTGTAGAGGTTTCATTTCAAAACCAATGTGGTGGCATGCAGAGCCCAACTCGCGAAAATTGTGTCACTGTCCAAATATTTCTGGCCCTAACTGTATAGTAGCTGATTGGCAGATAGGTATCTAATGTGCATAAAAATAACATTTATATGGGTTTGGCACATTTGCACAGAATATTGTGAAACAGGTGAATGGAAAATTCTAATAAAAAACAATAAATCACATGACTAGTAATGAAAGCTAAATAATAATACATGTTAACCGCTCAGTACATGTATTCTTCTTTGTATAATTTATCTTTTCAGCTACCACATCATATAAAGCTTCTTCTCTGTACTATATTATATGTGAATATGTATAAATTAATTTACTATATGTACAGAATATTCTTAGTTTAATGATGGTAAATACTGTATATCCTCAGGAAGGGACACAATATTATTTTTTTTATTTATTTATAATAAAATATTTTTGCGTTTTTATTACATAATCCTCTTATTATTTATACATGAAATAACATTATTAACACCTGAAAAAATACCCAACAATAAGCGCTAAAATTATTCTCTTCTATCAAGTAAAAGAGGGAATCTACACTGCGATGTATGCCATAACTGGCATAGAAGTGATGCATCAGTGAAGGCCTCAGGTGGCGCTTCAAGGGATAAACTGGGGATACTGCTAAGAGGGCTAAGAAACTGGTGCCAGATACTGTGGGGAGGTAAACAAAAAAGAGGGTCATATTTCAGTGGGGGTTGGCCAAGAAAAGGGGGTCACATATTGTGGGGAGGAGGCAAAATGGGGGTCATTTACTGTGAGGGTCATATACTGTGAGGGGGAGGGGGTGCCATATACTGTGGGGAGAAGGACAGAAAACGGGGTTGTATACTGTGCTGGCCTGCCTGTGATAAGTGTCCTATCAGAAGTCCAAAAAATATGTAGTAGAAAGGATTAGGATGGCACTGCTGATTCTGTTTGCATATTTATAAATTTATATGATTGTATTTAGAACCCAGGTCCACAGAGAAATGACTGATTTTAGAAGTCCCAGCGGTGCTCAACATCCAAAAAGCATCATGTGGAGAATGAACCAAATAGATAGTAAATAGGAAGGGCACTCACCCATTAAGGATCTTCTTCTATTAAAACGTCCTTTATTAGGGTAACCGAGTACAATTAAAAAACACACAACCTTCTGGGAGGGAAAGACAGCATATATGGCGACGAGAAAAGGCAACAGCTGTTTCGCTCTCCTCTGAGCGCTTTTTCAAGCCTCCAATGCAAACACAAAATGCACAAGAATGCAGGTTTTTATACATACAGGACATAATCATCCAAATTTGAAAACGCTGAGCCGGCTTCACCGACAACCAATCCCAATTGCAAAGCCTCCTTCTACCGACCTCATCTCTCCTCCCCCTGCCCTTCCTCTCCCCCCCCCCCCGTGGACCAGAATGGAAACAGCAATCCATATGTATAGCCTATCGAATGATGAACGACACCATTATGTATCAGGCAACACGATAGAACCGGCTTTTAGTGTGTATAACCTATCACAGACCGGCCGACGTGCCGAGCTTTTTCCATTCTGGTCCAGTGGGGGAGGGGAGAGGAAGGGCAGGGGGAGGAGAGATGAGGTCGGTAGAAGGAGGCTTTGCAATTGGGATTGGTTGTCGGTGAAGCCGGGTCAGCGTTTTCAAATTTGGATGATTATGTCCTGTATGTATAAAAACCTGCATTCTTATGCATTTTGTGTTCGCATTGGAGGCTTGAAAAAGCGCTCAGAGGAGCGTGAAACAGCTGTTGCCTTTTCTTGTCGCCATATATGCTGTCTTTCCCTCCCAGAAGGTTGTGTGTTTTTTAATTGTACTCGGTTACCCTAATAAAGGACGTTTTTTTTAGAAGAAGATCCTTAATGGGTGAGTGCCCTTCCTATTTCCTATCTATTTGGTTCATTGTCCTATCAGAAGGTGTGTTCAGCACTGCAGCAGATATCTTCACCCACAATAGGATCCGCCTATCCACAGCCAATGTGGACATACATTCATTAAGATGAACCAGGCATGGATCCTACACGACTTGGCTGTGCCAGTGCCTGAGTGAGTGTTTAAAGTTTTGACTATCTCCGCCTCTTCCACTTACACCACCACATCCTCCTCCACCTCCACCTCCTCCTCCACTTCTACCACCTGTTTCAAAATAATTATTTTATTTATTTGTTTTTAATTTATTTATTTTTTTATGTTGTTATCTTAAGTACTTTCCCTACCCCATTTTTTGCAGGGCACTTACTCTGTTATTGCCCCCATTTTGTAGCCCTCTACTCCTTACTATTCCCATTTTACAGCCATTTTTGGGTCACCAAGTTCAGGTCTACATTGATTTCAATGGAGGTTTGGGTTCAGGTCAAGTTCAAATACCTGAACCAAACTTTTGGGCAAAGTTTGTCCGAACTCATCGAACGCGAACTTTAACTGGTTTGCTCAACACTAATCTTTAGTCCTTAGCCTTGGGAAACATTGATCCAGTGGGTCGTAAAAGACATAGTGTCCCAGACATTCTGTTATAGATGGAGTGGAGAAGAAGCAGACAGTGATGATGACAAAGACCATGTACTACTGTGGCCTGGCTACTAGAATGGCCAGAAGAAAAGGAGAGAGTTCCTTAAATTGGCTAGTAATTATGTCACATGAGCTGGTAGGGCACTTCAGGTGCAGAAAGAGAGCCATAGCTCCTACATTTGTGCCTGAGTGTCCACGGCTTATTCTCTGTGCTGGGTATATGAATAAAATGTCACTTGGACAAGGACTGAAGTTACATACAGTAGCACTATATAAGTACACGTTTGATTCTGAACAATAAACCAGCAGGCAGTGACACACTCAGCAATGTTTTCATTCAATTTAAATAGAAATTTGTCTGAAATTAATAATCTTACTTGGATACATACTGTACGTTGACAACAGTGCTGTATAAATGTGAGTTTGATGCAGAAGTATACACTTCTCAGCGTCAGATTTTAAATTAAATGCAAATAGTCACTAACTTTTCTTAGTCTTATTTCATAGAACATGTGATTCTGAACCAGTATGTAATGCACTTTAATTAAAAATGTGGCTGCTTTCTGCCTGACAAACCTCTCTTATTCTCGTTACTGCCAATAGGTGTCTCTCCTGTAAGTAATTTTCACTCCCTGTTGTTAGGCAGCGTTCATCCAGCTTGCCTGCATATATTTGCAATTTACATTGATGAACAAAAGGATAAGATGTGTTTCACAGTAAATTTTTAGTTTTCTATGTATTCTAGGGAAAGGTGGGATGATTTGAACTTTTAGTATTTTATTGATTTTTTTTAATTTTTTCATTAGAACCTCACGGGGGCTTGAACCTGTAATCTTTTGATTGCAGGTCTCATAGACTGCAATACAACTGTATTGGGACTCTGAGACTTTTGCTATGTTACTATTGAGCCTGGTCATAGACCATTCTCGAAAATAATATTCCTAAGATATGCATGGGATCCTTCAGTAGGCTCCCAGCTGCCATAGGAACAGGTTGGCTCCTGCAACCACTGTTCCCAATAGCGTGCGCGTGTGGGCAGCCGCTCACCTATTGCAGCCGCCCCGCTCAGCCAGAATTAATGCCCGCGCACACAACTCAGATCTGCGTCCGGAGGAGTTGAATACAGACGCAACTAAAGCAAGGAGCTGTCACAGCTCAGCTCCTTGCTTTGCCGCTGCATTACGGCTAGTCGCTCTGTAGATGCGATGTGATGACGTCACATCGCGCCTACAACTGTGTGCGAGAGAGAGAGAGGTGCGGAGAGAGCGGTGGGGGAGCGAAGAGAAGGTAAGTTTAATGATTCTGGGGGCAGAGATGGGGAGACATGAATCTGGGGGCAGAGATGGAGGGGACATGAATCTGGGGGCAGAGATGGGGGGACATGAATCTGGGGGCAGAGATGGAGGGACATGAATCTGGGGCAGAGATGGCAGGGACATGAATCTGGGGGCAGAGATGAGGGGACATGAATCTGGGGGCAGAGATGGGGGGACATAAATCTGGGGGCAGAGATGAAGGGACATGAATCTGGGGGCAGAGATGGAGGGGACATGAATCTGGGGGCAGAGATGGGGGGACATGAATCTGGGGGCAGAGATGGGGGGACATGAATCTGGGGGCAGAGATGGGGGACATGAATCTGGGGGCAGAGATGGGGGACATGAATCTGGGGGCAGAGATGGGGGGACATGAATCTGGGGGGCAGAGATGGGGGGACATGAATCTGGGGGCAGAGATGGGGGACATGAATCTGGGGGCAGAGATGGGGGACATGAATCTGGGGGCAGAGATGGGGGGACATGAATCTGGGGGCAGAGATGGGGGGACATGAATCTGGGGGCAGAGATGGAGGGGGACATGAAACTGGGGGCAGATGAAGGGTGTATATGAAACTGGGGGAGAGATAGAGGGGGGACATATAATTTACGGGTGACTGTAGGAGGATTATACTGTGTGGGAGCACGTGAAAAATGAATGAGAATGGGCAGAGTCAACATAAAAGTAGCAGAACTAAATTTGCCCCTCTTTCGACTTTTCAAAAGTTGGGAGGTATGCACTCAGGAGGACAGGCAGCAACCAACGGTTGTTTAATTTGGCACCCGCCATATTGCTGTCTGTCCTCCTGAGCCCTGAGTGCCGGGTCGGCCCGTCACTTTCCTCAGCACCAATCTGTGTGTGGGGGAGGGGTGACTAAGGAAGGATCATTATACTATCTATACACTAGATTAGCGTTTTCTTGTTTACTACTGGTGGTACTGTTTGGCCATCAGGTCGCCCATCATTGACGGAGCCTTGCCCAGCTCACTAGCTGTTCCGCTCAGCAGCTTCCAGGGCTTAGAGGGAACATTGCCTGCAACTACTACAACAGTAGTGGATAGTACAAGATTAGAAATGAATGAGAAGAAAGCCAATAGACTGGACTCTGATGTGTACAAATGGGTTTGGAAGGAACAAGAGAAAAGGGGGCTATGGGATCATGAAATTGAAGGAACTGTCAAGTTTGGTGGAGGAAGCCTAATGATCTAAGGTTGTTTCACAGCCAAAGGCATTGGATACTTGACCAGGATCGATGCTCATGTATCCAATAATGTTCCAGTAGGACAACGAACCAAAACATACATCGAGATTAGAGAACAAATGGTTCAAAGACAATATAATAGGGATTCTGGATTGGCCCCCACAGTCTCAACTCAATCGAACACTTGATGGTAGAGTTCAAACATAAGCTGTTTTCTTACCCAAGTGAGTCGACCAGTATGAAACAACATTGGGAACATGTAGAACAGACCTGGGATCAGATTTTGGTCGAGACATGTTTAAATCTGATGAAGAGTATATCCAGATGGATTCAGTCAGAGTTGAAAGCCAAAGGTGGATTTACAAAATACTACCAAAATAATATAAATTTTAATTTTACATGACAAGAATTTGCATAACTAATCATATGCTGAATAGTTGCAAGTCACATTTATGTTTGAAAGAGCCAAGATGACTGTCTATAAAATGATAATATATGGAGCATGAAAGTCAAAAGTTGAAAACAAGGTTATCCTTTTATAAAATGTAAGCAGATCTAATATATCTGATACGTGATATGAGGGTATATGTGATCTCATCCAAAAATCTAGTTCACGTCTGTTTTGTGTCATGTCCAGTGAGAGGTTTTTCATACTTCATTCATCTATTATCGTATTTGGATAAAATTTGAGCTTATACAGTGTTGGACAAAAGTATTGGCACCCCTGCAATTCTGTCAGATAATACTCCGTTTCTTCCAGAAAATGATTGTGAGCACAAACTCTTTGGTATTAATATCTTCATTTATTTTGCTTGCAATGAAAAAACACAAAAGAGAATGAAAAAAAGTCAAATCATTGATCATTTTACACAAAACTCCAAAAATGGGCCCGACAAAAGTATTGGCCCCCTCAGCCTAATACTTGGTAGCACAACCTTTAGACAAAATAGCTGCGAACAACCGCTTCCGGTAACCATCAATGAGTTTCTTACAATGCACTGCTGGAATTTTAGACCATTCTTCTTTGGCAAACTGCTCCAGGTCCCTGAGATGTGAAGGGGGCCTTCTCCAAACTGCCATCAAGAGATCTCTCCACAGGTGTTCTATGGGATTCAGGGCTGGACTCATTGCTGGCCACTTTAGAAGTCTCCAGTGCTTTCTCTCAAACCATTTTCTAGTGCTTTTGGAAGTGTGTTTTGGGTCATTGCCCTGCTGGAAGACCCATGACCTCTGAGGGAGACCCAGCTTTCTCACACTGGACCCTACATTATGCTGCAGAATGTGTTGATAGTCTTCAGACTTCATAATGCCATGCAAATGGTCAAGCAGTCCAGTGCCAGAGGCAGCAAAGCAACCGCAAAACATCAGGGACCCTCCGCCATGTTTAACTGTAGGGACCGTGTTCTTTTCTTTGAAGGCCTCTTTTTTCTTCCTGTAAACTCTATGTTGATGCCTTTTCCCAAAAAGCTCTACTTTTGTCTCATCTGACCAGAGAATATTTTTCCAAAACGTTTTTGGCTTTCTCAGGTAAGTTTTGGCAAACTCCAGCCTGCAGGGCAGCTTAAACTTGTTTAAACTTGTTTGGATGTTAGTCGAGGTTCTTTATCCACCATCCGCACAATCTTGCATTGAAATCTCTCGTCAATTTTTCTTTTCCGTCCACATCTAGGGAGGTTAGCCACAGTGCTATGGGCTTTAAACTTCTTGATGACACTGCGCACGGTAGACACAAGAACATTCAGGTCTTTGGAGATGGACTTGTAGCCTTGAGATTGCTCATGCTTCCTCACAATTTTGCTTCTCAAGTCCTCAGACAGTACTTTGGTCTTCTTTCTTTTCTCCATGCTCAATGTGGTACACACAAGGACACAGGACAGAGGTTGAGTCAACTTTAATCCGTTTCAACTGGCTGCAAGTGTGATTTAGTTATTGTCACCACCTGTTACCCTGTTTCCCCGAAAATAAGACACCCCCTTCACCTTCTGGATCACATACAACCAGCAGTCATGCCGGCGCTCCGCTAAGGAAGCATCAGCATGACTGCCGATTGTTCCCCGCTCGAGCCGCTGCATAAGACATCCCCCGAAAATAAGAAAGGTCATATATTTCGTTAGATAATTTAATATAAGAAACTGTCTTATTTTCGGGGAAACAGGGTAGGTGCCTCAGGTAAGTAACAGGTGCTGTTAATTACATAAATTAGAGAAGCATCACATGATTTTTCAAACAGTGCCAATACTTTTGTCCACCCCCTTTTTTATGTTTGGTGTGGAATTATATCCAATTTGGCTTTTTGACAATTCTTTTTGTGGTTTTCCATTGAAGATAAATTAAATGAAGATATTAATACCAAAGAATTTGTGATTGCATTCATTTTCTGGAAGAAAATGAGTATTATCTGACAGAATTGCAGGGGTGACAATACTTTTGGCCAACACTGTATTTTGAAATTGCAATCCGTAAGTTATTACATCCTTATATCCTGGAGACTGTTGTTGTGTTGTAGGGCAACAGGACCAAGCCTATCAGGTGCACATAGTTGATGCTGTGGGAAAGTCCATTGGGTGTGTCTTAGCAGCTAAAGAATCTTAAAAGCGTTGTCCGTAGTGTTGCTGAATTCTTAAAATCCTTGAGTTAAATAGAAGATAGGTAAGACAAACCGGTACAGACCCACAGTGAGATGAAATCTGCAGCTACAGAAGACAGGGCCAACACAGGACGCGAAAGGTACGAATAACTGTGTAAGGGGCTTTACTCTATCACTGTATTATCATGTACGATTCATATATCAGTGGATATGATACACCCATGATAATGTTTATATTTAAACAAAGGACAGAAATGCCTATCTTTAAAGTGGTTGTAACAAGTTTCAATAGGAAAGGGGATAACTTCATGATTGGTGGGAGATCTGTAGTCAGCTATGTCCAGGGATGCCTGTCGCTTCATTAGAATAGGAGGACTGGGAAGGGATCCCAGCAGTCATACCTCTTAAACTTAATAACTAAATAACTTCTAAACTTAGAACAATCGGATACTTTAACAGATACAAATAGATGACTTTTCACCTTAATGATGAAGTAAAAAATGGAAGGTCCTTTCCCACTATTTTCTTATTCTCGGACAGGAAAAACATAAGACTTCAGCGTTATTATCTACATGAAAAAACTAAAACCAAACAGAAAGGATTGTCTTTTTTTATTTTAAGATTGAAGCGAATTGAAACCAATACAAAAGGAAAGGCTTTTGTTTGTATCCGTTAACAATGGAAACTTTTCTCTCCATTACTCTGATCCTTCTAAACAACGGCAATGTGAAAATGGCCTTATTATTTTTCTATTTTATAATATATCTCTAGCTTTCTATGTACAGTTGTGGCCGAAAGTTTTGAGACTGACACCAATTTTGGTTTTCACAAAGTTTGTTGCTTTGGTGTTTTAAGACTTTTTAGTTAAATGTTTTTATAGTATACTGGAGTAGAATTATATGCGTGTCATGATCAGGAAAATGCCTGGACCTCCAGCATATACAGTAATAAGCAAAAGTTTTTAGCCAGGCATGGAAAAAATTTGGTAAAGTTGGAACGCTTTCAAAAATAGAAGTCTTAGTTTATTTATGACAATTAACAAAATGGAGTAAGTGAACCAAAGAGAAATCTGAATCCCATCAATATTTGGTGGGATCACCCTTTGCCTTCCATCAATTCTTCTAGGTACATTTGCAAACAGTTTTTGAAGGAACTCAGTAAGGAGGTTGTTCCTCCGAACATGTTGGAGAACTAAACAAAGATCTTCTGTAGATATAGGCTTGCTCAAATCCTTCTGTCTCTTTATGTAACCCCAGACGGACTGGGTAATATTGAGCTCAGGGCTCTCTGGGGTTCTTATCATCACAACCAGGTCTCCTTGTTCTTATTTACACTGAAGATAGTTTTTAATAGTTGAAAATTTGAAATATTTGTCTGTAACTAGAGGAACCTTGTTGGCTGTAGGGCTGGGAGAGCGGTAGTTCTCATACCTAAATAGAAAATACTATGAATATTTTGTTACTATGTTTAGAAGTATGTATGTTCTGTACCATACATGAAAAATGCAGTTCTACAAAACATAAAAAAAAGTCTTCTTTTATGACAAAACGTCTGGATGAAGTATAAATGTTATTTTTTTACACTGAAAAATAAACAGAAACTTCATAGATGGGACCTTTTATTTTTATTTTAACACTACAATAAACTACAATGAATCCGAATGGGTACAGGCAGAAAGTCTTCTGTTTGAATCTTTGTATTACAAAAGGTGAATTTAATGGTTTTGTTTGATTCCTTCACTTCAGTATTCTAAGAAGTAAGTAGGAAATTCTCAGCTTTGCATTAGCTTTTCAAGACTAAGGCCCCTCGGTTCTTCCCGCAGCGCTTTAAACAGAAAGTTCGCAGAGTTTTCCTCTGCAGACTTTCTGTTACAAGTATATCTACTGGGAAGCCGCCGGCTTTTCCGTAGATATAATTGACATGCTGTGATTTCCAAAACTGCACCAGTTTTGTAAATCGCAGCGTGTCTGCAGTGCGGTTTTTACTGCAAAGTGGACATGGGATTTGCATGAATCCCATCCACATTGCAGTTACTATAAAACGCTGTGAGTTTTCCCGCCCACGGCGTTTACACCGCATACAAATCGCAGCGTTTCTGACCCGTGAGCCTCAAAGGAAGGTATCATGAAACTTATAGGCATGAAGCAACATTCTTAGCAAAAGAGCTTAAGACTAAACATACCTGTTATAAATAATTATTAGGGGCTTAGTGAACACTTGGAGCCTTGATATCATATATTGGGGGTATTAAGAGCTAAGCGCACTAGATTCTGGAATAGACTATTATCTGAACCCCCAGTCTGGAAGTGGTAGGTCTCAAACTTGTACTTTTCACGATGGCTTCTAACTCAACCAAAAACCTCTATATTCTTTCCGGGACTGATGTAGAACCTAGGGGCCTGCATTGTGTTTATTATCTGGTAGTGGTGACTGTCTCTACCCCAGGGTATGCATCCTATTATCGTACAAAAAAGTACAAATCACTGCCCTAAGAATGTATGAGTAATATTAGGCAAATCTAAAACAGTCGAAAAATGCACGGAAAAAGCCTCCCGGCTAGAGGTTACTGATGTAATACAAAGCACGAAAATAAAATATATCCGACACAGTACTGGCTTCCACCATCAGGAGACCAGGACGTGCGGTTTTAACCGCAAATTTATTTATGATTTTTGCATCTGCAATTAATAATATCGCTACATTCTCTCCTGATGAGAAATACTTTTTGAAACGCGTAGAGACAGAGAGAGAGTGACTGAAGGCTAGGAGGTTTCCCCAGTTATCTGACTCAATGAGTCTTAGCGTTACCTTCATCATTGCAGCTTGATTCTAACACTTAAATATATACTAGGTTTATGGAGGTTCTGGAGAAGAGACTTAATGACTCACTCTGACTATTGTGGTATATTAAATAGTGTTGTGTAACTCTGAGTTTGTTTTGGATACAGTCTATCAATTAGAACCTGGGTTATTTTAGGGTGTACTAAGTCAGTATAAACATCAATAGAAAACCAGCATTTACACACACCGTATCTTTACAGTTAGCCAACCCTTATATAGGGAGTCATTGTACAAAATACAAAAGTGGGGTACTATAGAGGGTTGTGTAGGGTTATATATTCTCTATATGACTCTGAAATAAGTCTAAAACTGACTCCACCCTGAATATCAACAATGGCCCCTAAGTGCACTAATACGTCCTCTCTTTTACCTCCTTTTTAATGTGTTATGTGCAAGAACCTTTTAGCTAACTTAATAAAAGTCATGTTGGTAAATGTCTCAAACAAGCATATCAAACTGTCCCAAGAGAGACAAAAAGGAAGAAAAAAATCCAGAATCTAGAAAAACACATGACAAAAAAGCAAAACAAAACAACAAAAAAAACAACATGAAACAATATATAGCAGTCTGGCTTACACGTTTCAGGGCAAGAGCCTCTTAGTCATGGCTATTTTGATATGCTTGTTTGAGACATTTACCAACATGACTATTAAAAGTTTTATGTATTTTTAAACAAGTCTTCATAGTGCTGGATATATTTTATTTTGATTGATTGTAGGGTTATAAGATAAGTCTGGCACATGACTATTGAATGAGGCATAAAGTAACCGACATCTCATTATAGCTTCCAAGAGGGGGGATGAGCTTATTTATAGAACAAAGAAGGATACAAAATGCATAATATACGAGCTGACAATATATATTCATAAAGAACTAAGTAATCTTTAGTAATGGAGCAAGAAATGGTACAATGCTAGCCAATATGGCCAGAAAATACATTGATAATAGTAATATTCTTGCCATCAGGGAAAAAGGGAAACATTCAGACTGACCTTCCAAATTTCTGGTGTGAAATCCAAGATGTAGGATCTCTAATAAGATGTGAGGGCTCTTTAACTCCTTCCTGACCATACTATTACATTGTGCTGACTGTGTAATATAATCACATAAATATACAGTAATATAAGTAAGGGGGCTAAGGTTTAACCCCCAATAAAAGAGACCTTTATCTTCTTATACTTTCAGTGAGGTCAATACAATGCACAATTTTCTTAAACCATAATTTTACTTTTTCCAACAGAAATATGAATTATTTGAAGCAGGGATATCGCGTTGTCATCGTCTTTGGGATATCACTGATTATCTTGCAATTTTATGACATCAATATAAAACAAAGGTTTATACAAAGGTTAGTGACTGTAAACAGATGTATGACAAAAAGCGCTACCCTTGCCTATGGGCTGTGTCTGGTATTGCACCTCAGTCTCTTTCCCTTGAGTTCCAGTTATGCACCGTTCCTTCTAAACTGATCGCTCCAAAAAGCTATAAATATATTTCACACTAATAAATACAATATATTTCACACTAATAAACACAATAAAGTTCACACTGAGTTTTTTGGACCGGATTTTGAAGCGGGAATCCGCCTCAGAATCCGGCTCCAAAAAACGCCTCCCGTGGCTAGCCACGACTGGATGCCGCTGCAGTGCACCGGCATCCAGTCGCGGCATTCCGCTCCGGATTAGATCCAAATTAATGGACCTAGTCAGGAGGGAGTGTCACACCCCAGACGCCGCAACGGATTCAGTTGCGGAATCCGCAGCAAGATAGGGCAGCTCGCTTCTTTTTTCCGCGAGCGGGAAAAAACGCTAGCGGAAAAAGGAAGTGAACAGCTCCCATTGAAATCAATGGGAGGCGTTTTTTTTTTTGGAGCCAGATTCTGAGGCGGATTCCGCATCAAAATCCAGACCAAAAAACTCTGTGTGAACTCAGCTGAACAGCAATGCAGCATTAAGGTAGCTTAAGGCAGAGAAGATATTGTATTTTTCCCATTAAAGACATTTATCCCCTATTTGCAGTCAGATCTCCAGGGACCAGGAGGACGGGTGGCCTAAAGCCTCTTTGTGAATGATCAGTGATCCATTCACTTGTATGGGGCTGTCAGGACTGCAGTCCCCAACAACCCATTTTGACATAAACAGAGTAGCAGGTCAAGCATATGTGTATCTCTATAGAATTGACAAAGATTGAGAACCCCTGTACTTGCCTTCTCTTTTGGCAGCCCCATCATATTAATACCGTGGCAGCATCTTTGCTTGATCTTCTACTCAATTCATAGGCATGCTGTATCCTATTTTAATAAGTCTGTCTCCCCTATACAGATACTACAAGGAGGATATTCCTGCTTTATCATGGCTGGCAAGAAAAATCAGTGTACAGTTGTCAGAAACAGACTTGTGGGAGCTGCAACAAATACTGGGCTTGTCACACAGACAAAGATTGGACTTTGGCATGATAAACAACAGCCAGGAGGCGGAAAAGAAATGGCGCTCTTGTAAGCCTCATACTAACATCTTCTTCCTGAAAACACACAAAACAGCCAGCAGTACCATAATGAATATCCTGTTCCGCTACGGAGAATCTCATAACCTGACGTTTGCTTTTCCCACCATAAAATACCACTACGACTACCCAAATCTTTTTTCAACAGACAATGTTTTAGGCTTCTCCACTGAAAAAGAGCAGAACTACAATATCATGTGCCACCACATGCGCTTCCATCTGCCAGAGGTATGTACCTTTATTGGATTTATCATATCACTTGTGAGTCGGCAGTCAATGTTCTTTTTACTGGGTCACCATTTATAGGAAAATCACTCGAATGAGCAATGTAATGTAATGAATGGAGCCAGTGATGTCAATGACGATTAGGTGAACAATACATCACTTATCAGGAATCCTTACTCAAAGAATCTCATGGATTTCCACGGGTCCAGCTCTCGCCACTGGCTATCAGCTGTTACCTGTGGGCAATGGTCTGGGAAGAGACATAGGCAATGTAGCATTACATGGCATCTGCTCACATTTTATTCATGAAGGCCGAGTTTATCAGAGCAGGGGTTACTTTGTCAATACCCTAGAAAAGGATCTCAACTGAGTGACCCTTCTCTATGTCATCCATAAGGCCTAAAAATATATATTATATAAACTTTCAACTTTTGTGTATATAACGTTTGCCATAGGAAATCATTGTAAAAGGGAGTCTGTCACCAGAACACAGCATACCCTGCAGAGAGATAGGTTTGGGTCAACTGGGTTGTGAGGTTGCAGAACACCCGTAACAAAAAGAAGTGAGTTACTCTGCCAAAGACTTGTGGTCAAGATGTCCATTCCTCCATACAAGGTTCCCGCATGGTTCCTATTAAACCTACTGTATATCAAAGTATGTACTTACATATATTACACCATGGGTATAGACCAATACTTATGGATACAAATGTTACTATAAATTATTATAATTAATTTAATAATAATTTATTATCATAAGAGGTAAAATAATGTCTTTCTCCATTACAGGTGGAGAAGATCATGCCCAGTGATACATTTTACTTCACCATTCTGAGAAATCCAGTCACCCTTATGGAATCGGCCTTTTCGTATTACAAGGACTCATCTTCCTTCATTAGAACTACAGATATAGAAACCTTTTTAAAGAACCCCAAGAGACATTATAACAAATGGATGTATGACAGTGGTTATGCTAAAAATCTCATGACATTTGATCTTGGATTCAACCACAATGGACCTGAGTCAGAAGAAGTTTCTTAGAGTCTATTAGAATGGATTTATGGACTGAGGTAAAGCATTTCATACAATCATCATTACTGGTGGATGGTGAGAGAGACATTATGGGGAATGCCTTGTGCTGAGCTATGCAAGATCAAGGGCCCCAAATACTGTCCTTGTATGAGGGTCCTCTGCAATCCATGTCTTCTACTGTGGATGGATATAGATACGATGGAAAGTACAAATTACATCTAATTGTAGACTTCTATCTAATTTTATGAGCAATTATACTAAGAAATGTATCATACTTCAGTAGATAAGATAAGTAGATACTCATGGTTTTATATCGAACTTTTTAGGCCAAAAGTGTACATACCATAGATCTAAGTCATGTGGTTTCTTTGAGACCCTCTCCACAGAAACTTCATTGTTAAAGGGTGCCTGTTGAGACACAAAACCACCCAAATAGTCTTGCTTCGCACTCCATTTTCACTGACCATGAACCCAAGGCAGGGGTGAACCTGCTCCTTTTCGCCGCCCGAGCGAAGTACAGAAAGCCGCCCCCCCCCCCGCCGGCATGAGGGGGCGGAGCGGGGGCGTGGCTTAGCGGAGGGGCGTGGTACCTCGAAAGGGGGTGGGGCTTAGCGAAGGTCTGGCCCATGTGCACTGAACCTATGGTGTACTACTCCATCATTACTGAAGAACTGCAAAAGTACTGGGAGTACACCCGCTGGGAGTATATGTTTTTATTTTTAATTTGGGTACAGGGGACATCACAGCAGGGAAATTTGGGACACCATTCCCAAATCGTTCGGACAGGTTCCTTTTAACGAACAATAGGGTTAAGAATTGACCCAAAGTCCATAAATAAAAACAATGGTCCCTTTTGTTAGGGAAAACAGAACCCAACAACGTAATTGGGCACCATTATAATCTTTGCTATGGAGCGCTCTTATGTTGCTATGTCTTGTGCTGAAAATGACCAATCCAATTTGGAAATGAAACTACCCCTACCAATAATAAGTTTGCTGGGGGCCACACGGTGGCTCAGTGGTTAGCACTGCAGTCTTGCAGCGTTGGAGTCCTGGAGTTCAAATCCTGAGATTTGGCAAAAAACCATCTGCAAGGAGTTTGTATGTTCTCCCCGTGTTTGCATGGATTTCCATCCCATATTCCAAAAAAAGACATACTGATAGGGAAAAATGTACATTGTGAGCTCTATGTGGGGCTCACAATCTACATTAAAAAAAAATAAAAAATAATAATAAGTTTGCTGAAACTACTATAAATGTACAGCCTTATCGGAAGATATACAGTTAGGGCCAGAAATATTTGGACAGTGACACAAGTTTTGTTATTTTAGCTGTTTACTAAAACATATTCAGAAATACAATTATATATATAATATGGGCTGAAAGTGCACACTCCCAGCTGCAATATGAGAGTTTCCACATCCAAATCGGAGAAAGGTTTAGGAATCATAGCTCTGTAATGCATAGCCTCCTCTTTTTCAAGGGACCAAAAGTAATTGGACAATGGACTCTAAGGGCTGCAATTAACTCTGAAGGTGTCTCCCTCGTAAACCTGTAATCAATGAAGTAGTTAAAAGGTCTGGGGTTGATTCCAGGTGTGTGGTTTTGCATTTGGAAGCTGTTGCTGTGACCAGACAACATGCGGTCAAAGGAACTCTCAATTGAGGTGAAGCAGAACATCCTGAGGCTGAAAAAAAAGAAAAAATCCATCAGAGAGATAGCAGACATGCTTGGAGTAGCAAAATCAACAGTCGGGTACATTCTAAGAAAAAAGGAATTGATTGGTGAGCTTGGGAACTCAAAAAGGCCTGGGCGTCCACGGATGACAACAGTGGTGGATGATCGCCGCATACTTTCTTTGGTCAAGAAGAACCCGTTCACAACATCAACTGAAGTCCAGAACACTCTCAGTGAAGTAGGTGTATCTGTCTCTAAGTCAACAGTAAAGAGAAGACTCCATGAAAGTAAATACAAAGGGTTCACATCTAGGTGCAAACCATTCATCAATTCCAAAAATAGACAGGCCAGAGTTAAATTTGCTGAAAAACATCTCAAGAAGCCAGCTCAGTTCTGGAAAAGTAATCTATGGACAGATGAGACAAAGATCAACCTGTACCAGAATGATGGGAAGAAAAAAGTTTGGAGAAGAAAGGGAACGGCACATGATCCAAGGCACACCACATCCTCTGTAAAACATGGTGGAGGCAACGTGATGGCATGGGCATGCATGGCTTTCAATGGCACTGGGTCACTTGTGTTTATTGATGACATAACAGCAGACAAGAGTAGCCGGATGAATTCTGAAGTGTACCGGGATATACTTTCAGCCCAGATTCAGCCAAATGCTGCCAAGTTGATCGGACGGCGCTTCATAGTACAGATGGACAATGACCCCAAGCATACAGCCAAAGCTACCCAGGAGTTCATGAGTGCAAAAAAGTGGAACATTCTGCAATGGCCAAGTCAATCACCAGATCTTAACCCAATTGAGCATGCATTTCACTTGCTCAAATCCAGACTTAAGGCGGAAAGACCCACAAACAAGCAAGACCTGAAGGCTGCGGCTGTAAAGGCCTGGCAAAGCATTAAGAAGGAGGAAACCCAGCGTTTGGTGATGTCCATGGGTTCCAGACTTAAGGCAGTGATTGCCTCCAAAGGATTCACAACAAAATATTGAAAAAAAATAATATTTTGTTTGGGTTATGTTTATTTGTCCAATTACTTTTGAGCTCCTAAAATGTGGAGTGTTTGTAAAGAAATGTGTACAATTCCTACATTTTCTATCAGATATTTTTGTTCAACCCTTCAAATTAAACGTTACAATCTGCACTTGAATTCTGTTGTAGAGGTTTCATTTCAAAACCAATGTGGTGGCATGCAGAGCCCAACTCGCGAAAATTGTGTCACTGTCCAAATATTTCTGGCCCTAACTGTATAGTAGCTGATTGGCAGATAGGTATCTAATGTGCATAAAAATAACATTTATATGGGTTTGGCACATTTGCACAGAATATTGTGAAACAGGTGAATGGAAAATTCTAATAAAAAACAATAAATCACATGACTAGTAATGAAAGCTAAATAATAATACATGTTAACCGCTCAGTACATGTATTCTTCTTTGTATAATTTATCTTTTCAGCTACCACATCATATAAAGCTTCTTCTCTGTACTATATTATATGTGAATATGTATAAATTAATTTACTATATGTACAGAATATTCTTAGTTTAATGATGGTAAATACTGTATATCCTCAGGAAGGGACACAATATTATTTTTTTTATTTATTTATAATAAAATATTTTTGCGTTTTTATTACATAATCCTCTTATTATTTATACATGAAATAACATTATTAACACCTGAAAAAATACCCAACAATAAGCGCTAAAATTATTCTCTTCTATCAAGTAAAAGAGGGAATCTACACTGCGATGTATGCCATAACTGGCATAGAAGTGATGCATCAGTGAAGGCCTCAGGTGGCGCTTCAAGGGATAAACTGGGGATACTGCTAAGAGGGCTAAGAAACTGGTGCCAGATACTGTGGGGAGGTAAACAAAAAAGAGGGTCATATTTCAGTGGGGGTTGGCCAAGAAAAGGGGGTCACATATTGTGGGGAGGAGGCAAAATGGGGGTCATTTACTGTGAGGGTCATATACTGTGAGGGGGAGGGGGTGCCATATACTGTGGGGAGAAGGACAGAAAACGGGGTTGTATACTGTGCTGGCCTGCCTGTGATAAGTGTCCTATCAGAAGTCCAAAAAATATGTAGTAGAAAGGATTAGGATGGCACTGCTGATTCTGTTTGCATATTTATAAATTTATATGATTGTATTTAGAACCCAGGTCCACAGAGAAATGACTGATTTTAGAAGTCCCAGCGGTGCTCAACATCCAAAAAGCATCATGTGGAGAATGAACCAAATAGATAGTAAATAGGAAGGGCACTCACCCATTAAGGATCTTCTTCTATTAAAACGTCCTTTATTAGGGTAACCGAGTACAATTAAAAAACACACAACCTTCTGGGAGGGAAAGACAGCATATATGGCGACGAGAAAAGGCAACAGCTGTTTCGCTCTCCTCTGAGCGCTTTTTCAAGCCTCCAATGCAAACACAAAATGCACAAGAATGCAGGTTTTTATACATACAGGACATAATCATCCAAATTTGAAAACGCTGAGCCGGCTTCACCGACAACCAATCCCAATTGCAAAGCCTCCTTCTACCGACCTCATCTCTCCTCCCCCTGCCCTTCCTCTCCCCCCCCCCGTGGACCAGAATGGAAACAGCAATCCATATGTATAGCCTATCGAATGATGAACGACACCATTATGTATCAGGCAACACGATAGAACCGGCTTTTAGTGTGTATAACCTATCACAGACCGGCCGACGTGCCGAGCTTTTTCCATTCTGGTTCTGCATCAGGGCGCGTTCTGATGCATGACATACTTACAGGTAAAAGTTCAATGTTGCTCATATGTCTTCTCTTGTCTGCAATATCAAATGTAAATGTATTGGCTCTCTAGTAAGAATTGCTAGTGACTTGGATCTTTATCCATCTGTATACAGCTAATGATGCCCATTCTTATGGGGTGAGGAACTCTTTTCATTGAATATTGTATTGACTAAAAATGTAAAGCATATTTCCTTATGAAAGCCTAGTTGTATGTATGTCATTGCATCCATAGCTGGTGCATTGTTTACCTCTAATCTATTATTATTATTTATGTATTTTTCTAAATAAAATTTATATATTTTTATAATTATCCTGTCTTTTATGTGGTAGTTTGGCCTGTTGGCCAAATGTGGTTTATTTAATAGTACTACCCAGTATTGCCCTATATTTTGTGCAACACTAACTTTTCTTAGTCTTATTTCATAGAACATGTGATTCTGAACCAGTATGTAATGCACTTTAATTAAAAATGTGGCTGCTTTCTGCCTGACAAACCTCTCTTATTCTCGTTACTGCCAATAGGTGTCTCTCCTGTAAGTAATTTTCACTCCCTGTTGTTAGGCAGCGTTCATCCAGCTTGCCTGCATATATTTGCAATTTACATTGATGAACAAAAGGATAAGATGTGTTTCACAGTAAATTTTTAGTTTTCTATGTATTCTAGGGAAAGGTGGGATGATTTGAACTTTTAGTATTTTATTGATTTTTTTTAATTTTTTCATTAGAACCTCAAGGGGGCTTGAACCTGTAATCTTTTGATTGCAGGTCTCATAGACTGCAATACAACTGTATTGGGACTCTGAGACTTTTGCTATGTTACTATTGAGCCTGGTCATAGACCATTCTCGAAAATAATATTCCTAAGATATGCATGGGATCCTTCAGTAGGCTCCCAGCTGCCATAGGAACAGGTTGGCTCCTGCAACCACTGTTCCCAATAGCGTGCGCGTGTGGGCAGCCGCTCACCTATTGCAGCCGCCCCGCTCAGCCAGAATTAATGCCCGCGCACACAACTCAGATCTGCGTCCGGAGGAGTTGAATACAGACGCAACTAAAGCAAGGAGCTGTCACAGCTCAGCTCCTTGCTTTGCCGCTGCATTACGGCTAGTCGCTCTGTAGATGCGATGTGATGACGTCACATCGCGCCTACAACTGTGTGCGAGAGAGAGAGAGGCGCGGAGAGAGCGGTGGGGGAGCGAAGAGAAGGTAAGTTTAATGATTCTGGGGGCAGAGATGGGGAGACATGAATCTGGGGGCAGAGATGGAGGGGACATGAATCTGGGGGCAGAGATGGAGGGGACATGAATCTGGGGGCAGAGATGGGGGGACATGAATCTGGGGGCAGAGATGGAGGGACATGAATCTGGGGCAGAGATGGCGGGGACATGAATCTGGGGGCAGAGATGAGGGGACATGAATCTGGGGGCAGAGATGGGGGGACATAAATCTGGGGGCAGAGATGAAGGGACATGAATCTGGGGGCAGAGATGGAGGGGACATGAATCTGGGGGCAGAGATGGGGGGACATGAATCTGGGGGCAGAGATGGGGGGACATGAATCTGGGGGCAGAGATGGGGGACATGAATCTGGGGGCAGAGATGGGGGACATGAATCTGGGGGCAGAGATGGGGGGACATGAATCTGGGGGGCAGAGATGGGGGGACATGAATCTGGGGCAGAGATGGGGGGACATGAATCTGGGGGCAGAGATGGGGGACATGAATCTGGGGGCAGAGATGGGGGGACATGAATCTGGGGGCAGAGATGGGGGGACATGAATCTGGGGGCAGAGATGGAGGGGACATGAAACTGGGGGCAGAGATGGAGGGGGACATGAAACTGGGGGCAGATGAAGGGTGTATATGAAACTGGGGGAGAGATAGAGGGGGGACATATAATTTACGGGTGACTGTAGGAGGATTATACTGTGTGGGAGCACGTGAAAAATGAATGAGAATGGGCAGAGTCAACATAAAAGTAGCAGAACTAAATTTGCCCCTCTTTCGACTTTTCAAAAGTTGGGAGGTATGCACTCAGGAGGACAGGCAGCAACCAACGGTTGTTTAATTTGGCACCCGCCATATTGCTGTCTGTCCTCCTGAGCCCTGAGTGCCGGGTCGGCCCGTCACTTTCCTCAGCACCAATCTGTGTGTGGGGGAGGGGTGACTAAGGAAGGATCATTATACTATCTATACACTAGATTAGCGTTTTCTTGTTTACTACTGGTGGTACTGTTTGGCCATCAGGTCGCCCATCATTGACGGAGCCTTGCCCAGCTCACTAGCTGTTCCGCTCAGCAGCTTCCAGGGCTTAGAGGGAACATTGCCTGCAACTACTACAACAGTAGTGGATAGTACAAGATTAGAAATGAATGAGAAGAAAGCCAATAGACTGGACTCTGATGTGTACAAATGGGTTTGGAAGGAACAAGAGAAAAGGGGGCTATGGGATCATGAAATTGAAGGAACTGTCAAGTTTGGTGGAGGAAGCCTAATGATCTAAGGTTGTTTCACAGCCAAAGGCATTGGATACTTGACCAGGATCGATGCTCATGTATCCAATAATGTTCCAGTAGGACAACGAACCAAAACATACATCGAGATTAGAGAACAAATGGTTCAAAGACAAT
Source organism: Leptodactylus fuscus (assembly GCF_031893055.1). Taxonomy (NCBI): domain Eukaryota; kingdom Metazoa; phylum Chordata; class Amphibia; order Anura; family Leptodactylidae; genus Leptodactylus; species Leptodactylus fuscus. The sequence continues at coordinate 196,767,370 of NC_134267.1, read as the reverse complement.
ATAATAGGGATTCTGGATTGGCCCCCACAGTCTCAACTCAATCGAACACTTGATGGTAGAGTTCAAACATAAGCTGTTTTCTTACCCAAGTGAGTCGACCAGTATGAAACAACATTGGGAACATGTAGAACAGACCTGGGATCAGATTTTGGTCGAGACATGTTTAAATCTGATGAAGAGTATATCCAGATGGATTCAGTCAGAGTTGAAAGCCAAAGGTGGATTTACAAAATACTACCAAAATAATATAAATTTTAATTTTACATGACAAGAATTTGCATAACTAATCATATGCTGAATAGTTGCAAGTCACATTTATGTTTGAAAGAGCCAAGATGACTGTCTATAAAATGATAATATATGGAGCATGAAAGTCAAAAGTTGAAAACAAGGTTATCCTTTTATAAAATGTAAGCAGATCTAATATATCTGATACGTGATATGAGGGTATATGTGATCTCATCCAAAAATCTAGTTCACGTCTGTTTTGTGTCATGTCCAGTGAGAGGTTTTTCATACTTCATTCATCTATTATCGTATTTGGATAAAATTTGAGCTTATACAGTGTTGGACAAAAGTATTGGCACCCCTGCAATTCTGTCAGATAATACTCCGTTTCTTCCAGAAAATGATTGTGAGCACAAACTCTTTGGTATTAATATCTTCATTTATTTTGCTTGCAATGAAAAAACACAAAAGAGAATGAAAAAAAGTCAAATCATTGATCATTTTACACAAAACTCCAAAAATGGGCCCGACAAAAGTATTGGCCCCCTCAGCCTAATACTTGGTAGCACAACCTTTAGACAAAATAGCTGCGAACAACCGCTTCCGGTAACCATCAATGAGTTTCTTACAATGCACTGCTGGAATTTTAGACCATTCTTCTTTGGCAAACTGCTCCAGGTCCCTGAGATGTGAAGGGGGCCTTCTCCAAACTGCCATCAGGAGATCTCTCCCCCACAGGTGTTCTATGGGATTCAGGGCTGGACTCATTGCTGGCCACTTTACAAGTCTCCAGTGCTTTCTCTCAAACCATTTTCTAGTGCTTTTGGAAGTGTGTTTTGGGTCATTGCCCTGCTGGAAGACCCATGACCTCTGAGGGAGACCCAGCTTTCTCACACTGGACCCTACATTATGCTGCAGAATGTGTTGATAGTCTTCAGACTTCATAATGCCATGCAAATGGTCAAGCAGTCCAGTGCCAGAGGCAGCAAAGCAACCGCAAAACATCAGGGACCCTCCGCCATGTTTAACTGTAGGGACCGTGTTCTTTTCTTTGAAGGCCTCTTTTTTCTTCCTGTAAACTCTATGTTGATGCCTTTTCCCAAAAAGCTCTACTTTTGTCTCATCTGACCAGAGAATATTTTTCCAAAACGTTTTTGGCTTTCTCAGGTAAGTTTTGGCAAACTCCAGCCTGCAGGGCAGCTTAAACTTGTTTAAACTTGTTTGGATGTTAGTCGAGGTTCTTTATCCACCATCCGCACAATCTTGCATTGAAATCTCTCGTCAATTTTTCTTTTCCGTCCACATCTAGGGAGGTTAGCCACAGTGCTATGGGCTTTAAACTTCTTGATGACACTGCGCACGGTAGACACAAGAACATTCAGGTCTTTGGAGATGGACTTGTAGCCTTGAGATTGCTCATGCTTCCTCACAATTTTGCTTCTCAAGTCCTCAGACAGTACTTTGGTCTTCTTTCTTTTCTCCATGCTCAATGTGGTACACACAAGGACACAGGACAGAGGTTGAGTCAACTTTAATCCGTTTCAACTGGCTGCAAGTGTGATTTAGTTATTGTCACCACCTGTTACCCTGTTTCCCCGAAAATAAGACACCCCCTTCACCTTCTGGATCACATACAACCAGCAGTCATGCCGGCGCTCCGCTAAGGAAGCATCAGCATGACTGCCGATTGTTCCCCGCTCGAGCCGCTGCATAAGACATCCCCCGAAAATAAGAAAGGTCATATATTTCGTTAGATAATTTAATATAAGAAACTGTCTTATTTTCGGGGAAACAGGGTAGGTGCCTCAGGTAAGTAACAGGTGCTGTTAATTACATAAATTAGAGAAGCATCACATGATTTTTCAAACAGTGCCAATACTTTTGTCCACCCCCTTTTTTATGTTTGGTGTGGAATTATATCCAATTTGGCTTTTTGACAATTCTTTTTGTGGTTTTCCATTGAAGACAAATTAAATGAAGATATTAATACCAAAGAATTTGTGATTGCAATCATTTTCTGGAAGAAAATGAGTATTATCTGACAGAATTGCAGGGGTGACAATACTTTTGGCCAACACTGTATTTTGAAATTGCAATCCGTAAGTTATTACATCCTTATATCCTGGAGACTGTTGTTGTGTTGTAGGGCAACAGGACCAAGCCTATCAGGTGCACATAGTTGATGCTGTGGGAAAGTCCATTGGGTGTGTCTTAGCAGCTAAAGAATCTTAAAAGCGTTGTCCGTAGTGTTGCTGAATTCTTAAAATCCTTGAGTTAAATAGAGGATAGGTGAGACAAACCGGTACAGACCCACAGTGAGATGAAATCTGCAGCTACAGAAGACAGGGCCAACACAGGACGCGAAAGGTACGAATAATTGTGCAAGGGGCTTTACTCCATCACTGTATTATCATGTACGATTCATATATCAGTGGATATGATACACCCATGATAATGTTTATATTTAAACAAAGGACAGAAATGCCTATCTTTAAAGTGGTTGTAACAAGTTTCAATAGGAAAGGGGATAACTTCATGATTGGTGGGAGATCTGTAGTCAGCTATGTCCAGGGATGCCTGTCGCTTCATTAGAATAGGAGGACTGGGAAGGGATCCCAGCAGTCATACCTCTTAAACTTAATAACTAAATAACTTCTAAACTTAGAACAATCGGATACTTTAACAGATACAAATAGATGACTTTTCACCTTAATGATGAAGTAAAAAATGGAAGGTCCTTTCCCACTATTTTCTTATTCTCGGACAGGAAAAACATAAGACTTCAGCGTTATTATCTACATGAAAAAACTAAAACCAAACAGAAAGGATTGTCTTTTTTTATTTTAAGATTGAAGCGAATTGAAACCAATACAAAAGGAAAGGCTTTTGTTTGTATCCGTTAACAATGGAAACTTTTCTCTCCATTACTCTGATCCTTCTAAACAACGGCAATGTGAAAATGGCCTTATTATTTTTCTATTTTATAATATATCTCTAGCTTTCTATGTACAGTTGTGGCCGAAAGTTTTGAGACTGACACCAATTTTGGTTTTCACAAAGTTTGTTGCTTTGGTGTTTTAAGACTTTTTAGTTAAATGTTTTTATAGTATACTGGAGTAGAATTATATGCGTGTCATGATCAGGAAAATGCCTGGACCTCCAGCATATACAGTAATAAGCAAAAGTTTTTAGCCAGGCATGGAAAAAATTTGGTAAAGTTGGAACGCTTTCAAAAATAGAAGTCTTAGTTTATTTATGACAATTAACAAAATGGAGTAAGTGAACCAAAGAGAAATCTGAATCCCATCAATATTTGGTGGGATCACCCTTTGCCTTCCATCAATTCTTCTAGGTACATTTGCAAACAGTTTTTGAAGGAACTCAGTAAGGAGGTTGTTCCTCCGAACATGTTGGAGAACTAAACAAAGATCTTCTGTAGATATAGGCTTGCTCAAATCCTTCTGTCTCTTTATGTAACCCCAGACGGACTGGGTAATATTGAGCTCAGGGCTCTCTGGGGTTCTTATCATCACAACCAGGTCTCCTTGTTCTTATTTACACTGAAGATAGTTTTTAATAGTTGAAAATTTGAAATATTTGTCTGTAACTAGAGGAACCTTGTTGGCTGTAGGGCTGGGAGAGCGGTAGTTCTCATACCTAAATAGAAAATACTATGAATATTTTGTTACTATGTTTAGAAGTATGTATGTTCTGTACCAAACATGAAAAATGCAGTTCTACAAAACATAAAAAAAAAGTCTTCTTTTATGACAAAACGTCTGGATGAAGTATAAATGTTATTTTTTTACACTGAAAAATAAACAGAAACTTCATAGATGGGACCTTTTATTTTTATTTTAACACTACAATAAACTACAATGAATCCGAATGGGTACAGGCAGAAAGTCTTCTGTTTGAATCTTTGTATTACAAAAGGTGAATTTAATGGTTTTGTTTGATTCCTTCACTTCAGTATTCTAAGAAGTAAGTAGGAAATTCTCAGCTTTGCATTAGCTTTTCAAGACTAAGGCCCCTCGGTTCTTCCCGCAGCGCTTTAAACAGAAAGTTCGCAGAGTTTTCCTCTGCAGACTTTCTGTTACAAGTATATCTACTGGGAAGCCGCCGGCTTTTCCGTAGATATAATTGACATGCTGTGATTTCCAAAACTGCACCAGTTTTGTAAATCGCAGCGTGTCTGCAGTGCGGTTTTTACTGCAAAGTGGACATGGGATTTGCATGAATCCCATCCACATTGCAGTTACTATAAAACGCTGTGAGTTTTCCCGCCCACGGCGTTTACACCGCATACAAATCGCAGCGTTTCTGACCCGTGAGCCTCAAAGGAAGGTATCATGAAACTTATAGGCATGAAGCAACATTCTTAGCAAAAGAGCTTAAGACTAAACATACCTGTTATAAATAATTATAAGGGGCTTAGTGAACACTTGGAGCCTTGATATCATATATTGGGGGTATTAAGAGCTAAGCGCACTAGATTCTGGAATAGACTATTATCTGAACCCCCAGTCTGGAAGTGGTAGGTCTCAAACTTGTACTTTTCACGATGGCTTCTAACTCAACCAAAAACCTCTATATTCTTTCCGGGACTGATGTAGAACCTAGGGGCCTGCATTGTGTTTATTATCTGGTAGTGGTGACTGTCTCTACCCCAGGGTATGCATCCTATTATCGTACAAAAAAGTACAAATCACTGCCCTAAGAATGTATGAGTAATATTAGGCAAATCTAAAACAGTCGAAAAATGCACGGAAAAAGCCTCCCGGCTAGAGGTTACTGATGTAATACAAAGCACGAAAATAAAATATATCCGACACAGTACTGGCTTCCACCATCAGGAGACCAGGACGTGCGGTTTTAACCGCAAATTTATTTATGATTTTTGCATCTGCAATTAATAATATCGCTACATTCTCTCCTGATGAGAAATACTTTTTGAAACGCGTAGAGACAGAGAGAGAGTGACTGAAGGCTAGGAGGTTTCCCCAGTTATCTGACTCAATGAGTCTTAGCGTTACCTTCATCATTGCAGCTTGATTCTAACACTTAAATATATACTAGGTTTATGGAGGTTCTGGAGAAGAGACTTAATGACTCACTCTGACTATTGTGGTATATTAAATAGTGTTGTGTAACTCTGAGTTTGTTTTGGATACAGTCTATCAATTAGAACCTGGGTTATTTTAGGGTGTACTAAGTCAGTATAAACATCAATAGAAAACCAGCATTTACACACACCGTATCTTTACAGTTAGCCAACCCTTATATAGGGAGTCATTGTACAAAATACAAAAGTGGGGTACTATAGAGGGTTGTGTAGGGTTATATATTCTCTATATGACTCTGAAATAAGTCTAAAACTGACTCCACCCTGAATATCAACAATGGCCCCTAAGTGCACTAATACGTCCTCTCTTTTACCTCCTTTTTAATGTGTTATGTGCAAGAACCTTTTAGCTAACTTAATAAAAGTCATGTTGGTAAATGTCTCAAACAAGCATATCAAACTGTCCCAAGAGAGACAAAAAGGAAGAAAAAAATCCAGAATCTAGAAAAACACATGACAAAAAAGCAAAACAAAACAACAAAAAAAACAACATGAAACAATATATAGCAGTCTGGCTTACACGTTTCAGGGCAAGAGCCTCTTAGTCATGGCTATTTTGATATGCTTGTTTGAGACATTTACCAACATGACTATTAAAAGTTTTATGTATTTTTAAACAAGTCTTCATAGTGCTGGATATATTTTATTTTGATTGATTGTAGGGTTATAAGATAAGTCTGGCACATGACTATTGAATGAGGCATAAAGTAACCGACATCTCATTATAGCTTCCAAGAGGGGGGATGAGCTTATTTATAGAACAAAGAAGGATACAAAATGCATAATATACGAGCTGACAATATATATTCATAAAGAACTAAGTAATCTTTAGTAATGGAGCAAGAAATGGTACAATGCTAGCCAATATGGCCAGAAAATACATTGATAATAGTAATATTCTTGCCATCAGGGAAAAAGGGAAACATTCAGACTGACCTTCCAAATTTCTGGTGTGAAATCCAAGATGTAGGATCTCTAATAAGATGTGAGGGCTCTTTAACTCCTTCCTGACCATACTATTACATTGTGCTGACTGTGTAATATAATCACATAAATATACAGTAATATAAGTAAGGGGGCTAAGGTTTAACCCCCAATAAAAGAGACCTTTATCTTCTTATACTTTCAGTGAGGTCAATACAATGCACAATTTTCTTAAACCATAATTTTACTTTTTCCAACAGAAATATGAATTATTTGAAGCAGGGATATCGCGTTGTCATCGTCTTTGGGATATCACTGATTATCTTGCAATTTTATGACATCAATATAAAACAAAGGTTTATACAAAGGTTAGTGACTGTAAACAGATGTATGACAAAAAGCGCTACCCTTGCCTATGGGCTGTGTCTGGTATTGCACCTCAGTCTCTTTCCCTTGAGTTCCAGTTATGCACCGTTCCTTCTAAACTGATCGCTCCAAAAAGCTATAAATATATTTCACACTAATAAATACAATATATTTCACACTAATAAACACAATAAAGTTCACACTGAGTTTTTTGGACCGGATTTTGAAGCGGGAATCCGCCTCAGAATCCGGCTCCAAAAAACGCCTCCCGTGGCTAGCCACGACTGGATGCCGCTGCAGTGCACCGGCATCCAGTCGCGGCATTCCGCTCCGGATTAGATCCAAATTAATGGACCTAGTCAGGAGGGAGTGTCACACCCCAGACGCCGCAACGGATTCAGTTGCGGAATCCGCAGCAAGATAGGGCAGCTCGCTTCTTTTTTCCGCGAGCGGGAAAAAACGCTAGCGGAAAAAGGAAGTGAACAGCTCCCATTGAAATCAATGGGAGGCGTTTTTTTTTTGGAGCCAGATTCTGAGGCGGATTCCGCATCAAAATCCAGACCAAAAAACTCTGTGTGAACTCAGCTGAACAGCAATGCAGCATTAAGGTAGCTTAAGGCAGAGAAGATATTGTATTTTTCCCATTAAAGACATTTATCCCCTATTTGCAGTCAGATCTCCAGGGACCAGGAGGACGGGTGGCCTAAAGCCTCTTTGTGAATGATCAGTGATCCATTCACTTGTATGGGGCTGTCAGGACTGCAGTCCCCAACAACCCATTTTGACATAAACAGAGTAGCAGGTCAAGCATATGTGTATCTCTATAGAATTGACAAAGATTGAGAACCCCTGTACTTGCCTTCTCTTTTGGCAGCCCCATCATATTAATACCGTGGCAGCATCTTTGCTTGATCTTCTACTCAATTCATAGGCATGCTGTATCCTATTTTAATAAGTCTGTCTCCCCTATACAGATACTACAAGGAGGATATTCCTGCTTTATCATGGCTGGCAAGAAAAATCAGTGTACAGTTGTCAGAAACAGACTTGTGGGAGCTGCAACAAATACTGGGCTTGTCACACAGACAAAGATTGGACTTTGGCATGATAAACAACAGCCAGGAGGCGGAAAAGAAATGGCGCTCTTGTAAGCCTCATACTAACATCTTCTTCCTGAAAACACACAAAACAGCCAGCAGTACCATAATGAATATCCTGTTCCGCTACGGAGAATCTCATAACCTGACGTTTGCTTTTCCCACCATAAAATACCACTACGACTACCCAAATCTTTTTTCAACAGACAATGTTTTAGGCTTCTCCACTGAAAAAGAGCAGAACTACAATATCATGTGCCACCACATGCGCTTCCATCTGCCAGAGGTATGTACCTTTATTGGATTTATCATATCACTTGTGAGTCGGCAGTCAATGTTCTTTTTACTGGGTCACCATTTATAGGAAAATCACTCGAATGAGCAATGTAATGTAATGAATGGAGCCAGTGATGTCAATGACGATTAGGTGAACAATACATCACTTATCAGGAATCCTTACTCAAAGAATCTCATGGATTTCCACGGGTCCAGCTCTCGCCACTGGCTATCAGCTGTTACCTGTGGGCAATGGTCTGGGAAGAGACATAGGCAATGTAGCATTACATGGCATCTGCTCACATTTTATTCATGAAGGCCGAGTTTATCAGAGCAGGGGTTACTTTGTCAATACCCTAGAAAAGGATCTCAACTGAGTGACCCTTCTCTATGTCATCCATAAGGCCTAAAAATATATATTATATAAACTTTCAACTTTTGTGTATATAACGTTTGCCATAGGAAATCATTGTAAAAGGGAGTCTGTCACCAGAACACAGCATACCCTGCAGAGAGATAGGTTTGGGTCAACTGGGTTGTGAGGTTGCAGAACACCCGTAACAAAAAGAAGTGAGTTACTCTGCCAAAGACTTGTGGTCAAGATGTCCATTCCTCCATACAAGGTTCCCGCATGGTTCCTATTAAACCTACTGTATATCAAAGTATGTACTTACATATATTACACCATGGGTATAGACCAATACTTATGGATACAAATGTTACTATAAATTATTATAATTAATTTAATAATAATTTATTATCATAAGAGGTAAAATAATGTCTTTCTCCATTACAGGTGGAGAAGATCATGCCCAGTGATACATTTTACTTCACCATTCTGAGAAATCCAGTCACCCTTATGGAATCGGCCTTTTCGTATTACAAGGACTCATCTTCCTTCATTAGAACTACAGATATAGAAACCTTTTTAAAGAACCCCAAGAGACATTATAACAAATGGATGTATGACAGTGGTTATGCTAAAAATCTCATGACATTTGATCTTGGATTCAACCACAATGGACCTGAGTCAGAAGAAGTTTCTTAGAGTCTATTAGAATGGATTTATGGACTGAGGTAAAGCATTTCATACAATCATCATTACTGGTGGATGGTGAGAGAGACATTATGGGGAATGCCTTGTGCTGAGCTATGCAAGATCAAGGGCCCCAAATACTGTCCTTGTATGAGGGTCCTCTGCAATCCATGTCTTCTACTGTGGATGGATATAGATACGATGGAAAGTACAAATTACATCTAATTGTAGACTTCTATCTAATTTTATGAGCAATTATACTAAGAAATGTATCATACTTCAGTAGATAAGATAAGTAGATACTCATGGTTTTATATCGAACTTTTTAGGCCAAAAGTGTACATACCATAGATCTAAGTCATGTGGTTTCTTTGAGACCCTCTCCACAGAAACTTCATTGTTAAAGGGTGCCTGTTGAGACACAAAACCACCCAAATAGTCTTGCTTCGCACTCCATTTTCACTGACCATGAACCCAAGGCAGGGGTGAACCTGCTCCTTTTCGCCGCCCGAGCGAAGTACAGAAAGCCGCCCCCCCCCCCCGCCGGCATGAGGGGGCGGAGCGGGGGCGTGGCTTAGCGGAGGGGCGTGGTACCTCGAAAGGGGGTGGGGCTTAGCGAAGGTCTGGCCCATGTGCACTGAACCTATGGTGTACTACTCCATCATTACTGAAGAACTGCAAAAGTACTGGGAGTACACCCGCTGGGAGTATATGTTTTTATTTTTAATTTGGGTACAGGGGACATCACAGCAGGGAAATTTGGGACACCATTCCCAAATCGTTCGGACAGGTTCCTTTTAACGAACAATAGGGTTAAGAATTGACCCAAAGTCCATAAATAAAAACAATGGTCCCTTTTGTTAGGGAAAACAGAACCCAACAACGTAATTGGGCACCATTATAATCTTTGCTATGGAGCGCTCTTATGTTGCTATGTCTTGTGCTGAAAATGACCAATCCAATTTGGAAATGAAACTACCCCTACCAATAATAAGTTTGCTGGGGGCCACACGGTGGCTCAGTGGTTAGCACTGCAGTCTTGCAGCGTTGGAGTCCTGGAGTTCAAATCCTGAGATTTGGCAAAAAACCATCTGCAAGGAGTTTGTATGTTCTCCCCGTGTTTGCATGGATTTCCATCCCATATTCCAAAAAAAGACATACTGATAGGGAAAAATGTACATTGTGAGCTCTATGTGGGGCTCACAATCTACATTAAAAAAAAATAAAAAATAATAATAAGTTTGCTGAAACTACTATAAATGTACAGCCTTATCGGAAGATATACAGTTAGGGCCAGAAATATTTGGACAGTGACACAAGTTTTGTTATTTTAGCTGTTTACTAAAACATATTCAGAAATACAATTATATATATAATATGGGCTGAAAGTGCACACTCCCAGCTGCAATATGAGAGTTTCCACATCCAAATCGGAGAAAGGTTTAGGAATCATAGCTCTGTAATGCATAGCCTCCTCTTTTTCAAGGGACCAAAAGTAATTGGACAATGGACTCTAAGGGCTGCAATTAACTCTGAAGGTGTCTCCCTCGTAAACCTGTAATCAATGAAGTAGTTAAAAGGTCTGGGGTTGATTCCAGGTGTGTGGTTTTGCATTTGGAAGCTGTTGCTGTGACCAGACAACATGCGGTCAAAGGAACTCTCAATTGAGGTGAAGCAGAACATCCTGAGGCTGAAAAAAAAGAAAAAATCCATCAGAGAGATAGCAGACATGCTTGGAGTAGCAAAATCAACAGTCGGGTACATTCTAAGAAAAAAGGAATTGATTGGTGAGCTTGGGAACTCAAAAAGGCCTGGGCGTCCACGGATGACAACAGTGGTGGATGATCGCCGCATACTTTCTTTGGTCAAGAAGAACCCGTTCACAACATCAACTGAAGTCCAGAACACTCTCAGTGAAGTAGGTGTATCTGTCTCTAAGTCAACAGTAAAGAGAAGACTCCATGAAAGTAAATACAAAGGGTTCACATCTAGGTGCAAACCATTCATCAATTCCAAAAATAGACAGGCCAGAGTTAAATTTGCTGAAAAACATCTCAAGAAGCCAGCTCAGTTCTGGAAAAGTAATCTATGGACAGATGAGACAAAGATCAACCTGTACCAGAATGATGGGAAGAAAAAAGTTTGGAGAAGAAAGGGAACGGCACATGATCCAAGGCACACCACATCCTCTGTAAAACATGGTGGAGGCAACGTGATGGCATGGGCATGCATGGCTTTCAATGGCACTGGGTCACTTGTGTTTATTGATGACATAACAGCAGACAAGAGTAGCCGGATGAATTCTGAAGTGTACCGGGATATACTTTCAGCCCAGATTCAGCCAAATGCTGCCAAGTTGATCGGACGGCGCTTCATAGTACAGATGGACAATGACCCCAAGCATACAGCCAAAGCTACCCAGGAGTTCATGAGTGCAAAAAAGTGGAACATTCTGCAATGGCCAAGTCAATCACCAGATCTTAACCCAATTGAGCATGCATTTCACTTGCTCAAATCCAGACTTAAGGCGGAAAGACCCACAAACAAGCAAGACCTGAAGGCTGCGGCTGTAAAGGCCTGGCAAAGCATTAAGAAGGAGGAAACCCAGCGTTTGGTGATGTCCATGGGTTCCAGACTTAAGGCAGTGATTGCCTCCAAAGGATTCACAACAAAATATTGAAAAAAAATAATATTTTGTTTGGGTTATGTTTATTTGTCCAATTACTTTTGAGCTCCTAAAATGTGGAGTGTTTGTAAAGAAATGTGTACAATTCCTACATTTTCTATCAGATATTTTTGTTCAACCCTTCAAATTAAACGTTACAATCTGCACTTGAATTCTGTTGTAGAGGTTTCATTTCAAAACCAATGTGGTGGCATGCAGAGCCCAACTCGCGAAAATTGTGTCACTGTCCAAATATTTCTGGCCCTAACTGTATAGTAGCTGATTGGCAGATAGGTATCTAATGTGCATAAAAATAACATTTATATGGGTTTGGCACATTTGCACAGAATATTGTGAAACAGGTGAATGGAAAATTCTAATAAAAAACAATAAATCACATGACTAGTAATGAAAGCTAAATAATAATACATGTTAACCGCTCAGTACATGTATTCTTCTTTGTATAATTTATCTTTTCAGCTACCACATCATATAAAGCTTCTTCTCTGTACTATATTATATGTGAATATGTATAAATTAATTTACTATATGTACAGAATATTCTTAGTTTAATGATGGTAAATACTGTATATCCTCAGGAAGGGACACAATATTATTTTTTTTATTTATTTATAATAAAATATTTTTGCGTTTTTATTACATAATCCTCTTATTATTTATACATGAAATAACATTATTAACACCTGAAAAAATACCCAACAATAAGCGCTAAAATTATTCTCTTCTATCAAGTAAAAGAGGGAATCTACACTGCGATGTATGCCATAACTGGCATAGAAGTGATGCATCAGTGAAGGCCTCAGGTGGCGCTTCAAGGGATAAACTGGGGATACTGCTAAGAGGGCTAAGAAACTGGTGCCAGATACTGTGGGGAGGTAAACAAAAAAGAGGGTCATATTTCAGTGGGGGTTGGCCAAGAAAAGGGGGTCACATATTGTGGGGAGGAGGCAAAATGGGGGTCATTTACTGTGAGGGTCATATACTGTGAGGGGGAGGGGGTGCCATATACTGTGGGGAGAAGGACAGAAAACGGGGTTGTATACTGTGCTGGCCTGCCTGTGATAAGTGTCCTATCAGAAGTCCAAAAAATATGTAGTAGAAAGGATTAGGATGGCACTGCTGATTCTGTTTGCATATTTATAAATTTATATGATTGTATTTAGAACCCAGGTCCACAGAGAAATGACTGATTTTAGAAGTCCCAGCGGTGCTCAACATCCAAAAAGCATCATGTGGAGAATGAACCAAATAGATAGTAAATAGGAAGGGCACTCACCCATTAAGGATCTTCTTCTATTAAAACGTCCTTTATTAGGGTAACCGAGTACAATTAAAAAACACACAACCTTCTGGGAGGGAAAGACAGCATATATGGCGACGAGAAAAGGCAACAGCTGTTTCGCTCTCCTCTGAGCGCTTTTTCAAGCCTCCAATGCAAACACAAAATGCACAAGAATGCAGGTTTTTATACATACAGGACATAATCATCCAAATTTGAAAACGCTGAGCCGGCTTCACCGACAACCAATCCCAATTGCAAAGCCTCCTTCTACCGACCTCATCTCTCCTCCCCCTGCCCTTCCTCTCCCCCCCCCCCCGTGGACCAGAATGGAAACAGCAATCCATATGTATAGCCTATCGAATGATGAACGACACCATTATGTATCAGGCAACACGATAGAACCGGCTTTTAGTGTGTATAACCTATCACAGACCGGCCGACGTGCCGAGCTTTTTCCATTCTGGTTCTGCATCAGGGCGCGTTCTGATGCATGACATACTTACAGGTAAAAGTTCAATGTTGCTCATATGTCTTCTCTTGTCTGCAATATCAAATGTAAATGTATTGGCTCTCTAGTAAGAATTGCTAGTGACTTGGATCTTTATCCATCTGTATACAGCTAATGATGCCCATTCTTATGGGGTGAGGAACTCTTTTCATTGAATATTGTATTGACTAAAAATGTAAAGCATATTTCCTTATGAAAGCCTAGTTGTATGTATGTCATTGCATCCATAGCTGGTGCATTGTTTACCTCTAATCTATTATTATTATTTATGTATTTTTCTAAATAAAATTTATATATTTTTATAATTATCCTGTCTTTTATGTGGTAGTTTGGCCTGTTGGCCAAATGTGGTTTATTTAATAGTACTACCCAGTATTGCCCTATATTTTGTGCAACACTAACTTTTCTTAGTCTTATTTCATAGAACATGTGATTCTGAACCAGTATGTAATGCACTTTAATTAAAAATGTGGCTGCTTTCTGCCTGACAAACCTCTCTTATTCTCGTTACTGCCAATAGGTGTCTCTCCTGTAAGTAATTTTCACTCCCTGTTGTTAGGCAGCGTTCATCCAGCTTGCCTGCATATATTTGCAATTTACATTGATGAACAAAAGGATAAGATGTGTTTCACAGTAAATTTTTAGTTTTCTATGTATTCTAGGGAAAGGTGGGATGATTTGAACTTTTAGTATTTTATTGATTTTTTTTAATTTTTTCATTAGAACCTCAAGGGGGCTTGAACCTGTAATCTTTTGATTGCAGGTCTCATAGACTGCAATACAACTGTATTGGGACTCTGAGACTTTTGCTATGTTACTATTGAGCCTGGTCATAGACCATTCTCGAAAATAATATTCCTAAGATATGCATGGGATCCTTCAGTAGGCTCCCAGCTGCCATAGGAACAGGTTGGCTCCTGCAACCACTGTTCCCAATAGCGTGCGCGTGTGGGCAGCCGCTCACCTATTGCAGCCGCCCCGCTCAGCCAGAATTAATGCCCGCGCACACAACTCAGATCTGCGTCCGGAGGAGTTGAATACAGACGCAACTAAAGCAAGGAGCTGTCACAGCTCAGCTCCTTGCTTTGCCGCTGCATTACGGCTAGTCGCTCTGTAGATGCGATGTGATGACGTCACATCGCGCCTACAACTGTGTGCGAGAGAGAGAGAGGCGCGGAGAGAGCGGTGGGGGAGCGAAGAGAAGGTAAGTTTAATGATTCTGGGGGCAGAGATGGGGAGACATGAATCTGGGGGCAGAGATGGAGGGGACATGAATCTGGGGGCAGAGATGGAGGGGACATGAATCTGGGGGCAGAGATGGGGGGACATGAATCTGGGGGCAGAGATGGAGGGACATGAATCTGGGGCAGAGATGGCGGGGACATGAATCTGGGGGCAGAGATGAGGGGACATGAATCTGGGGGCAGAGATGGGGGGACATAAATCTGGGGGCAGAGATGAAGGGACATGAATCTGGGGGCAGAGATGGAGGGGACATGAATCTGGGGGCAGAGATGGGGGGACATGAATCTGGGGGCAGAGATGGGGGGACATGAATCTGGGGGCAGAGATGGGGGACATGAATCTGGGGGCAGAGATGGGGGACATGAATCTGGGGGCAGAGATGGGGGGACATGAATCTGGGGGGCAGAGATGGGGGGACATGAATCTGGGGCAGAGATGGGGGGACATGAATCTGGGGGCAGAGATGGGGGACATGAATCTGGGGGCAGAGATGGGGGGACATGAATCTGGGGGCAGAGATGGGGGGACATGAATCTGGGGGCAGAGATGGAGGGGACATGAAACTGGGGGCAGAGATGGAGGGGGACATGAAACTGGGGGCAGATGAAGGGTGTATATGAAACTGGGGGAGAGATAGAGGGGGGACATATAATTTACGGGTGACTGTAGGAGGATTATACTGTGTGGGAGCACGTGAAAAATGAATGAGAATGGGCAGAGTCAACATAAAAGTAGCAGAACTAAATTTGCCCCTCTTTCGACTTTTCAAAAGTTGGGAGGTATGCACTCAGGAGGACAGGCAGCAACCAACGGTTGTTTAATTTGGCACCCGCCATATTGCTGTCTGTCCTCCTGAGCCCTGAGTGCCGGGTCGGCCCGTCACTTTCCTCAGCACCAATCTGTGTGTGGGGGAGGGGTGACTAAGGAAGGATCATTATACTATCTATACACTAGATTAGCGTTTTCTTGTTTACTACTGGTGGTACTGTTTGGCCATCAGGTCGCCCATCATTGACGGAGCCTTGCCCAGCTCACTAGCTGTTCCGCTCAGCAGCTTCCAGGGCTTAGAGGGAACATTGCCTGCAACTACTACAACAGTAGTGGATAGTACAAGATTAGAAATGAATGAGAAGAAAGCCAATAGACTGGACTCTGATGTGTACAAATGGGTTTGGAAGGAACAAGAGAAAAGGGGGCTATGGGATCATGAAATTGAAGGAACTGTCAAGTTTGGTGGAGGAAGCCTAATGATCTAAGGTTGTTTCACAGCCAAAGGCATTGGATACTTGACCAGGATCGATGCTCATGTATCCAATAATGTTCCAGTAGGACAACGAACCAAAACATACATCGAGATTAGAGAACAAATGGTTCAAAGACAATATAATAGGGATTCTGGATTGGCCCCCACAGTCTCAACTCAATCGAACACTTGATGGTAGAGTTCAAACATAAGCTGTTTTCTTACCCAAGTGAGTCGACCAGTATGAAACAACATTGGGAACATGTAGAACAGACCTGGGATCAGATTTTGGTCGAGACATGTTTAAATCTGATGAAGAGTATATCCAGATGGATTCAGTCAGAGTTGAAAGCCAAAGGTGGATTTACAAAATACTACCAAAATAATATAAATTTTAATTTTACATGACAAGAATTTGCATAACTAATCATATGCTGAATAGTTGCAAGTCACATTTATGTTTGAAAGAGCCAAGATGACTGTCTATAAAATGATAATATATGGAGCATGAAAGTCAAAAGTTGAAAACAAGGTTATCCTTTTATAAAATGTAAGCAGATCTAATATATCTGATACGTGATATGAGGGTATATGTGATCTCATCCAAAAATCTAGTTCACGTCTGTTTTGTGTCATGTCCAGTGAGAGGTTTTTCATACTTCATTCATCTATTATCGTATTTGGATAAAATTTGAGCTTATACAGTGTTGGACAAAAGTATTGGCACCCCTGCAATTCTGTCAGATAATACTCCGTTTCTTCCAGAAAATGATTGTGAGCACAAACTCTTTGGTATTAATATCTTCATTTATTTTGCTTGCAATGAAAAAACACAAAAGAGAATGAAAAAAAGTCAAATCATTGATCATTTTACACAAAACTCCAAAAATGGGCCCGACAAAAGTATTGGCCCCCTCAGCCTAATACTTGGTAGCACAACCTTTAGACAAAATAGCTGCGAACAACCGCTTCCGGTAACCATCAATGAGTTTCTTACAATGCACTGCTGGAATTTTAGACCATTCTTCTTTGGCAAACTGCTCCAGGTCCCTGAGATGTGAAGGGGGCCTTCTCCAAACTGCCATCAGGAGATCTCTCCCCCACAGGTGTTCTATGGGATTCAGGGCTGGACTCATTGCTGGCCACTTTACAAGTCTCCAGTGCTTTCTCTCAAACCATTTTCTAGTGCTTTTGGAACTGTGTTTTGGGTCATTGCCCTGCTGGAAGACCCATGACCTCTGAGGGAGACCCAGCTTTCTCACACTGGACCCTACATTATGCTGCAGAATGTGTTGATAGTCTTCAGACTTCATAATGCCATGCAAATGGTCAAGCAGTCCAGTGCCAGAGGCAGCAAAGCAACCGCAAAACATCAGGGACCCTCCGCCATGTTTAACTGTAGGGACCGTGTTCTTTTCTTTGAAGGCCTCTTTTTTCTTCCTGTAAACTCTATGTTGATGCCTTTTCCCAAAAAGCTCTACTTTTGTCTCATCTGACCAGAGAATATTTTTCCAAAACGTTTTTGGCTTTCTCAGGTAAGTTTTGGCAAACTCCAGCCTGCAGGGCAGCTTAAACTTGTTTAAACTTGTTTGGATGTTAGTCGAGGTTCTTTATCCACCATCCGCACAATCTTGCATTGAAATCTCTCGTCAATTTTTCTTTTCCGTCCACATCTAGGGAGGTTAGCCACAGTGCTATGGGCTTTAAACTTCTTGATGACACTGCGCACGGTAGACACAAGAACATTCAGGTCTTTGGAGATGGACTTGTAGCCTTGAGATTGCTCATGCTTCCTCACAATTTTGCTTCTCAAGTCCTCAGACAGTACTTTGGTCTTCTTTCTTTTCTCCATGCTCAATGTGGTACACACAAGGACACAGGACAGAGGTTGAGTCAACTTTAATCCGTTTCAACTGGCTGCAAGTGTGATTTAGTTATTGTCACCACCTGTTACCCTGTTTCCCCGAAAATAAGACACCCCCTTCACCTTCTGGATCACATACAACCAGCAGTCATGCCGGCGCTCCGCTAAGGAAGCATCAGCATGACTGCCGATTGTTCCCCGCTCGAGCCGCTGCATAAGACATCCCCCGAAAATAAGAAAGGTCATATATTTCGTTAGATAATTTAATATAAGAAACTGTCTTATTTTCGGGGAAACAGGGTAGGTGCCTCAGGTAAGTAACAGGTGCTGTTAATTACATAAATTAGAGAAGCATCACATGATTTTTCAAACAGTGCCAATACTTTTGTCCACCCCCTTTTTTATGTTTGGTGTGGAATTATATCCAATTTGGCTTTTTGACAATTCTTTTTGTGGTTTTCCATTGAAGACAAATTAAATGAAGATATTAATACCAAAGAATTTGTGATTGCAATCATTTTCTGGAAGAAAATGAGTATTATCTGACAGAATTGCAGGGGTGACAATACTTTTGGCCAACACTGTATTTTGAAATTGCAATCCGTAAGTTATTACATCCTTATATCCTGGAGACTGTTGTTGTGTTGTAGGGCAACAGGACCAAGCCTATCAGGTGCACATAGTTGATGCTGTGGGAAAGTCCATTGGGTGTGTCTTAGCAGCTAAAGAATCTTAAAAGCGTTGTCCGTAGTGTTGCTGAATTCTTAAAATCCTTGAGTTAAATAGAGGATAGGTGAGACAAACCGGTACAGACCCACAGTGAGATGAAATCTGCAGCTACAGAAGACAGGGCCAACACAGGACGTGAAAGGTACGAATAATTGTGCAAGGGGCTTTACTCCATCACTGTATTATCATGTACGATTCATATATCAGTGGATATGATACACCCATGATAATGTTTATATTTAAACAAAGGACAGAAATGCCTATCTTTAAAGTGGTTGTAACAAGTTTCAATAGGAAAGGGGATAACTTCATGATTGGTGGGAGATCTGTAGTCAGCTATGTCCAGGGATGCCTGTCGCTTCATTAGAATAGGAGGACTGGGAAGGGATCCCAGCAGTCATACCTCTTAAACTTAATAACTAAATAACTTCTAAACTTAGAACAATCGGATACTTTAACAGATACAAATAGATGACTTTTCACCTTAATGATGAAGTAAAAAATGGAAGGTCCTTTCCCACTATTTTCTTATTCTCCGACAGGAAAAACATAAGACTTCAGCGTTATTATCTACATGAAAAAACTAAAACCAAACAGAAAGGATTGTCTTTTTTTATTTTAAGATTGAAGCGAATTGAAACCAATACAAAAGGAAAGGCTTTTGTTTGTATCCGTTAACAATGGAAACTTTTCTCTCCATTACTCTGATCCTTCTAAACAACGGCAATGTGAAAATGGCCTTATTATTTTTCTATTTTATAATATATCTCTAGCTTTCTATGTACAGTTGTGGCCGAAAGTTTTGAGACTGACACCAATTTTGGTTTTCACAAAGTTTGTTGCTTTGGTGTTTTAAGACTTTTTAGTTAAATGTTTTTATAGTATACTGGAGTAGAATTATATGCGTGTCATGATCAGGAAAATGCCTGGACCTCCAGCATATACAGTAATAAGCAAAAGTTTTTAGCCAGGCATGGAAAAAATTTGGTAAAGTTGGAACGCTTTCAAAAATAGAAGTCTTAGTTTATTTATGACAATTAACAAAATGGAGTAAGTGAACCAAAGAGAAATCTGAATCCCATCAATATTTGGTGGGATCACCCTTTGCCTTCCATCAATTCTTCTAGGTACATTTGCAAACAGTTTTTGAAGGAACTCAGTAAGGAGGTTGTTCCTCCGAACATGTTGGAGAACTAAACAAAGATCTTCTGTAGATATAGGCTTGCTCAAATCCTTCTGTCTCTTTATGTAACCCCAGACGGACTGGGTAATATTGAGCTCAGGGCTCTCTGGGGTTCTTATCATCACAACCAGGTCTCCTTGTTCTTATTTACACTGAAGATAGTTTTTAATAGTTGAAAATTTGAAATATTTGTCTGTAACTAGAGGAACCTTGTTGGCTGTAGGGCTGGGAGAGCGGTAGTTCTCATACCTAAATAGAAAATACTATGAATATTTTGTTACTATGTTTAGAAGTATGTATGTTCTGTACCAAACATGAAAAATGCAGTTCTACAAAACATAAAAAAAAAGTCTTCTTTTATGACAAAACGTCTGGATGAAGTATAAATGTTATTTTTTTACACTGAAAAATAAACAGAAACTTCATAGATGGGACCTTTTATTTTTATTTTAACACTACAATAAACTACAATGAATCCGAATGGGTACAGGCAGAAAGTCTTCTGTTTGAATCTTTGTATTACAAAAGGTGAATTTAATGGTTTTGTTTGATTCCTTCACTTCAGTATTCTAAGAAGTAAGTAGGAAATTCTCAGCTTTGCATTAGCTTTTCAAGACTAAGGCCCCTCGGTTCTTCCCGCAGCGCTTTAAACAGAAAGTTCGCAGAGTTTTCCTCTGCAGACTTTCTGTTACAAGTATATCTACTGGGAAGCCGCCGGCTTTTCCGTAGATATAATTGACATGCTGTGATTTCCAAAACTGCACCAGTTTTGTAAATCGCAGCGTGTCTGCAGTGCGGTTTTTACTGCAAAGTGGACATGGGATTTGCATGAATCCCATCCACATTGCAGTTACTATAAAACGCTGTGAGTTTTCCCGCCCACGGCGTTTACACCGCATACAAATCGCAGCGTTTCTGACCCGTGAGCCTCAAAGGAAGGTATCATGAAACTTATAGGCATGAAGCAACATTCTTAGCAAAAGAGCTTAAGACTAAACATACCTGTTATAAATAATTATAAGGGGCTTAGTGAACACTTGGAGCCTTGATATCATATATTGGGGGTATTAAGAGCTAAGCGCACTAGATTCTGGAATAGACTATTATCTGAACCCCCAGTCTGGAAGTGGTAGGTCTCAAACTTGTACTTTTCACGATGGCTTCTAACTCAACCAAAAACCTCTATATTCTTTCCGGGACTGATGTAGAACCTAGGGGCCTGCATTGTGTTTATTATCTGGTAGTGGTGACTGTCTCTACCCCAGGGTATGCATCCTATTATCGTACAAAAAAGTACAAATCACTGCCCTAAGAATGTATGAGTAATATTAGGCAAATCTAAAACAGTCGAAAAATGCACGGAAAAAGCCTCCCGGCTAGAGGTTACTGATGTAATACAAAGCACGAAAATAAAATATATCCGACACAGTACTGGCTTCCACCATCAGGAGACCAGGACGTGCGGTTTTAACCGCAAATTTATTTATGATTTTTGCATCTGCAATTAATAATATCGCTACATTCTCTCCTGATGAGAAATACTTTTTGAAACGCGTAGAGACAGAGAGAGAGTGACTGAAGGCTAGGAGGTTTCCCCAGTTATCTGACTCAATGAGTCTTAGCGTTACCTTCATCATTGCAGCTTGATTCTAACACTTAAATATATACTAGGTTTATGGAGGTTCTGGAGAAGAGACTTAATGACTCACTCTGACTATTGTGGTATATTAAATAGTGTTGTGTAACTCTGAGTTTGTTTTGGATACAGTCTATCAATTAGAACCTGGGTTATTTTAGGGTGTACTAAGTCAGTATAAACATCAATAGAAAACCAGCATTTACACACACCGTATCTTTACAGTTAGCCAACCCTTATATAGGGAGTCATTGTACAAAATACAAAAGTGGGGTACTATAGAGGGTTGTGTAGGGTTATATATTCTCTATATGACTCTGAAATAAGTCTAAAACTGACTCCACCCTGAATATCAACAATGGCCCCTAAGTACACTAATACGTCCTCTCTTTTACCTCCTTTTTAATGTGTTATGTGCAAGAACCTTTTAGCTAACTTAATAAAAGTCATGTTGGTAAATGTCTCAAACAAGCATATCAAACTGTCCCAAGAGAGACAAAAAGGAAGAAAAAAATCCAGAATCTAGAAAAACACATGACAAAAAAGCAAAACAAAACAACAAAAAAAACAACATGAAACAATATATAGCAGTCTGGCTTACACGTTTCAGGGCAAGAGCCTCTTAGTCATGGCTATTTTGATATGCTTGTTTGAGACATTTACCAACATGACTATTAAAAGTTTTATGTATTTTTAAACAAGTCTTCATAGTGCTGGATATATTTTATTTTGATTGATTGTAGGGTTATAAGATAAGTCTGGCACATGACTATTGAATGAGGCATAAAGTAACCGACATCTCATTATAGCTTCCAAGAGGGGGGATGAGCTTATTTATAGAACAAAGAAGGATACAAAATGCATAATATACGAGCTGACAATATATATTCATAAAGAACTAAGTAATCTTTAGTAATGGAGCAAGAAATGGTACAATGCTAGCCAATATGGCCAGAAAATACATTGATAATAGTAATATTCTTGCCATCAGGGAAAAAGGGAAACATTCAGACTGACCTTCCAAATTTCTGGTGTGAAATCCAAGATGTAGGATCTCTAATAAGATGTGAGGGCTCTTTAACTCCTTCCTGACCATACTATTACATTGTGCTGACTGTGTAATATAATCACATAAATATACAGTAATATAAGTAAGGGGGCTAAGGTTTAACCCCCAATAAAAGAGACCTTTATACTTTCAGTGAGGTCAATACAATGCACAATTTTCTTAAACCATAATTTTACTTTTTCCAACAGAAATATGAATTATTTGAAGCAGGGATATCGCGTTGTCATCGTCTTTGGGATATCACTGATTATCTTGCAATTTTATGACATCAATATAAAACAAAGGTTTATACAAAGGTTAGTGACTGTAAACAGATGTATGACAAAAAGCGCTACCCTTGCCTATGGGCTGTGTCTGGTATTGCACCTCAGTCTCTTTCCCTTGAGTTCCAGTTATGCACCGTTCCTTCTAAACTGATCGCTCCAAAAAGCTATAAATATATTTCACACTAATAAATACAATATATTTCACACTAATAAACACAATAAAGTTCACACTGAGTTTTTTGGACCGGATTTTGAAGCGGGAATCCGCCTCAGAATCCGGCTCCAAAAAACGCCTCCCGTGGCTAGCCACGACTGGATGCCGCTGCAGTGCACCGGCATCCAGTCGCGGCATTCCGCTCCGGATTAGATCCAAATTAATGGACCTAATCAGGAGGGAGTGTCACACCCCAGACGCCGCAACGGATTCAGTTGCGGAATCCGCGGCAAGATAGGGCAGCTCGCTTCTTTTTTCCGCGAGCGGGAAAAAACGCTAGCGGAAAAAGGAAGTGAACAGCTCCCATTGAAATCAATGGGAGGCGTTTTTTTTTTGGAGCCAGATTCTGAGGCGGATTCCGCGTCAAAATCCAGACCAAAAAACTCTGTGTGAACTCAGCTGAACAGCAATGCAGCATTAAGGTAGCTTAAGGCAGAGAAGATATTGTATTTTTCCCATGAAAGACATTTATCCCCTATTTGCAGTCAGATCTCCAGGGACCAGGAGGACGGGTGGCCTAAAGCCTCTTTGTGAATGATCAGTGATCCATTCACTTGTATGGGGCTGTCAGGACTGCAGTCCCCAACAACCCATTTTGACATAAACAGAGTAGCAGGTCAAGCATATGTGTATCTCTATAGAATTGACAAAGATTGAGAACCCCTGTACTTGGCTTCTCTTTTGGCAGCCCCATCATATTAATACCGTGGCAGCATCTTTGCTTGATCTTCTACTCAATTCATAGGCATGCTGTATCCTATTTTAATAAGTCTGTCTCCCCTATACAGATACTACAAGGAGGATATTCCTGCTTTATCATGGCTGGCAAGAAAAATCAGTGTACAGTTGTCAGAAACAGACTTGTGGGAGCTGCAACAAATACTGGGCTTGTCACACAGACAAAGATTGGACTTTGGCATGATAAACAACAGCCAGGAGGCGGAAAAGAAATGGCGCTCTTGTAAGCCTCGTACTAACATCTTCTTCCTGAAAACACACAAAACAGCCAGCAGTACCATAATGAATATCCTGTTCCGCTACGGAGAATCTCATAACCTGACGTTTGCTTTTCCCACCATAAAATACCACTACGACTACCCAAATCTTTTTTCAACAGACAATGTTTTAGGCTTCTCCACTGAAAAAGAGCAGAACTACAATATCATGTGCCACCACATGCGCTTCCATCTGCCAGAGGTATGTACCTTTATTGGATTTATCATATCACTTGTGAGTCGGCAGTCAATGTTCTTTTTACTGGGTCACCATTTATAGGAAAATCACTCGAATGAGCAATGTAATGTAATGAATGGAGCCAGTGATGTCAATGATGATTAGGTGAACAATACATCACTTATCAGGAATCCTTACTCAAAGAATCTCATGGATTTCCACGGGTCCAGCTCTCGCCACTGGCTATCAGCTGTTACCTGTGGGCAATGGTCTGGGAAGAGACATAGGCAATGTAGCATTACATGGCATCTGCTCACATTTTATTCATGAAGGCCGAGTTTATCAGAGCAGGGGTTACTTTGTCAATACCCTAGAAAAGGATCTCAACTGAGTGACCCTTCTCTATGTCATCCATAAGGCCTAAATATTAGAGATGAGCGAACACTAAAATGTTCGAGGTTCGAAATTCGAATCGAACAGCCGCTCACTGTTCGTGTGTTCGAACGGGTTTCGAACCCCATTATAGTCTATGGGGAACATATACTCGTTAAGGGGGAAACCCAAATCCGTGTCTGGAGGGTCACCAAGTCCACTATGACACCCCAGGAAATGATGCCAACACCTCTGGAATGACACTGGGACAGCAGGGGAAGCATGTCTGGGGGCATCTAACACACCAAAGACCCTCTATTACCCCAACATCACAGCCTAACAACTACACACTTTACACACTCAATACCACCTCTCTGACAGTAGGAAAACACCTTGAAACATGTGTATTTGGCACTTGCAGTGAGGAGAGCTTGTCACCAGCAGTGAATTTGGCCCTTGTAGTAAGTTGAGGTTGGCACCAACATTTGTTTTGAAAATCAGGGTGGATTGAGCCTCTAACCAGAAGAGTTTGGGCAAATTCATGGTGGAGGGAGCCTCTAAAAACCCCAGTTTGGACCAATTCATGGTGGAGGGAGCCTCTAAAAACCCCAGTTTGGACCAATTCATGGTGGAGGGAGCCTCTAAAAAACCCAGTTTGGACCAATTCATGGTGGAGGGAGCCTCTAAACAGCCCAGTTTGGACCAATTCATGGTGGAGGGAGCCTCTAAACAGCCCAGTTTGGGCAAATTCATGGTGGAGGGAGCCTCTAAAAACCCCCGTTTGGACCAATTCATGGTGGAGGGAGCCTCTAAACAGCCCAGTTTGGGCAAATTCATGGTGGAGGGAGCCTCTAACCAGCCCAGTTTGGACCAATTCATGGTGGAGGGAGCCTCTAAAAACCCCAGTTTGGACCAATTCATGGTGGAGGGAGCCTCTAAAAACCCCAGTTTGGACCAATTCATGGTGGAGGGAGCCTCTAAAAACCCCAGTTTGGACCAATTCATGCTGGAGGGAGCCTCTAAACAGCCCAGTTTGGGCAAATTCATGGTGGAGGGAGCCTCTAACCAGCCCAGTTTGGACCAATTCATGGTGGAGGGAGCCTCTAAAAACCCCAATTTGGACCAATTCATGGTGGAGGGAGCCTCTAAACAGCCCAGTTTGGGCAAATTCATGGTGGAGGGAGCCTCTAAAAACCCCAGTTTGGACCAATTCATGGTGGAGGGAGCCTCTAAAAAACCCAGTTTGGACCAATTCATGGTGGAGGGAGCCTCTAAAAACCCCAGTTTGGACCAATTCATGGTGGAGGGAGCCTCTAAAAACCCCAGTTTGGACCAATTCATGGTGGAGGGAGCCTCTAAAAAACCCAGTTTGGACCAATTCATGGTGGAGGGAGCCTCTAAACAGCCCAGTTTGGACCAATTCATGGTGGAGGGAGCCTCTAAAAACCCCAGTTTGGACCAATTCATGGTGGAGGGAGCCTCTAAACAGCCCAGTTTGGACCAATTCATTGTGGAGGGAGACTCTAAAAACCCCAATTTGGACCAATTCATGGTGGAGGGAGCCTCTAACCAGCCCAGTTTGGACCAATTCATGGTGGAGGGAGCCTCTAACCAGCCCAGTTTGGGCAAATTCATGGTGGAGGGAGCCTCTAAAAACCCCAATTTGGACCAATTCATGGTGGAGGGAGCCTCTAAACAGCCCAGTTTGGACCAATTCATGGTGGAGGGAGCCTCTAAAAAACCCAGTTTGGACCAATTCATGGTGGAGGGAGCCTCTAAACAGCCCAGTTTGGACCAATTCATGGTGGAGGGAGCCTCTAAAAACCCCAGTTTGGACCAATTCATGGTGGAGGGAGCCTCTAAACAGCCCAGTTTGGACCAATTCATGGTGGAGGGAGCCTCTAAACAGCCCAGTTTGGACCAATTCATGGTGGAGGGAGCCTCTAAAAACCCCAATTTGGACCAATTCATGGTGCAGGGAGCCTCTAAAAACCCCAATTTGGACCAATTCATGGTGGAGGGAGCCTCTAAACAGCCCAGTTTGGGCAAATTCATGGTGGAGGGAGCCTCTAAAAACCCCAGTTTGGACCAATTCATGGTGGAGGGAGCCTCTAAAAAACCCAGTTTGGACCAATTCATGGTGGAGGGAGCCTCTAACCAGCCCAGTTTGGACCAATTCATGGTGGAGGGAGCCTCTAAAAACCCCAGTTTGGACCAATTCATGGTGGAGGGAGCCTCTAAAAAACCCAGTTTGGACAAATTCATGGTGGAGGGAGCCTCTAAACAGCCCAGTTTGGGCAAATTCATGGTGGAGGGAGCCTCTAAAAACCCCAGTTTGGACCAATTCATGGTGGAGGGAGCCTCTAAAAACCCCAGTTTGGACCAATTCATGGTGGAGGGAGCCTCTAAAAACCCCAGTTTGGACCAATTCATGGTGGAGGGAGCCTCTAAAAAACCCAGTTTGGACCAATTCATGGTGGAGGGAGCCTCTAAACAGCCCAGTTTGGGCAAATTCATGGTGGAGGGAGCCTCTAAAAACCCCAGTTTGGACCAATTCATGGTGGAGGGAGCCTCTAAAAAACCCAGTTTGGACCAATTCATGGTGGAGGGAGCCTCTAAAAAACCCAGTTTGGACCAATTCATGGTGGAGGGAGCCTCTAAACAGCCCAGTTTGGACCAATTCATGGTGGAGGGAGCCTCTAAACAGCCCAGTTTGGGCAAATTCATGGTGGAGGGAGCCTCTAAAAACCCCCGTTTGGACCAATTCATGGTGGAGGGAGCCTCTAAACAGCCCAGTTTGGGCAAATTCATGGTGGAGGGAGCCTCTAACCAGCCCAGTTTGGACCAATTCATGGTGGAGGGAGCCTCTAAAAACCCCAGTTTGGACCAATTCATGGTGGAGGGAGCCTCTAAAAACCCCAGTTTGGACCAATTCATGGTGGAGGGAGCCTCTAACCAGCCCAGTTTGGACCAATTCATGGTGGAGGGAGCCTCTAAAAACCCCAGTTTGGACCAATTCATGGTGGAGGGAGCCTCTAAAAAACCCAGTTTGGACAAATTCATGGTGGAGGGAGCCTCTAAACAGCCCAGTTTGGGCAAATTCATGGTGGAGGGAGCCTCTAAAAACCCCAGTTTGGACCAATTCATGGTGGAGGGAGCCTCTAAAAACCCCAGTTTGGACCAATTCATGGTGGAGGGAGCCTCTAAAAACCCCAGTTTGGACCAATTCATGGTGGAGGGAGCCTCTAAAAAACCCAGTTTGGACCAATTCATGGTGGAGGGAGCCTCTAAACAGCCCAGTTTGGGCAAATTCATGGTGGAGGGAGCCTCTAAAAACCCCAGTTTGGACCAATTCATGGTGGAGGGAGCCTCTAAAAAACCCAGTTTGGACCAATTCATGGTGGAGGGAGCCTCTAAAAAACCCAGTTTGGACCAATTCATGGTGGAGGGAGCCTCTAAACAGCCCAGTTTGGGCAAATTCATGGTGGAGGGAGCCTCTAAAAACCCCCGTTTGGACCAATTCATGGTGGAGGGAGCCTCTAAACAGCCCAGTTTGGGCAAATTCATGGTGGAGGGAGCCTCTAACCAGCCCAGTTTGGACCAATTCATGGTGGAGGGAGCCTCTAAAAACCCCAGTTTGGACCAATTCATGGTGGAGGGAGCCTCTAAAAACCCCAGTTTGGACCAATTCATGGTGGAGGGAGCCTCTAAAAACCCCAGTTTGGACCAATTCAT
The DNA here is from genome assembly GCF_031893055.1 of Leptodactylus fuscus. NCBI lineage: Eukaryota > Metazoa > Chordata > Amphibia > Anura > Leptodactylidae > Leptodactylus > Leptodactylus fuscus. Next base: position 196,739,113 of record NC_134267.1, on the reverse strand, counting down.
GCTGGAGGGAGCCTCTAAACAGCCCAGTTTGGGCAAATTCATGGTGGAGGGAGCCTCTAACCAGCCCAGTTTGGACCAATTCATGGTGGAGGGAGCCTCTAAAAACCCCAATTTGGACCAATTCATGGTGGAGGGAGCCTCTAAACAGCCCAGTTTGGGCAAATTCATGGTGGAGGGAGCCTCTAAAAACCCCAGTTTGGACCAATTCATGGTGGAGGGAGCCTCTAAAAAACCCAGTTTGGACCAATTCATGGTGGAGGGAGCCTCTAAAAACCCCAGTTTGGACCAATTCATGGTGGAGGGAGCCTCTAAAAACCCCAGTTTGGACCAATTCATGGTGGAGGGAGCCTCTAAAAAACCCAGTTTGGACCAATTCATGGTGGAGGGAGCCTCTAAACAGCCCAGTTTGGACCAATTCATGGTGGAGGGAGCCTCTAAAAACCCCAGTTTGGACCAATTCATGGTGGAGGGAGCCTCTAAACAGCCCAGTTTGGACCAATTCATTGTGGAGGGAGCCTCTAAAAACCCCAATTTGGACCAATTCATGGTGGAGGGAGCCTCTAACCAGCCCAGTTTGGACCAATTCATGGTGGAGGGAGCCTCTAACCAGCCCAGTTAGGGCAAATTCATGGTGGAGGGAGCCTCTAAAAACCCCAATTTGGACCAATTCATGGTGGAGGGAGCCTCTAAACAGCCCAGTTTGGACCAATTCATGGTGGAGGGAGCCTCTAAAAAACCCAGTTTGGACCAATTCATGGTGGAGGGAGCCTCTAAACAGCCCAGTTTGGACCAATTCATGGTGGAGGGAGCCTCTAAAAACCCCAGTTTGGACCAATTCATGGTGGAGGGAGCCTCTAAACAGCCCAGTTTGGACCAATTCATGGTGGAGGGAGCCTCTAAAAACCCCAATTTGGACCAATTCATGGTGCAGGGAGCCTCTAAAAACCCCAATTTGGACCAATTCATGGTGGAGGGAGCCTCTAAACAGCCCAGTTTGGGCAAATTCATGGTGGAGGGAGCCTCTAAAAACCCCAGTTTGGACCAATTCATGGTGGAGGGAGCCTCTATAAAACCCAGTTTGGACCAATTCATGGTGGAGGGAGCCTCTAACCAGCCCAGTTTGGACCAATTCATGGTGGAGGGAGCCTCTAAAAACCCCAGTTTGGACCAATTCATGGTGGAGGGAGCCTCTAAAAAACCCAGTTTGGACAAATTCATGGTGGAGGGAGCCTCTAAACAGCCCAGTTTGGGCAAATTCATGGTGGAGGGAGCCTCTAAAAACCCCAGTTTGGACCAATTCATGGTGGAGGGAGCCTCTAAAAACCCCAGTTTGGACCAATTCATGGTGGAGGGAGCCTCTAAAAACCCCAGTTTGGACCAATTCATGGTGGAGGGAGCCTCTAAAAAACCCAGTTTGGACCAATTCATGGTGGAGGGAGCCTCTAAACAGCCCAGTTTGGGCAAATTCATGGTGGAGGGAGCCTCTAAAAACCCCAGTTTGGACCAATTCATGGTGGAGGGAGCCTCTAAAAAACCCAGTTTGGACCAATTCATGGTGGAGGGAGCCTCTAACCAGCCCAGTTTGGACCAATTCATGGTGGAGGGAGCCTCTAAACAGCCCAGTTTGGGCAAATTCATGGTGGAGGGAGCCTCTAACCAGCCCAGTTTGGACCAATTCATGGTGGAGGGAGCCTCTAAAAACCCCAATTTGGACCAATTCATGGTGGAGGGAGCCTCTAAACAGCCCAGTTTGGGCAAATTCATGGTGGAGGGAGCCTCTAAAAAACCCAGTTTGGACCAATTCATGGTGGAGGGAGCCTCTAAACAGCCCAGTTTGGACCAATTCATGGTGGAGGGAGCCTCTAAAAACCCCAGTTTGGACCAATTCATGGTGGAGGGAGCCTCTAAACAGCCCAGTTTGGACCAATTCATGGTGGAGGGAGCCTCTAAAAACCCCAATTTGGACCAATTCATGGTGCAGGGAGCCTCTAAAAACCCCAATTTGGACCAATTCATGGTGGAGGGAGCCTCTAAACAGCCCAGTTTGGGCAAATTCATGGTGGAGGGAGCCTCTAAAAACCCCAGTTTGGACCAATTCATGGTGGAGGGAGCCTCTAAAAAACCCAGTTTGGACCAATTCATGGTGGAGGGAGCCTCTAACCAGCCCAGTTTGGACCAATTCATGGTGGAGGGAACCTCTAAAAACCCCAGTTTGGACCAATTCATGGTGGAGGGAGCCTCTAAAAAACCCAGTTTGGACCAATTCATGGTGGAGGGAGCCTCTAAAAACCCCAGTTTGGACCAATTCATGGTGGAGGGAGCCTCTAAAAACCCCAGTTTGGACCAATTCATGGTGGAGGGAGCCTCTAAAAACCCCAGTTTGGACCAATTCATGGTGGAGGGAGCCTCTAAAAACCCCAGTTTGGACCAATTCATGGTGGAGGGAGCCTCTAAAAAACCCAGTTTGGACCAATTCATGGTGGAGGGAGCCTCTAAACAGCCCAGTTTGGGCAAATTCATGGTGGAGGGAGCCTCTAAAAACCCCAGTTTGGACCAATTCATGGTGGAGGGAGCCTCTAAAAAACCCAGTTTGGACCAATTCATGGTGGAGGGAGCCTCTAACCAGCCCAGTTTGGACCAATTCATGGTGGAGGGAGCCTCTAAACAGCCCAGTTTGGGCAAATTCATGGTGGAGGGAGCCTCTAACCAGCCCAGTTTGGACCAATTCATGGTGGAGGGAGCCTCTAAAAACCCCAATTTGGACCAATTCATGGTGGAGGGAGCCTCTAAACAGCCCAGTTTGGGCAAATTCATGGTGGAGGGAGCCTCTAAAAACCCCAGTTTGGACCAATTCATGGTGGAGGGAGCCTCTAAAAAACCCAGTTTGGACCAATTCATGGTGGAGGGAGCCTCTAACCAGCCCAGTTTGGACCAATTCATGGTGGAGGGAGCCTCTAAAAACCCCAGTTTGGACCAATTCATGGTAGAGGGAGCCTCTAAACAGCCCAGTTTGGACCAATTCATGGTGGAGGGAGCCTCTAAAAACCCCAATTTGGACCAATTCATGGTGGAGGGAGCCTCTAACCAGCCCAGTTTGGACCAATTCATGGTGGAGGGAGCCTCTAACCAGCCCAGTTTGGGCAAATTCATGGTGGAGGGAGCCTCTAAAAACCCCAATTTGGACCAATTCATGGTGGAGGGAGCCTCTAAACAGCCCAGTTTTGGCAAATTCATGGTGGAGGGAGCCTCTAAAAACCCCAGTTTGGACCAATTCATGGTGGAGGGAGCCTCTAACCAGCCCAGTTTGGGCAAATTCATGGTGGAGGGAGCCTCTAACCAGCAGAGTTGTGGGAAAGCAGGGTGGAGGGAGCCTCTAACCAGCAGAGTTGGTGGAAATCAGGGTGGAGGGAGCCTCTAACCAGCAGAGTTGGGGGAAATCATGTTGGAGGGAGCCTAGTATTAGCAGAATTGTGCAACGCTTATGGTGGATGAGTATGAGGATGCGGAGGAATTGGAGAGGTTGAGTACAGACATGGAGTTTCATGTTGGGGTGCTTTACACAGGTGGGCACAAAAATGAAGGCTCTATCCAGTGGTGGTTCATTTTTATCAAAGTGAGCCGGTCGGCACTCTCAGCTGACAGACGGGTGCGCTTGTCAGTGATGATGCCACCGGCTGCACTGAACACCCTCTCAGATAGGACGCTGGCGGCAGGACAGGACAGCACCTCCAAGGCATATAGGGCAAGTTCAAGCCACAGGTCCAACTTCGACACCCAATACGTGTAGGGCGCAGAGGGGTCGGAGAGGACAGGGCTGTGGTCGGAAAGGTATTCCCGCAACATGCGCCTATACTTCTCACGCCTGGTGACACTAGGACCCTCTGTGGCGGCACTTTGGCGAGGGGGTGCCATCAAGGTGTCCCAGACCTTAGACAGTGTGCCCCTCGTTTGTGTGGACCGGTGAGAACTTGGTCGCCTACTGGAGGAACTGTCCTCCCTGCCGCCAACGTCACATGCTGGAAACATCTCCATCATATTCTGCACCAATTGCCTGTGGCAAGCATTGATGCGATTGGCCCTCCCCTCTACCGGAATAAAAGACGAGATGTTGTTTTTATACCGGGGGTCAAGGATAGCAAAGATCCAGTACTGGTTGTCCTCCATGATTTTGACAATACGCTTGTCGGTTGTAAAGCACCCCAACATGAACTCAGCCATGTCTGCCACAGTGTTAGTTGGCATGACTCCTCTGGCCCCACCGGAAAGTTCAATCTCCATTTCCTCCTCATCCTCCATGTCTACCCATCCGCGCTGCAACAATGGGACGATTCGAAGTTGCCCGGAAGCCTCCTGTATCACCATCACATCATCGGACAACTCTTCTTCCTCCTCCTCCTCCTCCTCCTCCTCCTCCTCCATTAAACGCGATGAAGCGGACAGATGTGTGGACCTACTCTCCAGCTGTGACGGATCGGATGCTATCCCTGACTCCTCTGTGTGATCTGAGTTATCCCTGATGTCAATCAGGGATTCTCTCAGAACACACAAGAGCGGGATTGTAAGGCTCACCATCGCATCCTCAGAGCTCACCCTCCTTGTGGACTCCTCAAACACCCGTAGGATGTCACAAAGGTCTCTCATCCATGGCCACTCATGGATGAGAAACTGAGGCAGCTGACTTTGTGGCACCCTAGGGTTTTGTAGCTGGTATTCCATCAAAGGTCTCTGCTGCTCAACCACTCTATTCAACATCTGAAACGTTGAGTTCCAGCGTGTGGGGACGTCGCACAAAAGCCGGTGTTGTGGCACATGCAGGCGTTGCTGGAGAGATTTTAAGCTAGCAGCGGCTACTGTCGACTTGCGAAAGTGGGCGCACATGCGCCGCACTTTCACCAGTAGCTCTGGAACATTGGGGTAGCTCTTTAGGAAACGTTGCACCACTAGGTTGAAGACGTGGGCCAGGCATGGAACATGTTGGAGTCCGGCAAGCTCCAGAGCTGCTACCAGGTTCCGGCCGTTATCACAAACGACCATGCCTGGGCCCAGGTGCAGCGGCTCAAACCATATTGCCGTCTCATCGAGGAGGGCATCCCTCACCTCGGAGGCAGTGTGCTGTCTGTCCCCCAAGCTGATCAGCTTCAGCACAGCCTGCTGACGTCTACCAACGCCAGTGCTGCAACGTTTCCAACTCGTAGCTGGGGTCAATCTAACAGCGGAGGAGGAGGCGGTGGCGGAGGAGGAGGCGGTAGAGGAGGAGGAGGAGGGGGGTGTTCTTCTCGTGTCCCTGCCAGGAATGTTAGGCGGGGAGACGAGGTACATCGGGCCAGTTTGGGAAGCAGTCCCAGCCTCAACTACATTCACCCAGTGTGCCGTCAGTGAAATGTAGCGTCCCTGTCCGCATGCACTTGTCCACGCGTCGGTGGTCAAGTGGACCTTTGTGCAAAGCGCGGAACTAAGGGCCCGCCTGATGTTGAGTGACACGTGCTGGTGCAAGGCGGGGACGGCACACCGGGAGAAGTAGTGACGGCTAGGGACGGCATAGCGAGGTGCCGCAGTTGCCATCAGGTCCAGGAAGGCAGGAGTTTCAACAAGCCGGAACGCCAACATCTCCTGGGCCAGCAGTTTAGCGATGTTGGCGTTCAAGGCTTGCGCGTGTGGGTGGTTAGCAGTGTATTTCTGCCGCCGCTCCAATGTCTGAGAGATGGTGGGTTGTTGTAAAGAAGCGCCTGATGGTGCCTTTGATGGTGCAGGAGAAGGAGATAAGACAGGAACAGGGGAGGATGAGGGAGAAGTCAACAAAGTGGCGGAGGCAGATGAAGTGGTGTCCTGGCTCGTCCTCTGGAGTGCATCGCCAGCACAGTCAGCAGTGGCAGTGGCAGAGGCAGAGGCAGTGGCAGAGGCAGTGGCAGTGGCGTGAACGGCAGGCGGCCTTTGTCCTGCCGTTGCTGCCTGCCACTGATTCCAGTGCTTGGATTCCAAATGACGGCGCATTGAAGTGGTGGACAGGTTGCTCTTCTCAGAGCCCCTAATCAATTTCGAGAGGCAAATTGTGCAGACAACACTATATCTGTCCTCGGCGCATTCCTTGAAAAAACTCCACACCTTCGAGAAACGTGCCCTCGAGGTGGGAGTTTTTCGGGGCTGGGTACGAACTGGAACATCTTGGGAGATTCTGGGTGTGGCCTGGCTTCGCCTAAGCTGCTGACCTCTGCCTCTGCCTCTAGCTACCCTTTTTGGTGCTGCACTTGCCTCAACATCCACACTACTTTCCCCGCTTGACATCCCCCCTGTCCAGGTCGGGTCAGTGTCCTCATCATCCACCACTTTCTCTTCCAACTCCTGTCTCATCTCCTCCTCCCGCACAATGCGCCGGTCAACTGGATGCCCTGACGGCAACTGCGTCACATCATCGTCGATGAGGGTGGGTTGCTGGTCATCCACCACCAAATCGAACGGAGATGGAGGAGACTCTAGTGTTTGAGCATCTGGACACAGATGCTCCTCTGTTAGGTTCGTGGAATCGTGACGTGGAGAGGCAGGTTGAGGGACAATGAAAGGAGCGGAGAACAGCTCTGGGGAGCAGGGACAGTTGGGGTTATTGTTCTGTGAAGCTTGGGAATTTTGGGAGGAAGGAGGACAAGACTGTTGGGTAATAGGAGGAGAGGAGGCAGAGTCTGACTGGCTGCTGGACAATGTGCTGTAAGCGTTCTCTGACAGCCATTGCAAGACCTGTTCCTGGTTCTCGGGCCTACTAAGGTTTGTACCCTGCAGTTTAGTTAATGTGGCAAGCAACCCTGGCACTGTGGAGTGGCGCAATGCTTGCTGCCCCACAGGAGTAGGCACGGGACGCCCTGTGGCTTCACTGCTACCTTGCTCCCCAGAACCATTCCCCCGACCTCGCCCACGGCCTCGTCCACGTCCCTTTCCGGGAGCCTTGCGCATTTTGAATTCCCAGTTAGAAATTGGCACTATATACCAGTAGCAAAAATTGTGGGTGCACGTAACCCCAATATATTCTTTGAATTCCCAGTCAGACAATGGCACTATATACCAGTAGCAAGAAATGAGGGTATTTATAACCCCAATATATTCTTTGAATTACCAGTCAGAAACTGGCACTATATGGCAGTAGCAAGAAATGAGGGTATTTGTAACCCCAATATATTCTTTGAATTCCCAGTCAGAAACTGGCACTGTATACCAGTAGTAAAAATTGTGGGTGCACGTAACCCCAATATATTCTTTGAATTACCAGTCAGAAACTGGCACTATATGGCAGTAGCAAGAAATGAGGGTATTTGTAACCCCAATATATTCTTTGAATTCCCAGTCAGAAACTGGCACTGTATACCAGTAGTAAAAATTGTGGGTGCACGTAACCCCAATATATTCTTTGAATTCCCAGTCAGACAATGGCACTATATACCAGTAGCAAGAAATGAGGGTATTTATAACCCCAATATATTCTTTGAATTCCCAGTCAGACAATGGCACTGTATACCAGTAGTAAAAATTGTGGGTGCACGTAACCCCAATATATTCTTTGAATTCCCAGTCAGAAACTGGCACTATATGGCAGTAGCAAGAAATGAGGGTATTTATAACCCCAATATATTCTTTGAATTCCCAGTCAGACAATGGCACTGTATACCAGTAGTAAAAATTGTGGGTGCACGTAACCCCAATATATTCTTTGAATTACCAGTCAGAAACTGGCACTATATGGCAGTAGCAAGAAATGAGGGTATTTGTAACCCCAATATATTCTTTGAATTCCCAGTCAGAAACTGGCACTGTATACCAGTAGTAAAAATTGTGGGTGCACGTAACCCCAATATATTCTTTGAATTCCCAGTCAGACAATGGCACTATATACCAGTAGCAAGAAATGAGGGTATTTATAACCCCAATATATTCTTTGAATTCCCAGTCAGACAATGGCACTGTATACCAGTAGTAAAAATTGTGGGTGCACGTAACCCCAATATATTCTTTGAATTACCAGTCAGAAACTGGCACTATATGGCAGTAGCAAGAAATGAGGGTATTTATAACCCCAATATATTCTTTGAATTCCCAGTCAGAAACTGGCACTGTATACCAGTAGTAAAAATTGTGGGTGCACGTAACCCCAATATATTCTTTGAATTCCCAGTCAGACAATGGCACTATATGGCAGTAGCAAAAATAGTGGGTGTATATAGCCCCAATTCTATTGCTAGGGGACTTGCAGGGTATTTCTGGGGTGAAGGTGGGGGGGCACACCGTTGGAACGGGTATCGGGGGTATATATCGGGTATACGGGAATACACTGACAGTGTATTCCATTCAGGATCCTGGAAAAGCTGGGTTGCGGCGATTGAGCCCGTCAGTGCCACGTTACACTGACAAGCTTCTCCCTGGAATTTAGCTCTTACAAGAGCTGTTGGTTGTCTTCTCCTTCCTATCCTAGCCTGTCCCTGCCTACCCAGAATCTAAGCCCTAGCTAGCTGGACGGAAACCTCCGTCCTCGGTGAATTGCAAGCTCAGAATTACGCGAACCTGGGCGGCGCTGTTCTTTTAAATTAGAGGTCACATGTTTTCGGCAGCCAATGGGTTTTGCCTACTTTTCTCAACGTCACCGGTGTCGTAGTTCCTGTCCCACCTACCCTGCGCTGTTATTGGAGCAAAAAAGGCGCCAGGGAAGGTGGGAGGGGAATCGAGTAATGGCGCACTTTACCACGCGGTGTTCGATTCGATTCGAACATGCCGAACAGCCTAATATCCGATCGAACATGAGTTCGATAGAACACTGTTCGCTCATCTCTACTAAAAATATATATTATATAAACTTTCAACTTTTGTGTATATAACGTTTGCCATAGGAAATCATTGTAAAAGGGAGTCTGTCACCAGAACACAGCATACCCTGCAGAGAGATAGGTTTGGGTCAACTGGGTTGTGAGGTTGCAGAACACCCGTAACAAAAAGAAGTGAGTTACTCTGCCAAAGACTTGTGGTCAAGATGTCCATTCCTCCATACAAGGTTCCCGCATGGTTCCTATTAAACCTACTGTATATCAAAGTATGTACTTACATATATTACACCATGGGTATAGACCAATACTTATGGATACAAATGTTACTATAAATTATTATAATTAATTTAATAATAATTTATTATCATAAGAGGTAAAATAATGTCTTTCTCCATTACAGGTGGAGAAGATCATGCCCAGTGATACATTTTACTTCACCATTCTGAGAAATCCAGTCACCCTTATGGAATCGGCCTTTTCGTATTACAAGGACTCATCTTCCTTCATTAGAACTACAGATATAGAAACCTTTTTAAAGAACCCCAAGAGACATTATAACAAATGGATGTATGACAGTGGTTATGCTAAAAATCTCATGACATTTGATCTTGGTATTAACCACAATGGACCTGAGTCAGAGAAGCAATTTAAGCTGCTTTGGCGGGCGGTAGACGCCGTGTTTGATCTGGTCTTGATAGCAGAATACTTTGATGAGTCCTTGGTGCTCCTTAAAGATGCCCTCTGCTGGACTTTAGATGACGTCTTATCATTTCCACTCAATCTCAGAAGTGACAGGAGCAGACATGTTCTTTCTGCTCAGACTGAAGAGAAGATAAAAAGTTGGAACCAGCTGGACTGGCAGCTGTATATGTACTTTAATCATTCATTTTGGAGTCGTGTTGAGAACTTTGGAAGGGAACGTATGGAGAAAGAAGTGGAGGAACTAAGAAGAAGGAGAGCACAGGTTTCTGAGAAATGTCTGGATGACCAAGTGGAGCCACATCAACTAAGAGATAAATCAATGGTTCCATATCAGCCTTTTTCAGCTAGAATTCTTGGCTACAACCTGAAACGAGGGCTAAGAAGAGAAGCCTACCGACTGTGTTACAGACTGGTCCTTCCAGAACTCCAGTATAGTGAACTTTTGTTGACTAAACATTTAAAAAGAAGGGTGCACTTACCTTAAAGGGATTTTCTGGCCTAAAACTATACATGACCTATTGTAAGGTTAGGTCACTAATATCAGAAGACACCTGGTACTCTCACCATTCAGTTATTCTTACCAGATGACATACAAAGAATGGAGTAGGAAGCATGTAATGGGTACAGTAACCAAATATGGCAAACATTGTTCTTATGCCATCTGTAGCCATGACCTAAAAACAGGGCAAGTATGTTCCCACTACTTGAATGCTTGTAGAGACAGGACCAAAGAAAGCACACTCACTTACTAAGGTAGCACTGGTTCAGAACATGAGTAGAGGTCCCCATTCAACAAACAGTGAGTGCCCAGTTCTCATGGGGGTTTGTGCTCAGTTCCTATGGATCCTGTTTCTCATGTTCATGCTAGGCTCCCTACACTTGGCTTTGGATACTGTCAGGCACAATTCTGGAATTTTACCACACAGTTGGGAAGTCACGTTGGGGCAGATTTATAAAGACTGACATTACTAATGCAATTCAGAACCCCTCCACCGGCCCCTCTGACTCCCTAGTCAATTGTGGTGTTTTATGCCCCAAGATTTGCAACTGAGTTCTGACCCAAAAATACAGAAAAGCCTCACTTACAGTATGTGAGAACCCAGCTGACTACAAGGCATCAGTCTGTAGGATGGTTAGGCTGTACGTCTGCAGACGGTGTGAAAAGGACACTACCCCTGGCACAATCAATAGATACAACTAGGTTCAGTCCCTATAGTTAGAAATACCTCAGGCCTTCCATAACCAGGCCAGTGACTGATCAGCAAACACAAGTAACACCTTAAAAACATTGGGTAGTTTGGGGGCAACACGGTGGCTCAGTGGTTAGCACTGCAGCCTTGCAATGCTGGAGAACAACATCTGCAAGGAGTTTGTATGTTCTCCCCATGTCTGCGTGGATTTCCTCCCATTCTACAAAGATATACTGATAGGGAAACAAAAAAAATGTACATTGTGATCCCTACATGGGGCTCACAATCTACATTCAAAAAAAAAAAAAAAAACATACAAAAAAAACCCACGTCGAGTAGTTTGGACGTTAATTCTTGCCGACTTCATATTTTCCATCTCCCTTCCAAAATTCAACTTTTTTATTTTCTGTTGACATAACTATGTAAGGACTTATTCACTGCGTAATGAGTTGTACTTTATGTTGGAACCATTTTGGAATATATATAATGTTTTATAATGTAGTTTTTATTGGTACCAATTTTTTGTATGTATAATTTTTGGAATACTGTTTATTAATTGGCATATTGCAGAATTTTTTTTTACGGCGTTCATGACATTAAATGTACAGTACATGGGGATACCTAGTGTGTTTGTTTTCGCTGTTTGTTTACATGATGCATTTTCTAAATTATAATGTTTTTTTTTAAACTTTTTATTATTTATGTATTTTTCAACTTACTTTTACATTTTTTTTAAACTGGTCTGGGTCTGGGTCTGGAACCTGGGATTTCTTGATCCCCAATGCAATGTACTGCGATACGTCTGTTAAAATTCCCCGCAAAAGTTTATCATGACATGAATGTGTATAGGGGATACATTAGCTATTCAGTAGATAGGTAACTAATGTGTATAGCCACTTGCCTGTAGAAAAATACTAGATTAGATGCACATGCACACAGGTATATATGGTGTATCTCGGTGTATGGATTATTCTCTATATTATTTCCTTGTTCAGATGCTAAATCATATAAAGCTTCCTGTTTAACGGCATTATATGTAAATGTATAAAGAATGAATTTACTGTATATACACACAATAGTTTTATGTTAATGTTGATAAATGTAACCTCAGGAAGGAACACAATGTTAATGTTGTATTTATTTATAATAAAATATATTTTCAGTTTTTATTATATAATCATCTCATTATTTATTCATTACATAATATTATCAACAACTGAAAAAATAATTACCCAGCAATAAGTGCTAGAATTATTCTCTTCTATCAAGGCAAATGGGTTGTCTAAGCATAGAAAATTAGTGGTATATTATTAGGATTTGGCACCAATGCTCAATGGACAAGAATTCAATGTTTCCGTCCCCTGGTGATCACTAATATGAAATGGCATGAGCATAAAGAAATAGCTGTACGGAGCTGTGTAGGCTTTTTCAGAGGTTTTATATGTATAGCATGGTTCGCCAAGTTTCATTGCATGCCATAGTGTGCAACGCTACCAAACATAAGGCCAAGAGTGGTTCTAAGATACTTCCTTCCTGAACTTGGTAGTGGGTTGAAAGTCTTAGGCCAGGTTGTCATCTGCGTTTGGGTTTTCTGTAAGCAGCACTTTTCTCTCCACATGTTATGTGTTTCAATATAGTCTATGGGGTCCGTGGGTTGCCTTAGGTAACTGCTTTCTTATGCGTATAGGTTTCCGTTCGGGGGATCCCCAAGCAGACTCCCCCAACGCAAATGTAAAACAAGCCTTAATTTGCTTGTGTTTCTGTGCGACAAAGTCACTGGGACAATCATGATAGGGCTGGGGTGGTAGAGAAGTCTCTTCATCATGGTAGGTGTTGCTCAATAGCTTTCCAGTCTTATTGTTCTTAAGTTTTACTCATCCCTTGGTCAAGGATTCCATAACTAAGTAGGGTCCAGTCTAGCATGGCTCCATCTTTGAACCCATGCAATGAATAGGGCACTGATTCTTGATATGTTTTGTATCAGCAGTGATTTCTTTGTTTCTGATGTGTTGGCGATCAAAGGCAAACTTCTGATGATCCTGGGCAGAGTGGATGTTGGTACTTATGGCTGAGCAGAGCTTTTTAAGAATGTTTGTCAGTGTACTTAGCACATCAGAGTTGGCATCATCTGAAATGGACATGGGGTCCACAGGGTCATTTTCTGAGGGATTAAGATCTATAGGAAGCTTGGTCTTCCTTTTATAAATGAGCTGCAATGGAGTGCACTTAGTTGAGGCATGCACAGATGTGTTATAGCTAAACAGAACACCCGGGATGAACTAATCCCAATTGTTACCTTGGTCATTGACAAGCTTACTAAGAGATTCTTTGAGTGTTCGATTGTCACGTTCCCGCTGGCCGTTGGTGTGTGGTAGCCAGATGAAATGTGGTGATCTGTTTATAAGTGCTTCATCAGGTTGTCAATGATCGAGTTCACAAACTCTCAGCCCTGGTCACCAATAAGAGTGTCCATACAGCCAAGGCGGCAAATAACAGAGAACAAAGAAATTGCTACTGACTTGGCTCTCTTATGGGGAACAGCTGTTTCTTCAGTCCACTTGGAGAAATGATCAGTGGCAGTGACTATACATTTGTTACCATTTGATGTTTCCTGAAGAGGACCGATCATATCAATCTCGACTAAGCTCCATACTTTTCCTGACACTGGTATACTGTTGAGTGTTGGAGCTTCCTTGCTGATTTTGGGATTTATGGCAAAACATTTTTGACAGCCTTTGACATTCTTCTCAATCCCTTCCAGTAGTAACGGTCAGAGATTTTGGCTAACGCTTTATCTCTGCCAAAATGGCCATCAGAAATTGGATTGTCATGACAGGACTTCAGTATATTTGGTAGTCGGCGTTTAGTGAGAACCTCCATTTCCCCATGGTAAAGAACCCTTCCGTCTGCTCCAGTGGCGTAACTAGGAATGGCGGAGCCCCGTGGCGAACTTTTGACATGGGGTCCCCCCCCCATCCCAACTGACGCCGAAGACCTCGACCGACCCCCTCCTCCGCACTCTATTATGACCCTTAGTAAGCCCAGCACACAGTATTATGTCCCTTACTGGCCCCTGCACACAGTATTAATCCCAATAGTGGCCCCTGCACACAGTATTAACCCCAATAGTGGCCCCTGCACACAGTATTAACCCCAATAGTGGCCCCTGAACACAGTATTAACCCCAATAGTGGCCCCTGCACACAGTATTAACCCCAATAGTGGCCCCTGAACACAGTATTAACCCCAATAGTGGCCCCTGCACACAGTATTAACCCCAATAGTGGCCCCTGCACACAGTATTAACCCCAATAGTGTCCCCTGTACACAGTATTAACCCCAATAGTGTCCCCTGCACACACAGTATTAACCCCAATAGTGGCCCCTGCACACAGTATTATGTCCCTCTGTTGACACCCATAAACAATTATTATACTCTGGGGTCTTTTCAGACCCCAGAGTATAATAATCGGAGACCCGGGGAATAAGAACATTAAAATAAAACACAGTTGCTTACCTGTCTCCCGGCTCCTATGCTGTCGCCCGCGCTCATGTCCTTCTTTAATGACGTCGGACGTCACATGACCCGGGAAGCATGCCGGGTTCATGTGACGTCAGAGACGTCAGAAAAAGTAGGACGGAGGCCTGGCAGGATCGCGGAGAGGTAAGTAACAGGTTTTTTTATGTTTCTTACCTCTCTGGTCCGCTGATCATTATACTTGGGGGTCTGCAAAGGGGCCCGCGGTGTCACTTGCCGATCCCGGCCCAGCCAGGATCGACAAGTGAATAGGGCCCGTAACAGCCTATTGAAAAAAAAACGCAGCGGTAGCGGCTGTCACCGGGCCCCCTAATGGCCCAGGCCCTGTGGCAGCCGCCTCCGCGGTAGTTACGCCACTGGTCTGCTCCATATGGCTTAGCTGTTTGTATGAATTTGGACTAACATTTACACGTTTCTCTGGGGGTAGATCGTAGATCTACTGGGGGTACTTTTGTTGTGTTACAGTGTAGAATCTCAAAAATGGGTCATGCAGTTGTTCTTCCATGGTTGTCAAATTTGGAAAATGTCTGGTTTTATGTTGTCAAATTTGGAAAAAGTTTGATGTCATGTTGTCAAATTTGGAAAAAGTTTGTCATAGAGAGCAGAGAGAAACATATATAAAAAGTTACAATATATGACATTAACTATACACTGATGGGACAGCGCCATCTAGTGTCAGCTCAATGTAACCACTGTACTGTATTTTCCAACAAGAGGAGGCAGCTTTGTGTCTGAGTATAATGAAAAAAACTTTTCAACAAACTAGAGACAGGGTGAGATAAACCAGTACAGTGATAAAATTATGGCCTAGACTATTTTACACCCCCATATATAGAGTTTATCCCCAGGGGTATGCCATAGTTCCCAACCGTCCCAGATCCGGCCGGATAGTCCTGATTTTACACTGCTGTCCCGCTGTTCCAGATGGCTTACGGCTTGTCCTGCTATTCCCCTGAAGTGTTTTGCTCCTTAAAAATTTTTGCCCTGTTCCACCGGCTCTTATTCCAGGTTAAAGGCTAAATACTATTCTCGGTAAGGACCTTCTGATATCAGATGGTCACATGGTATTATCTAATCATGTGACTAGGTATGCCTGTCTTTGCTTGTAAGAAGATCCTTCCACGTAAAGAAAAATTGTATCCTGTGCAGTGGAGGAATGTGGAGAGATATGGAGTGCAGGGTGTACTGTGGTGGAGGGGAGAGATGTGGGGAGCAGGGTTTATTGTGGGTGGAGAGATGTGGGGTGCAGGGTGTACAGTGTGGAGGGAGATGTGGGGTGCAGGATAGCTTAGCTTGGGAGACAGGGGAAGGGGAGGGCTAGTAGTGGGTGAGTGGGTTAGCTTAGCTAGGGAGACATGGAGGGGAAGTGTAACTGAGTGGGAGAGGAGAGGGTCCTAAGTGAAAGAAAACTAGCGTAAAAGCTACACAGGAAACTGCACATCAGGAAGTTACAACATAAAAACAAATGCAGAGATGCCAGGAGCTCCATCAGACACCCATAAATCACTCCAAACACTGCTTTAGGAATATGGATGTACTTATTAACCCATTACTAGCACTAACAGACCTTCCTAAAACAAAGATTCTCTGCCCGGAAAACCGCTTTAAACAACTACACTTTACAGCTTTCACAATATGATAATGAAAACAATAGAAGAAAAAGTAGACACCCCCAGAAGGTTTAAACTGGCTGCGTCCTTAAGGGGATTATAGAGTTCACTAGGGCAGTGCTGCGGTACCAAAACCCGCTACTTACAGTATGTACAATGAGTGAGCACTGAGCAGTTTCAGCAAGACAATTTTTCTATGGCCCGGCGGGGGCAGGAAGGGGTGTGGATGGGGGCGGGGATGACTGCCGGTTTTTGTCTCCTGTCCAGTTTCTTGGGCAGAAGACGGAAACCTGAAAGCGGAGACTGGGCGCAGGTGTGAACCAGCCCTCATGCCACTGGGTCCATACTTTTATCCTCAGTTGTTAATAAAAAGTATGGTTATGTACATTACAGCTTAGTAACTCCATGTGCCTCATAGTAATAGCAGTTAACCCCATCATGTCCCTCACATTAACCCCTGTGTGCTTTACATAAGGGTTACTGATATGTGAGACATATGGAGGTAATAATTATCTTCATCATTGACGTCCTTTATTAGTTCCTGCATATGTCTCACATATTAGTAACCATTATGTGAAGCACACAGGGGTTAATGTGAGGGACATGATGGGGTTAATTGCTATTAATGTGAAGCACATGGAGTTACTAAAACTAGTTTAATAACCCCAAATTCCTGACATTAATAGAAGTTATCTTTTATCACTGGGGGAAATTGCGTCCTCACCAGGACACATAAGGTATTACGTGTCCATCTGTCAGATTAATGGGTGACTTCTATAATACACAGTTGCTCTAAGCCTTCCAAAGCTTCCACTACTCTTTACAATGGCTCTTTGCTTTGGCTAACAGAGAAGGGCCACGAGTGGGACCCCCTTAATGCGTCCATATGATCTTGGGACAACTTTATAAGATGACAAAGTTATATAGTTTTTCACATACTGTGGACAAAACCCATCATCCTATAACATAAACCTGATAAATGCTCCTACTAAAAGCTATTGTTCTCTGTGATCAGCCTCTCTTGTTCCTGTTGGATTAGGAGGTGATCGGGGACTTATAATTATTGCTGACATCCTGTGTTTCCTGTAATACATAATGCTGTGGGTGATATATATTACAGCAAAATGGGCCCTTTAAATGCATATCATGATATATCATGGCTCTTACATGTTGTGCTATGATACAGTTATAGTTATTAATCTGTAATGGTGATCATATACATGATGGTTTTATGGTGCAGATTTCTGCTGCATTGTAGACACCACATGACATCACAGGACACATGACATCACTGGACACATGATGTCACAATTGGTGTAGAATCTGTACAGGTCTTAACCTGAGCCATCTTGTGTCACTTGGCAGAAAGAAGAGGACGCTACAGATGAAGAGGACAGCGGATCAAGACCACATACATCAGTGTGCCAGACTAAGGCATGAAGAAAAGGGAGTATGGCGGAGATTTATGAAGACTGGTGTATATAACGCCAGCCTTTATACCTCCTGCAGGAGAGGTGCCGGCCTCTTCATAGATCAGGCGCACCCTCCACTAGGCCTTGTGCCTGCACACTGAGATCTTCCAGATTTCAGGGATCATTTAAGTCAATAAACTGACGTAAATGATAATAATCCAATTGTGCCGCCTACGCAGCGCAAAACAGAAAAAGTTGCCTATTTTTGCACAAAACCCTCTTTGCTCAAAAAATTTGTGACTTTTTTTATGCCTTGTAGGCCAGAAAACTGGCAAACAAGACATAATAATCCTGCCCCTGTTGTTGTTTATTCATATTACTAAGGTGTTTTTTATTTGTTTTTTACCAGTTCGCCTGAATGGACTACGATGGATTCACTAGACAACGCTGGAGTAGGCAGCAGGCCAAACATGATCCAGGGAGATATCCGATCGTCACATTTGGGGTCAGGAAGGAATTTTTGGCCCCCCTGAGGTATAACTCTCCGGGGGGTTTGTTTTGCCTTCCTCTGGATCTTCGGGTCCAGTGGCTGTCATCTCAGGACATGGTGGACTGGTCAAAGTGAACAGTAAGTTCTTTGCCATCCATCAAGCCCTGACCTCTCAGTCTCTGTGACCATTATTTAATTTACAGGGCCAGTAATAATTTAATTACAATGTTGCCAATAAAAAAAAATAAAAATAAATCTGAATTGTGATGTTTGTCTTTTTTTCAATCCAGGATATATATATATATATATATATATATATATATATATATATATATATAGTGGCAGCTGCTACAGGGACTATAGGGGGCTCTGTATACAGAGAACAGATAACATATCTCTACTGTAGTCATTGTGATGTTACAATGTCAAACCCTGTCGTAGGTTACATTGCATAACTCATGGGGTTCAATGTTAATGGTTCATATATCATTTTCCTTCCACTTCACAATTATCTGCTACTTAGTGTTGTTATCACTTAAAATCTCATTAAAATACATTTAAGTTTGTGGTTGTAAGGTGACAAAATGTGAAAAAGCTCAAGGGGAATTAATACTTTTGCAAGCCACTGTAGACATGCAGAAGCTTTAGGCTGATAACTCTTTTCTATACTGACACAAAGTAGCAAATCCTCAGTAAAGTGAGTAAGACAGGAGGTTAGGTGCGAGCCCGTAGTTCAGACTCCATAGGGGGGGGTACTCCCCTAAAAGGAAACGTGGAGAGGGACTTCTTGGTGCAGAGCTATCCACACTGCCATATTTACTATCTATCCAAGAATATGAAGTATATGATGCTGAAAATCTTCATAAATGTCACCCATGTCATGATATAGGACAGTGCTGTGGTATAGTGAGTAGAGATGAGCGAACACTAAAATGTTCGAGGTTCGAAATTCGATTCGAACAGCCGCTCAATGTTCGTGTGTTCGAACGGGTTTCGAACCCCATTATAGTCTATGGGGAACAGATACTCGTTAAGGGGGAAACCCAAATCCGTGTCTGGAGGGTCACCAAGTCCACTATGACACCCCAGGAAATGATGCCAACACCTCTGGAATGACACTGGGACAGCAGGGGAAGCATGTCTGGGGGCATCTAACACACCAAAGACCCTCTATTACCCCAACATCACAGCCTAACAACTACACACTTTACACACTCAATACCACCTCTCTGACAGTAGGAAAACACCTTGAAACATGTGTATTTGGCACTTGCAGTGAGGAGAGCTTGTCACCAGCAGTGAATTTGGCCCTTGTAGTAAGTTGAGGTTGGCACCAACATTTGTTTTGAAAATCAGGGTGGATTGAGCCTCTAACCAGCAGAGTTTGGGCAAATTCATGGTGGAGGGAGCCTCTAAACACCCCAGTTTGGGCAAATTCATGGTGGAGGGAGCCTCTAAAAACCCCAGTTTGGACCAATTCATGGTGGAGGGAGCCTCTAACCAGCCCAGTTTGGGCAAATTCATGGTGGAGGGAGCCTCTAAAAAACCCAGTTTGGACCAATTCATGGTGGAGGGAGCCTCTAACCAGCCCAGTTTGGGCAAATTCATGGTGGAGGGAGCCTCTAACCAGCCCAGTTTGGACCAATTAATGGTGGAGGGAGCCTCTAACCAGCCCAGTTTGGACCAATTAATGGTGGAGGGAGCCTCTAACCAGCCCAGTTTGAACCAATTCATGGTGGAGGGAGCCTCTAAACAGCCCAGTTTGGGCAAATTCATGGTGGAGGGAGCCTCTAAAAAACCCAGTTTGGACCAATTCATGGTGGAGGGAGCCTCTAACCAGCCCAGTTTGGACCAATTAATGGTGGAGGGAGCCTCTAACCAGCCCAGTTTGGACCAATTCATGGTGGAGGGAGCCTCTAAACAGCCAAGTTTTGGGAAATTCATGGTGGAGGGAGCCTCTAACCAGCCCAGTTTGGACCAATTCATGGTGGAGGGAGCCTCTAAACAGCCAAGTTTTGGGAAATTCATGGTGGAGGGAGCCTCTAACCAGCCCAGTTTGGACCAATTCATGGTGGAGGGAGCCTCTAAAAAACCCAGTTTGGACCAATTCATGGTGGAGGGAGCCTCTAAACAGCCCAGTTTGGGCAAATTCATGGTGGAGGGAGCCTCTAACCAGCCCAGTTTGGACCAATTAATGGTGGAGGGAGCCTCTAAACAGCCCAGTTTGGGCAAATTCATGGTGGAGGGAGCCTCTAACCAGCCCAGTTTGGACCAATTCATGGTGGAGGGAGCCTCTAACCAGCCCAGTTTGGGCAAATTCATGGTGGAGGGAGCCTCTAAAAAACCCAGTTTGGACCAATTCATGGTGGAGGGAGCCTCTAACCAGCCCAGTTTGGGCAAATTCATGGTGGAGGGAGCCTCTAACCAGCCCAGTTTGGACCAATTAATGGTGGAGGGAGCCTCTAACCAGCCCAGTTTGGACCAATTCATGGTGGAGGGAGCCTCTAACCAGCCCAGTTTGGACCAATTAATGGTGGAGGGAGCCTCTAAACAGCCAAGTTTTGGGAAATTCATGGTGGAGGGAGCCTCTAACCAGCCCAGTTTGGACCAATTCATGGTGGAGGGAGCCTCTAAACAGCCCAGTTTGGGCAAATTCATGGTGGAGGGAGCCTCTAAAAAACCCAGTTTGGACCAATTCATGGTGGAGGGAGCCTCTAATTAGCCCAGTTTGGACCAATTAATTGTGGAGGGAGCCTCTAACCAGCCCAGTTTGGACCAATTAATGGTGGAGGGAGCCTCTAAACAGCCCAGTTTGGGCAAATTCATGGTGGAGGGAGCCTCTAACCAGCCCAGTTTGGACCAATTAATGGTGGAGGGAGCCTCTAACCAGCCCAGTTTGGACCAATTAATGGTGGAGGGAGCCTCTAACCACCCCAGTTTGGACCAATTCATGGTGGAGGGAGCCTCTAACCAGCCCAGTTTGGACCAATTCATGGTGGAGGGAGCCTCTAAAAAACCCAGTTTGGACCAATTCATGGTGGAGGGAGCCTCTAAACAGCCCAGTTTGGGCAAATTCATGGTGGAGGGAGCCTCTAAAAAACCCAGTTTGGACCAATTCATGGTGGAGGGAGCCTCTAACCAGCCCAGTTTGGACCAATTAATGGTGGAGGGAGCCTCTAAACAGCCAAGTTTGGACCAATTCATGGTGGAGGGAGCCTCTAAAAACCCCAGTTTGGACCAATTCATGGTGGAGGGAGCCTCTAACCAGCCCAGTTTGGACCAATTAATGGTGGAGGGAGCCTCTAACCAGCCCAGTTTGGACCAATTCATGGTGGAGGGAGCCTCTAAACAGCCAAGTTTGGACCAATTCATGGTGAAGGGAGCCTCTAAAAACCCGTTTGGACCAATTCATGGTGGAGGGAGCCTCTAACCAGCCCAGTTTGGGCAAATTCATGGTGGAGGGAGCCTCTAAACAGCCCAGTTTGGGCAAATTCATGGTGGAGGGAGCCTCTAACCAGCCCAGTTTGGACCAATTAATGGTGGAGGGAGCCTCTAACCAGCCCAGTTTGGACCAATTAATGGTGGAGGGAGCCTCTAACCACCCCAGTTTGGACCAATTCATGGTGGAGGGAGCCTCTAAACAGCCAAGTTTGGACCAATTCATGGTGGAGGGAGCCTCTAAAAACCCCAGTTTGGACCAATTCATGGTGGAGGGAGCCTCTAACCAGCCCAGTTTGGACCAATTAATGGTGGAGGGAGCCTCTAAACAGCCAAGTTTTGGGAAATTCATGGTGGAGGGAGCCTCTAACCAGCCCAGTTTGGACCAATTCATGGTGGAGGGAGCCTCTAAAAAACCCAGTTTGGACCAATTCATGGTGGAGGGAGCCTCTAACCAGCCCAGTTTGGACCAATTCATGGTGGAGGGAGCCTCTAAACAGCCCAGTTTGGGCAAATTCATGGTGGAGGGAGCCTCTAAAAAACCCAGTTTGGACCAATTCATGGTGGAGGGAGCCTCTAATTAGCCCAGTTTGGACCAATTAATTGTGAAGGGAGCCTCTAACCAGCCCAGTTTGGACCAATTAATGGTGGAGGGAGCCTCTAAACAGCCCAGTTTGGGCAAATTCATGGTGGAGGGAGCCTCTAACCAGCCCAGTTTGGACCAATTAATGGTGGAGGGAGCCTCTAACCAGCCCAGTTTGGACCAATTAATGGTGGAGGGAGCCTCTAACCACCCCAGTTTGGACCAATTCATGGTGGAGGGAGCCTCTAACCAGCCCAGTTTGGACCAATTCATGGTGGAGGGAGCCTCTAAAAAACCCAGTTTGGACCAATTCATGGTGGAGGGAGCCTCTAAACAGCCCAGTTTGGGCAAATTCATGGTGGAGGGAGCCTCTAAAAAACCCAGTTTGGACCAATTCATGGTGGAGGGAGCCTCTAACCAGCCCAGTTTGGACCAATTAATGGTGGAGGGAGCCTCTAAACAGCCAAGTTTGGACCAATTCATGGTGGAGGGAGCCTCTAAAAACCCCAGTTTGGACCAATTCATGGTGGAGGGAGCCTCTAACCAGCCCAGTTTGGACCAATTAATGGTGGAGGGAGCCTCTAACCAGCCCAGTTTGGACCAATTAATGGTGGAGGGAGCCTCTAACCACCCCAGTTTGGACCAATTCATGGTGGAGGGAGCCTCTAAACAGCCAAGTTTGGACCAATTCATGGTGAAGGGAGCCTCTAAAAACCCGTTTGGACCAATTCATGGTGGAGGGAGCCTCTAACCAGCCCAGTTTGGGCAAATTCATGGTGGAGGGAGCCTCTAAACAGCCCAGTTTGGGCAAATTCATGGTGGAGGGAGCCTCTAACCAGCCCAGTTTGGACCAATTAATGGTGGAGGGAGCCTCTAACCAGCCCAGTTTGGACCAATTAATGGTGGAGGGAGCCTCTAACCACCCCAGTTTGGACCAATTCATGGTGGAGGGAGCCTCTAAACAGCCAAGTTTGGACCAATTCATGGTGGAGGGAGCCTCTAAAAACCCCAGTTTGGACCAATTCATGGTGGAGGGAGCCTCTAACCAGCCCAGTTTGGACCAATTAATGGTGGAGGGAGCCTCTAAACAGCCAAGTTTTGGGAAATTCATGGTGGAGGGAGCCTCTAACCAGCCCAGTTTGGACCAATTCATGGTGGAGGGAGCCTCTAAAAAACCCAGTTTGGACCAATTCATGGTGGAGGGAGCCTCTAAACAGCCCAGTTTGGGCAAATTCATGGTGGAGGGAGCCTCTAACCAGCCCAGTTTGGACCAATTAATGGTGGAGGGAGCCTCTAAACAGCCCAGTTTGGGCAAATTCATGGTGGAGGGAGCCTCTAACCAGCCCAGTTTGGACCAATTCATGGTGGAGGGAGCCTCTAACCAGCCCAGTTTGGGCAAATTCATGGTGGAGGGAGCCTCTAAAAAACCCAGTTTGGACCAATTCATGGTGGAGGGAGCCTCTAACCAGCCCAGTTTGGGCAAATTCATGGTGGAGGGAGCCTCTAACCAGCCCAGTTTGGACCAATTAATGGTGGAGGGAGCCTCTAACCAGCCCAGTTTGGACCAATTCATGGTGGAGGGAGCCTCTAACCAGCCCAGTTTGGACCAATTAATGGTGGAGGGAGCCTCTAAACAGCCAAGTTTTGGGAAATTCATGGTGGAGGGAGCCTCTAACCAGCCCAGTTTGGACCAATTCATGGTGGAGGGAGCCTCTAAACAGCCCAGTTTGGGCAAATTCATGGTGGAGGGAGCCTCTAAAAAACCCAGTTTGGACCAATTCATGGTGGAGGGAGCCTCTAATTAGCCCAGTTTGGACCAATTAATTGTGGAGGGAGCCTCTAACCAGCCCAGTTTGGACCAATTAATGGTGGAGGGAGCCTCTAAACAGCCCAGTTTGGGCAAATTCATGGTGGAGGGAGCCTCTAACCAGCCCAGTTTGGACCAATTAATGGTGGAGGGAGCCTCTAACCAGCCCAGTTTGGACCAATTAATGGTGGAGGGAGCCTCTAACCACCCCAGTTTGGACCAATTCATGGTGGAGGGAGCCTCTAACCAGCCCAGTTTGGACCAATTCATGGTGGAGGGAGCCTCTAAAAAACCCAGTTTGGACCAATTCATGGTGGAGGGAGCCTCTAAACAGCCCAGTTTGGGCAAATTCATGGTGGAGGGAGCCTCTAACCAGCCCAGTTTGGACCAATTAATGGTGGAGGGAGCCTCTAAACAGCCCAGTTTGGGCAAATTCATGGTGGAGGGAGCCTCTAACCAGCCCAGTTTGGACCAATTCATGGTGGAGGGAGCCTCTAACCAGCCCAGTTTGGGCAAATTCATGGTGGAGGGAGCCTCTAAAAAACCCAGTTTGGACCAATTCATGGTGGAGGGAGCCTCTAACCAGCCCAGTTTGGGCCAATTCATGGTGGAGGGAGCCTCTAAACAGCCCAGTTTGGGCAAATTCATGGTGGAGGGAGCCTCTAAAAAACCCAGTTTGGACCAATTCATGGTGGAGGGAGCCTCTAATTAGCCCAGTTTGGACCAATTAATTGTGGAGGGAGCCTCTAACCAGCCCAGTTTGGACCAATTAATGGTGGAGGGAGCCTCTAAACAGCCCAGTTTGGGCAAATTCATGGTGGAGGGAGCCTCTAACCAGCCCAGTTTGGACCAATTAATGGTGGAGGGAGCCTCTAACCAGCCCAGTTTGGACCAATTAATGGTGGAGGGAGCCTCTAACCACCCCAGTTTGGACCAATTCATGGTGGAGGGAGCCTCTAACCAGCCCAGTTTGGACCAATTCATGGTGGAGGGAGCCTCTAACCAGCCCAGTTTGGACCAATTAATGGTGGAGGGAGCCTCTAACCACCCCAGTTTGGACCAATTCATGGTGGAGGGAGCCTCTAAAAAACCCAGTTTGGACCAATTCATGGTGGAGGGAGCCTCTAAACAGCCCAGTTTGGGCAAATTCATGGTGGAGGGAGCCTCTAAACAGCCCAGTTTGGGCAAATTCATGGTGGAGGGAGCCTCTAACCAGCCCAGTTTGGACCAATTAATGGTGGAGGGAGCCTCTAACCAGCCCAGTTTGGACCAATTCATGGTGGAGGGAGCCTCTAAACAGCCCAGTTTGGGCAAATTCATGGTGGAAGGAGCCTCTAACCAGCAGAGTTGTGGGAAAGCAGGGTGGAGGGAGCCTCTAACCAGCAGAGTTGGTGGAAATCAGGGTGGAGGGAGCCTCTAACCAGCAGAGTTGGGGGAAATCATGTTGGAGGGAGCCTAGTATTAGCAGAATTGTGCAACGCTTATGGTGGATGAGTATGAGGATGCGGAGGAATTGGAGAGGTTGAGTACAGACATGGAGTTTCATGTTGGGGTGCTTTACACAGGTGGGCACAAAAATGAAGGCTCTATCCAGTGGTGGTTCATTTTTATCAAAGTGAGCCGGTCGGCACTCTCAGCTGACAGACGGGTGCGCTTGTCAGTGATGATGCCACCGGCTGCACTGAACACCCTCTCAGATAGGACGCTGGCGGCAGGACAGGACAGCACCTCCAAGGCATATAGGGCAAGTTCAAGCCACAGGTCCAACTTCGACACCCAATACGTGTAGGGCGCAGAGGGGTCGGAGAGGACAGGGCTGTGGTCGGAAAGGTATTCCCGCAACATGCGCCTATACTTCTCACGCCTGGTGACACTAGGACCCTCCGTGGCGGCACTTTGGCGAGGGGGTGCCATCAAGGTGTCCCAGACCTTAGACAGTGTGCCCCTCGTTTGTGTGGACCGGTGAGAACTTGGTTGCCTACTGGAGGAACTGCCCTCCCTGCCGCCACTGTCACATGCTGGAAACATCTCCATCATATTCTGCACCAATTGCCTGTGGCAAGCATTGATGCGATTGGCCCTCCCCTCTACCGGAATAAAAGACGAGATGTTGTTTTTATACCGGGGGTCAAGGATAGCAAAGATCCAGTACTGGTTGTCCTCCATGATTTTGACAATACGCTTGTCGGTTGTAAAGCACCCCAACATGAACTCAGCCATGTCTGCCACAGTGTTAGTTGGCATGACTCCTCTGGCCCCACCGGAAAGTTCAATCTCCATTTCCTCCTCATCCTCCATGTCTACCCATCCGCGCTGCAACAATGGGACGATTCGAAGTTGCCCGGAAGCCTCCTGTATCACCATCACATCATCGGACAACTCTTCTTCCTCCTCCTCCTCCTCCTCCTCCTCCTCCATTAAACGCAGTGAAGCGGACAGATGTGTGGACCTACTCTCCAGCTGTGACGGATCGGATGCTATCCCTAACTCCTCTGTGTGATCTGAGTTATCCCTGATGTCAATCAGGGATTCTCTCAGAACACACAAGAGCGGGATTGTAAGGCTCACCATCGCATCCTCAGAGCTCACCCTCCTTGTGGACTCCTCAAAGACCCGTAGGATGTCACAAAGGTCTCTCATCCATGGCCACTCATGGATGTGAAGCTGAGGCAGCTGACTTTGTGGCACCCTAGGGTTTTGTAGCTGGTATTCCATCAAAGGTCTCTGCTGCTCAACCACTCTATTCAACATCTGAAACGTTGAGTTCCAGCGTGTGGGGACGTCGCACAAAAGCCGGTGTTGTGGCACATGCAGGCGTTGCTGGAGAGATTTTAAGCTAGCAGCGGCTACTGTCGACTTGCGAAAGTGGGCGCACATGCGCCGCACTTTCACCAGTAGCTCTGGAACATTGGGGTAGCTCTTTAGGAAACGTTGCACCACTAGGTTGAAGACGTGGGCCAGGCATGGAACATGTTGGAGTCCGGCAAGCTCCAGAGCTGCTACCAGGTTCCGGCCGTTATCACAAACGACCATGCCTGGGCCCAGGTGCAGCGGCTCAAACCATATTGCCGTCTCATCGAGGAGGGCATCCCTCACCTCGGAGGCAGTGTGCTGTCTGTCCCCCAAGCTGATCAGCTTCAGCACAGCCTGCTGACGTCTACCAACGCCAGTGCTGCAACGTTTCCAACTCGTAGCTGGGGTCAATCTAACAGCGGAGGAGGAGGCGGTGGCGGAGGAGGAGGCGGAGGAGGAGGCGGTAGAGGAGGAGGAGGAGGGGGGTGTTCTTCTCGTGTCCCTGCCAGGAATGTTAGGCGGGGAGACGAGGTACACCGGGCCAGTTTGGGAAGCAGTCCCAGCCTCAACTACATTTACCCAGTGTGCCGTCAGTGAAATGTAGCGTCCCTGTCCGCATGCACTTGTCCACGCGTCGGTGGTCAAGTGGACCTTTGTGCAAAGCGCGGAACTAAGGGCCCGCCTGATGTTGAGTGACACGTGCTGGTGCAAGGCGGGGACGGCACACCGGGAGAAGTAGTGACGGCTAGGGACGGCATAGCGAGGTGCCGCAGTTGCCATCAGGTCCAGGAAGGCGGGAGTTTCAACAAGCCGGAACGCCAACATCTCCTGGGCCAGCAGTTTAGCGATGTTGGCGTTCAAGGCTTGCGCGTGTGGGTGGTTAGCAGTGTATTTCTGCCGCCGCTCCAATGTCTGAGAGATGGTGGGTTGTTGTAAAGAAACGCCTGATGGTGCCTTTGATGGTGCAGGAGAAGGAGATAAGACAGGACCAGGGGAGGATGAGGTAGAAGTCAACAAAGTGGCGGAGGCAGATGAAGTGGTGTCCTGGCTCGTCCTCTGGAGTGCATCGCCAGCACAGTCAGCAGTGGCAGTGGCAGAGGCAGAGGCAGAGGCAGTGGCAGTGGCGTGAACGGCAGGCGGCCTTTGTCCTGCCGTTGCTGCCTGCCACTGATTCCAGTGCTTGGATTCCAAATGACGGCGCATTGAAGTGGTGGACAGGTTGCTCTTCTCAGAGCCCCTAATCAATTTCGAGAGGCAAATTGTGCAGACAACACTATATCTGTCCTCGGCGCATTCCTTGAAAAAACTCCACACCTTCGAGAAACGTGCCCTCGAGGTGGGAGTTTTTCGGGGCTGGGTACGAACTGGAACATCTTGGGAGATTCCGGGTGTGGCCTGGCTTCGCCTAAGCTGCTGACCTCTGCCTCTGCCTCTAGCTACCCTTTTTGGTGCTGCACCTGCCTCAACATCCACACTACTTTCCCCGCTTGACATCCCCCCTGTCCAGGTCGGGTCAGTGTCCTCATCATCCACCACTTCCTCTTCCAACTCCTGTCTCATCTCCTCCTCCCGCACAATGCGCCAGTCAACTGGATGCCCTGACGGCAACTGCGTCACATCATCGTCGATGAGGGTGGGTTGCTGGTCATCCACCACCAAATCGAACGGAGATGGAGGAGACTCTAGTGTTTGAGCATCTGGACACAGATGCTCCTCTGTTAGGTTCGTGGAATCGTGACGTGGAGAGGCAGGTTGAGGGACAATGAAAGGAGCGGAGAACAGCTCTGGGGAGCAGGGACAGTTTGGGTTATTGTTCTGTAAAGCTTCGGAATTTTGGGAGGAAGGAAGACAAGACTGTTGGGTAATAGGAGGAGAGGAGGCAGAGTCTGACTGGCTGCTGGACAATGTGCTGTAAGCGTTCTCTGACAGCCATTGCAAGACCTGTTCCTGGTTCTCGGGCCTACTAAGGTTTGTACCCTGCAGTTTAGTTAATGTGGCAAGCAACCCTGGCACTGTGGAGTGGCGCAATGCTTGCTGCCCCACAGGAGTAGGCACGGGACGCCCTGTGGCTTCACTGCTACCTTGCTCCCCAGAACCATTCCCCCGACCTCGCCCACGGCCTCGTCCACGTCCCTTTCCGGGAGCCTTGCGCATTTTGAATTCCTAGTTAGAAATTGGCACTGTATACCAGTAGTAAAAATTGTGGGTGCACGTAACCCCAATATATTCTTTGAATTCCCAGTCAGACACTGGCACTATATGGCAGTAGCAAGAAATGAGGGTATTTGTATTCCCAATATACTCTTTGAATTCCCAGTCAGACAATGGCACTGTATACCAGTAGTAAAAATTGTGGGTGCACGTAACCCCAATATATTCTTTGAATTCCCAGTCAGACACTGGCACTATATGGCAGTAGCAAGAAATGAGGGTATTTGTATTCCCAATATACTCTTTGAATTCCCAGTCAGACAATGGCACTGTATACCAGTAGTAAAAATTGTGGGTGCACGTAACCCCAATATATTCTTTGAATTACCAGTCAGAAACTGGCACTATATGGCAGTAGCAAGAAATGAGGGTATTTATAACCCCAATATATTCTTTGAATTCCCAGTCAGACAATGGCACTGTATACCAGTAGTAAAAATTGTGGGTGCACGTAACCCCAATATATTCTTTGAATTACCAGTCAGAAACTGGCACTATATGGCAGTAGCAAGAAATGAGGGTATTTGTATTCCCAATATACTCTTTGAATTCCCAGTCAGACAATGGCACTGTATACCAGTAGTAAAAATTGTGGGTGCACGTAACCCCAATATATTCTTTGAATTACCAGTCAGAAACTGGCACTATATGGCAGTAGCAAGAAATGAGGGTATTTATAACCCCAATATATTCTTTGAATTCCCAGTCAGACAATGGCACTGTATACCAGTAGTAAAAATTGTGGGTGCACGTAACCCCAATATATTCTTTGAATTCCCAGTCAGAAACTGGCACTATATGGCAGTAGCAAGAAATGAGGGTATTTGTATTCCCAATATACTCTTTGAATTCCCAGTCAGACAATGGCACTGTATACCAGTAGTAAAAATTGTGGGTGCACGTAACCCCAATATATTCTTTGAATTACCAGTCAGAAACTGGCACTATATGGCAGTAGCAAGAAATGAGGGTATTTATAACCCCAATATATTCTTTGAATTCCCAGTCAGACAATGGCACTGTATACCAGTAGTAAAAATTGTGGGTGCACGTAACCCCAATATATTCTTTGAATTCCCAGTCAGAAACTGGCACTATATGGCAGTAGCAAGAAATGAGGGTATTTGTATTCCCAATATATTCTTTGAATTCCCAGTCAGACAATGGCACTGTATACCAGTAGTAAAAATTGTGGGTGCACGTAACCCCAATATATTCTTTGAATTACCAGTCAGAAACTGGCACTATATGGCAGTAGCAAGAAATGAGGGTATTTATAACCCCAATATATTCTTTGAATTCCCAGTCAGACAATGGCACTGTATACCAGTAGTAAAAATTGTGGGTGCACGTAACCCCAATATATTCTTTGAATTCCCAGTCAGACACTGGCACTATATGGCAGTAGCAAGAAATGAGGGTATTTGTATTCCCAATATACTCTTTGAATTCCCAGTCAGACAATGGCACTGTATACCAGTAGTAAAAATTGTGGGTGCACGTAACCCCAATATATTCTTTGAATTACCAGTCAGAAACTGGCACTATATGGCAGTAGCAAGAAATGAGGGTATTTATAACCCCAATATATTCTTTGAATTCCCAGTCAGACAATGGCACTGTATACCAGTAGTAAAAATTGTGGGTGCACGTAACCCCAATATATTCTTTGAATTACCAGTCAGAAACTGGCACTATATGGCAGTAGCAAGAAATGAGGGTATTTGTATTCCCAATATACTCTTTGAATTCCCAGTCAGACAATGGCACTGTATACCAGTAGTAAAAATTGTGGGTGCACGTAACCCCAATATATTCTTTGAATTACCAGTCAGAAACTGGCACTATATGGCAGTAGCAAGAAATGAGGGTATTTATAACCCCAATATATTCTTTGAATTCCCAGTCAGACAATGGCACTGTATACCAGTAGTAAAAATTGTGGGTGCACGTAACCCCAATATATTCTTTGAATTCCCAGTCAGAAACTGGCACTATATGGCAGTAGCAAGAAATGAGGGTATTTGTATTCCCAATATACTCTTTGAATTCCCAGTCAGACAATGGCACTGTATACCAGTAGTAAAAATTGTGGGTGCACGTAACCCCAATATATTCTTTGAATTACCAGTCAGAAACTGGCACTATATGGCAGTAGCAAGAAATGAGGGTATTTATAACCCCAATATATTCTTTGAATTCCCAGTCAGACAATGGCACTGTATACCAGTAGTAAAAATTGTGGGTGCACGTAACCCCAATATATTCTTTGAATTCCCAGTCAGACACTGGCACTATATGGCAGTAGCAAGAAATGAGGGTATTTGTATTCCCAATATACTCTTTGAATTCCCAGTCAGACAATGGCACTGTATACCAGTAGTAAAAATTGTGGGTGCACGTAACCCCAATATATTCTTTGAATTACCAGTCAGAAACTGGCACTATATGGCAGTAGCAAGAAATGAGGGTATTTATAACCCCAATATATTCTTTGAATTCCCAGTCAGACAATGGCACTGTATACCAGTAGTAAAAATTGTGGGTGCACGTAACCCCAATATATTCTTTGAATTACCAGTCAGAAACTGGCACTATATGGCAGTAGCAAGAAATGAGGGTATTTGTATTCCCAATATACTCTTTGAATTCCCAGTCAGACAATGGCACTGTATACCAGTAGTAAAAATTGTGGGTGCACGTAACCCCAATATATTCTTTGAATTACCAGTCAGAAACTGGCACTATATGGCAGTAGCAAGAAATGAGGGTATTTATAACCCCAATATATTCTTTGAATTCCCAGTCAGACAATGGCACTGTATACCAGTAGTAAAAATTGTGGGTGCACGTAACCCCAATATATTCTTTGAATTCCCAGTCAGAAACTGGCACTATATGGCAGTAGCAAGAAATGAGGGTATTTGTATTCCCAATATACTCTTTGAATTCCCAGTCAGACAATGGCACTGTATACCAGTAGTAAAAATTGTGGGTGCACGTAACCCCAATATATTCTTTGAATTACCAGTCAGAAACTGGCACTATATGGCAGTAGCAAGAAATGAGGGTATTTATAACCCCAATATATTCTTTGAATTCCCAGTCAGACAATGGCACTGTATACCAGTAGTAAAAATTGTGGGTGCACGTAACCCCAATATATTCTTTGAATTCCCAGTCAGAAACTGGCACTATATGGCAGTAGCAAGAAATGAGGGTATTTGTATTCCCAATATATTCTTTGAATTCCCAGTCAGACAATGGCACTGTATACCAGTAGTAAAAATTGTGGGTGCACGTAACCCCAATATATTCTTTGAATTACCAGTCAGAAACTGGCACTATATGGCAGTAGCAAGAAATGAGGGTATTTATAACCCCAATATATTCTTTGAATTCCCAGTCAGACAATGGCACTGTATACCAGTAGTAAAAATTGTGGGTGCACGTAACCCCAATATATTCTTTGAATTCCCAGTCAGAAACTGGCACTATATGGCAGTAGCAAGAAATGAGGGTATTTGTATTCCCAATATACTCTTTGAATTCCCAGTCAGACAATGGCACTGTATACCAGTAGTAAAAATTGTGGGTGCACGTAACCCCAATATATTCTTTGAATTACCAGTCAGAAACTGGCACTATATGGCAGTAGCAAGAAATGAGGGTATTTGTATTCCCAATATATTCTTTGAATTCCCAGTCAGACAATGGCACTGTATACCAGTAGTAAAAATTGTGGGTGTATATAGCCCCAATTCTATTGCTAGGGGACTTGCAGGGTATTTCTGGGGTGAAGGTGGGGGGGCACACCGTTGGAACGGGTATCGGGGTATATATCGGGTATACGGGAATACACTGACAGTGTATTCCATTCAGGATCCTGGGAAAGCTGGGTTGCGGCGATTGAGCCCGTCAGTGCCACGTTACACTGACAAGCTTCTCCCTGGAATTTAGCTCTTACAAGAGCTGTTGGTTGTCTTCTCCTTCCTATCCTAGCCTGTCCCTGCCTACCCAGAATCTAAGCCCTAGCTAGCTGGACGGAAACCTCCGTCCTCGGTGAATTGCAAGCTCAGAATGACGCGAAGCTGGGCGGCGCTGTTCTTTTAAATTAGAGGTCACATGTTTTCGGCAGCCAATGGGTTTTGCCTACTTTTTTCAACGTCACCGGTGTCGTAGTTCCTGTCCCACCTACCCTGCGCTGTTATTGGAGCAAAAAAGGCGCCAGGGAAGGTGGGAGGGGAATCGAGTAATGGCGCACTTTACCACGCGGTGTTCGATTCGATTCGAACATGCCGAACAGCCTAATATCCGATCGAACATGAGTTCGATAGAACACTGTTCGCTCATCTCTAATAGTGAGGACAAGCAATGGAAGGCTGTCCTCAGAGGCCGCTTCTAGTACTGCAGGGACACCTAAAGAAGACATCACCATGTCAATACTAGAATATCCTAAATATCCCTTATGGTTTCTCCATGTCTCTCCAAGCACCTGCTCTTTGCCAAGTCATGTAATGTGGCCTATACTGTTTTGATCAGTGATGTAGCTGTAGGACACCCTGTCTATAAGGACAAACTGCAGAAGAAGTAAGTCATTGAAATGGAGAGTATCTGAGATGTCTGACCACAGGACCTACTGTCCATAGCATACAGTCAGCATTACATTACTGTTAAATACTATAATAATACAATATTCTCTAGCACACAAAGGGTTAAACTCTACTGACATCACACTTCTATATTTTGGGAACATGGGTGCGGTTAGAGTACACCATTTTAGACATCTCCTTAAATAGCAACAAATTGGAAGGTAAAACCCCCTCTCATGAATATAAATGAGTAAGAAATACACATGTCTAGGTCTCTTTGGGAAGACCAGAGTGGGTGACCCTGCAGGTGGTCAATCATGAATGACGTTGTGACCAGCCCAAGTCCACCAAACAGATGACAAGCATGAACCAAATACTCAGCTGTGATGGCCGTCTACTACTAAAGACTCTCTGCCCACATCTCAGACAGACGAGAAGAGGAAACTCCACATCCTACTGGGAGAAGAAGAGGCCACTGTGGAGATCGCTGCCCAATACGTGTCCAGCTGTCACCAAACAAGAGGAAGATGAGACTCCACGGACTGTTATACCCCAAACCACCCACCCCACCTCCCCATATAGCGGTCACCAACTAAGAGGAAGATGAGACTCCACGGACTGTTATACCCCAAATCAACCCCCCCATACCCCCACCCTGACTCCAACTCCCCCCTCACACTTTACTAGCTTTGGCAATGCCAAATATCTATTTGGACGTGCCAATAAAGCTTGTTTGATTTGATTTGAACCAAGCTGTAACTACAGGATATCCAGATGAAGAACTTTACCGTCTCTGAAGATGTAAGCTATTGAGACATTGACTGATATTTCTGTTATTTTGGACATTTTCCCTGTTCCTGTGTTTTCTCTCAAAATTTTAATTAAACTCTACATGTTTTCATAACGAGCTGACTCCTCCTATCGTGATAACGCCTCTCAACACATGGTCACAAGTTTTACCATAATACAGAATATTTTACATTTACCAACTGCTAGTACCCCCAACTGATCCCCCCTGGCCACATGCATGGTGTTGTACTGTTCAGATCAGTCCCATGCTGCAACTGTGCTGTCTGGAGATTACAGCGACATGGGCACCTACCCCTCTGGGCGTGCAAGAAAGTGAAAACACCTGTGCAACACCTTTAGGGTGCATTCACACGGAGAAACGTGCTGCGTGACCTGGTACGTATACGCTGTGTGAGATTTTGAGCGTCGTATACGCTCCCATTGATTTCAATGGGAGCCTGGATCGTATACGCTGCGTTATTTTGTGGCCGTGATTTTGCGGCCGCAAAATAATGCAGCGTATACAAGACTCACTCCCATTGAAATCAATGGGAGCATATACGGCGCTCATAGTCTCACACGCCGT
The DNA here is from genome assembly GCF_031893055.1 of Leptodactylus fuscus. NCBI lineage: Eukaryota > Metazoa > Chordata > Amphibia > Anura > Leptodactylidae > Leptodactylus > Leptodactylus fuscus. The sequence goes on along the minus strand of NC_134267.1, from coordinate 196,704,574 downwards.
ATACGTGCCACATCACGCGGCACGTTACTCCGTGTGAATGCACCCTTACACTGTGCTTTATATGCTGATACCAGTCACACTTTTATGGGAGAGCTAGTTGCTACTATTGCGACAATCCATATGCAGCTGAATAAAAATCAGAAAGACCTTAGAGCAGTGGTTCTTAGCCTTGTTTGAGGTACCGAACCCACCAGTTTCATATGCACATTCACCGAACCCTCCTTTAGTGATAAATCAAATACGATTTTTTTTCCAAATTCAAGACATAGGTATATGTTTTTTTACTGGTACACAAAATGAACCGTGCATAGGGCCTAGGGTTCGATCGAACCCTGGTTAAGAACCACTGCCAAAGGCTGCAGGCACACGGAGTTTCGCCGGGCTTGTAAAAATACTCATTCACAGCCGTACACGCGAGCGCTGTGGACGGCTCCCATTCACTTCAATGGGAGCGCTCGTAACGCCGCTCGCACTGTACAGCGCTATAGGCGCTGCTGTGCAGAAGGACGTACCTGACAGACTGTCAGGAAAGCCCTTCTGACTGTGAAGAGCTACAGTACCAGTACTGATAGCTCTCCACCCGGGGCACAGATCAGGAAAGACGACAGTGCGCTGAATTCAGCGCAATGTCGGCTTTCCAGTGGTATGTAACACTGCATGTGCTCAAACCCATGAAAGGTCCTCTTTAACTATGGAATGATGGGACAGCGCCATCTAGTGTCAGCTCAATGTAACCACTGTACTGTATTTTCCAACAAGAGGAAGCAGCCGTACGTCTATGATAAAAAAAAAAACCAAACCAGGGTGAGATAAACCAGTGCAGTGATAACATTATGGCCTAAAGGGATATAGTCTGGCCTACACTATTTTACACCCCCGGGTATAGAATTTACTCCCCAGGGGTATACTGTGGCCTGGGCCAGACTATACCCGGGTTCCACATTCGATGAGTATTTTCTGGCCTGGAGAGGTATACTTTGGCCTAGGTTATTTTACACCCCAGGGAATAGTTTGCCTAGGACAGTAAATCCCCAGGGTATACTCTGGCGTGGGCCAAACTGTACCCGGGCTTAATTTGGGAAGGGATTAATTTAGGCTCCTATACTGGGATTCCACTAAACATAAATCTTACAAGGGAGATAACGCTCTGCTTCTGGCATCTAGTGGCCATTTCTGGTTACTGTGTTTTTGTATCAAGTAAATAGCAGTCACGTAGATCTAACAGCAGTGTTTTACAAAAAAAAAAGTGTTAATGTTGTTACTGTTAGGTCTAGTCGGAGTCTACCTTTATATAATGCCACTTTAACAAACATACTGTACATGACGTCTTCTTCTCTTCTTACTATTACATTGTTTGAGAGATAAAGAATGTAAAAAATGTTTATGTACTTTCCTCGTCTTATGGGAAAAGCTTGTGAGATAATGTATTAAAGGGGTATTCACATCTCAGTATTTGTGAGTGTGCCAGGGATTGTAACAGTGTGTGCAAAAGACTCAAAAATTATCCCAAGCCTTCCTTCCTGGATAATTCTTATTCCAGACGGACAATAAAAAAAGCAACAGAGATGGGGTGTAACTTGAGGGGGTGCAGAAGGTACAGTCTCACCAGGGCCCAGGAGCCTTAGGGGCCTATAAGCACTGGCACCAGTATTGAGATTACAACTTCCATCTGGCCCATAAACCAAGGATACCACAGATCCCCCTAACCACACTAAGGTGGATTAAACTCCTTAGCACCCGTAACCATCACTATCAAGAATTCGCTGTAGGGATGAGTTACGGGGCCCCGGACAAAAGATTGCATCGGGGCCCTCAAGACTAGTCACACCACTGAAGGGAGAAATAAAGGACATTGGATTGTACGACTGGTAATTGATGTGGATTATACTCTTACAAATAGACTTGTACTGTAGTGGAAGAAACAGCTAGCCACTGTTAGGGCTTGTTCACACTAAGTTTTTTGACAGTGGATTTTGAGGTGGAATCCACCTCAAAATCCGCTCCCAAAACCAGCTCCCATTGACTTCAATGGGAGCTGCTAGCTTCTTTTTTCCGCTAGCTAGTAGCGGAAAAAAGAAGCGAGATGACCCTTCTTGACGCGGATTCACGGCTGAATCAGCCACAGCGTCCGCGGCGTGAGGCTCCCTCCAGATTAGGCCCAATCATTTGGGCCTAATCTGGAGCGGAATGCCATAACAGGATGCCGGTGCACTGAATGTTCACACGCGGAATGCAAATTCCGCTGTGTGAACATACCCTTACTCACGCCTGTATTTTGGAAACTGTGGGGCTGATATATGAAGACCAGGGTGTTCCACACCAGTCTTTATCTTCGCTGCACCGTTGGAGTTTCTGCCTTATGTCTAGTTGCATAATAAATTAAGTTTATCCTCTGGGATCCCTGTGTAAAAACAGAAATTTTTATTACATTATTTCCTTGCTGGCGTAGAAGTTCCAGCATCATATATTTGTGGTAAATGATAAATCTGAACAGCCCCACCAACACACCCCACTTGAGCCAACATTCATAATTTTTGGATAAAATCTCTGACCTGACAAAAAAAACTGTTTTCTACAAGCCATGATAATTCAGTCCCTGTATTCTGTAAGCGAAGTATTGATTTCTGTATAAATAAGTGTCCTTTGTCAATGGCAACCACTAGCCATGACTACACTGTGCTGGTCTTACAACAGTAGAGCTCGGCGCCATAGGCCTAGGCTATGACTTGTATGTCTGCATTAACATTGTCTCTACCCCAATGTTGCTGAGTGGTGACACCCCCTCTTTATGGTGTCTCAGGGGTACAGGCTGGACGACCACCAACACATCAAATTGGTCATCCATGGACAAGGCTCACACAACTCACAGGACTCAGCCTTTCTCTCTGTGATCAAAACAGACTTCATTTTGGCAGGGAGCTAGTCTCATGTAGAGCATTCCAGTATCTACATTGTCACACTGGGACCCCCAGTCTCTGTAGTTCCAGGGGGCTACAAGCTTTAGTACACTATTATTTTCAGCAGTCTTAGAGTTAGTGCATCTAAGGTGCGAGTTCTGTCACAATCCAGGACTGTAAAGGTTAGTACTCCAGGCTCTCTATCGAGTCACCCCCCACTGCAATGCATGGTACACAATTCATGCACTGCTCATTCCCTGAGTAGTGGGCTAAAATGTGAGTGCTACCTGTCCCCTACTACCATCTATCTACTGCCATATGGAATGCTGATGTATTTCCACCTCTATCCCGCAGGTTAATGTCAGGATGATGTGCATAGTTTCTGTGGACTGTGCTCAGAGTGACTTTGATCAGCCCAGTCTAGCAGCCTGCACCCTTAAAGGGACAAAACTAAGCTCCTAATGATGTACTGTCAGCATGAAGTTTTGTATGTGCATGGTAGATAGGTACTGAAATCTTTGAGCATTTTCCTAGACCTTTTATTCTTGGTATGTACAAAATGACTTGTGAGGTGAAGATGTGCACCCTGTGCACCCCCTTCAAGTTATGTCCATCTTTACATTTGTAGACATTTAGATGATAAACACTTTTCTAGCTATAATTGAAAATGTTGCAGAGTTTTAACCTCTTCCCGCCAAAGGAATTTTTCATTTTTTGCTTATAATAATAATAATAATAATAATAATAATAATCTATTTTATTTATATATCGCCAACATATTCTACAGCACTGTACAATTTGTAGGGATCAGAATAGATTGTAGAGGGGAGAGTTTAGTAAGGGGAAGACTGATTAGTAAGGAGTTACAGTAGTCAAGGCGAGAATGAATCAGGGCAACAATAAGTGTCTTTATGGCTTCTTGCATTCCCAACCCCATAACTTTTTATTTTTTCACTCTCAGAGCCATATGAGATCTTAATGTTTGTGGGACAAATTGTTCTTCATGATGCTTCATTTACTATTCTGTACAATGTACTGGGAAGCTGGAAAAAAAATTCTGAATGGGGTGGATTTGAAGAAAAAGTGCATCATGGGCTTTGTTTTTAGGGTATTCAGTATACAGCCAAAATGACATGTCACCTGTATTCTATGTTTTGGTACGATTCCGGGGATACCAAATTTATATGGTTTTATTTACATTTTAACCGTTTAACAAAAATCTAAAACTTCACAAATTATTATTATTATTTTTTTTTTTTTTATAAAAGTTGCCATAGTCTGACACCCGTGATGTATAGGGCAGCTTTTTTTGCGGGGCCGGGTGTACGTTTTAGTTATACCATTTCGGGGAATTGCTATTGCTTTGATCACTTTTTATTCAAATTTTTATCAGAGGCAAAACAGTGAAAAAATGGCGTTTACCATATGGGAAAAATATTTTTAGAAATTTGCAGACCGGGAATTTTCAGAAACAAGGATGCCTAATGTGGGTGTTTCACATTATTTAAGTACTTTTATATGTGATCCAGAGAAAGGGGGTGTTTGCATTTTTTATATTCTTTATTTGTTTTATATTTTTTTACTTTTTTATTTTTTTTGCATTTATTAGAAAATGGTCTTTGGTGCGAAAAAGGTTGGGGACCACTGCCTTAATTCATACCAACAGAGCAGGAAAAGGGAAGGGAGGAAAGCTCAGACTCAGAAGTGGAGCCGGATTGGTTTCTCAGTTAACATTTCCAAAACATTTTAGCAAAATATGAATTTTTATTGTGATCCGAAGGGTCATTGTAACATATGACCTAAGGCAATATTTTATACTCCTATCACAGATTTTAAAAACTTTCAATGAGTCCTATTTATTTTTATGCAGCTAATGCAATTTGTACATAAACATTGCCTTGTTATAGCAACATTTGGTAACTTCAAGGGGTTTTCCTATCTGTGTAAGTTAACTTGCTGATTGGAGAGGACCCAACCACTTTTTGGGATTTTGGTTGGAAAGTGCAAGCACCACTACATTCATTTTGATGCACGTGCCTGAGATAGCCTAGCACTGTACTTCTATCTCTGGAACACTCCATTCAGAATGGGGAAGCAGAAATCCTCTAATCTTCTGGTCAATGGGAATATGAGCGATCAGACACCCACAATTTTGCAATGTATCACCTCTCCTGTGGATAGGGCATAACTATGGAGAACCCCAGCCCTTGAGGGTTTCTAGAAAACATTCCTTCTGTAACCTGTGTGCTACTTTTTCAAAGAAAAGTTTGACAGAATGAATGACCTGTAAACTATGCTGGCTGTAGTGATCCAAAAACACATTCCTTGTAACTATTAGTGCTATTCTATGCATCCATATTCGTGAGCTGGGTATAATTCTTTTTGGGGTAGAGTATCCCAGAATAGAGGAACCTATAGAGCATTAATAGAGCTAAAGTTGGGTTGGTAAAAGGGACCAGGACAAAAGGTATCATTTAGGCCTCATGCAGACACAAATAAAAAATGGACATTAAAAATGGATGGAACGGTCAGTTTTAACATACATGTATACATGTATCCATGTATAACAAACTATCATCCGTTCTTCCTAGAGGAACTTTATTGGTCTTTTATTTTTTTGACACATCCCACTGATCTGATTTTAACATCCGTTAAGACCAGACCTGGGCAAAGTCCGGCCCCCAGGCCATATCCGGCCCTCTGACTGATTCAGTCCGGCCCGCAGAGCTTTGACTAGGGGGGCGTGTCTAGGGGGCGTGTCTTAGTGCCGGCCGAAGATGGAGATGTGGAGCGTGTCATAAAGTACTGAGAGATGTAAGGTGAGCTGCAGGGGGGAGAGAGAGAGAGTGTGTGTGTATGTTTCTATATGTGTGTCTGTGTATATGTGTGTCTGTCTATATGTGTCTGTATGTGTGCCTGTCTATATGTGTGTCTGTCTATATGTGTCTGTATGTGTGTGTGTGTCTATATGTGTGCCTGTCTATATGTGTGTGTGTGTCTATATGTGTGTGTGTGTCTATATGTGTGTGCCTGTCTATATGTGTGTCTGTCTATATGTGTGCCTGTCTATATGTGTGTCTGTCTATATGTGTCTGTATGTGTGCCTGTCTATATGTGTGTCTGTCTATATGTGTCTGTATGTGTGTGTGTCTATATGTGTGCGTGTCTATATGTGTGCGTGTCTATATGTGTGTGTGCCTGTCTATATGTGTGCCTGTCTATATGTGTGCCCGTCTATATGTGTGCCTGTCTATATGTGTGTCTGTCTGTATGTGTGTCTGTCTGTATGTGTGTCTGTCTATGTCTGTCTCTATGTGTGTGTGTGTGTGTGTGTCTCAGTAACCTAGGGGCAGAGATGGAAGGGGAATGTTATACTAGGGCAGAGATGGCAGATGGAGGGGGGCATGAAACTGGGGGAGAGATGGAGGGGGGACATGAAATGGGGAAAATAAAGGGGGATATGAAACTGAGGGAGAAATGGAGGGGGGGGACATGAAACTGGGGGTAGATTAAGAGGGCACAGACTGGGGGGACATTAAACCGTGGAGGAAGCTGTAGGGGGACCTGTCTGCCTCTAGTTGCCCCCAGTTTAATGTCACCCTCCAGCTACCCCTACAGTTTAATGTCTGCTTCCAGCTTCCTGATTTTAATGTCCCCCTCTAGTTGCTCCCAGTTTCATGTCCCGCTCCAGCTGTCAATTTATTACCGCCCTCCAACTACCCCCACTGTTTAATGTCCCCCTCCAGCTGCTCCAGTTTTGTGTCCCCTCTAGTTTCCACCAGTTTATACTGGGGCACCAGGAGAGGGGCTTAATACTGTGGGGCAATTGGAAGGGAACATTACAATGTGGGGGCATATAATGTACGGGTGACTGTAGGAGGATTATACTGTGTGGGGGCACATGGAAAGATGATTGGGAATGGGCGGAGTCAACGTAGAAGTGGGTGGAGCTAAATTTGTTGTGGCTTGGCCCTCTAGCATAGTTTCAATTTCTTATGTGGCCCCATGGGAAAATTAATTGCCCACCCCTGGTTAAGACCGACATTAAAAACAGCCCCATACACCTGTATTCAGTCCATCTGGCTGTGAATATGGCCAAAAATAGGACATGTACTATTTTTAATGGATGCCATTCACCATCTTTTAAAAAAAAACAGACATGTGAGTACAGCCATTGACTTCTGCAAATGGACAAGTGATGTTGGAAAAAGGTCCATCTCGTCATGTGCATGAGTCCTTAGCTATGGCTATACGGTGATCCATGTAATACTGTCTTATTGCTGCAAATCAGTTCATTGCTTTCAGTTCACCCTCAGAGGTGTAACTTAAAGAGGCCAATACAAAATCTATAATAAAGCCCCTAAATATTATCTGCCATTTAGAATACTGGTATAATTTATGTGGTGAAGGGACCTTTGGGACCCTGTTAGGGTCAAGGGCCCAGTAGCCACTCCTACCTATGCACCTCTACACCTACACCCCTGTTCTGAAGATATCACTAAAGAAGTAATTACCTTGTTTAACCTCACTTAAGGAAATGCACATTACCCTTAGGAATATCCATTGCTTTCACATGTCATAGGATGAGCGCAACGGACATTAATAGTAGTAGAGTGACGGAAACTAACACAGCCCACTTCATCTGCATCTGTTTCCATTGACTGCTAAAACAGTGGTTATACATGCAGTCGACTGACCCCATTAACTATAATGGGGTCCATCAGGTGCCTGCCGTTTTGAAACTGAAAGTAACCATGAAAAAAGACCTCCATGCAGGACTCTTTTCTCCACCGATTTCTGTCAGTCTCTGTGATGGAGACTCCGATGCAGATGTGAACCCATCCTTAAGCTTTCTTCTATCATGTTCATGGGTGTAACTAAGCAAATTCTGGGTCCATAGTCAACTTTTGACTTGCCCCCCCCCCCCCCGACAAAATGCCCTCTTTCCTGGCCTCCACAGAAATGTCTCATTTACATTCACTATAATGTCCCAAAGTGGCCTCCAGACAGTATAATATCCTATAGCAACCTCTCCACACACAGTATTATGTCCCATACTAACCCCCGCACACAGTATCTTGTCACATAGTGGCCCTATAATGTTCCATAGTGACCTCCATACAGTATAATGTCCCATAGTGGCCCCTCTACACAGTATAATGTCCAACAGAGGCCCCTCCACACAGTTTTATGCCCCAAAGGGTGCACCTCCACAGAGTATTATGTCCCATAGTGGCCGCTGCACACAGTATTATGTCCCATAGTGGCCCCTGCACACAGTATTATGTTCCATAGAAGCCCCCATACAGTATAATGTCTCACAGTAGTCCCTCAACACAGCATTATCCCGGGTTTCGGCACCAGAAATGATAGAGTAATTAATAGGTTAATCGGTTCTTACCAGATAGATTGTATAGTCAGATTGTCACTGGTGACAAAGACAGACAGACAAACATGCTGATCTTTTTGGTCGTGTCTGAACAGAATGGACAGGGCTCTGTGAAGCTCCACCCAGAGACCATTTATTTAATTTTTTAATAATTTTTTATTTATAAATAAACACAAAAATACAAGGAATACAAAACAAGAGCGAGACCAGGCCAGGGAGCCTGGACCAGTACGCCCAAAACAGAAACAGGTACACGTCCAAAAAGATGGAAAGTAACATAATGAACAGCATCAAATCCGTACATGCCAATAACAGTTTAGACGGGCACAGAGAGGGGAGAGGGGAGCAGAGGAGAAGGAATTAGGGGAAAGGAGAGGAAAAAGAGAGAGGCAAAAAAAAAGAGGGTGGGTGTCCACAGTCACCCTACCACCCGCCATCGATCCTCAGCCAGCCAAGTCCCTGTATGTCTGAGTACCCTGGAAGAGAAGCCAAGGCATCCAAGCATCCATATATATCTCAAAGAGAGGCGTGAGATCCTCCATAACCCTGATATCCTACACTTTACGGATTCAATGACGAAGGGAGGGGGGGGGGGGGTGGAAGGTTTCCACAGGCGAGACCGTTTATTTTATAAGCTTGATTACACAGAGTACATCGATCAAGGCATGACTAGTCATTGGCATCTAATCAAGTTGCTCCAATAACAATTCTGAGAAATTAGGCAAAAATACATGCCAAAATAACCCTTGTCGGTCGACATGACCCTTTTTCTATGGTCACATTGTATGAAAATGATAACCTCTGTTTTCCTAAATAGGACGAGCTTCAAGATTATACACTGGGCAAAATGTCTGGTGTATCAGTAGCCATATTATAGTAAAATATAAGAATATAAGAACGTATATAAGGGACGAGGAACCACTCTAACCTGTCCTATAATGGCCTCTCCACACAGTATTATGTCTCACCGTGGCCCCAATGGTGTTCATAGCAAATATTGTAAAATTTCCGGTTCAGCAGAACTTGAAATTTTTGGGGTACACCACCCGTGAACTATTATTATACTTTGGGGTCTTTTTAGACCTCAGAGTATAATGATCGGAGGACTAGGGGTGGTGATTGAACATAAAAACCAGTGGTACTCACCACTCCGGCTGGACTCTGTCCAGTTTTTGGTCCACTTCAATGACATCACAGACATGGTCTTTACGCCAGTGTCATTATGTGTCATGATGCCGGCCTGATATGTCATGTGATATCACTACAGAAGCCCGACGAAAGGGAGAGTCACAAAGGAACCCAGGAGAGGTGAGTACCACTGGTTTTCATGTTCAGTCACCTCCCCTGGGCCTCCGATCATTATACTCTGGAGTCTGAAGAAAAAGAAGGGAAGGGCAGAAGGGAAGCGGAGGCGGCCATGAGGAGGAACAGGAAATTGTAAGTAAATAGGGCCTTTACCTGCTGGGGATAATCTGGCAGGTAATGGCCTGTTAAAAAAAAAAAAAAAGCAGTAGGGACTCACCAGATCATTTACGGTACTGATCACGTTTGTGTACTTTGGTAATGGAGTAAAGGTTCTGCATGCAGGACTTTTTTTCTGTCAGCCCAGTAAAGAGCATGATTGTTCTTCCATCATGTTATTCAATTCATTGTTGACACAGCCCTTGACTTATCTGCTCAAAAGTCAAGTGATGTATTTGCCTGCTCTCAGGGGGAGGGGCTAAGTGCACGGGAGCGAGCCTGTGTTTCTAGCTATTCCTGTGTCTACACCGCGTGACCTAGCTTCCTGATCTCAGATAGGGGAGAGGAGCTGCTTTAATTTCTGAACTCGTCTTCTGTTCTCCCAGTTATTAGGCTAGCTAATTCAATTGTGTTCATGATGGCAGAGACAGGCAGTCTCTGTATGTAACACAGAATGGAGTTGCTCCAGCCTGTACTTCATAGTCCAATATTGTGCATATAGTGTTTAAGGACCTTTGATGACATCACAGGCCCTTCAGCCGCCCCATAGGATCGTGCTCTGCGGTGGGCGGAGCTACATGCTAATTTGGGGGTGGAGCTAAACAGCAGGTTGCATGTGAAACCCCACCCACCAAATGATGCAAGAAACCAGGAAGAAAGAAGATTTTACAGCAGTGAAGACTAGTGAGTATGCGACATAGGAATACCCCTTTAATTTAATATCAAAGCGTCAATGAAGTAGGTCACAATGACCAATAAATATCTGAGTAAGAACATCTTCTACTATACACAAATAAGCTCAAAATAGAGAACATATACCGAATAAACCTTAAAATAAACGTCTCAAACATTTGGCACTTTTAACTTATTTTCCCGCTACGGCGTTTACAGCACAGGAAAAATATTTTTATAGATTCGTAGACCGGGCATTTTCGGACTCAGTGAAACCTAATATGTAAGTGTTTCACAGTATTTAAGTACTTTTATATGTGTTCTAGGGAAAGGGGGGTGATTTGAATTTTTAATACCTTTTATTTTTTTATATTTCTCTTTCCTTTTTTTATTTTCATTTTTTGCATTTATTAGACTCCCTAGGAGTCACTAATGCAATGCATTACAATGCTATTGCACTGCAAACGTAATTCCTTTTGCAGGCTACATAGAGTAGCCTGCAAAAGAAAATCATTACAGACAGGCCTGGGAACCTTCACAAGGCTCTCGGCTGTCATGCCAACGTGACGTCGGCCCCGGAGCTTACTCCGGGTGCTGGTGATGACCAACAAAATGGTAGAATGTTCGACTGAGGCGCCAGAGGGGTTAACGCCTGCGATCAGTGCGGACAACGATCTCTGGCATTAGCGTCGGGAGTCCGATGTATAAAACATCAGACACCTGTGGCAGCCTCCCGACTCTCGAGTAGCCTCCATCTTTAAATACCCGGATGAATGGCAGATGTCGGGAAGGGGTTAAAGGAGCCATAATTGTACTTTTATATATCACAGACTAGTTATAAATGTGAGGTTCTTAGCGCACAGTTGATAAATTGTGCGAGCCCATCTGCCACGTCACGGCGACCTCATTCAGATGGGTCCCTACCCTAAGACTTTATTGCATAATAAATGCTGGACTCTCCCTATAGACAAGACCCCAGAGATCAAGTTTGTATAGACTACTCTATAATAGTGAGTAAATAGAAAAGTTATCTCCTGTCCTATATATAAAGTGTTAGTGTAGGGACCCATCGTAATAAGGCCAATAAGTGGTCGATGGGATCAAAAATGCCATGTAAAATGTCATGGCTAAAGTATCTATGGGAGCAGCAACACAAAGCTCAGAGCAAGGCTCAAAGCATTTTCTGCTAACATATAGGAATGTGGAGCTGATTTTGAGGGAAATTCTGCCTCAAAATCAGCTCAAAGGCGTAGCCTGGCGCTGCAACTGTCCAGATGCGTCTCACCAGCACTCTTGCTATCCAACCTTGTTTTAGCATTTTGGGGGGTCCCTGACCATGTCCCCCACTTTTAGTGGCACCCCAGCCATATGCTATTTACCTTCACTGCCCCTGAGGGGTTGGTGCCTCTTGGTTCGCCTGCCCTGGACTGTTCCCATCTCCTGCCACGGACCCTTCACATGCTGCCCCACTATCTTGTGGGCCTCTCCCTTGTCTTTCCTCCACCCCTGCAGCACCCACAGCCAACTCTACCTTCCTCCTCACTATAGGAGCCGACAGCTGGGCTCTCTATCTTGCAGCTCCTCCAGATAGCCGTGGGTTCTGTGTCAGCATAGCAGGCTGCTCCCGACTGAACCATCCTGTTGGCACCTGCTGCGCTCCATCAGGACAGAACTCAGTCTCCATCTTCTCCATTGTCTAGTGTAGTCAATCTCTCTGCTTCAGAGTAAACTACTACAGATTGTGGCTATGAGATTAAGCTGAACCCTTGCCTACTCCTCCTGGCAGGAACCTTCTCCATATTAGCTTCCTCCAACTGACATTTTTCTTGGATCGTTTCATTTATATACTGCAGGCAGCCCTTCCCCTACCAGGGGTCTCCCTAACCTGCATACCCTATACTTTACATTGACTGTGACACCTGGCTACCTCCCATGGTGCCCACTCCTCCCCTCCAGTGTGCGACCATTGCAGACCTGATGTCCTGTTAACTACTCAAATCTCCATCACGACTGCCTCGCTATCACTTATGGCTTACCAATAACCTACCGTCCGCCACACTAAATGTTTTTATGCTAACATGCCTACCAGGTCTTAGGAGGTTGCTGACTCCCTGGAGGAGGACAATACTTGCCTTGATGACCACGCACAGAGCCTTGAGGCCATTGATTTAAAATTGGAAGACCTGGAAAATAGTTCCAGGAGATCCAATTTCAGGGTTAGAGGACTGCCAGAATCTGTAACCACACTCCAGGTGTCCATTACAACTTTATTCACTGCCCTACTACCACAGGTTGATCCCACATTACTACGCATGGAATATATTCATCATTTTCTGTGCCGAGGGACATTATCTTTAAACTATACTACCTGGAATTTCAGTGATCAACAACCTACCTCATAGACCTCACTCCAGCTCCATTGGACAGACGCAGAACCATGCGCCCTGTGACTTTGGCACCACAAAAGGCCCAATTCCGTTGGGGCTCTCCCTTCTATGTGGCTTGCACTATTAGCAACAAAGATTTCCTCATCCAATCTTTGAAAGATCAGCAGACCACGGAGGCCCTTAACCAGTTTTTCACTCTCAATCATTCTTCGGATACTGACCCAGCAATGCAGCCCATAAGGCTACAAGCCGGGGTCCCTCACAGCAGAAGCCTCTCGTCTTAAAGAAAGATCTAAGGTTCAGGCAGACCTGGAATACAAGCTTCTAAAACTCAAAACGGCTAAACAGCTTCATCCTTCCAGATACTTAGCCAAATATACTGCCAGTATGAACCCCGACGCCAGAGATATTGGTGCCATTAGTTTTGGTACCAATATCACTGCACTGTAAGCAGAGCTAGTCCCATTACTGGGTGGAGAGGATTGCCCCCCCCCCCAGACACTGCGAGTCTAACAAATATGTTTAACATAACAACATAATTTACACAATAGCTAATTTTCTGTCAACGCATTCCCTTTAATACAGCGGACACTACTTAATAACATCCAAGTACAAATGTCAATACAAATATATTTAGACATGTCTTACATATCTATAATGTATATAGAAATTCTTAATTGGCATTACCTATAGACATATCTATATAAACAATTACATGTATTTTTATGTATATATATACCATGCACTCTTTTCATATACTGCCTCATGGGTTTTTTTGCCTTCCCCTGGATCAACACTGTAGGGATTGTAGGGTTATAGGTTGGACTTGATGGACTAATGTCTTTATCCAACCTCATCAACTATGTAACTATATACAGAAACCTATTAAATAAGTAGATAATACCTACAGAAATGTCTATATATGTGTACATTGCATAACCTTACATATACTATATATACATATAGAGGTATATATAGTTTATATATACTTACACACTATATATACATACAGTGCACAAACCTTTCAGATACTAAATATATAGATAAGTATTACAATAGGCCAATCCTTAATGAGGACCTTTCATGTCCTCGGGCACATTTGGGTTTTTTATACCGTTAGAAAGCCGAATTCACTGCACTGTCAGCTTTCCCGGTATGTGCTCTGGTGCTGGAGATATCGGTGCCTCCCTTCTGACAATACAGAAGCTAAATAACCTATCATGGTCCAAAACTAAAAGCATTGATTGCTCAGAAAAAGTAGGGGCTAGGGAAAAAAATTCCAACTGTGTTTGAATCTGTGGAGCAATGCCTACTAAATGATGTAAAGAGCTGGACTTATTGGAGGTGGTGAAAGGTCCTTTTTAAAGATTCTGTGTCTGAGATGAGTGACGGCCATTAATGAATTCAATAGCGGCTGGGACTCCTCTGTGATAGCGGGACCACCGCCGGTAATAGCTGTCATAATACACCTATCACATACTTCTTACAGACATGTCTAATCAAAGATATGCATATTTACATACACACACAAAATACTCACACCTAACATGTATTTTATACAAACATATATATGTATTCATACACATACACACAGTGAACACACATAAACATAGAATCTTTGAGAGACATATTACTTAGTATACGGACTGAGTATAAAGATATTTGCTACATACATACAAGACAACACAATTTACAGAGATATCTAAATACATATATCTAATCTACATAGTTATATACATATAATCTATTTATCTAATCTAAATAATCTACATATACAGTATATGTATAGTTAGATTAATAAAAAATGTGTATATATATATATATATATATATATATATATGTACATATATTACACACACCATTCACATTTAATATATAGAAGTATGAACATTCAATCACCATTACAGCCATGTCTACAATTCTATCATACTGTACATTACATGTCTATAGTGACCTAACACACAGACACGTCACACAATCCCCCTGGTGGACCCCAATCTATATACCGACCTTTAACACATAATGAAAAAGTAATATAATAATAAAATCTTTGTGATCTCAGTGGTTAGGCTCTGTTCACATTAGGTTTGAGGCATCAGTATGACATACACGTCTGTAAATACTACTGACATAACCCCCTGGTGGGGTCTCCAGTGCATGTAGCTGTATACCTCATAGGTGTATATATCACCCATAGGACACCATTGTATAAACACATATAGTAGAGTATACATGTCAGCTATATTCCTATATAGTGAGAATAAGCGTGCTGTCTATATACTGGCTACAGGGTCTCACTTTATAACTATATGGAATAGCAGAGCTGACTGCGCTATTCTGCCAGCCCTCCATAACAACCCAAACCTGACTGCGCAGAGCAAAATGAAGACAACTATATCACTGGCCATAGAGAATATTGGAGACATTAATGGAAATGTTTCTTATTGTCATAGAAATAATGGGGCAGAATAATGTACAGAGAGGCTCATGTGAACAGAGACTAATACTGGCCATGTAATAAGAGTCGCCCCATCCCCCGCCCCCTGCAGTTATCTATAATACATGTAATACATGATAAGCTCCCCAGTATTAGGCTTAGACCCCGTTGTCTGAGCACATTGAGCAGAGTCGAGCGTGTCACCGTCCATCTCCTCCATCGCTGAGCAGTAACTGACACCGGCGCCAGCAACGCTTGTACTCAAATTCACATCCAGCAATCCTATTGGTTGTAAGTGGCTGCAGTTACCATGGTGACAGATGCAGCTGAGGATTTAACCCCTTAACTGCCAACATTGTTTTAGTATTAAGGCATCTTCTATTTTCCTACAGACATTGCTGTATGAGGCTGGTGTATTGCAGGAAACACAAATATACATGCAACACAAGGCACAAAAATAAACGATAGCTTCAAAAGTGATCAAAGTATAACTATGTAAAAAAAAAAACAGAAGCATCTCAATATATATAAAAATATAACAATTTTTATTAAATATTACTCAAATGATAAACATTAAATACAAATACAAAAAACCAGGGGATAGTTGCTTCAAAGATACACTGGATGGTAGTGCTACTGTCACTGTCACTACCTGGACCATTTCCTAATTATTGGCAGAAAACAAATTGGAATCACAACACTTATTAAGTGTCCTGTCATTGAAAGCCGTCCATTGTTGCTGTGTTTTGCAATCATGTTGTAAAAGAGAAACCTGGACTGTCACGTGCTAGAACTGTATTGTCCAGGTTCTGTTTGGGATCCAACAACAGTCAAGTTTAAGTATGGAGATCTTGTGGCGAGTGTTTCAATCCCGCATTTGCTGTTGAGCAACAACTGCCCCAACCGCTAGAATGATGACCTGGGAAGCCATCACAAATGACAGTTGGTCCCCCCCCCCCCCAAGAAAGACAAGGGACACTTTTGTAGCTACTTTTGGGTAGTGTACATCTTGATGATTGATAGCTAGACATGCCTTTACAATGCACTTGAAGACATTTTGCCCAGTTGAAAGATTTTGAACAGGGGCATACTGGTGCATACTGGGCAACTTACTTGGGTACAATTGTTCGATTGAGTTGAGGTCTGGGGACTTTGGGGGCCAATACAGCACCTTCATTGTCACTGAACCATTTCTTCATTAATCTCAACATATGCTTCGAGTCATTGTCCTGCTTGAACACTATGCCACTCTTTTCATACCCATAGCACTCGAGTGTACTAACTTGTCATGTAGGATACCCACATATAGCTCAGCATTGAGACCACCAGTGAGATTAGTCAAGTATCCAATGCTTTTGGCTGTGAAACAACCCAATATCCTCAGGTTTCCTCCGCCAAACTTGACAGTTCCTTCAATCCCTCGATCCATTAGCCCCTTTTCCCTTGTTTCTTCCAGACCCATTTCCACTCAACAGAGCCAAGTCTATTGACTTTCATCACGCTCCAAATCACAAATTATCAATCTTCTGCCGTCCACTTTTTTACCGTTTTGCAAACTTAAGCTGACACTTCTTATAACAATATTGAAGTTGAGGCTTCTTCCCCTTTTTTTCCAGCCACCATTCCAGACTTGTGTAATGCGCATCGTACTTTGCCTGCATCAATGTCTGTGATCTCACTATTACAAAACATATTAGCCACCTCCTCTGCCATGTTTTTGGCACCAGAACTGATAGATCTTGTGATGAGCCTACTTGTTGACTCTGATATTTTGCCTGGGCATCCACCTCTGGCCTTTCAATGGATGGATGGACTTCGTTTCGTATTCTTCCAAGTGTCATGGCACTCACATGATACAGTTTGGAAAAAAATTTTGGCTGAGAGACTGCTATCGATGAGCTGGATGATGCTGTCTATCTTTTCTTCTTCATTGCTGATTCTCGATTTGAACCAGCCGAGACATGCTTGAATCTGATCGAGAGCATGCCCAGAAGGTTTCAGGCAGTGTTGAAAACCAAAAGTGAATGTATACAATACTAACAAAATAATAAAAATTTGTATTTTTGTTTTGTTTTGTTTTACGTGCAAAGCAGTAACAAAGCAGTTACATGACAAGGATCTGCATAACTAATCATATGCTAAATACTTGATAGTAGTCAAATTTATGTATGAAACAGCCAAGAGGCTTTGTAAACCATTGATTTCAATGTGTAGTGCGCGTAAGCCGGCACCCATTGAAGTCAATGAGATCTGTTTTGAAGCGCCTCACTCTGACACGTGTTTATGTGTCTAAATGAGCGGCCCGTTACTCTGTGAGAACGGAGCCTTACATTTATTTCCAATAATTTTTATTGACAAGTATTTCAAAATTTTCCATACAATAGACAAAGTGCTTTGAAAAAGATTACATAAATCAGAATCTGCCCTTACATTTGCTTGCTTGTGAAGGCTCCCAGGTCTGCCACAGTAAAATTCCTATTAGATCCTGCATTTGGCAGGACTCATGAGAAAACAAGCAGATTCACAAAAATGCAGTAGTAAAGAGTTTTATTGTATTTAGTCCCTTGGGAGGTTAAAACAAACACTAAAATTAAGTTTATAAAGTATTAAAGATATGAAAAGATGAAAGAATTAAAAATGTTACATATAAAAATAGATATTAAAAAATAAAAATTATACAAAATAGCCCAAATATTATAATATAGGGATATTACAAAAAAAATGCCTGAACCACTGTGTTTGGTTCCTTCATCTTCCCCAAAAATTGCAATGATATGACAGCCCCATAGAGCCCTGTTATCAACATCACCCAGTCTGTCTGGGATTACAAGAAGAGACAGAAGGATTTTGCAAGCCTACATCCACATATGGTCTGTGCTTAGTTCTCCAAGATGGTGAGAACAACCTCCCTGCCGAGTTCCTTCAAAAACTGTGTATAAGTGTACCTAGGGGAACTGATAGTGTTTGGAAGGTAAAGCGTGGTCACGCCAAATATTGAAAGTATTTTTGAAAATATTTTTACTTGATATTTACTTGGCATTTTTCCATACCTGCCTAAAGGTTTTGCACATTACTGTGCATTTTATAAGTGAAATATATACCACAAATACATGAATACTTTGAATACTTTTGCAGCGTTTGCATAACATGCAGTGCTGACATACTTCATAGACCTGTACAGAGATTAGCAACACTCACAGCAGTTGTTCTCTCCATTATGGGCTCACAAGAGATTGGGGGGTATTGAATAAAAGAATATAGATAGCAAGTGCAGATAGATTCTGTAAACCCATTGTATGGGTAGAGTAGACAATAAATCTAAAATGTATCATTGGTCTCTGCCTTCTGTATACAGGTGTGATGTCATATTCCACATTTACCATGGCTAGCAAGAACAATCGGTACACCCACCTTCCCCATCCATAACGGTACCCGTCCGGGATGCCCCCTCTCTCCCTTGATCTTTTTTTTTTTTTTTTTTTTTTTAACCGGTTTATTGATGACGTCCCATAGTAAAAATTAGCGTTTTTCACCAACACGGGTGCCTGCATCTTCACGGGCTTGACAATCTTTTGCTTGGGTGCAGCCTTTGTTGATGCCTTAGCAGGAACAGCCTTTTTCGTGGCCTGTTTTGCCTTTTTTGCCTCTTTGGCAGCCCTGATGGCCTGTTCCCTCTGGGCCTTTCGCACTTCAGGCTTATGGTTTCTCTTGGCCATAATTTCAGCCAGAGAGGCCCCGGTGATCGCCCTCTGGAACTTCACTGCACGGCAGGTACGCTTCTTCTGGATTTCTTCAGACTGGCCCTTCTTGTGCTTCCTCCTGTACAGAACGGTCCAGTTGATCTGACGTGGATTCCTCTTGGACAGAAAAGCAGATTTGCATTTTGCATTCAGGAACTGGAAGACCTTCCCTTCGGTCCTGGCATACCGTCGCCCATGTCCCGGATAGATCTTGTAGCCGCTGAAGCTGCACAGCTCGACCTTCATGGTGCCGGCAAAGATGGCGAAGAGTTCTCCCCTGATCTTTGCCTTGTGCATAGAGCCATTGGCGGCTAAGATCCGTCAAGATCCCGATGTCAAGGGTATACTGGTCCGGGACAAGGAATTCAAGGTATCTCTCTTTGCGGATGATGTCCTTCTTACCCTCTCTTCCCCCCACACCACTCTCCCTAATCTCATGCATTTACTTAATACCTTTAGCGACTTCTCAGGTTATAGGGTAAACCCCTCTAAGACTGAGGCCCTCCCTCTCAATATCCTGACGCCTGACCTCGCACTACTCCAGGCTGATTTTAATTTCCAGTGGCGTTCCTCCTCCATTCGCTACTTGGGGGTCCAAATTACCTCCTCCTATTCCACTCTCTACTCGGCAAACTACCCACACTTATTTCGTGACCTTAGATCCCTCCTCGATAAATGGCAAACCCTCACCATATCCCTGTTAGTTAGGATCACTGTGGTTAAGATGACCCTTCTCTCGAAACTTTTATATTATTTTGAGACCCTTCCCGTTGCGGTCCCACATGCTGATCTTCATGGTCTGCAGAAGGCTATCTTCCGTTTCATTTGGCAGGCTAGGTGTCACCGTATCCCCCGTTTGGTTGTACTGGCGGGCAGGGAGTGTGGAGGTCTGGCTGTTCCACCAAACCTGTTGCACTACTAATGCCTTCCCACCTGCTTTGTATCCTATTTTCGGCAGCTGCCCTGGCTTACACCAGTTGGATGGAGATTGAAAAGCTCTGGTTGGCTCCCATGCACCCCAACTCTTTTCTATGGGTGGTCTTTCCCCATACCCCCCTCTCCTTACTTATTGGGCCCCATACGTTTTACCTGCTCCATCTGAATTCAGCGCACTGTTGGCTTTCCAGCAGTATATAGAACTGCCTGTGCCCAAACCCATTAAAGGTCCTCTTTAAGTTACTTTGCCAAGCTGTAGACACCATGTTTGATCTGGTCTTGATAGCTGAATACCTAGATGAGTCTTTGGTGCTCCTCAAAGATGCCCTCTGTTGGACTTTTGATGATGTCCTGTCTTTTCCTCTTAATTCTAAAAGCAATGCCAGCAGACATGTTCTCTCAGTTGAGACTAAAGAGAGAATAAATGGACTGGCAGCTGTATATTTTACTTTAACAATTCAATTTGGGATAATGTGGAGAGGTTTGGGAGGGAACGTATGAAGAATGAAGTGGAGGAACTAAGAAAAAGGTGAGCACAGATTTTGGAGAACTGTCTGGATGACCAAATGGAATCAAATCAACTGAAAGATAAATCTATGATTCCACACAATTTTGGCGCAGCTAAAATTCTTGGATATATCATCCATTTTGTAAAAGAAAAAATATATATCCTTGTACCGTGTTAGCCAGTGGATATGAAATGAAAGAAATTTTTTGAGAGAAGTCCTCAGTAGTTGATACCTTTTTTAATGGCTAACTCAAAAAGTTTTTTGATGACATATCGAGCTTTCGGGACTACTATAAAGGTCCCTTCATCAGGATGGTATAACATAATTTCTGACATTCTCCTTGAGTTTTCTTCAATGTTGTTCCAATCTGTTTCAATCCCCATTTGGATTTTGCTCTTGACGCTGTACAAATGATGTATAAGATGGTTCCTCAGTCGCTCTGAAGTCCTGAGGGCCTGTATGTAGGTGAGACAGGACAGTCACTTAGGATGAGGATGAACTCACACAGACATACGATTAGAGAGCAAAGAATGGACCTCCCGGTGCCAAAACACTTCTGTAATCAAAATCATAATATGACCCAGGATATGAAGATCCTGGTACTAAGGGGGAATTTCAGAGACAGAAAAGATCGCCTCATATGGGAATTTAAACTTATGACGACCCTTTGCACTCTCCAACAAGGTTTAAACAGGGCCCAGGGTTTTATGGCCTTTTATAGCCACTAGACACCACGTCACTGATCAAAGAAGCCATAAACCCAGAGAACTTTCCTGCGAACTGATATATCCAGGAACTGATTAAAAGCTACAGGAAGCGACTAGAGGCTGTTATCTTTGCAAAAGGAGGATGTACTAAATATTAATGTCACTTTTCTGTTGAGGTGCCCATATTTTTGCACCGGTCAAATTTTGGTTTAATGCATATTGCGCATTTTCTGTTAGTACAATAAACCTCATTTCAATCCTGAAATATTACTGTGTCCATCAGTTATTAGATATATCAAACTGAAATGGCTATTGCAAATACCAAAATATTTAGAACTAAAAATGATTAAGATTAATAGGGGTGCCCAAACTTTTTCATAGGACTGTATGTGTTTTTTTTTAAAAAAACTGTTTATGTTCTGTTTTCCATCTATTCTGCATCTAACACTCCATTTCTCTGTATATATATGCCTACCTTCAGAAATTGTGTTATACCATCCTGATGAAGGGACCTTTATAGTAGTCCCGAAAGCTCGATATGTCATCAAAAAACTTTTTGAGTTAGCCATTAAAAAAGGTATCAACTACTGAGGACTTCTCTCAAAAAATTTCTTTCATTACAGGGGACATGTCATTTTGGCTGCACAGTTAACTGTTAGTTGTAAAAATGAAACCCGTAAGAAAGTCGCACAAATGCACTTTTTCTTCAAATCCACCCCATTCTGAATTTTTTTCCAGCTTCCCAGTATATTGTACAGAATAATTAATGGCGGCATCATGAAGAACAATTTGTCCTGGAAATATTAAGATCTCATATGGCTCTGAGAGAGGAAAAATAAGAGAGTTATGCGGTTTGAGAAGGAAGGGGGGGGGAGTCAAAAACGGAAAACGAAAATCGAAAAATGCCCGCAGCGGGAAGGGGTAAGAGGTCTCACGTAATACTATATTTCAGCTCTCAAATTACATTGTCTAATAATTCTGAATAATACTGTCTGTCTATTCTATTGTTTACTCTATCTATCTATCTATCTATCTATCTATCTATCTATCTATCTATCTATTCTACTAACCTCTTCCTGCCCAGCACTGTAATAGTATATTGCAGTAGTACTACAGAGCAGCAATGGTAATGGACGTGTGATGGCGCCAAGTGCTACTTGTATTATATAAGTGATACCTGGCTCTTACTGCAATAGTTAGAGATTCTGGCAGATTAACCATATAGATGCCACAATCAATATTGACCATGGCATCTAAGTAGTAAGAGATGAGGTTTTCTCTCTTTTCATGGGGTGCCAAGGGTTAGCAATAAGATAAGATAAGATAATCCTTTAATAGTCCCACCATGGGGAAATTCAGTGTGTTACAGTAGCATAGTTAATACAATTATAGTACAAGAAAAAAAAAACATACAAGCTCAGAATAGAAGATAAAAAAAATAGAAGTCATAACAAAGAAAAAGAAAAAAATTCAGGAACATTTAGTTCTCTGTGTGGAGTGATCTTCGCTTGGTCTGATGTAGATTATACAGCCTGATTGTGGTTAGGAGGAAGGACTTGCGATAGCGCTCCTTCTCACACTTGGGGTGAAGCAGTCGGTCACTGACAGTGCTGCCCAGTGCTGTCACAGTCTCATACATGGGATGGGAGTTATTCTCCAGCATGGAGCTCACCATGGACAGTATCCTCCTGTCACCCACCACCTGTACTGGGCCCAAGGGACTCCTACACTACCTCACAAACTGACCTCAGTATGTGAGACCAGAGTTATTACAACGGCTTCTAGGCTGACATGTTTGGTTGCCCTGTCAGAGTTGGGGCTTTATAAGTTAATGCTAGAAAATACAATATACCGCAATACAGAAAACTAGATGTTCAAGTACATTTATGGGACTGAAAATTTCTAAAGTTTTTTAGAATTCAATCCAAAAAAAATTTCTATTTTTTTTTGTCCAGGAATTGGAGTAAAACTGAGGAGTCTGGTGGAGTTGTAGAATAATAATAATAATAATAATAATAATAATAATAATAATCATACTCATCTGTCCCTGATGCTCTTTTGTTCACTGCTAGTGTCCATTCAGGCTCATGACAGGTCCTACGCCTCTCATGATCTCTGAGAATAAATCAGTAGCCTCAGCGTTTGCCGCAGAGGGACCAATGACGTCACAAACATCCTAAAGAATACACAATGCAAGAATTGATTTATTTTATGTTCACCTTGCCTTCCCAAAGAAATAAGTAAAACGTTATGAAAAAGTCACATGTACCCCACAATGGTACTAATAGAAACTGCAGCTCGCCCCACAAAAAACCCTCCTATAAAAATGTTTGATCCTCATACAAGCCCTATATAAAGATAAAGGTTCACAGTTACTCTGATAGCTGCCATTTCCCCTATGGCACGTACATATCTGATAGAGTACAGTTAGAGCACTAGACTAGGAGTACTGCCCCATATGCAGCTATTCACACCTTCTTTACATAGGTTACAGGAGGAGGGTTATTAGCCCAGGGGTGTGCACGAGCCAAAACTACTGCAGAGGAGTGGAAAATCCAGATCAAGCTGAGAAGTAAAATGCTGCCCAGAAATGTATGAAAGACTGTGCAGCGCTCCCTGGAGAATACATAGGATAATATAGATTCATTGCTGACTCTTGTGAATATCCTACTTATTTTAGTCATGAAACTCTTGCGGAGATGCCAGTGCTGGTAAGTACAGAAATTCAGGGGAACACGACATATTAGCATCTTGTGAATGAGTCTGTACAAGTTTGGGGTGAATATAGATAATATACCTGCATGTATTGTGTGCTTATACTATTTAGGGTTGGTGGACATTATACTTTATGACCTTACCCTATAAGAACGCTGAAATTCTACATGAAATTGAGGGAACAGATAAAAATCAAGGGTATTTTTGTGTTTTTCTATGACTTCCAGTCCAGCTAATCCCTAACAGGTAGAAAACTCAGTGTGTGAACTTGGTCATACAGAACAGAGTTTGGGCTATAGTAGCAATGACATTATACATAGTACTACACAACAAACAAGTCACTATACTGTATTACTTACAGAAGTTACAGTTATATTGTATCATTCACAACAGCAAGTTCATTGTTTTCAGGTCTTTGTATTGCATTTTTTAGATTTCAAACCAATTGTATTGCATTTATAGTCAAGCTTTAGGCTGACGCCCCACCTTGCAGAAACGCAGCTTTTTTGATGCAAATTTTGTTGTATTTTTTTGAGCCAAAGCCAGGAGTGGATTGAGTAGAAGGGAGAAGCATAGGAACTTCCTGGATATTCTCCATTACTTTTGTAGACATTCTTGTCTTTGGCTCAAAAAAAACGCAGCAAAATCTGCAACAAAAAATGCTACAAGCATCACTTTTCCCTCTGCATTTTTCATGCGGAAACAGACCGGACACCACATGGATCCCATTATAATCTAGGGGGTCCACAGGTTTCCTAAGGTATCCGCTTTTTTGTGCGGATTAGGTTTCCATTCGGGGGGTCTCCAAGCGGACTCCTGAACGGAAACCCATGCGCAAGGCCTTAAAGAAACTTCATAAACAGCAGTTCCATGATATCATGTCCTGACAAGGTTTCTTATTTTCACCTGTACTATTCATTTATTAAAAGATGTCTATGACTGTAGATACACTTTATGGCGTGTCATTCCCCCCTAAATCATGTACCTTTCCCATTTAGTCATACCATTTAATTGAGCAAGGGACAAAATATGTCTGAAGTACATAATAAATATGATACAGAGCATATGCTTCAGTTTTTTGGTGAAAATTTGGCCCTTTTTACTTATTGTCTGTAAATATGGGTGGCTCTTAAAGGGGTCATCCCACAATGATATGTGACTATCATCCCATTCAATATGTGTAGGTATACAGTCGTGGTCCCAGGAGCGTGAAGTTAGGGTCCCACCCCGTCTTGTAGACTGAATAGATGAACCTCACACTAGATTGTGTCAACAAATCACCATTTATTGTAAAGTTGAGTAAACGTTTTCAGTCAAAAGACCTTCCTCAGACTCTACATCAAGATGCAAAAACCACAGTGTTCTGTCGGTTTACTTTACAACACATTTCTTTATAGCACCGCTCCTTTCCCTAATCATGGCAGTTTTTACCCCTGCACGCATTTCTGTATTGTTGTCGCTCCGTACGAGCGCTCAGGCACATGCATGGAGTTGCGCATGCGCAGTATGGAACCTTTTCCGTACGGGCGCCATTGCGCCTGCGTGTAACGGACCAATCAGTATGGTCCGGCGTCATCTTTATCCCCGGCAGGACGCGGCACTCCCGCGCTTCCTTCTTTTGCCAGAGGCAGTTCATTAAACAGCGCTGCAGCTGATCCTTCCTAACATTAATTGGATCCTTTTGTGGGCCTGGTTGGCGATACTGGAGGTAAGGACCTCTGGGTAACGAGCATTCTCACCGGCATTGCTTTTTTGTCAAAGTTTTATATTTACGTGGCTATTATTACATCACTTGTAGGCTGACCGGAGCTACCTAGCAGATATAAACACTGATCGGCTTTGCCTATTTTTTGAGACTTATATCAGACAGACAACAGGTGATTACTTATGTTATTATACCTTGCATATACTGCTCGTATGCATTTGTACATATCAACATGTGGGATTATATATTTATGTATACAACCTCATACAGGTCATGGGGTTATATCTGATTTTGCCATTATTTTTCTATGCTAGCATTATGTTTCAATATACAATTTATATTGTCATCAATTTATTGCTCCTTGACCATTTTTCACATCTGAAACTCCAAGGGGCAGTGGCGTAACTACCGTCATAGCAGCAGAGGCAGCTGCCACAGGGCCCAGGACATTAGGGGCCCGGTGACAGCCGCTACCATTGCTATCATTATACTCAGGGGTCTTTTCGAACCCCCGAGTATAATGATTGGCGGCCCAGGAGAAGTAAGAAACATAAAAAACAGCACGATCCGGGTAGGCTTCAGCCTAGTCGTCTGACGTCTCATGACCCTGGCCTGCGTCCCGGGTCATGTGACGTATGATGTCATTGAAGATGGACTACTTCAGAGGACGACAGAGTAGGAGATGGGAAATAGGTGAGTAACAGAGTTTTTTTATGTTTTTATTCCCCCGGGTCTCTGATTATTATACTCTGGGGTCTGAAATAATTGTTTATGGGTGTCCACAGTGGCACATAATACTGTATGCAGGGGCCACTATGGGGTACAATACTGTGTTCAGGGGCCACTATGGGGGATAATACTGTGTGCAGGTGTCACTATGGGGTACAATACTGTGTGCAGGGGTCACTATGGGGGATAATACTGTGTGGAGGGGCCACTATGTCGGTCGGGGGGGGGGCATGTGAAACGTTTGCCACGGGCCCCGCCATTCCTAGTTACGCCACTGCCACAAGGAGGGATACCTGCTGTGACACCCTGCCTTACCAGATGCATGGCTTTATTCTGCATTTATTTTGTAAATATTGTACATTTATACATTTATCACCTGCGTGTGAATGATTTGCTAACACTGTGGTGTTTGCATCTTGATGTAGAGTCTGAGGAAGGTCTTCTGATCGCAAACGTTTACTCAACTTTACAATAACTGGTGATCTGTTGACACAATCCAGTGTGAAGTTCATCTATTCTATCATCCCATTCAAACATCCTGTTCTTGTGATCGGTCCCAGCTGTCAGACACCTCTTGGCTATTCCTGGGGATAAATGATAATTTATTATCGTGGGAAACCCCTTTTACCTTTTTGTATAACAGTCCTATTTAGATGCTATGAAGGTGTTAGACTCTTTCTGAAAATAGTCGCTATGAGAAATAAAAACGTTTTTTCTTTTAGACGGTTTTATTAAATTCCCTTGGAGCTTTGAAGTTTTTCTTACCAGTTCAGGATCATGACTTTGACTTTGATAATAAAAAGAACAAGATAACTGTATCCATTATTATTGGTCTGTAGAAGAAGTTCTCTATCTAAGATTAATATTTAAGAGGAGAGATTAGCTGGTTCTTTTTGGCAAGATGGCGCGGCTTTTTACAGAGGTCATTCTAAATGTACATGAGTGCTGAAGCATGGCGCGGGAACAAGGCAGAACACTTAAGAACGGCACAGTTACATGGAGATCATTTGTAACAATGGAAAAATGTTATCAGAATATTCATTCTTATCACAAGAGATTATTATTAGAGGGAAAAAAAAAGAACACTTGAAATCCTGAACAGTTTTCTGTCCGGTCGGATGATTGGGTTTTGATAAATTATCAATCAGGTTAATAAATGAGGGTATCAAATGGCAGATTTGGGGGTGGGTAGAAGGTGCTTTTACATTGTTTTATGTTTAAAGGCTATAAATTTAGTGAAGTTAACCCAAACTTAGTATTTTCTGGGGATCCCTAAGATAGAAGTATGACAGATCAACAGGATAATTTAAGGCCCACGAGGCAGAAAAGCAGCTTTTTGGGTTCCAAGTTTTGCTGCTGTTTTTTGAGCCAAAGCCAAAAATGGCTACAAAAGGAATGGAGAATATATAGGAAGCTTCTTATACGTCTACCTTCTGCTCAAACACTGCTATCATTTTACTTCAGGGTCTTTTCAGACCTCAGAGTATAATGATCGGAGACCCAGGGGAGGTGAGGGAATATAAAAAACACTTACATCTCCTGCACTCTGGCAATCTTCCGACCTCTTTGATGACGTCCCAGACATCACATGGGCCAGGCCGGTGTCATTATGCATTGTGACGCCGGGCTGGCTCACATGACATCTAGTAGTGAGGAGTGCACTAGAGCCCAGGAGAGGTAAGTAACAGTGTTTTTTTTTATGTTTGTATCTTCCCCTGAGTCTCCAATCATTATACTCTGGGATCTGAAAAGACACGTGTGTGCGTGCAGTGGCCACAGTGACATTATAATGTGTGGGGTCGCTATGAGAAATTATACTGTTTGCAGGCCATTTATGGGCATTATAGTGTATGTAAATGGAGTATTATACTGTGTGGGGGCCAGAAAAGGGGGCACTATACTGTGAAGGGTGGTGCCTAAGTCAAAAGTTTGCTGGGGGATCCAATTTTTGCTAATTATGCCACTGCTTGGGACTTTTGTCTCCTATTTCCCCTCTGCTGCAGAGGTCTCTACACACTTTATCTAAGCCTGAGACAGCCCGAAACCTTGCATTTCTGCAACTACTCAATATATTAATGGCTGCATACATATAATTTAACAATTGGATATAGACACATGGAATTCAGTAATGATGCACAATAAACAGATTAGTATGGTGGCTCAATGAAATAGAGATTTGAGTCTGTCGACAATTCCTATCAGGAGAAGGCTGAATAGTAATTCCTGATAACTCAGCTGTGCTGAGAAAAGGAAATGTCTCTCTGTATTGCTGTCTCTCTGTATTGCTGTCTCTCTATTTAAGGAACTTTTTCTCCCCCTCTCCCTCCATAATGTTTTATTGTACAGATTTTTAAATAGAGTGTTCATGCAAATTAGTGAAGTGAAGCAACAGACACTCTTAAATTAAGTATATTACAAAGCTTGTTATCCTTCAATGTCCTTTTTAAAAGGTACAATTAACCATTGTGATATCACCATTCAAAAAACAGCCATGTAATGTGACAATGCCCCATTGTGATGTCACAAATCCCCACTGTGATTTCAAAATTAAGTCACAATTCACCATTCTCAAATCACAATGCCCCATTGTAATGTTACAGGTAGCAATTGTGATTTAGTAAAATGTGCCTTTGTGATATTGCAATGCCCCTTTGTGGACAGCCAATTTAGTGTTTTGGGCAACAGTATATTTAATGCGTAGTGTCAAGTTAGACATTGCACTTATGGGTTAAACTTTAGTGTGTGTGTAACAGGAGCTTGACACTGATCCCCAATGACCATTGGGTAGCTGACCAACCATCCCCACTATGGAACTCCATTAATTTTCTTTCTAATCTGCAGGAGAATCGGACACCTAAGGCACTTATGTATCGTACTTACAGTCACTGGAATGATTTCCATCATAATTTTGTTTCAGAATCCGTGCAGACCCAAAGGGTGAGTAATTTAAGCTGAAAGATTTGGGATAGTAGAAGTCGAAGTGGAATTCTGGTCATAAGTTACCCACTTGTGGAGGACCCAGACAGAAGACCAGAAATGCACTTACTTATGATGCACCATTAAGGTTTGAAATAATCCTATTGTTTAATAACATGTTTAATAACACTAGATCATACTAGTATTAAAACACCATGACATGGAAAGATGAGAATTCACTTGGATCCACTCATAAAACAATATAGAAGATGTACATTTGCCAACATCATTTCTAGAGTTTGCAACATTAAAGTCACAACAAGTTAGCCCCTTATTCACAGGATTGGTGGGGGCTCAATTGCCGGGACCTCCACTGATCACATGAACTCTTGTGCCATGTATTCAAATTTGAAAGGAGTGGCAGGTTGAAAATAGGAGCCACCATTCTATTCATTTCAATGGGAACCATCAGAAATAGCCTAGCCCTGGAGCAGTAGGACGGACCTTATCTTTTAGAAAGATACCCCCTAGTCCCTTATGTCACAGTATTTGCAGTCAGCCTTGACAAAAGGGTAGCCAAAAAGAAAGTGATGTTAACTACTAAGCCTTCCATTGTCTTCCCCACTACTGCTTTTATTCACTAGCAGATTTACTAATACAGTAATAATCTGCAGAAGAGGCGCCATATCTATCACAGTGATGCAGAATATGTATAAGATGTATACACAAAAAACTAGGGCAAAAAGGGGCAGAACTATATGAATATTTCTACTGTGCTGTCAGGCAAACTGCCAAAAATATCTAAAAAATTGTGAAAAAATGTTGTACTTTATTAAATTTAACACATTAAAAATACAATAATAAATGTACAGGGGATAGTACAAACCATAATACATGGAGGTTAAGTTGTAATACTGCATCAAAGGCTGTAGGTGTAACTCTTGTTACATATATCAGATGTTATGGTATATCTGTGCGTCTGAACAGCACTTCATTAGTTTAAACGTGGTTTACATAGAGTATATACACATAAATAGAATTAAGGTCGTGCAGGGTTACATTTACCTATAAGTAGAGCTCCATGTACATGAACGCGCCCCGACGTGCGTTTCGCCACTGCCGTGGCTTCGTCAGGGGGAAAAAAAGATGATCATCTTTTTTCCCCCTGATGAAGCCACGGTAGTGGCGAAACGCACGTCGGGGCACGTTCATGGCCAAAAGTTTTGAGAATGACACAAATATTATATTTTCACATGATCTGCTGCCCTCTGGTTTTTATGTGTGTTTGTCAGATGTTTTTATCACATACAGAAATAGAATTGCAATCATATTATGAGTAACAAAAGCTTATACTGACAGTTAGAATGAGTTAATGCAGCGTTGCAATATTTGCAGTGTTGACCCTTCTTCTTCAGGACCTTTGCAATTCTCCCTGTCATGCTCTCAATCAACTTCTGGACCAAATCCTGACTGATAGCAGTCCATTCTTGCACAATCAATGCTTGCATTTTGTCAGAATTTGTAGGTTTTTGTTTGTCCACCCGTCTCTTGATGATTGACCACAAGTTCTCAATGGGATTAAGATCTGGGGAGTTTCCAGGCCATGGACCCAAAATCTCTATGTTTTGTTCCCTGAGCCATTTAGTTATCACCTTTGCTTTATGGCAAGGTGCTCCATCATGCTGGAAAAGGCATTGTTGATTGCCAAACTGCTCTTGGATGGTTGGGAGAAGTTGATCTTGGAGGACATTCTGGCACCATTCTTTATTCATGGCTGTGTTTTTAGGCAAGACTGTGAGAGAGCCGATTCCCTTGGCTGAGGAGCAACCCCACAAATGAATGGTTTCAGGATGCTTTACAGTTGGCATGAGACAAGACTGGTGGTAGCGCTCACCTCGTCTTCTCCGAATAAGCTGTTTTCCAGATGTCCCAAACAATCGGAAAGTGGATTCATCAGAGAAAATGACTTTACCCCAGTCCTCAGCAGTCCACTCCCTGTACCTTTTGCAGAATATCAGTCTGTCCCTGATGTTTTTTCTGGAGAGAAGTGGCTTCTTTGCTGCCCTCCTTGAGACCAGGCCTTGTTCCAAGAGTCTCCGCCTCACAATGTGTGCAGATGCACTCACACCTGCCTGCTGCCATTCCTGAGCAAGCTCTGCACTGCTGGTAGCCCGATCCCACAGCTGAAACACTTTTAAGAGACGGTCCTGGCGCTTACTGGTCTTTCTTGGGCACCCTGGAGCCTTTTTGCCAACAATGGAACCTCTCTCCTTGAAGTTCTTGATGATGCGATAGATTGTTGACTGAGGTGCAATCTTTCTAGCTGCGATACTTTTCCCTGTTAGGCCATTTTTGTGCAGTGCAATGATGACTGCACGTGGTTCTTTAGAGATAACCATGGTTAGCAGAAGAGAAACAATGATGCCAAGCAACAGCCTCCTTTTAAAGTGTCCAGTGGTGTCATTCTTACTTAATCATGACAGATTGATCTCCAGCCCTATCCTCATCAACACCCACACTTGTGTTAATGGAGCAATCACTGAAATGATGTTAGCTGGTCCTTTTAAGGCAGGGCTGCAATGATGTTGAAATGTGTTTTGGGGAATAAAGTTCATTTTCTAGGCAAATATTGACTTTGCAAGTAATTCCTGTTAAGTTGATCACTCTTTATAACATTCTGGAGTATATGCAAATTGTCATTAGAAAAACTGAAGCAGTAGACTTTGTAAAAATTAATATTTGTATCATTCTCAAAACTTTTGGCCATGACTGTATTATCCCCTGTACATTTATTATTGTATTTTTAATGTGTTAAATTTAATAAAGTACAACATTTTTTCACAATTTTTGAGATGTTTTTGGCAGTTCGCCTGATTCAGGCACAGTAGAAATATGTATAAGATGTGGTAGAAGCTGTGCTTGGGTTTCCGAAAAACAGAAAACCAATTGGCTTAAAAAGCAGTTACCTGTGGAGACTATAATTCAGTTGGCCGAGTTTCCGCCCCAAAAATGCAGTCTTTTCTCTCTGCAATTTTCAAGTGGAATGGTGCTTGGATCCGCGATCGGAACGCAAGTGCTGGTGTGAACCCAGGCTTACTGACTTACTATTATTTTGCACTAGAAAACTGGTGTATGCTATTAATAATTCTTGCACATATTTTAACTCAAAGAACTCCACACCTATATTGGGGGGGGGGGGGGTTGGGTTTTTTGACTCATGTGTGTACCCTTTACTGCTTACTAGAGATGAGCGAACAGTGTTCTATCGAACTCATGTTCGATCAGATATTAGGCTGTTCGGCATGTTCGAATCGAATCGAACACCGCGTGGTAAAGTGCGCCATTACTCGATTCCCCTCCCACCTTCCCTGGCGCCTTTTTTGCTCCAATAACAGCGCAGGGTAGGTGGGACAGGAACTACAACACCGGTGACGTTGAAAAAAGTAAATTGGCTGCCGAAAACATGTGACCTCTAATTTAAAAGAACATCGCCGCCCGGGTTCGCGTCATTCTGAGCTTGCAATTCACCGAGAACGGAGGTTTCCGTCCAGTTAGCTAGGGCTTAGATTCTGGGTAGGCAGGGACAGGCTAGGATAGGAAGGAGAAGACAACCAACAGCTCTTGAAAGAGCTAAATTCCAGGGAGAAGCTTGTCAGTGTAACGTGGCACTGACGGGCTCAATCGCCGCAACCCAGCTTTCCTCGGATCCTGAATGGAATACACTGACAGTGTATTCCTGTATACCCTATATATACACCCCCGATCCCCGTTCCAAAGGTGTGCCCCCCCACCTTCACCCCAGAAATACCCTGCAAGTCCCCTAGCAATAGAATTGGGGCTATATACACTCACTATTTTTGCTACTGCCATATAGTGCCATTGTCTGACTGGGAATTCCAAGAATATATTGGGGTTACAAATACCTTCAAGTCCTGCCACTGACATATAGTGCCAGTTTCTGACTGGGAATTCAAAGAATATATTGGGGTTACAAATACCCTCATTTCTTGCTACTGCCATATAGTGCCATTGTCTGACTGGGAATTCCAAGAATATATTGGGGTTACAAATACCCTCATTTCTTGCTACTGCCATATAGTGCCATTGTCTGACTGGGAATTCCAAGAATATATTGGGGTTACAAATACCTTCAAGTCCTGCCACTGCCATATAGTGCCAGTTTCTGACTGGGAATTCAAAGAATATATTGGGGTTACAAATACCTTCAAGTCCTGCCACTGCCATATAGTGCCAGTTTCTGACTGGGAATTCAAAGAATATATTGGGGTTACAAATACCTTCAAGTCCTGCCACTGCCATATAGTGCCAGTTTCTGACTGGGAATTCCAAGAATATATTGGGGTTACAAATACCTTCAAGTCCTGCCACTGACATATAGTGCCATTGTCTGACTGGTAATTCAAAGAATATATTGGGGTTACAAATACCCTCATTTCTTGCTACTGCCATATAGTGCCATTGTCTGACTGGGAATTCAAAGAATATATTGGGGTTACAAATACCTTCAAGTCCTGCCACTGACATATAGTGCCAGTTTCTGACTGGGAATTCAAAGAATATATTGGGGTTACAAATACCTTCAAGTCCTGCCACTGCCATATAGTGCCAGTTTCTGACTGGGAATTCAAAGAATATATTGGGGTTACAAATACCCTCATTTCTTGCTACTCCCATATAGTGCCATTGTCTGACTGGGAATTCCAAGAATATATTGGGGTTACAAATACCTTCAAGTCCTGCCACTGACATATAGTGCCATTGTCTGACTGGGAATTCCAAGAATATATTGGGGTTACAAATACCCTCATTTCTTGCTACTGCCATATAGTGCCATTGTCTGACTGGGAATTCCAAGAATATATTGGGGTTACAAATACCCTCATTTCTTGCTACTGCCATATAGTGCCAGTTTCTGACTGGGAATTCAAAATGCGCAAGGCTCCCTGAAAGGTTCTGGGGAGCAAGGTAGCAGTGAAGCCACAGGGCGTCCCGTGCCTACTCCTGTGGGGCAGCAAGCATTGCGCCACTCCACAGTGCCAGGGTTGCTTGCCACATTAACTAAACTGCAGGGTACAAACCTTAGTAGGCCCGAGAACCAGGAACAGGTCTTGCAATGGCTGTCGGATAATGCTTACAGCACATTGTCCAGCAGCCAGTCAGGCTCTGCCTCCTCTCCTCCTATTACCCAACAGTCTTGTCCTCCTTCCTCCCAAAATTCCCAAGCTTCACAGAACAATAACCCCAACTGTCCCTGCTCCCCAGAGCTGTTCTCCGCTCCTTTCATTGTCCCTCAACCTGCCCCTCCATGTCGCGATTCCACGAACCTAACAGAGGAGCATCTGTGTCCAGATGCTCAAACACTAGAGTCTCCTCCATCTCCGTTTGATTTGGTGGTGGATGACCAGCAACCCACCCTCATCGACGACGATGTGACGCAGTTGCCATCAGGGCAACCAGTTGACCTGCGCATTGTGCGGGAGGAGGAGATGAGACAGGAGTTGGAAGAGGAAGTGGTGGATGATGAGGACACTGACCCGACCTGGACAGGGGGGATGTCAAGCGGGGAAAGTAGTGTGGATGTTGAGGCAGGTGCAGCACCAAAAAGGGTAGCTAGAGGCAGAGGCAGAGGTCAGCAGCTTAGGCGAAGCCAGGCCACACCCGGAATCTCCCAAGATGTTCCAGTTCGTACCCAGCCCCGAAAAACTCCCACCTCGAGGGCACGTTTCTCGAAGGTGTGGAGTTTTTTCAAGGAATGCGCCAAGCACAGATATAGTGTTGTCTGCACAATTTGCCTCTCGAAATTGATTAGGGGCTCTGAGAAGAGCAACCTGTCCACCACTTCAATGCGCCGTCATTTGGAATCCAAGCACTGGAATCAGTGGCAGGCAGCAACAGCAGGACAAAGGCCGCCTGCCGTTCACGCCACTGCCTCTGCCTCTGCCACTGCCACTGCCACTGCCACTGCTCACTGTGCTGGCGATGCACTCCAGAGGACGAGCCAGGACACCACTTCATCTGCCTCCGCCACTTTGTTGACTTCTTCCTCATCCTCCCCTGTTCCTGTCTTATCTCCTTCTCCTGCACCATCAAAGGAACCATCAGGCGCTTCTTTACAACAACCCACCATCTCTCAGACATTGGAGCGGCGGCAGAAATACACCGCTAACCACCCACACGCGCAAGCCTTGAACGCCAACATCGCTAAACTGCTGGCCCAGGAGATGTTGGCGTTCCGGCTTGTTGAAACTCCCGCCTTCCTGGACCTGATGGCAACTGCGGCACCTCGCTATGCCGTCCCTAGCTGTCACTACTTCTCCCGGTGTGCCGTCCCCGCCTTGCACCAGCACGTGTCACTCAACATCAGGCGGGCCCTTAGTTCCGCGCTTTGCACAAAGGTCCACTTGACCACCGACGCGTGGACAAGTGCATGCGGACAGGGACGCTACATTTCACTGACGGCACACTGGGTGAATGTAGTTGAGGCTGGGACAGCTTCCCAAACTGGCCCGGTGTACCTCGTCTCCCCGCCTAACATTCCTGGCAGGGACACGAGAAGAACACCCCCCTCCTCCTCCTCCTCCTCCTCCTCCTCCTTCGCCGCCACCGCCTCCTCCTCCGCCACCGCCTCCTCCTCCGCTGTTAGATTGACCCCAGCTACGAGTTGGAAACGTTGCAGCACTGGCGTTGGTAGACGTCAGCAGGCCGTGCTGAAGCTGATCAGCTTGGGGGACAGACAGCACACTGCCTCCGAGGTGAGGGATGCCCTCCTCGATGAGACGGCAATATGGTTTGAGCCGCTGCACCTGGGCCCAGGCATGGTCGTTTGTGATAACGGCCGGAACCTGGTAGCAGCTCTGGAGCTTGCCGGACTCCAACATGTTCCATGCCTGGCCCACGTCTTCAACCTAGTGGTGCAACGTTTCCTAAAGAGCTACCCCAATGTTCCAGAGCTACTGGTGAAAGTGCGGCGCATGTGCGCCCACTTTCGCAAGTCGACAGTAGCCGCTGCTAGCTTAAAATCTCTCCAGCAACGCCTGCATGTGCCACAACACCGGCTTTTGTGCGACATCCCCACACGCTGGAACTCAACGTTTCAGATGTTGAATAGAGTGGTTGAGCAGCCTTTGATGGAATACCAGCTACAAAACCCTAGGGTGCCACAAAGTCAGCTGCCTCAGTTTCTCATCCATGAGTGGCCATGGATGAGAGACCTTTGTGACATCCTACGGGTGTTTGAGGAGTCCACAAGGAGGGTGAGCTCTGAGGATGCGATGGTGAGCCTTACAATCCCGCTCTTGTGTGTTCTGAGAGAATCCCTGATTGACATCAGGGATAACTCAGATCACACAGAGGAGTCAGGGATAGCATCCGATCCGTCACAGCTGGAGAGTAGGTCCACACATCTGTCCGCTTCATCGCGTTTAATGGAGGAGGAGGAGGAGGAGGAGGAAGAAGAGTTGTCCGATGATGTGATGGTGATACAGGAGGCTTCCGGGCAACTTCGAATCGTCCCATTGTTGCAGCGCGGATGGGTAGACATGGACGATGAGGAGGAAATGGAGATTGAACTTTCCGGTGGGGCCAGAGGAGTCATGCCAACTAACACTGTGGCAGACATGGCTGAGTTCATGTTGGGGTGCTTTACAACCGACAAGCGTATTGTCAAAATCATGGAGGACAACCAGTACTGGATCTTTGCTATCCTTGACCCCCGGTATAAAAACAACATCTCCTCTTTTATTCCGGTAGAGGGGAGGGCCAATCGCATCAATGCTTGCCACAAGCAATTGGTGCAGAATATGATGGAGATGTTTCCAGCATGTGACGTTGGCGGCAGGGAGGGCAGTTCCTCCAGTAGGCGACCAAGTTCTCACCGGTCCACACAAACGAGGGGCACACTGTCTAAGGTCTGGGACACCTTGATGGCACCCCCTCGCCAAAGTGGAGGGTCCTAGTGTCACCAGGCGTGAGAAGTATAGGCGCATGTTGCGGGAATACCTTTCCGACCACAGCCCTGTCCTCTCCGACCCCTCTGCGCCCTACACGTATTGGGTGTCGAAGTTGGACCTGTGGCTTGAACTTGCCCTATATGCCTTGGAGGTGCTGTCCTGTCCTGCCGCCAGTGTCCTATCTGAGAGGGTGTTCAGTGCAGCCAGTGGCATCATCACTGACAAGCGCACCCGTCTGTCAGCTGAGAGTGCCGACCGGCTCACTTTGATAAAAATGAACCACCACTGGATAGAGCCTTCATTTTCGTGCCCACCTGTGTAAAGTACCCCAACATGAAACTCCATGTCTGTGCTCAACCTCTCCAATTCGTCCGCATCCTCATACTCATCCACCATAAGCGTTGCACAATTCTGCTAATACTAGGCTCCCTCCACCCTGATTTCCCCCAACTCTGTTGGTTAGAGGCTCCCTCCACCCTGATTTCCCCCAACTCTGCTGGTTAGAGGCTCCCTCCACCCTGATTTCCCACAACTCTGCTGGTTAGAGGCTCCCTCCACCCTGATTTCCCACAACTCTGCTGGTTAGAGGCTCCCTCCACCATGAATTTGCCCAAAGTGGGCTGATTAGAGGCTCCCTCCACCATGAATTGGTTCAAACTGGGCTGGTTAGAGGCTCCCTCCACCATGAACTTCCCATAGCTTGGCTGTTTAGAGGTTCCCTCCACCATGAATTGGTCCAAACTGGGCTGTTTAGAGGCTCCCTCCACCATGAATTGGTCCAAACTGGGGTTTTTAGAGGCTCCCTCCACCATGAATTGGTCCAAACTGGGCTGGTTAGAGGCTCCCTCCACCATGAACTTCCCATAGCTTGGCTGTTTAGAGGCTCCCTCCACCATGAATTGGTCCAAACTGGGGTTTTTAGAGGCTCCCTCCACCATGAATTGGTCCAAACTGGGCTGGTTAGAGGCTCCCTCCACCATGAATTTGGCCAAACTGGGGTTTTTAGAGGCTCCCTCCACCATGAATTGGTCCAAACTGGGCTGGTTAGAGGCTCCCTCCACCATGAACTTCCCATAGCGTGGCTGTTTAGAGGCTCCCTCCACCATGAATTGGTCCAAACTGGGGTTTTTAGAGGCTCCCTCCACCATGAATTGGTCCAAACTGGGCTGGTTAGAGACTCCCTCCACCATGATTTGGCCAAAGTGGGGTTTTTAGAGGCTCCCTCCACCATGAATTGGTCCAAACTGGGCTGGTTAGAGGCTCCCTCCACCATGATTTGGCCAAACTGGGGTTTTTAGAGGCTCCCTCCACCATGAATTGGTCCAAACTGGGGTTTTTAGAGGCTCCCTCCACCATGAATTTCCCAAAACTTGGCTGTTTAGAGGCTCCCTCCACCATGAACTTCCCATAGCTTGGCTGTTTAGAGGCTCCCTCCACCATGAATTGGTCCAAACTGGGCTGGTTAGAGGCTCCCTCCACCATGAATTTGGCCAAACTAGGGTTTTTAGAGGCTCCCTCCACCATGAATTTCCCAAAACTTGGCTGTTTAGAGGCTCCCTCCACCATGAATTGGTCCAAACTGGGGTTTTTAGAGGCTCCCTCCACCATGAATTGGTCCAAATTGGGCTGGTTAGAGGCTCCCTCCACCATGATTTGGCCAAACTGGGGTTTTTAGAGGCTCCCTCCACCATGAATTGGTCCAAACTGGGGTTTTTAGAGGCTCCCTCCACCATGAATTTCCCAAAACTTGGCTGTTTAGAGGCTCCCTCCACCATGAACTTCCCATAGCTTGGCTGTTTAGAGGCTCCCTCCACCATGAATTGGTCCAAACTGGGCTGGTTAGAGGCTCCCTCCACCATGAATTTGGCCAAACTAGGGTTTTTAGAGGCTCCCTCCACCATGAATTTCCCAAAACTTGGCTGTTTAGAAGCTCCCTCCACCATGAATTGGTCCAAACTGGGGTTTTTAGAGGCTCCCTCCACCATGAATTGGTCCAAACTGGGCTGGTTAGAGGCTCCCTCCACCATGAACTTCCCATAGCTTGGCTGTTTAGAGGCTCCCTCCACCATGAATTGGTCCAAACTGGGGTTTTTAGAGGCTCCCTCCACCATGAATTGGTCCAAACTGGGCTGGTTAGAGGCTCCCTCCACCATGAACTTCCCATAGCTTGGCTGTTTAGAGGCTCCCTCCACCATGAATTGGTTCAAACTGGGGTTTTTAGAGGCTCCCTCCACCATGAATTTGCCCAAACTGGGGTGTTTAGAGGCTCCCTCCACCATGAATTTGCCCAAACTCTGCTGGTTAGAGGCTCCCTCCACCATGAATTTGCCCAAACTCTGCTGGTTAGAGGCTCAATCCACCCTGATTTTCAAAACAAATGTTGGTGCCAACCTCAACTTACTACAAGGGCCAAATTCACTGCTGGTGACAAGCTCTCCTCACTCCAAGTGCCAAATACACATGTTTCAAGGTGTTTTCCTACTGTCTGAGAGGTGGTATTGAGTGTGTAAAGTGTGTAGTTGTTAGGCTGTGATGTTGGGGTAATAGAGGGTCTTTGGTGTGTTAGATGCCCCCAGACATGCTTCCCCTGCTGTCCCAGTGTCATTCCAGAGGTGTTGGCATCATTTCCTGGGGTGTCATAGTGGACTTGGTGACCCTCCAGACACGGATTTGGGTTTCCCCCTTAACGAGTATATATTCCCCATAGACTATAATGGGGTTCGAAACCCGTTCGAACACACAAACAGTGAGCGGCTGTTCGAATCGAATTTCGAACATTTTAGTGTTCGCTCATCTCTACTGCTTACATCGCATGCAGTCTGTTTCATAGAGGCTGTACACTGTAATGACCGCTCAGTGTGAGTTGATCCTCCCACTGCCCACGGGAGGGGAGGGAGCTGAATGCAGGATGGGCGTGTTTAGTGATGATGCAGCAGTGTTCAGTAATAGAAAAAAACTCCCCCGTGTTCCGAGAAACTCATTTGAATAAAGAACAAAATGCTTTTTCTAAGCATCCCTGGGGCTCTGAAACATAAGAAAGGTCTCGTTTTTATTCTGTAAACAACATCTTCTCTTGGAGGAGGAATGGTCCCTTATCTGGAGTAGAGGTTTTAAGACCTCGAGCTGTGTTGTTCATAAGGAAAAATTTTTTAAAATGCTAATGCATTGGTACCACACACCGATGCTCCTTCATTCCTTTGATAGATCTATTCCGGACTGCTGCTGGCGTTGTGGTGCTCGCCCTGCGAACATTTTTCATCTATTCTGGTCTTGCCCCTCCCTGGTCCCTTATTGGTGTCAGGTCCGGGATCTCTTATACAGAGTTCTGGGTTTGTGCTTTCCTCTATCCCCCAAAACATACCTCCTTAATCTCCCTCCGGTGAAGTTGCGCAAGCCTGCCCTGCGACTTTTTGTACTCCTCCTTACTTCTGCTAGATGCTTGATTGCTAAACACTGGCGTCAGCCAGCCCCCCCCCCCTCCCATCTCTAGAGGAGCTCTACTCCAGGATCAGGAATACGCTGTCTCTGGAATATTTGACAGCTATGCTTAATGATGGGGAGGACCGGTTTCATGCAATTTGGAACTTGTGGGACTCGTTTTGGGCTATTCAACCCCTGTGATTATGCTATCTTCTGGAACCTCAGGCTATACCCTTGTTGTTTCTTCCCCTTCCGTTTCCTTGTCTTGTCTTCTCTTGTCTGTGTCTGTTATCCATGTCCCTGTCCTTTATTCATAAGTTGCCTGTTGCATATTCGTTGCACTGTTTTTGAATTGATACTGGTTATTGGTTTTGTTATTTTTCTTTTATTGTTAAAAATTTCATATAAATAAACAATTTAAAAAAAAACAAAAAAAAAACAACATCTACAGCACTGCCCCCAATGGTTTAAAGTAGCCAAGGACAGTGATAGAATCTCTTTAAGACTGTCTATTCTAAGTTTACACAAAAGTCTTAAGATATACAGTATTAGATTATCTGCCTAAATGGTCTCTCAGTTCACTGTCCATCCCATGCTGATATTAAACCAACAATTCTAAAAACGGGCCCATGTACTCTAAGGATCTAGTGTATTTCTGATCATCATGTAAGTCCTGTAGTTGTTAAGGTATACCTTTTATTTACAGGTGCCCTAAGATTCCTGATCTGTCACCTTGTGAAGATGCAGAGACCGACTCTGATGGTGGGCAAGAAGAGAGATCGTGCCGGCCTCACACACATATATTCTTCCTGAAAACCCATAAAACAGCCAGTAGTACCATCATGAATATTCTCTTACGGTTTGGAGAATCACACAACTTGACATTTGCACTACCCACTAATAACCAGACACAGTTCTTTTATCCCAATAACTTCATGGCTTACTTTGTGGAAGGCTTCGTAAGAAGAATCAGGCCTCATTATGATATCATGTGTCACCACTTGCGCTTCCAGCTCGCAGAGGTATGCTTACTGAATCCATGGTACTCCTAGCAATGGAACTAGGCCATAAATGTGGAAAAAAATGGAAACTTCATGATACTTATATATGGTTTCATATTTACATTGCATTCTATGCTAGATAGAAGCTTTTGTGTTACACAACTGGTAAGTAGTTTAATATTTTATGCATTTTTGGCGCATCTACTTTGAGGTAAAATTTCCAGACTTGCTGGATGAGTGGGCATGACTTAAAAATGAAAAAATACACCAAATTGCGCCACAGGTGGTAGAAACTCAGACTAGACAATTTAAGAAGTCTACCTCCAAATATAGAGTAGATAGTAGATGTGAATATAAGAAACAGAATAAATCTGTTTCCTTCTCCACTAATTAAGCTGCTCTCCATCTCCTTCTTAGTTTCACTCAGTCTGTTCGTTTACATAGAGTCTGTATCCAGTTCACACACAAGTCTATGGAGAGGGGAGGAGGGAGCTGCTAATTGATTTATTGTCTCATTCTGTGCAGTAGAGACTTGAAACATAGCAGTTTTACAAGAGTTTCCTCAGTCACCAACCGTCCCACATCCTGCAGGACCGTCCCGATATGCAGTCCCGCAGGGCTTACCGCATGTCCTGTTCTGCCCCTGAAGTGTTTTGCTTATTAAACTTTCCCCTGATCACCATCCACTCTTATAACAGATAAAAGGTTGTAACTGGGATCAGAGCGGGGGGTGATTGGGGGAAAATTTGACTACTGCATTCAGAAGGACCTGTGTGACATCAGACAGTCACGTGACTAGGTAGGCATGTCTTTGTATCCCATGCAGCTCTGGAAGAGGTGGAGAGATATGTGGTCTAAGGACTGTGTGTGGGGGAGAGATGGGAGATGCAGGATGTACTGTGTGTGGGGGAGAGATGTGAGATGCAGGATGTACTGTGGGGTGCAGAGTGTACTGTGGGGGGATGTGGGGTGCAAGGTTGACTGTGTGGGTTTGAGATGTGGGATGAATGGGAGTGCTGTGGGGGGAGTGAAATGTGGGGTGCATGGGTGTACTGTGAGGGGAGAGATGTAGGGTGTAGGGTGTACCCAATGAGAAATGGATGGGTATGGGCGGAGTTAATTTAGAAGTAGGTGGAGCTAAATTTGCTGTGGTATGCCCACATTTTGTCCCTCTTTCTGTCCTAGAGGTGTAACGTTGAGCTCCTGGGCCCCAATGCAAAATCTTTAATGGGGTCCTTACCTACCACATTCCATGTTGAATACTGGTATATTTTATGTGGCAAAGAAACCTTTGTGTCCCCCTTAGGTCCCAGGACCTGATACTACCTCTGCACTGCATATAGCTATGCTCCTAAACATGCCTTTTTCAGCAGCAGCACCCTCCCCCTCTCCTCTCAATAGATGAAAATGTAAAAAGTAACTGAACTTGATGAGTTGAGAAGGAAACATTTCCTCAATAAGATATATTACGTTTCTTATATTCACCCATACTATTCTTTTTATGAAAAGCTGTTGTATAGTTGGAGGTATGCTTTAAAGACGCACCTATTATAGGCTCTATTTAAACACCTGGAAACATATGTTTCATGGGCTTTAAGTAAATATAGTAATAATAATATTAATCCTACTAATATTATAAAGGTGAAAGTTTGTGAGTTTGGATGTTTATGGGTTTGTGTGTTTGGATGTTTATTCCTCAATCACAGCCAAACAGGTGAATAGATTTTGTTGAAATTTCACACACACCGACATATTGCCCAGGAAGGAAGGATAGGCTACTCTAAATGAGGTCACTCACCCCAAATCGCCACCGCGACCCTCAAAAGTTCACTCCGGCCCTGCTGTAGGAGCTGGCATTACGCCAGTCCAGGTATTTCCATGCACCTTAGACTACTGGTGCATGGCAGGGTGGGGGCGGGCTATGGAGCCAGCACTGTGGCACCATACGTTGCCAGCGAAGTGTGGGAGGGGTGATTGACCGGGGAGACGGTAGTCAACATGGCGGCAGCCCGCATGTTTCGGCCACCGCTGCCATCCCAGGCCGCCTACACACTGCCGGCCGGCTACACGGGACTGCTCATGTCGGCAGATGTAAATAGTGCTAAATAAAGACATTTATTATGCATTTATTATTGGACTACTGGATTGGGAAACATAAGTTATATAAGGGGTCATTGACACTACCGTTGGTGACCATCAGTAGTGTCCGTTGCTAGAGTTTGTTACAAGATTTTAACAATGGACACTAACAAAACCGTCACAAATCCATTAAAAATTCCATTGAGTTCAGTGGGATTTTATCTGGTGTCCTCTAGGGGTGCCCAAACTTTTTCATAAGACTGTAATATTATGTTTGATGGGCCACTGGGGTGGGATAGGTTAATGTCTGCAGTGTCTGCGTCTGCAGTGTTATGGGCCACTGAGAGGCATTATATTTTGTGGGACCACTAAGGGGCATTATTCCATGTGGGAGTCACCGATGGGTCATTATAATTTGGGTCAATCATTAGAGATGAGCGAACAGTGTTCTATCAAACTCATGTTCGATCGGATATTAGGCTGTT
Source organism: Leptodactylus fuscus (assembly GCF_031893055.1). Lineage (NCBI taxonomy): Eukaryota > Metazoa > Chordata > Amphibia > Anura > Leptodactylidae > Leptodactylus > Leptodactylus fuscus. The sequence goes on along the minus strand of NC_134267.1, from coordinate 196,660,419 downwards.
CGGCATGTTCGAATCGAATCGAACACCGCGTGGTAAAGTGCGCCATTACTCGATTCCCCTCCCACCTTCCCTGGCGCCTTTTTTGCTCCAATAACAGCGCAGGGTAGGTGGGACAGGAACTACGACACCGGTGACGTTGAGAAAAGTAGGCAAAACCCATTGGCTGCCGAAAACATGTGACCTCTAATTTAAAAGAACAGCGCCGCCCAGGTTCGCGTCATTCTGAGCTTGCAATTCACCGAGGACGGAGGTTTCCGTCCAGCTAGCTAGGGCTTAGATTCTGGGTAGGCAGGGACAGGCTAGGATAGGAAGGAGAAGACAACCAACAGCTCTTGTAAGAGCTAAATTCCAGGGAGAAGCTTGTCAGTGTAACGTGGCACTGACGGGCTCAATCGCCGCAACCCAGCTTTCCCAGGATCCTGAATGGAATACACTGTCAGTGTATTCCCGTATACCCGATATATACCCCCGATACCCGTTCCAACGGTGTGCCCCCCCACCTTCACCCCAGAAATACCCTGCAAGTCCCCTAGCAATAGAATTGGGGCTATATACACCCACAATTTTTGCTACTGCCATATAGTGCCATTGTCTCACTGGGAATTCAAAGAATATATTGGGCTTACATATAACTTCAATTCCAGGGAGAAGCTTGTCAGTGTAACGTGGCACTGACGGGCTCAATCGCCGCAACCCAGCTTTCCCAGGATCCTGAATGGAACACACTGACAGTGTATTCCCGTATACCCCATATATACACCCCAAATCACCGTTCCAACGGTGTGCCCCCCCACCTTCACCTCAGAAATACCCTGCAAGTCCCCTAGCAATAGAATTGGGGCTATATACACCCACAATTTTTGCTACTGGTATATAGTGCCATTGTCTGACTGGGAATTCAAAGAATATATTGGGGTTACGTGCACCCACAATTTTTGCTACTGCTATACAGTGCCATTGTCTCACTGGGAATTCAAAGAATATATTGGGGTTATGTGCACCCACAGTTTTTACTACTGGTATACAGTGCCATTGTCTCACTGGTAATTCAAAGAATATATTGGGGTTATGTGCACCCACAATTTTTGCTACTGGTATATAGTGCCATTGTCTGACTGGGAATTCAAAGAATATATGGGGGTTACGTGCACCCACAATTTTTGCTACTGCTATACAGTGCCATTGTCTCACTGGGAATTCAAAGAATATATTGGGGTTATGTGCACCCACAATTTTTACTACTGGTATACAGTGCCATTGTCTGACTGGGAATTCAAAGAATATATTGGGGTTATGTGCACCCACAATTTTTACTACTGGTATACAGTGCCATTGTCTCACTGGTAATTCAAAGAATATATTGGGGTTATGTGCACCCACAATTTTTGCTACTGGTATATAGTGCCATTGTCTGACTGGGAATTAAAAGAATATATGGGGGTTACGTGCACCCACAATTTTTGCTACTGCTATACAGTGCCATTGTCTCACTGGGAATTCAAAGAATATATTGGGGTTATGTGCACCCACAATTTTTACTACTGGTATACAGTGCCATTGTCTCACTGGGAATTCAAAGAATATATTGGGGTTATGTGCACCCACAATTTTTACTACTGGTATACAGTGCCATTGTCTCACTGGTAAATCAAAGAATATATTGGGGTTATGTGCACCCACAATTTTTGCTACTGGTATATAGTGCCATTGTCTGACTGGGAATTCAAAGAATATATTGGGGTTATGTGCATCCACAATTTTTACTACTGGTATACAGTGCCATTGTCTCACTGGTAATTCAAAGAATATATTGGGGTTATGTGCACCCACAATTTTTGCTACTGGTATATAGTGCCATTGTCTGACTGGGAATTCAAAGAATATATGGGGGTTACGTGCACCCACAATTTTTGCTACTGCTATACAGTGCCATTGTCTCACTGGGAATTCAAAGAATATATTGGGGTTATGTGCACCCACAATTTTTACTACTGGTATACAGTGCCATTGTCTCACTGGGAATTCAAAGAATATATGGGGGTTACGTGCACCCACAATTTTTACTACTGGTATACAGTGCCATTGTCTGACTGGGAATTCAAAGAATATATTGGGGTTACGTGCACCCACAATTTTTACTACTGGTATACAGTGCCATTGTCTGACTGGGAATTCAAAGAATATATTGGGGTTACGTGCACCCACAATTTTTACTACTGGTATACAGTGCCATTGTCTCACTGGTAATTCAAAGAATATATTGGGGTTATGTGCACCCACAATTTTTGCTACTGGTATATAGTGCCATTGTCTGACTGGGAATTGAAAGAATATATGGGGGTTACGTGCACCCACAATTTTTGCTACTGCTATACAGTGCCATTGTCTCACTGGGAATTCAAAGAATATATTGGGGTTACGTGCACCCACAATTTTTACTACTGGTATACAGTGCCATTGTCTCACTGGTAATTCAAAGAATATATTGGGGTTATGTGCACCCACAATTTTTGCTACTGGTATATAGTGCCATTGTCTGACTGGGAATTCAAAGAATATATGGGGGTTACGTGCACCCACAATTTTTGCTACTGCTATACAGTGCCATTGTCTCACTGGGAATTCAAAGAATATATTGGGGTTACGTGCACCCACAATTTTTACTACTGGTATACAGTGCCATTGTCTGACTGGGAATTCAAAGAATATATTGGGGTTACGTGCACCCACAATTTTTACTACTGGTATACAGTGCCATTGTCTCACTGGTAATTCAAAGAATATATTGGGGTTATGTGCACCCACAATTTTTGCTACTGGTATATAGTGCCATTGTCTGACTGGGAATTCAAAGAATATATTGGGGTTATGTGCACCCACAATTTTTACTACTGGTATACAGTGCCATTGTCTCACTGGTAATTCAAAGAATATATTGGGGTTATGTGCACCCACAATTTTTGCTACTGGTATATAGTGCCATTGTCTGACTGGGAATTCAAAGAATATATGGGGGTTACGTGCACCCACAATTTTTGCTACTGCTATACAGTGCCATTGTCTCACTGGGAATTCAAAGAATATATTGGGGTTATGTGCACCCACAATTTTTACTACTGGTATACAGTGCCATTGTCTGACTGGGAATTCAAAGAATATATTGGGGTTATGTGCACCCACAATTTTTACTACTGGTATACAGTGCCATTGTCTCACTGGTAATTCAAAGAATATATTGGGGTTATGTGCACCCACAATTTTTGCTACTGGTATATAGTGCCATTGTCTGACTGGGAATTAAAAGAATATATGGGGGTTACGTGCACCCACAATTTTTGCTACTGCTATACAGTGCCATTGTCTCACTGGGAATTCAAAGAATATATTGGGGTTATGTGCACCCACAATTTTTACTACTGGTATACAGTGCCATTGTCTCACTGGTAATTCAAAGAATATATTGGGGTTATGTGCACCCACAATTTTTGCTACTGGTATATAGTGCCATTGTCTGACTGGGAATTCAAAGAATATATTGGGGTTATGTGCATCCACAATTTTTGCTACTGCTATACAGTGCCATTGTCTCACTGGGAATTCAAAGAATATATGGGGGTTACGTGCACCCACAATTTTTACTACTGGTATACAGTGCCATTGTCTCACTGGGAATTCAAAGAATATATTGGGGTTATGTGCACCCACAATTTTTACTACTGGTATACAGTGCCATTGTCTCACTGGTAATTCAAAGAATATATTGGGGTTATGTGCACCCACAATTTTTGCTACTGGTATATAGTGCCATTGTCTGACTGGGAATTCAAAGAATATATTGGGGTTATGTGCATCCACAATTTTTACTACTGGTATACAGTGCCATTGTCTCACTGGTAATTCAAAGAATATATTGGGGTTATGTGCACCCACAATTTTTGCTACTGGTATATAGTGCCATTGTCTGACTGGGAATTCAAAGAATATATGGGGGTTACGTGCACCCACAATTTTTGCTACTGCTATACAGTGCCATTGTCTCACTGGGAATTCAAAGAATATATTGGGGTTATGTGCACCCACAATTTTTACTACTGGTATACAGTGCCATTGTCTCACTGGGAATTCAAAGAATATATGGGGGTTACGTGCACCCACAATTTTTACTACTGGTATACAGTGCCATTGTCTGACTGGGAATTCAAAGAATATATTGGGGTTACGTGCACCCACAATTTTTACTACTGGTATACAGTGCCATTGTCTGACTGGGAATTCAAAGAATATATTGGGGTTACGTGCACCCACAATTTTTACTACTGGTATACAGTGCCATTGTCTCACTGGTAATTCAAAGAATATATTGGGGTTATGTGCACCCACAATTTTTGCTACTGGTATATAGTGCCATTGTCTGACTGGGAATTGAAAGAATATATGGGGGTTACGTGCACCCACAATTTTTGCTACTGCTATACAGTGCCATTGTCTCACTGGGAATTCAAAGAATATATTGGGGTTACGTGCACCCACAATTTTTACTACTGGTATACAGTGCCATTGTCTCACTGGTAATTCAAAGAATATATTGGGGTTATGTGCACCCACAATTTTTGCTACTGGTATATAGTGCCATTGTCTGACTGGGAATTCAAAGAATATATGGGGGTTACGTGCACCCACAATTTTTGCTACTGCTATACAGTGCCATTGTCTCACTGGGAATTCAAAGAATATATTGGGGTTACGTGCACCCACAATTTTTGCTACTGCTATACAGTGCCATTGTCTCACTGGGAATTCAAAGAATATATTGGGGTTACGTGCACCCACAATTTTTACTACTGGTATACAGTGCCATTGTCTGACTGGGAATTCAAAGAATATATTGGGGTTACGTGCACCCACAATTTTTACTACTGGTATACAGTGCCATTGTCTCACTGGTAATTCAAAGAATATATTGGGGTTATGTGCACCCACAATTTTTGCTACTGGTATACAGTGCCATTGTCTGACTGGGAATTCAAAGAATATATTGGGGTTATGTGCACCCACAATTTTTACTACTGGTATACAGTGCCATTGTCTCACTGGTAATTCAAAGAATATATTGGGGTTATGTGCACCCACAATTTTTGCTACTGGTATATAGTGCCATTGTCTGACTGGGAATTCAAAGAATATATTGGGGTTATGTGCACCCACAATTTTTACTACTGGTATACAGTGCCATTGTCTCACTGGTAATTCAAAGAATATATTGGGGTTATGTGCACCCACAATTTTTGCTACTGGTATATAGTGCCATTGTCTGACTGGGAATTCAAAGAATATATGGGGGTTACGTGCACCCACAATTTTTGCTACTGCTATACAGTGCCATTGTCTCACTGGGAATTCAAAGAATATATTGGGGTTATGTGCACCCACAATTTTTACTACTGGTATACAGTGCCATTGTCTCACTGGGAATTCAAAGAATATATGGGGGTTACGTGCACCCACAATTTTTACTACTGGTATACAGTGCCATTGTCTGACTGGGAATTCAAAGAATATATTGGGGTTACGTGCACCCACAATTTTTACTACTGGTATACAGTGCCATTGTCTCACTGGTAATTCAAAGAATATATTGGGGTTATGTGCACCCACAATTTTTGCTACTGGTATATAGTGCCATTGTCTGACTGGGAATTCAAAGAATATATGGGGGTTACGTGCACCCACAATTTTTGCTACTGCTATACAGTGCCATTGTCTCACTGGGAATTCAAAGAATATATTGGGGTTACGTGCACCCACAATTTTTACTACTGGTATACAGTGCCATTGTCTGACTGGGAATTCAAAGAATATATTGGGGTTACGTGCACCCACAATTTTTACTACTGGTATACAGTGCCATTGTCTCACTGGTAATTCAAAGAATATATTGGGGTTATGTGCACCCACAATTTTTGCTACTGGTATATAGTGCCATTGTCTGACTGGGAATTCAAAGAATATATTGGGGTTATGTGCACCCACAATTTTTACTACTGGTATACAGTGCCATTGTCTCACTGGTAATTCAAAGAATATATTGGGGTTATGTGCACCCACAATTTTTGCTACTGGTATACAGTGCCATTGTCTGACTGGGAATTCAAAGAATATATTGGGGTTATGTGCACCCACAATTTTTACTACTGGTATACAGTGCCATTGTCTCACTGGTAATTCAAAGAATATATTGGGGTTATGTGCACCCACAATTTTTGCTACTGGTATATAGTGCCATTGTCTGACTGGGAATTCAAAGAATATATTGGGGTTATGTGCACCCACAATTTTTGCTACTGGTATACAGTGCCATTGTCTGACTGGGAATTCAAAGAATATATTGGGGTTATGTGCACCCACAATTTTTACTACTGGTATACAGTGCCATTGTCTGACTGGGAATTCAAAGAATATATTGGGGTTATGTGCACCCACAATTTTTGCTACTGGTATATAGTGCCATTGTCTGACTGGGAATTCAAAGAATATATTGGGGTTACGTGCACCCACAATTTTTACTACTGGTATACAGTGCCATTGTCTCACTGGGAATTCAAAGAATATATGGGGGTTACGTGCACCCACAATTTTTGCTACTGCTATACAGTGCCATTGTCTCACTGGGAATTCAAAGAATATATTGGGGTTATGTGCACCCACAATTTTTGCTACTGGTATATAGTGCCATTGTCTGACTGGGAATTCAAAGAATATATGGGGGTTACGTGCACCCACAATTTTTGCTACTGCTATACAGTGCCATTGTCTCACTGGGAATTCAAAGAATATATTGGGGTTATGTGCACCCACAATTTTTACTACTGGTATACAGTGCCATTGTCTCACTGGTAATTCAAAGAATATATTGGGGTTATGTGCACCCACAATTTTTGCTACTGGTATACAGTGCCATTGTCTGACTGGGAATTCAAAGAATATATTGGGGTTATGTGCACCCACAATTTTTACTACTGGTATACAGTGCCATTGTCTGACTGGGAATTCAAAGAATATATTGGGGTTATGTGCACCCACAATTTTTGCTACTGGTATATAGTGCCATTGTCTGACTGGGAATTCAAAGAATATATTGGGGTTACGTGCACCCACAATTTTTACTTCTGGTATACAGTGCCATTGTCTCACTGGGAATTCAAAGAATATATGGGGGTTACGTGCACCCACAATTTTTGCTACTGCTATACAGTGCCATTGTCTCACTGGGAATTCAAAGAATATATTGGGGTTATGTGCACCCACAATTTTTACTACTGGTATATAGTGCCATTGTCTGACTGGGAATTCAAAGAATATATTGGGGTTATGTGCACCCACAATTTTTGCTACTGGTATACAGTGCCATTGTCTGACTGGGAATTCAAAGAATATATTGGGGTTATGTGCACCCACAATTTTTACTACTGGTATACAGTGCCATTGTCTGACTGGGAATTCAAAGAATATATTGGGGTTATGTGCACCCACAATTTTTGCTACTGGTATATAGTGCCATTGTCTGACTGGGAATTCAAAGAATATATTGGGGTTACGTGCACCCACAATTTTTACTACTGGTATACAGTGCCATTGTCTCACTGGGAATTCAAAGAATATATGGGGGTTACGTGCACCCACAATTTTTGCTACTGGTATACAGTGCCATTGTCTCACTGGGAATTCCACAAATAATTTGGGGATTCATTCACCCTACATCTCAGGCTCTTGCCATATTCACCCAGGTTGTCAGTGCTGCACCAGCTCGTTCCCAGACAGCTCGGCCCGAAAAACACGTTACCTATATAGAGGATTTGGACAATGAAGACAACATGTTCTAAATCTAATGTCTGCACCTTCTCCAGAATTAAAATAAAGGCAGCGTTTAACTTTCAAATAGCACTGCACAAAGGAAGAGCTTATCAGCTTGTCTCATGACATGCTACTGAAAAGTGTCATTTGTGTATCTTAATGTAAATATAGTTGTATAAGCTTTTTGGGTTTTAGGCACTGCCAAGTTATTTATTACCACCCGCTCCCTTATAATGATGATGACGCCAAAGTCACTGTGGGTGTTCAGAGCTCACAGCTTTGGTTGACATTTGTCTTGCTCTCTGTCGGTACAGCTGTCTTTTTGGATACCGTAAAGTTATGTTGACTTTATTAACAGCTATAGAAGCTTTAGCCAGGTTGTGACGGTGTGTAACCCTAACAACACTAAGTGGGATACACATTAATAGTCAGTCTATGTACGCTAAACGTATCACTGAAGTAATTTTTTTTCCCTCTCCCCTAATATAAGAAAGGAACAGACATTAGACCTAGACCGGGGTTCAAGGCTTGTAAAAATCCAGTATTATTTGTTCTTCATGATGTGAAATATGTGTTGAAAAGCAACCCAAGATGAAGTCAGCCATGTGTGCCAGTGTGTTACTTGGCATGCCTTTGCTGGCCCCAACTGTAAGGGTCACTCTCCATTTCCTCCATTTTCCACTCCCCTTCACACCATTTGTGGTGAAGCAATGGGATGCACTGAAGTGCACCCTCTAGCCTCGTGTGGGATAGGGACATCAGATGCCACTCCAACCCCCTCGTCTTCCTCCGCCAGCCAACGGTGCGAAGATGAGAGGAGTGTGCTCTGAATGTTTTCTGCCTAGCAGAGGCTAGTTCTCACTTATGAAAATGGCCCCACTTTGACCTGTATATCAGGCACAATGGTGTAGGTTTCAAAGAAACATGGCACCAACAAGTTGGAAAACGTGGGCCATGCGTGGACCGTGTTTGAGTCTGGCAAGCTCCAGATCTGCTACCAGGTTTCAGCCATTATCACAGGCGTAAAAATGCCAGGCCCCAGGTGTAGCAGGGAAAAAAAATGCCATCTCAGCCAGGATGGCATCCCTGACCTCGGAGGCACTGTGCTGTCTGTCCCCCAAGCTGATCAGTTTCAGCACCGCCTGCTGACATCTCCCCATGCCAGTGTTACAGTGTTTTCCGCTAGTAGCTGGGGTGGAGGTTGCAGCTTCGTAGGGTTTCAGTCTACTCCTGCCATGAATTTTGGCCTGGGAGAGGAGATAGGCCACCCCAGTTTGCACCCGGGGAACAGACTCCACCACATTCACCCTGCCTGTCATTAAAGATAAGCACTGCAGCATCCCTGACCACAGGCGCTTGTCCATGTGTCGGTGGTCAAGTGGACCTTGCAGCAAAGCGCAGAGCTCTGGGCCCGACTGATGTTATGGGACACATGCAGGCGCAAGGCAGAGACAGCACACCAAGAGAAGTAGTAACGGCTAGGCCCAGCATAGGGAGGTGCCCCAGCTGCCATCTGCTGACGGAAGGCCTGGGTCTCCAGAAGCATAAACAAACACCAACATCTCCAGGGCCAGCAGTTTATCGATGAGGCTGTTAAAGGCTTGTGCATGGGGGTGGGTTGTGTTGTACTTCTGCCTGCAATGAAAAGCTTGGGAAATGTGGAGTGGCTGGGAAGAGGCGCATGATGGTGCAGGCCAAAAGGGCGCATGAGGGTGAACTCCCAATGTGTCAGAGATAGGTGTGTAGGTGTCCTTGCATCATATACTTGCACCATATTTGGCTTTGGAAGTTAATTTTGTGCCAAAAAGTGGTTAAGACAGCGATCCCTCAGCTACTCCCGTTACACTGTCTATTGAAGTTACCATCTGTGGAAGTGGACCACCATTTCTAAGATCCCAAAGGAAGCAGGCAAGAGATGTGCAGTTCAGAAAAAAAGATGAGAAAATAAGTGTAGGCTGTAGAGCACAGAGGGATCGGAGAGGACAGAGCTGGTGTCGGCCAGGTGTTCCCACAACATGCGCCTATACTTGTCCCTCCTGGTGACACTAGGCCCCTGAGTGGCAGTAATTTGTCCAGGGGGGCCATTAACGTGTTCCAGACCTAGGAATAAGTCTTCCAACAGGGTAGAGTTTTGCATGCCTTTGCTTCTACCCACTGTTTTTGCTGCTTAGCTTCCCTCCACATCTACACTGCTTTCACCCCTAAACATCACCCCAGTTTATGCCTTTGCTTCTACCCTTTTTTTTTGTTGAATTAGCTTCCCTCCACATCTACACTGCTTTAGCCCCTAAACATCACCCCAGTTTATGCCTTTGCTTCTACCCTTTTTTTTCCTGTTGAATTAGCTTCCCTCCACATCTACACTGCTTTAGCCCCTAAACATCACCCCAGTTTATGCCTTTGCTTCTACCCAGGATTTTTGTTGATTTAGCTTCCCTCTACATCTACACTGCTTTAGCCCCTAGACATCAACCCTGTCCATGTGGGGTCGGTGGCCTCGTCATCCACCAACTCCTCTTCCAATTGCGCACTGCCCCCTTACTGCAAACCGCACATGACCACAGCTTGCCTTGATGGCAACTGTGTCTCATGATCCCCACTTAGGTCCAGACAAGTCGGTGGCGGGTCCAAAACCCCAAAATTGGAAGGAAATGGCAGATGCTGCAGTATTTCTAACACCTGTTCCTGGTGCTCGGGCCTGGTCTGTGTTGTACCCTGCACCCTGCTTAACGCAGCTGCCATATCCGAAGTTGTGCTGAGCGCATGCTAATGTTTCGTGTCCAGTGCAATGGATGGGATGGGATTTCACATAAGTCTGCCACCCATGGCCACTCATGGTTGAGCAACTGAGGGAGTTGACTTTGACGAACCCGAGGGTTTTGGAGTTGGAACTACATCAAAGGTCTGTGCTGCTCACACACTCTGCTCAACACATGATATGTTTAGTGCCAGCAGTGTGGAGACGTCGCACAACAGCCGTTGTTCCAGCAGGTACAGGCGTTGTAGGAGTGCATAGAGGCTAGCAGCGGCAACTATAGACTTTAAAAACTATCCGCACAAGCGCCACACTTTCACCAGTAGCTCAGGAACATTGGGGTACCTTTTTCAAAAGATTAGCAGCAATGAGTTAAAAACGTGGCCCAGGCATGGAATATGTTGCAGGCTGCCAAGCTACAGAGCCAATCCCAGGTTACGGCCATTATCACACATGACAACATGCCTGGGCCCAGGTGCAGTGGCAAAAACCACATTGCCGTCTCATCGAGGATGGCATGACTCACTTTGTAGGCAGTGTGCTGTCTGGCCCCCAAGCTGATGAGCTTCAGCACGGCCCGCTGACATCTCCCCACACCAGTGTTGCAGCATTTCCAGCTCGTAGCTGGGGTCAATTTAACAGCGGAGGAGGGTGGTGTTTCAGCCCTCCTCCCAGGAATGTTTTGTGGGGAGACAAGTCAGGAAAATTCTTGAAACGGGAGAGTTTTGCATCTTTGCCCTTGCTGCCTATGGACATCCCTTTGCCTCTAGCCACCATTTTCCCTGCTTTGCTTGCCTCCACATCCACACTGCTTTTGCCCCTAGACATCACCCCAGTCCATGCCTTAGCTTGTACCCCCAGTTTTTCCTGCTTAGCTTGCCTCCACATCCACACTGCTTTTGTCCCTAGACATCGCCCCAGTCCATGCCTTAGCTTGTACCCCCAGTTTTTCCTGCTTAGCTTGCCTCCACATCCACACTGCTTTTGCCCCTAGACATCATCCCTATCCATGCCTCTGCCCCTAGCCATAACTCTGCCACCCCTGGAAACTCATGGTGCAGAAACTTTGGTTGCTGACTTTGAGGAACCCTTGGGTTTTGTAGATGGAACTCCATCAAAGGTCTGTGCAGCTCACACACCCTGCTCAAGATATGGTATTGTAGGGTTTCAGCGTGTGTGAATGACGGACAACAGCCTGTGTTTGGACAGATGTAGGCCTTGCTAGAGTGTTTTTAGGCTAGCAGCGACTCCTGTGCACTTGCAAAAGTGGGCGCACAAGCGCCGCATTTTCAACAGTAGCTTCGGTACATTTGGGTATGTTTTTAAAAAACTTTGCACCACTAGGTTAGACGTGGGCCAAACATGGAACGTGTTGGAGGCTGGCAAGCTCCAGAGCCGCTACCAGGTTCCAGCCATTATCACAGGCGTAAAAATGCCAGGCCCCAGGTGTAGCAGGGAAAAAAAAATGCCATCTCAGCCAGGATGGCATCCCTGACCTCGGAGGCACTGTGCTGTCTGTCCCCCAAGCTGATCAGTTTCAGCACGGCCTGCTGACATCTCCCCATGCCAGTGTTACAGTGTTTTCCGCTAGTAGCTGGGGTGGAGGTTGCAGCTTCGTAGGGTTTCAGTCTACTCCTGCCATGAATTTTGGCCAGGGAGAGGAGATAGGCCACCCCAGTTTGCACCCGGGGAACAGACTCCACCACATTCACCCTGCCTGTCATTAAAGATAAGCACTGCAGCATCCCTGACCACAGGCGCTTGTCCATGTGTCGGTGGTCAAGTGGACCTTGCAGCAAAGCGCGGAACTAAGGACCCACCTGATGTTGAGTGACACGTGCTGGTGCAAGGCGGGGACGCCACACCGGGAGAAGTTGAGACGGCTAGGGACGGCATAGTGAGGTGCCACAGTTGCCATCAGGTCCGGGAAGGCGGGAGTTTCAACAAGCCGGAACGCCAACCTCTCCTGGGCCAGCAGTTTAGCGATGTTGGCGTTCTAGGCTTGCGTGGGTGGGTGGTTAGCGGTGTATTTCTGCCGGCGCTCCAATGTCTGAGAGATGGTGGGTTGTTGTAAAGAAGCGCCTGATGGTGCCTTTGATGGTGCAGGAGAAGGAGATAAGACAGAAACAGGGGAGGATGAGGGAGAAGTCAACAAAGTGGCGGAGGCAGATGAAGTGATGTCCTGGCTCGTCCTCTGGAGTGCATCGCCAGCACTGTGAGCAGAGGCAGTGGCATGAACGGCGGGCGACGTTTGTCCTGCCGTTGCTGCCTGCCACTGATTCCATTGCTTGGATTCCAAATGACGGTGCATTGAAGTGGTGGACAGGTTGCTCTTCTCAGGGCCCCTACTCGATTTCGAGAGGCAAATTGTGTAGACGACACTATATCTGTCCTCGGCGCATTCCTTGAAAAAAACTCTACACCTTCAAGAAACGTGCCCTCGATGGGGGAGTTTTTCTGGGCTGGGTACAAAAGGGAACATCTTCGGACATTCCGGGTCTGGCCTGGCTTCGGCAAAGCAGCTGACCTCTGCCTCTGGACATGTCTCTGCCTCTAGCTACCCTTTTTGGTGCTGCACCTGCCTCAACATCCACACTACTTTCCCAGCTTGACATCTGCCTTGTCCAGGTGGGGTCGGTGTCCTCGTCGTCCACCACCTCCTCTTCCAACTCCTGTCTCGCCTCCTCCTCCTGCACAATGCGCATGTCAACTGGCTGCCCTGACAGCAACTGCGTCTCATCGTCGTCGATGAGGGTGGGTTGCTGGTCATCCGCCACCAAATCGACCGGAGATGGAATGGAGGAGACTCTAGTGTTTGAGCATCTGGACACAGATACTCGTCTGTTAGGTCCGTGGAATCGCGAAATGGAGGGGCAGGTTGCGGTACAGTCAAAGGAAGGGAGAACAGCTCTGGGGAGCAGGGACAGTTGGGGTTATTGTTCTGGGAAGATTGGGAATTTTGGGTGGAAGGAGGACAAGACTGTTGGGTAAGAGGAGGTAGAGGCTGCCTGGCTGGTGGACAATGTGCTTTAAGCGTTATCCGACAGCCATTGCAAGACCTGTTCCTGGTTCTCGGGCCTACTAATCTTTGTACCATTCAGCCTAGTTAATGTGGAACTTTTGTGCAAAGCGCAGAACTTAGGGCCCGCCTGATGTTAAGGGACACACGCTGGTACAAGGCTCAACTCACCCTAAGTGCCAAAAACACTGCTGGTGCAAGGCTCTACTCATGCCAAGGGCCTCAATCTCTGCTGGTAGCTCGGCTTAAGGTCCTGTAACTTTGTTTGGAAGGGCTCATGTTAAGGGCTAGAAAAGTGAATTTTGGAAGGTCTTACCACATCACACACACACACACACACACACTCAAAATGACAGTTAAGGGTGAGGGCTTTTGGAATTCCCATTGCCTATTCCATTTGTGGTTGTCATGGGGAACGTGATTTAAAGGGGTGGTTGTTACTGTTTGTTGAGCTTAAATTGGGGTTTGTGTCCATCCATTTGGGGAGTAAAGAAGGTTTCCAGGTATTTTCCCACTTTGATAGAGGTTTTTTTGAATGTGGAAAGTGTGTAGTTGTTAGGCAGTGATGTTGGGGTAATAGAGGGTCTTTGGTGTGTTAGATGCCCCCAGACATGCTTCCCCTGCTGTCCCAGTGTCATTCCAGAGGTGTTGGCATCATTTCCTGGGGTGTCATAGTGGACTTGGTGACCCTCCAGACACGGATTTGGGTTTCCCCCTTAACGAGTATCTGTTCCCCATAGACTATAATGGGGTTCGAAACCCGTTCGAACACACGAACATTGAGCGGCTGTTCGAATCGAATTTCGAACCTCGAACATTTTAGTGTTCGCTCATCTCTATTAATCATGTATTCCTAAATGGTGGTGATAGGAAATTTATAAAACCTTTGCAATTGGCGCGCCAATGTGTTAAGATGGCCCTGATGTATTCACATAGGGAACATGCTACCCCATGTGAGCTACAGAATTTCTTGTAAATACCAATTTGATCTCTACTGACAATCTTACATTTCACAATTCTTTACAGGTGGAGAGGGTAATGCCCCAGGACACTTTTTATTTCACCATAATTCGGAATCCAGTGTCTCTGATGGAGTCTATATATTCCTATTACAAGAGTATAGATATCTTTATGAAAGCTAAAAGCTTAGAGGATTACTTGCGAAATCCTTACAGATATTACAACCAGACAAGTGTATACCACAATTATGGCAAAAACCTTATGGCCTTTGATTTTGGCTTTAATCCACTTTCGCCTGAAACGCCCAAGCAATTTGAGCTGGCCCAGAAAACTGTAGAAGTCATGTTCAACTTGATCCTGATCGCAGAATACTTTGATGTATCATTGATTCTTTTGAAGGACGCCCTCTGCTGGAGTTTTGATGACGTCTTGTCGTTCCCACTAAATAGCAGAAACGCCACCAGGCGAAAAGTTCTTTCTGAGGAGACTCAAGAGAATGTCAAAACTTGGAACCAACTTGACTGGCAGCTATATGTTTACTTCAACAAGTCATTCTGGGAAAAAGTAGACGCATTTGGACGCGACAGAATGCAGAGGGAGGTGCAGGAACTTCGGAGGAGGAGGGCTGTGCATTCTGAAATCTGTCTACAAGGTCAAGTAGACCCATCCAAAATAAGAGACAAATTCTTAAAACCATATCAGACTGGACTATCTAGAATTCTCGGTTACAACCTAAAGCCAGGACTTCAAAAGGCTGAGAGGTTGTTATGTCACCGGCTGGTCACACCAGAACTTCAGTATACAGGGATATTGATGAATAAGCAAAATAGGCAATCCTTTAAGATTGCCAAACAAGTAATTCATAAACGCGGTCCCAAATTACGAGAAAGGATCCAACCATGAAAAATAAGTTGGGAACAGTATGACAATTTGCATGTTCTTGTACTGGGGCCAGTATCTGCTTTTATCTTCAAGACTGTACTTAAGTATCATATCAAGTGTTTAAGACCCAGTCACGCCTTACATTTTGATGTAGTATACTGTATGTATGTAGTTTTTTCATGGAAAAGCACGTGCCATTAGAAAAATTGCATTAAACTGCAAAAAATGAACTAGGTCTATGGTCAACACCATAGCTCTCGAGTTGTTTTATAAAACAGTTGTTTTGTTCATTTAAGTCAGATTTTAAATAAAATTTAGTTTGAAAAAAACCATGAACAGCATATTTTAAAATTATTCAAAGTGGATCATACACCCTCAACTGATCGCCAAAATAGTAGAACGGACATTATCTTATTTAGTACATAAGACTCAATGGGGAATTGGTCTCTAAGATAAAACTTACGGAAACTTTTAATAATATTAAAATTATTATCTTAACTAGGCAATCTGATGGCAGATGATAAGCACCCCCCTCCTGCACAGCAAGGGGTAAAAGCGGTCTCCCCAATGTGACAGAACAAATATAAGCTCAGGAGCTCCCAGGATGTGGCGCACTGCGGCTTTATCAAGTGAAAAGTGCCCTGATGATCCAGATAGGCTGGTGAAATGCGTAGGGGGTCTCTATGGAGAGAGAAAAATGTCCTGTTTGAAAAGTGTCCAGCCATGAGCGCCGGTGAGTGTTTTATGCTCTCCACGGCGAAACCGTTTTTTTTTAACCGGACACAAAGTCGGACTTGCAGGACTTTGTGTCCGTATTCTGTCTGCAGAAGACGGAAACCTGAAAATGGAAATCAAGCACTGGTGTGAACCCAGCGTTAGTGAGTTACAGATGTAGCGGAGTTTAACCTGGCACTTAAAGGGTTTTTAGTCTCCATATGTATTTTGGATAAGCCACAGTAAATTTGCTAAAGCCAGCAAGAAAATGTCACTTGTTTATTGTGGATTTGAACTTAAAGCTGAAATAAAGGCACCTGACACATAAAATTCTTGCGCCTTATATACATTTTACCCTTTAGCACATTTAAGCATTAACACTTTACCGCTCTCTGCATTCCCGCTTTCATAACTTTTAATATTTTATTTCAATGTATTTTTTATGAGACCTTGTATTTTGTGGGTTCATGTGACTTTATAGTCAGTTTTTATTCATTACTTTTTGAGAGTTGAGATGATCATAAAATGTCAATTTTGGTATTTGATTTTTAATATTTATGGTGTTTATCACATAGAATATACAAATTTTATTTTAGGGATTGTTATGTATGTGGAGATACTGATTACCGTATATACTCGAGTATAAGCCATCCCGAATATAAGCCGAGGCCCCTAATTTTACCACAAAAAAAGAGAAAACGTATTGACTCATGTATAAGCCGAGGGGGGAAATACAGCACTACTGGAAAATTTCAAAAATTAAAATAGTCAGGGTTTTTGGGTGCAGTAGTTGCTGGGTGCTGGGGAAGGGTGGTGCTGGGGAAGGAGAGGGGGTGTTTTGGTTGTCTGTCTGCCCCTTCCCTGAGCTTGAGGATTGTTTCCCCCCCCCCCCCCACTAGGAATTCAGCCTGGCTGAATATAGCGCATCTGCAGTGCTCCTATTAACCCCTTTCCGACAGAAGAGGAGCACTGCAGATCCCCTATATTCAGTACACCGGGCACTTTCAGACACAGGGATACCTAATGTGTATGTCTCACAGTCATTTTCTACTTTTATATGTATTCTAGGGAAAGGAGGGATTTGGAACTTTTATTTATGTATTTATTTTTAAAGCTTTTTTTTCACTATTTTATGGGAGATTCTATACATTACTATTGTGGCTGGTCATAGACCCCCCCCCCCCTCCACCCAACAATTTTTTTTTTTTGCTTGACTCGAGTATAAGCCGAGGGGGGCTTTTTCAGCACAAGTACTGTGCTGAAAAACTCGTCTTATACTCAAGTATATACGGTATGTGGGTTTTTTGGTGGTTTTGCATTAGCATGGAAAGGTTTTTTTGTTTTTTTTTCCTGTAAAACAACTTCATTGACCACAACATATAAGAGGTTAAGTATGCTTTATTATTGATAATGAATGGGTGATATCATTAACAAAAGTCCATGGAACCCCCTCCCCTGGGGTTATCTGAAGACAGAATAAAAACATAATTCTCTCTTTCTGCCCCTGTTCTCTTGTACACTGGTTGAAGTGAAGCTGCGAGTATATGCATTCCAACATTATCCAGTGACCTGTCGAGATCCAGATGGGCTATAGACATGATCTTGGACCCTGACCGATTTGATACTAATGACCTATGATGTATATAGTTCATCAGTATCAATTTTCTTCAGATTCTGGACAACACCTTTAAATCAAATTCTCTCAATGGCTTTTGTTGTGATGAGATACTCTGCCCCAAAAAGTTATACTATAAGTATCACAAACATTGCTACATGCTCTACAAAATGTGTCACATCTGTGGAGGTCTGAGCAGTATGACACTGCTGAATTAGGCCTTATTCACACATCAGAGTTTTTCACCAATGTTTGTAAGCCAAAACCAGGGGTCGAAAATACAGATCATGTGCAAATATTTCCATTGTACTGTAACTCAGTCTAGTGTTTTTTCATTTGGGGTTAGAAACACTGATCAAAACACTGTGTGAATAAGGTCTTAGGTTAAGGTTCCATGTCAATTGTTGGTTGCCCGCAAGTTGTAAAAATTGCAACACTAATGTAACTTCTATTAGGGAAAAGTTACAGATAAGCAAAGATTGCAAGAGTTATTTCTTCTCCACAGAGGAAACATTGAAACGGCAGTAACAAGTTTATGAGAGTCATGGGAGACCAAAAGTTATTTGAGCCCTTGTATTAAAAAGTGAGAGGCACAGGGGACAATGGGAATATGTTTGGATAGTACAAAGGAGTCATGGCGTATCATAATAACTGCATATATAAGAATAGCAGACAGCCATACATTGTGACGGGTCATTGCACCGAAAGGTACAGCTTTTCCATTGGGGCGCATGAGCTTCAAGCTCTTCAACAATCTCCGTTGCTAGCGGTTGACTGAGTATTGTAGTTCAGTATTATTTGAGTATCACATCATTGACAGTAGATATATTCTAGTAACTAAGCACGCATATACGTTATTGACGGAACTGCAATATGGGGAGCTATATGAGATTTGCTCCGTCTCTATACGTGGTGCTGTCAGTAACAGGCTTTCATATTTCTTAGGTTTAGCTGCTCTTTTCTTTTGCGACCTTCTTCGCTTTTGTCTCAGCTTTTTTCTCCGGCCCCTTGGATGAAGATGAGACTTTTTTTGAGACCGTAGACTGAACATTTTTTGCCTTTGGGGTTCTGAATTTGCTCTTCTGGTTGTAGAGAAGGTTCTTTTGGAAGAGACGAGGTATGTGGCCCTTATATAGGAAGAGCGCCAAAACCATTCCTGCGAAAGAATCACAAAGAGATTGACTAGAGCATATATAAAGGCCTGTAAGTTCCTGCCACCATAATGTGCAAGAGATTAGAGCCATCACAAAACAACTCAAGGTCAGTGCAAAAGTTTTAAGCAGGGGTGTAAAAATGCTGCAAAGTAAGGGCGGGTTCACATCTGCGCCCTGGTCTTCGCATTTAGGTTTCCGTCTTCTGCCGACAGGAGACGGAGACCCGACAGATAGTGTCTGCCCGTGAGCGCCTATGAGAGTTTTGCGGTCTCTGAAGCGAAACAATTTTTTTTTTTTTTAACCAGACACAAAGTCCTGCATCCGGTTAAAAAAAAAACAACAAAAGAACGGTTTTACCGCGGAGACCACAAAACGCTCACAGGCGGACACTTTGCTAACCCATTCAAATGAATGGGTTTGAAAAGTGACCGGCAGTTTCTATCTCCTGTCCAGTTTCTCGGGCAGAAGACGGAAATCTAAAAGCGGAGACTGGGGCGCACGTGTGAATCCACCCTCAGAACGCTTTCCGCAATATAAGTGTTAATAGTTTGTTTTTGTTAGTTATTAGCTAAATTACGCAAGTGAAAAAAAGAGAAATCTACTGTACATAACATCAGTATTTGGTGTGACCACACATGCCGAAGTCATTTGTAGAGTCCTGTATAAAAAATATTTTGGAAACAATGCTTCAGTACCAAAAAAGTTAGTAAAACACTTGAAATAAAAATATACTGACATATGAACGGCATATATGCCACTAGGATGATCTTTTTGTATGTATATTCCATAGTGCTGTAGAGATTTTCAGGCCTTAAAATGTGAGCAATGGGGACAGGGACCATTGTAAGTTTCAAACTGACCTACTGACATGTTTTTATTGCATGGGAGGAAATCAAAGTATCTTAAGAAAATTCACAAACATTTTGCCCTTGGCCAGATTGAAACCCAGGACTGCAGAGCTGCAATGCAACAGTGTTAACCCCTGAGCGTCCATGATAACTCTTAAATACTTAGAGGTTTTCCTATAAACCATAAACATAGGTTATGTGCGGCATTTGTTTAATAAAATCTCCTTTCTATTATCCAACATGTTTTTCAATAGAATGAAGTGATAAGGATTAAACTCAAATGTTCTCTCAATCTCATATGAAGGTGTCTTTTGATTCTCCCTACATATGGTTTATCACATGTACACTTTATCCCACAGGTAACT
The DNA here is from genome assembly GCF_031893055.1 of Leptodactylus fuscus. Lineage (NCBI taxonomy): Eukaryota > Metazoa > Chordata > Amphibia > Anura > Leptodactylidae > Leptodactylus > Leptodactylus fuscus. Next base: position 196,640,256 of record NC_134267.1, on the reverse strand, counting down.
CAGAAGGGACTTGGGCATGACAAATAATAAGTGGGCCTACACTCATTATACTCTTCAGTTTGAAGACATCCCAGAGTATAATATGGTGGTGGTCATTTTAGTTTGAAAAATCTCCATTTGTTTGGTTTGGATAGATAGGTTCCTTGGAGCCCTAAGAATATTGTGCACGATTAGAGATGAGCGAACAGTGTTCTATCGAACTCATGTTCGATCGGATATTAGGCTGTTCGGCATGTTCGAATCGAATCGAACACCGCGTGGTAAAGTGCGCCATTACTCGATTCCCCTCCCACCTTCCCTGGCGCCTTTTTTGCTCCAATAACAGCGCAGGGTAGGTGGGACAGGAACTACGACACCGGTGACGTTGAGAAAAGTAGGCAAAGCCCATTGGCTGCCGAAAACATGTGACCTCTAATTTAAAAGAACAGCGCCGCCCAGGTTCGCGTCATTCTGAGCTTGCAATTCACCGAGGACGGAGGTTTCCGTCCAGCTAGCTAGGGCTTAGATTCTGGGTAGGCAGGGACAGGCTAGGATAGGAAGAAGAAGACAACCAACAGCTCTTGTAAGAGCTAAATTCCAGGGAGAAGCTTGTCAGTGTAACGTGGCACTGACGGGCTCAATCGCCGCAACCCAGCTTTCCCAGGATCCTGAATGGAATACACTGTCAGTGTATTCCCGTATACCCGATATATACCCCCGATACCCGTTCCAACGGTGTGCCCCCCCACCTTCACCCCAGAAATACCCTGCAAGTCCCCTAGCAATAGAATTGGGGCTATATACACCCACTATTTTTGCTACTGCCATATAGTGCCATTGTCTGACTGGGAATTCAAAGAATATATTGGGGTTACAAATACCTTCAAGTCCTGCCACTGCCATATAGTGCCAGTTTCTGACTGGTAATTCAAAGAATATATTGGGGTTACGTGCACCCACAATTTTTACTACTGGTATACAGTGCCATTGTCTGACTGGGAATTCAAAGAATATATTGGGAATACAAATACCCTCATTTCTTGCTACTGCCATATAGTGCCAGTTTCTGACTGGTAATTCAAAGAATATATTGGGGTTACGTGCACCCACAATTTTTACTACTGGTATACAGTGCCATTGTCTGACTGGGAATTCAAAGAATATATTGGGAATACAAATACCCTCATTTCTTGCTACTGCCATATAGTGCCAGTGTCTGACTGGGAATTCAAAGAATATATTGGGGTTACGTGCACCCACAATTTTTACTACTGGTATACAGTGCCATTGTCTGACTGGGAATTCAAAGAATATATTGGGAATACAAATACCCTCATTTCTTGCTACTGCCATATAGTGCCAGTGTCTGACTGGGAATTCAAAGAATATATTGGGGTTATGTGCACCCACAATTTTTACTACTGGTATACAGTGCCATTGTCTGACTGGGAATTCAAAGAAGATATTGGGAATACAAATACCCTCATTTCTTGCTACTGCCATATAGTGCCAGTTTCTGACTGGTAATTCAAAGAATATATTGGGGTTACGTGCACCCACAATTTTTACTACTGGTATACAGTGCCATTGTCTGACTGGGAATTCAAAGAATATATTGGGGTTACAAATACCCTCATTTCTTGCTACTGCCATATAGTGCCAGTTTCTGACTGGTAATTCAAAGAATATATTGGGGTTACGTGCACCCACAATTTTTACTACTGGTATACAGTGCCATTGTCTGACTGGGAATTCAAAGAATATATTGGGAATACAAATACCCTCATTTCTTGCTACTGCCATATAGTGCCAGTGTCTGACTGGGAATTCAAAGAATATATTGGGGTTACGTGCACCCACAATTTTTACTACTGGTATACAGTGCCATTGTCTGACTGGGAATTCAAAGAATATATTGGGGTTATAAATACCCTCATTTCTTGCTACTGCCATATAGTGCCAGTTTCTGACTGGTAATTCAAAGAATATATTGTGGTTACGTGCACCCACAATTTTTACTACTGGTATACAGTGCCATTGTCTGACTGGGAATTCAAAGAATATATTGGGAATACAAATACCCTCATTTCTTGCTACTGCCATATAGTGCCAGTTTCTGACTGGTAATTCAAAGAATATATTGGGGTTACGTGCACCCACAATTTTTACTACTGGTATACAGTGCCATTGTCTGACTGGGAATTCAAAGAATATATTGGGAATACAAATACCCTCATTTCTTGCTACTGCCATATAGTGCCAGTTTCTGACTGGTAATTCAAAGAATATATTGTGGTTACGTGCACCCACAATTTTTACTACTGGTATACAGTGCCATTGTCTGACTGGGAATTCAAAGAATATATTGGGAATACAAATACCCTCATTTCTTGCTACTGCCATATAGTGCCAGTTTCTGACTGGTAATTCAAAGAATATATTGGGGTTACGTGCACCCACAATTTTTACTACTGGTATACAGTGCCATTGTCTGACTGGGAATTCAAAGAATATATTGGGAATACAAATACCCTCATTTCTTGCTACTGCCATATAGTGCCAGTTTCTGACTGGTAATTCAAAGAATATATTGGGGTTACGTGCACCCACAATTTTTACTACTGGTATACAGTGCCAGTGTCTGACTGGGAATTCAAAGAATATATTGGGGTTACGTGCACCCACAATTTTTACTACTGGTATACAGTGCCATTGTCTGACTGGGAATTCAAAGAATATATTGGGAATACAAATACCCTCATTTCTTGCTACTGCCATATAGTGCCAGTTTCTGACTGGTAATTCAAAGAATATATTGGGGTTACGTGCACCCACAATTTTTACTACTGGTATACAGTGCCATTGTCTGACTGGGAATTCAAAGAATATATTGGGAATACAAATACCCTCATTTCTTGCTACTGCCATATAGTGCCAGTTTCTGACTGGTAATTCAAAGAATATATTGGGGTTACGTGCACCCACAATTTTTACTACTGGTATACAGTGCCATTGTCTGACTGGGAATTCAAAGAATATATTGGGAATACAAATACCCTCATTTCTTGCTACTGCCATATAGTGCCAGTGTCTGACTGGGAATTCAAAGAATATATTGGGGTTACGTGCACCCACAATTTTTACTACTGGTATACAGTGCCATTGTCTGACTGGGAATTCAAAGAATATATTGGGAATACAAATACCCTCATTTCTTGCTACTGCCATATAGTGCCAGTTTCTGACTGGTAATTCAAAGAATATATTGGGGTTACGTGCACCCACAATTTTTACTACTGGTATACAGTGCCATTGTCTGACTGGGAATTCAAAGAATATATTGGGAATACAAATACCCTCATTTCTTGCTACTGCCATATAGTGCCAGTTTCTGACTGGTAATTCAAAGAATATATTGGGGTTACGTGCACCCACAATTTTTACTACTGGTATACAGTGCCAATTTCTAACTAGGAATTCAAAATGCGCAAGGCTCCCGGAAAGGGACGTGGACGAGGCCGTGGGCGAGGTCGGGGGAATGGTTCTGGGGAGCAAGGTAGCAGTGAAGCCACAGGGCGTCCCGTGCCTACTCCTGTGGGGCAGCAAGCATTGCGCCACTCCACAGTGCCAGGGTTGCTTGCCACATTAACTAAACTGCAGGGTACAAACCTTAGTAGGCCCGAGAACCAGGAACAGGTCTTGCAATGGCTGTCAGAGAACGCTTACAGCACATTGTCCAGCAGCCAGTCAGACTCTGCCTCCTCTCCTCCTATTACCCAACAGTCTTGTCTTCCTTCCTCCCAAAATTCCGAAGCTTTACAGAACAATAACCCAAACTGTCCCTGCTCCCCAGAGCTGTTCTCCGCTCCTTTCATTGTCCCTCAACCTGCCTCTCCACGTCACGATTCCACGAACCTAACAGAGGAGCATCTGTGTCCAGATGCTCAAACACTAGAGTCTCCTCCATCTCCGTTCGATTTGGTGGTGGATGACCAGCAACCCACCCTCATCGACGATGATGTGACGCAGTTGCCGTCAGGGCATCCAGTTGACCGGCGCATTGTGCGGGAGGAGGAGATGAGACAGGAGTTGGAAGAGGAAGTGGTGGATGATGAGGACACTGACCCGACCTGGACAGGGGGGATGTCAAGCGGGGAAAGTAGTGTGGATGTTGAGGCAGGTGCAGCACCAAAAAGGGTAGCTAGAGGCAGAGGCAGAGGTCAGCAGCTTAGGCGAAGCCAGGCCACACCCGGAATCTCCCAAGATGTTCCAGTTCGTACCCAGCCCCGAAAAACTCCCACCTCGAGGGCACGTTTCTCGAAGGTGTGGAGTTTTTTCAAGGAATGCGCCGAGGACAGATATAGTGTTGTCTGCACAATTTGCCTCTCGAAATTGATTAGGGGCTCTGAGAAGAGCAACCTGTCCACCACTTCAATGCGCCGTCATTTGGAATCCAAGCACTGGAATCAGTGGCAGGCAGCAACGGCAGGACAAAGGCCGCCTGCCGTTCACGCCACTGCCACTGCCTCTGCCACTGCCTCTGCCACTGCCACTGCTGACTGTGCTGGCGATGCACTCCAGAGGACGAGCCAGGACACCACTTCATCTGCCTCCGCCACTTTGTTGACTTCTACCTCATCCTCCCCTGGTCCTGTCTTATCTCCTTCTCCTGCACCATCAAAGGCACCATCAGGCGTTTCTTTACAACAACCCACCATCTCTCAGACATTGGAGCGGCGGCAGAAATACACTGCTAACCACCCACACGCGCAAGCCTTGAACGCCAACATCGCTAAACTGCTGGCCCAGGAGATGTTGGCGTTCCGGCTTGTTGAAACTCCCGCCTTCCTGGACCTGATGGCAACTGCGGCACCTCGCTATGCCGTCCCTAGCCGTCACTACTTCTCCCGGTGTGCCGTCCCCGCCTTGCACCAGCACGTGTCACTCAACATCAGGCGGGCCCTTAGTTCCGCGCTTTGCACAAAGGTCCACTTGACCACCGACGCGTGGACAAGTGCATGCGGACAGGGACGCTACATTTCACTGACGGCACACTGGGTGAATGTAGTTGAGGCTGGGACTGCTTCCCAAACTGGCCCGGTGTACCTCGTCTCCCCGCCTAACATTCCTGGCAGGGACACGAGAAGAACACCCCCCTCCTCCTCCTCCTCTACCGCCTCCTCCTCCGCCACCGCCTCCTCCTCCGCCACCGCCTCCTCCTCCGCTGTTAGATTGACCCCAGCTACGAGTTGGAAACGTTGCAGCACTGGCGTTGGTAGACGTCAGCAGGCTGTGCTGAAGCTGATCAGCTTGGGGGACAGACAGCACACTGCCTCCGAGGTGAGGGATGCCCTCCTCGATGAGACGGCAATATGGTTTGAGCCGCTGCACCTGGGCCCAGGCATGGTCGTTTGTGATAACGGCCGGAACCTGGTAGCAGCTCTGGAGCTTGCCGGACTCCAACATGTTCCATGCCTGGCCCACGTCTTCAACCTAGTGGTGCAACGTTTCCTAAAGAGCTACCCCAATGTTCCAGAGCTACTGGTGAAAGTGCGGCGCATGTGCGCCCACTTTCGCAAGTCGACAGTAGCCGCTGCTAGCTTAAAATCTCTCCAGCAACGCCTGCATGTGCCACAACACCGGCTTTTGTGCGACGTCCCCACACGCTGGAACTCAACGTTTCAGATGTTGAATAGAGTGGTTGAGCAGCAGAGACCTTTGATGGAATACCAGCTACAAAACCCTAGGGTGCCACAAAGTCAGCTGCCTCAGTTTCACATCCATGAGTGGCCATGGATGAGAGACCTTTGTGACATCCTACGGGTCTTTGAGGAGTCCACAAGGAGGGTGAGCTCTGAGGATGCGATGGTGAGCCTTACAATCCCGCTCTTGTGTGTTCTGAGAGAATCCCTGATTGACATCAGGGATAACTCAGATCACACAGAGGAGTTAGGGATAGCATCCGATCCGTCACAGCTGGAGAGTAGGTCCACACATCTGTCCGCTTCACTGCGTTTAATGGAGGAGGAGGAGGAGGAGGAGGAGGAGGAAGAAGAGTTGTCCGATGATGTGATGGTGATACAGGAGGCTTCCGGGCAACTTCGAATCGTCCCATTGTTGCAGCGCGGATGGGTAGACATGGAGGATGAGGAGGAAATGGAGATTGAACTTTCCGGTGGGGCCAGAGGAGTCATGCCAACTAACACTGTGGCAGACATGGCTGAGTTCATGTTGGGGTGCTTTACAACCGACAAGCGTATTGTCAAAATCATGGAGGACAACCAGTACTGGATCTTTGCTATCCTTGACCCCCGGTATAAAAACAACATCTCGTCTTTTATTCCGGTAGAGGGGAGGGCCAATCGCATCAATGCTTGCCACAGGCAATTGGTGCAGAATATGATGGAGATGTTTCCAGCATGTGACGTTGGCGGCAGGGAGGGCAGTTCCTCCAGTAGGCAACCAAGTTCTCACCGGTCCACACAAACGAGGGGCACACTGTCTAAGGTCTGGGACACCTTGATGGCACCCCCTCGCCAAAGTGCCGCCACGGAGGGTCCTAGTGTCACCAGGCGTGAGAAGTATAGGCGCATGTTGCGGGAATACCTTTCCGACCATAGCCCTGTCCTCTCCGACCCCTCTGCGCCCTACACGTATTGGGTGTCGAAGTTGGACCTGTGGCTTGAACTTGCCCTATATGCCTTGGAGGTGCTGTCCTGTCCTGCCGCCAGCGTCCTATCTGAGAGGGTGTTCAGTGCAGCCGGTGGCATCATCACTGACAAGCGCACCCGTCTGTCAGCTGAGAGTGCCGACCGGCTCACTTTGATAAAAATGAACCACCACTGGGTAGAGCCGTCATTTTTGTGCCCACCTGTGTAAAGCACCCCAACATGAAACTCCATGTCTGTACTCAACCTCTCCAATTCCTCCGCATCCTCATACTCATCCACCATAAGCGTTGCACAATTCTGCTAATACTAGGCTCCCTCCACCCTGATTTCCCCCAACTCTGCTGGTTAGAGGCTCCCTCCACCCTGATTTCCACCAACTCTGCTGGTTAGAGGCTCCCTCCACCATGAATTTGCCCAAACTGGGCTGTTTAGAGGCTCCCTCCACCATGAATTGGTCCAAACTGGGGTTTTTAGAGGCTCCCTCCACCATGAATTGGTCCAAACTGGGCTGTTTAGCGGCTCCCTCCACCATTAATTGGTCCAAACTGGGCTGGTTAGAGGCTCCCTCCACCATGAATTTGCCCAAACTGGGCTGTTTAGAGGCTCCCTCCACCATGAATTTGCCCAAACTGGGCTGGTTAGATGCTCCCTCCACCATGAATTGGTCCAAACTGGGGTTTTTAGAGGCTCCCTCCACCATGAATTGGTCCAAACTGGGGTTTTTAGAGGCTCCCTCCACCATGAATTGGTCCAAACTGGGCTGTTTAGCGGCTCCCTCCACCATTACTTGGTCCAAACTGGGCTGGTTAGAGGCTCCCTCCACCATGAATTTGCCCAAACTGGGCTGTTTAGAGGCTCCCTCCACCATGAATTTGCCCAAACTGGGCTGGTTAGAGGCTCCCTCCACCATGAATTGGTCCAAACTGGGGTTTTTAGAGGCTCCCTCCACCATGAATTGGTCCAAACTTGGCTGTTTAGAGGCTCCCTCCACCATAAATTGGTCCAAACTGGGCTGGTTAGAGGCTCCGTCCACCATGAATTGGTCCAAACTGGGTTTTTTAGAGGCTCCCTCCACCATGAGTTGGTCCAAACTGGGGTTTTTAGAGGCTCCCTCCACCATGAATTGGTCCAAACTGGGCTGTTTAGCGGCTCCCTCCACCATTAATTGGTCCAAACTGGGCTGGTTAGAGGCTCCCTCCACCATGAATTTGCCCAAACTGGGCTGTTTAGAGGCTCCCTCCACCATGAATTTGCCCAAACTGGGCTGGTTAGAGGCTCCCTCCACCATGAATTGGTCCAAACTGGGGTTTTTAGAGGCTCCCTCCACCATGAATTGGTCCAAACTTGGCTGTTTAGAGGCTCCCTCCACCATTAATTGGTCCAAACTGGGCTGGTTAGAGGCTCCCTCCACCATGAATTGGTCCAAACTGGGTTTTTTAGAGGCTCCCTCCACCATGAATTGGTCCAAACTGGGGTTTTTAGAGGCTCCCTCCACCATGAATTGGTCCAAACTGGGCTGTTTAGCGGCTCCCTCCACCATTAATTGGTCCAAACTGGGCTGGTTAGAGGCTCCCTCCACCATGAATTTGCCCAAACTGGGCTGTTTAGAGGCTCCCTCCACCATGAATTTGCCCAAACTGGGCTGGTTAGAGGCTCCCTCCACCATGAATTGGTCCAAACTGGGGTTTTTAGAGGCTCCCTCCACCATGAATTGGTCCAAACTTGGCTGTTTAGAGGCTCCCTCCACCATGAATTGGTCCAAACTGGGCTGGTTAGAGGCTCCCTCCACCATGAATTGGTCCAAACTGGGTTTTTTAGAGGCTCCCTCCACCATGAATTGGTCCAAACTGGGCTGTTTAGAGGCTCCCTCCACCATGAATTTGCCCAAACTGGGCTGGTTAGAGGCTCCCTCCACCATTAATTGGTCCAAACTGGGCTGGTTAGAGGCTCCCTCCACCATGAATTTGCCCAAACTGGGCTGTTTAGAGGCTCCCTCCACCATGAATTTGCCCAAACTGGGCTGGTTAGAGGCTCCCTCCACCATGAATTGGTCCAAACTGGGGTTTTTAGAGGCTCCCTCCACCATGAATTGGTCCAAACTTGGCTGTTTAGAGGCTCCCTCCACCATTAATTGGTCCAAACTGGGCTGGTTAGAGGCTCCCTCCACCATGAATTGGTCCAAACTGGGTTTTTTAGAGGCTCCCTCCACCATGAATTGGTCCAAACTGGGGTTTTTAGAGGCTCCCTCCACCATGAATTGGTCCAAACTGGGCTGTTTAGCGGCTCCCTCCACCATTAATTGGTCCAAACTGGGCTGGTTAGAGGCTCCCTCCACCATGAATTTGCCCAAACTGGGCTGTTTAGAGCCTCCCTCCACCATGAATTTGCCCAAACTGGGCTGGTTAGAGGCTCCCTCCACCATGAATTGGTCCAAACTGGGGTTTTTAGAGGCTCCCTCCACCATGAATTGGTCCAAACTTGGCTGTTTAGAGGCTCCCTCCACCATTAATTGGTCCAAACTGGGCTGGTTAGAGGCTCCCTCCACCATGAATTGGTCCAAACTGGGTTTTTTAGAGGCTCCCTCCACCATGAATTGGTCCAAACTGGGGTTTTTAGAGGCTCCCTCCACCATGAATTGGTCCAAACTGGGCTGTTTAGCGGCTCCCTCCACCATTAATTGGTCCAAACTGGGCTGGTTAGAGGCTCCCTCCACCATGAATTTGCCCAAACTGGGCTGTTTAGAGGCTCCCTCCACCATGAATTTGCCCAAACTGGGCTGGTTAGAGGCTCCCTCCACCATGAATTGGTCCAAACTGGGGTTTTTAGAGGCTCCCTCCACCATGAGTTGGTCCAAACTTGGCTGTTTAGAGGCTCCCTCCACCATTAATTGGTCCAAACTGGTCTGGTTAGAGGCTCCCTCCACCATGAATTGGTCCAAACTGGGTTTTTTAGAGGCTCCCTCCACCATGAATTGGTCCAAACTGGGTTTTTTAGAGGCTCCCTCCACCATGAATTGGTCCAAACTGGGGTTTTTAGAGGCTCCCTCCACCATGAATTGGTCCAAACTGGGCTGGTTAGAGGCTCCCTCCACCATGAATTTGCCCAAACTGGGCTGGTTAGAGGCTCCCTCCACCATGAATTGGTCCAAACTGGGGTTTTTAGAGGCTCCCTCCACCATGAATTGGTCCAAACTTGGCTGTTTAGAGGCTCCCTCCACCATTAATTGGTCCAAACTGGGCTGGTTAGAGGCTCCCTCCACCATGAATTTGCCCAAACTGGGCTGTTTAGAGGCTCCCTCCACCATGAATTGGTCCAAACTGGGTTTTTTAGAGGCTCCCTCCACCATGAATTGGTCCAAACTGGGCTGTTTAGAGGCTCCCTCCACCATGAATTTGCCCAAACTGGGCTGGTTAGAGGCTCCCTCCACCATGAATTGGTCCAAACTGGGCTGGTTAGAGGCTCCCTCCACCATGAATTTGCCCAAACTGGGCTGTTTAGAGGCTCCCTCCACCATGAATTGGTCCAAACTGGGTTTTTTAGAGGCTCCCTCCACCATGAATTGGTCCAAACTGGGCTGTTTAGAGGCTCCCTCCACCATGAATTTGCCCAAACTGGGCTGGTTAGAGGCTCCCTCCACCATTAATTGGTCCAAACTGGGCTGGTTAGAGGCTCCCTCCACCATGAATTTGCCCAAACTGGGCTGTTTAGAGGCTCCCTCCACCATGAATTTGCCCAAACTGGGCTGTTTAGAGGCTCCCTCCACCATGAATTGGTCCAAACTGGGTTTTTTAGAGGCTCCCTCCACCATGAATTTGCCCAAACTGGGCTGGTTAGAGGCTCCCTCCACCATGAATTGGTCCAAACTGGGTTTTTTAGAGGCTCCCTCCACCATGAATTGGTCCAAACTGGGGTTTTTAGAGGCTCCCTCCACCATGAATTGGTCCAAACTGGGCTGTTTAGCGGCTCCCTCCACCATTAATTGGTCCAAACTGGGCTGGTTAGAGGCTCCCTCCACCATGAATTTGCCCAAACTGGGCTGTTTAGAGGCTCCCTCCACCATGAATTTGCCCAAACTGGGCTGGTTAGAGGCTCCCTCCACCATGAATTGGTCCAAACTGGGGTTTTTAGAGGCTCCCTCCACCATGAATTGGTCCAAACTTGGCTGTTTAGAGGCTCCCTCCACCATTAATTGGTCCAAACTGGGCTGGTTAGAGGCTCCCTCCACCATGAATTGGTCCAAACTGGGTTTTTTAGAGGCTCCCTCCACCATGAATTGGTCCAAACTGGGGTTTTTAGAGGCTCCCTCCACCATGAATTGGTCCAAACTGGGCTGTTTAGCGGCTCCCTCCACCATTAATTGGTCCAAACTGGGCTGGTTAGAGGCTCCCTCCACCATGAATTTGCCCAAACTGGGCTGTTTAGAGGCTCCCTCCACCATGAATTTGCCCAAACTGGGCTGGTTAGAGGCTCCCTCCACCATGAATTGGTCCAAACTGGGGTTTTTAGAGGCTCCCTCCACCATGAATTGGTCTAAACTGGGGTTTTTAGAGGCTCCCTCCACCATGAATTGGTCCAAACTGGGCTGTTTAGCGGCTCCCTCCACCATTAATTGGTCCAAACTGGGCTGGTTAGAGGCTCCCTCCACCATGAATTTGCCCAAACTGGGCTGTTTAGAGGCTCCCTCCACCATGAATTTGCCCAAACTGGGCTGTTTAGAGGCTCCCTCCACCATGAATTTGCCCAAACTGGGCTGGTTAGAGGCTCCCTCCACCATGAATTGGTCCAAACTGGGTTTTTTAGAGGCTCCCTCCACCATGAATTTGCCCAAACTGGGCTGGTTAGAGGCTCCCTCCACCATGAATTGGTCCAAACTGGGTTTTTTAGAGGCTCCCTCCACCATGAATTGGTCCAAACTGGGGTTTTTAGAGGCTCCCTCCACCATGAATTGGTCCAAACTGGGCTGTTTAGCGGCTCCCTCCACCATTAATTGGTCCAAACTGGGCTGGTTAGAGGCTCCCTCCACCATGAATTTGCCCAAACTGGGCTGTTTAGAGGCTCCCTCCACCATGAATTTGCCCAAACTGGGCTGGTTAGAGGCTCCCTCCACCATGAATTCGTCCAAACTGGGGTTTTTAGAGGCTCCCTCCACCATGAATTGGTCCAAACTTGGCTGTTTAGAGGCTCCCTCCACCATTAATTGGTCCAAACTGGGCTGGTTAGAGGCTCCCTCCACCATGAATTGGTCCAAACTGGGTTTTTTAGAGGCTCCCTCCACCATGAATTGGTCCAAACTGGGGTTTTTAGAGGCTCCCTCCACCATGAATTGGTCCAAACTGGGCTGTTTAGCGGCTCCCTCCACCATTAATTGGTCCAAACTGGGCTGGTTAGAGGCTCCCTCCACCATGAATTTGCCCAAACTGGGCTGTTTAGAGGCTCCCTCCACCATGAATTTGCCCAAACTGGGCTGGTTAGAGGCTCCCTCCACCATGAATTGGTCCAAACTGGGGTTTTTAGAGGCTCCCTCCACCATGAATTGGTCCAAACTTGGCTGTTTAGAGGCTCCCTCCACCATTAATTGGTCCAAACTGGGCTGGTTAGAGGCTCCCTCCACCATGAATTGGTCCAAACTGGGTTTTTTAGAGGCTCCCTCCACCATGAATTGGTCCAAACTGGGGTTTTTAGAGGCTCCCTCCACCATGAATTGGTCCAAACTGGGCTGTTTAGCGGCTCCCTCCACCATTAATTGGTCCAAACTGGGCTGGTTAGAGGCTCCCTCCACCATGAATTTGCCCAAACTGGGCTGTTTAGAGGCTCCCTCCACCATGAATTTGCCCAAACTGGGCTGGTTAGAGGCTCCCTCCACCATGAATTGGTCCAAACTGGGGTTTTTAGAGGCTCCCTCCACCATGAATTGGTCCAAACTTGGCTGTTTAGAGGCTCCCTCCACCATTAATTGGTCCAAACTGGTCTGGTTAGAGGCTCCCTCCACCATGAATTGGTCCAAACTGGGTTTTTTAGAGGCTCCCTCCACCATGAATTGGTCCAAACTGGGGTTTTTAGAGGCTCCCTCCACCATGAATTGGTCCAAACTGGGCTGTTTAGCGGCTCCCTCCACCATTAATTGGTCCAAACTGGGCTGGTTAGAGGCTCCCTCCACCATGAATTTGCCCAAACTGGGCTGGTTAGAGGCTCCCTCCACCATGAATTTGCCCAAACTGGGCTGGTTAGAGGCTCCCTCCACCATGAATTGGTCCAAACTGGGGTTTTTAGAGGCTCCCTCCACCATGAATTGGTCCAAACTTGGCTGTTTAGAGGCTCCCTCCACCATTAATTGGTCCAAACTGGGCTGGTTAGAGGCTCCCTCCACCATGAATTTGCCCAAACTGGGCTGTTTAGAGGCTCCCTCCACCATGAATTGGTCCAAACTGGGTTTTTTAGAGGCTCCCTCCACCATGAATTGGTCCAAACTGGGCTGTTTAGAGGCTCCCTCCACCATGAATTTGCCCAAACTGGGCTGGTTAGAGGCTCCCTCCACCATGAATTGGTCCAAACTGGGCTGGTTAGAGGCTCCCTCCACCATGAATTTGCCCAAACTGGGCTGTTTAGAGGCTCCCTCCACCATGAATTGGTCCAAACTGGGTTTTTTAGAGGCTCCCTCCACCATGAATTGGTCCAAACTGGGCTGTTTAGAGGCTCCCTCCACCATGAATTTGCCCAAACTGGGCTGGTTAGAGGCTCCCTCTACCATTAATTGGTCCAAACTGGGCTGGTTAGAGGCTCCCTCCACCATGAATTTGCCCAAACTGGGCTGTTTAGAGGCTCCCTCCACCATGAATTTGCCCAAACTGGGCTGTTTAGAGGCTCCCTCCACCATGAATTTGCCCAAACTGGGCTGGTTAGAGGCTCCCTCCACCATGAATTGGTCCAAACTGGGTTTTTTAGAGGCTCCCTCCACCATGAATTTGCCCAAACTTGGCTGTTTAGAGGCTCCCTCCACCATTAATTGGTCCAAACTGGGCTGGTTAGAGGCTCCCTCCACCATGAATTGGTCCAAACTGGGTTTTTTAGAGGCTCCCTCCACCATGAATTGGTCCAAACTGGGGTTTTTAGAGGCTCCCTCCACCATGAATTGGTCCAAACTGGGCTGTTTAGCGGCTCCCTCCACCATTAATTGGTCCAAACTGGGCTGGTTAGAGGCTCCCTCCACCATGAATTTGCCCAAACTGGGCTGTTTAGAGGCTCCCTCCACCATGAATTTGCCCAAACTGGGCTGGTTAGAGGCTCCCTCCACCATGAATTGGTCCAAACTGGGGTTTTTAGAGGCTCCCTCCACCATGAATTGGTCCAAACTTGGCTGTTTAGAGGCTCCCTCCACCATTAATTGGTCCAAACTGGTCTGGTTAGAGGCTCCCTCCACCATGAATTGGTCCAAACTGGGTTTTTTAGAGGCTCCCTCCACCATGAATTGGTCCAAACTGGGGTTTTTAGAGGCTCCCTCCACCATGAATTGGTCCAAACTGGGCTGTTTAGCGGCTCCCTCCACCATTAATTGGTCCAAACTGGGCTGGTTAGAGGCTCCCTCCACCATGAATTTGCCCAAACTGGGCTGGTTAGAGGCTCCCTCCACCATGAATTTGCCCAAACTGGGCTGGATAGAGGCTCCCTCCACCATGAATTGGTCCAAACTGGGGTTTTTAGAGGCTCCCTCCACCATGAATTGGTCCAAACTTGGCTGTTTAGAGGCTCCCTCCACCATTAATTGGTCCAAACTGGGCTGGTTAGAGGCTCCCTCCACCATGAATTTGCCCAAACTGGGCTGTTTAGAGGCTCCCTCCACCATGAATTGGTCCAAACTGGGTTTTTTAGAGGCTCCCTCCACCATGAATTGGTCCAAACTGGGCTGTTTAGAGGCTCCCTCCACCATGAATTTGCCCAAACTGGGCTGGTTAGAGGCTCCCTCCACCATGAATTGGTCCAAACTGGGCTGGTTAGAGGCTCCCTCCACCATGAATTTGCCCAAACTGGGCTGTTTAGAGGCTCCCTCCACCATGAATTGGTCCAAACTGGGTTTTTTAGAGGCTCCCTCCACCATGAATTGGTCCAAACTGGGCTGTTTAGAGGCTCCCTCCACCATGAATTTGCCCAAACTGGGCTGGTTAGAGGCTCCCTCCACCATTAATTGGTCCAAACTGGGCTGGTTAGAGGCTCCCTCCACCATGAATTTGCCCAAACTGGGCTGTTTAGAGGCTCCCTCCACCATGAATTTGCCCAAACTGGGCTGTTTAGAGGCTCCCTCCACCATGAATTTGCCCAAACTGGGCTGGTTAGAGGCTCCCTCCACCATGAATTGGTCCAAACTGGGTTTTTTAGAGGCTCCCTCCACCATGAATTTGCCCAAACTGGGCTGGTTAGAGGCTCCCTCCACCATGAATTGGTCCAAACTGGGTTTTTTAGAGGCTCCCTCCACCATGAATTTGCCCAAACTGGGCTGGTTAGAGGCTCCCTCCACCATGAATTGGTCCAAACTGGGTTTTTTAGAGGCTCCCTCCACCATGAATTTGCCCACACTGGGCTGGTTAGAGGCTCCCTCCACCATGAATTGGTCCAAACTGGGGTTTTTAGAGGCTCCCTCCACCATGAATTTGCCCAAACTGGGGTGTTTAGAGGCTCCCTCCACCATGAATTTGCCCAAACTCTGCTGGTTAGAGGCTCAATCCACCCTGATTTTCAAAACAAATGTTGGTGCCAACCTCAACTAACTACAAGGGCCAAATTCACTGCTGGTGACAAGCTCTCCTCACTGCAAGTGCCAAATACACATGTTTCAAGGTGTTTTCCTACTGTCAGAGAGGTGGTATTGAGTGTGTAAAGTGTGTAGTTGTTAGGCTGTGATGTTGGGGTAATAGAGGGTCTTTGGTGTGTTAGATGCCCCCAGACATGCTTCCCCTGCTGTCCCAGTGTCATTCCAGAGGTGTTGGCATCATTTCCTGGGGTGTCATAGTGGACTTGGTGACCCTCCAGACACGGATTTGGGTTTCCCCCTTAACGAGTATCTGTTCCCCATAGACTATAATGGGGTTCGAAACCCATTCGAACACACGAACATTGAGCGGCTGTTCGAATCGAATTTCGAACCTCGAACATTTTAGTGTTCGCTCATCTCTATGCACGATGTTTAAAGCCAAATTATCATTTGGCAGGTCTGGTCCCTGAAACAAAACTTGGGGGCCAGACCCACCAAACCCAAGCAAAAAAAATAAATAAATCTGAAAACCTGAATCCAAGGTTTCTTAGTCTTATTTGACTTTTAGATTCTACATACAAACAAATTCCACATGATACAAAAGCCATATAAAACATACATAAAGGGATTTTGCAGAACGTTTTGTGGTTTATGTTTTAGGTTGGTTATACAAGTGTTTTCTACTGTTTTGTCCCTCCTTTAAATGTGTTGCCAGAAAATAACTTTTTTTAAATCAAGTTTTATGTTAAACATATGTTTTTAGAGAATTTTTGGTGAGATTTTTAACATTATCTATATTTACAAAGTTCCTAAAAATACTGCAGTACTGATACTGCCCACTAGGCCATGTGATATGCTTCCTGTTTTCTGTAGATTTTTTTTGCCGCAGTCACCTTACTACTCAGCACAATTATGAGGACAGTTATCATGTATATGTAGATAAGACACAGAATCCACCAGTCATAGTAGAGGATTTCACAGGTTTTCTGTGCCCAGGTCACACAGCATGACTAGAAAACTCTCCCATACAAGTGAATAGTCTAGCTATGGCCTGTGTCCTTCTATAGGAAACAGGAAGTCACAGCGTTTAGGCTTACTGGCAAAAGTTAGAATTAGAAGATTTAAGGAAAAATAAATAAAATTATATATATATATATATATATATATATATATATATATATATATATATATACACATACACATACATGGTGTCCCAAAAAAATGTATACACATTTTAGCAGCTAATAACTCAATTATTTTTTCTTTCTTTACAGACTGAACCCATTGAATCGAGTGATGGCATACAGACTTGACTTTGAAGAAAGGAAATTTATTCTAAAATGGGTTAATGGGTTCAGTCTGTAAAGAAAGAAAAAATAATTGAGTTATCAGCTGCTAAAATGTGTATACATTTTTTGGGACACTATATATATATATATATATATATATATATATATATATATATATATATATATATACATATACACACACATACACCTAATTGGAAAATCAATCTTCACCAAAAATTCTAATCTTAAACAATGGGTCATTTTCTGCGACACATTCCCTTTAAACAAAACTTAGGTTTGATGGTAACAGCTTTCCTACAGCTGTATCTTGTTCCAGGAATATCTACTTATCACTCTTTTAAAGGATCCTATTTGACTTTGATACGGTTTTACAATTGGTAGTTTTCCCAGCTCTGTTTGTTTTACAATGTTTTTATTTTGCTCGTATATAAGTTTTCTTTGTGGGTATTTTTTCTCCACTCTTGTTAACAGCTCACTGTTGTACCTCCTGTTTTCAGATTGGTTATGCAAGTAATTAACCTCATCTTTATATCCTCTAAATTGTCTTGACCACATGAATTGATCCTTTGGACACACCAGAAGGTGGAAGCAAGTGAACCAAATAAAGTTATTACCATCCACTTCTTTAGCTATATCTTTTAGCATACAATTACCCTTTAAAGTACAAATATTTTGTAGCTAGAATTCTTATTTATACACAAACTTGAGGTACAGTAATGGGGGTCAGGTCAGCCCCAAGCTCCCTCAATGTATACATGGGGGTGGGAACATCAAATCATCTTGTAAAGCAAACAATCAAAGAGGAGATTGGAAAACTACCAGCTCTAACAGTATCAAAATCAAACAGGATCCATTAAAAGGGTGATAAGGAGGTATTAGCCCTTCCTGGAACAACATAGAATCGTGAGAGAACTGTTACCATCAAATACAAGGTTTGTTTTCCGGAGTTCTGACCGAAAGACCAAAAAAAAAAAAAAATCCCCTAACGCATGTAGAACTAGTAGTATTGAGATAACAACAACAGATACTAAGTGTAGAAAATCTAATAAAATGTCTGATTTCATGTCTTGTCACTTCAGGGGAGTTATCTGTGGGATAAAAACATTTACACATGTAATAAAACATTTTTGGAGGGAACCAAAAGACTCCTTCATATCAGACTGAGAAAACATTTTGGGAATATTCTTAAGGGATGTGAGGGTCACCGTATATCTTTTTATTGAAAAACACAATGAAAATCTGGAAGGGACTCATTAATTTGGCATAGAGTTGGTCTAACAAGCATGGTGGAAAGGAACTTTTAGTAAGCAGGTGTTAAAGTAGTTGTCCTATTAAGGACTCTTATCCCCTATCCACAGACGGTAAGTGTCTTATTGCTGGAGACCCAATAGCCCCCCAGTGATCAGGAGAACGGGAGCCGAAAGTCCCCCTAAAGCCTCTTTGGTTTGTCTTTTGACATTTTCTCTTTATCTTCTATGTCCTTTAAGATATAGGGAATACAATAGACCCTATAGCACATACATTTCTTATTTATCTTTCCATTAAACATTTTTTTTCACTTCATGATTATTTTATTGATCCTCTAAGAATATGATTGCACTTAATTTTTTTTCCTATGGATAGGGAATTATGAAATGTGTTTGGACATTTGTTTTTCCTGCGGTGTCTTACTCCAGCACACTTTATGGACCTGGAAACTTCACAAAAAAAAAAAATATATATATATTTTTTTCCGCCTCCCAATGATTTCAATGGTTTTTTTTAAATCCGCCTGAAGTAGGTCGTGTTGCTTTTTTGCCTCTAGCTAAATAATAAAAAAAAAAACTGCTACCGACTCCCACTGAAACAAATGGGAGGCAGATTTGGAGGTGGATTCCACCTCTAAATCAGCCTGCAAAAAATTCTATGTGAACATACCCTAAGTTGTAAGACACTTTAATCGCAGCTGTCCACTTAGAGGAGCAGCCATAGACTGAGCGATGGATGAGGAGGAGAAGTTTTGGCCTATTCAGGCCACCAGGTGCTCAGTTGTGAGGATGAGGCTCAGCCAAACACTGCAGTCTCTTCACACAAGTGATCGGTGGAGATCGGGATGTCGGACCTCCACCGATCTGATATTGATCGCTTATACTAAGGATAGGTCATTAATATTACTAAACCTCTGTACATCTACTCACCAATTAGAGCGCCGGCAACATAAACAATTGTGTAGTCCTTCAATGTATTCCCAGGGCAGCCGAATGTCAAGCCATAAGCCAGAACTGGGTTGAAGTAGCCGGCAGTATATGGACCACCTGAAGAGAGAATCAATAAAATGAGGAGCAAATAATGAAAGAACAAAATGTAGGTAGATGAAACCCCAAAGCTCTGGGCGTATAAAGGGAGTCTGTCAGCAGTAAATAGGTTATAAATGGATTCCCAGTACCTTGTAGAGCAGATGAATATACAGTATAGCTTTGTGGGAAAAGATTCAGTATAGTCTGTCATTTATCCACTGAAATCTCTGCTCTATGAGATATCCAGGAGGCGGAGCCATCAGTGATTGACAGCTCTCCATGCACAGTCGTAGAGAGGAGGTTGTCAATGAATAACACTGCCTCCATGACTTCATATCCATTTCAATTATTAAATGACAAGTTATACTAACTCTTCACAGAAATCTGCTCAGCTCCTCCTGCTCTATAACACGCTGTCGGCAGATTGCAGAGTATTTGCCTGGTGACAGATTTAACCCTTTCTCATCGCTATAATGGAGAGGTCTGTCAGATATCTTTCAGATTCACTATGATCAATAGGAATGCTAGACAAAAGATCTGCAAACAGATCAGTTTCCTGGCAGATTTCAATCAGATCAATTGGCCATTCACACAGATGAGATTGGTACTGCTCTGATTGGACACATCTAGGAAAGATATGTGTAAGCATCCTTATCGTCTTAATGACACACAACATAATAGTACGTCATGGGGTAGCAGGAAGGTTATGGAGAGGGCACGGACTTAACAGACGCAGTCTGTTTCTATGAAACCTTTAGATGCCTCAGTCAATTGGAAATGAGGTATCTAGAGAATAGGGTCTGATGGCACTTGCATAGGGGACCAGATTGCCATCTACAATCCATTGCTATGACAACCAGGAGTATTGAAGGCTTCTAGGCCTGTCATTCCAGAACTTCCACCGCATGCAGCCTATGGAAGAGCAGAAATCTTACGTACTACAATATAGTATTGGCCTATCAGACAGATATAACTATTGTGATCCCAGGAAGCCCCTTAAACAATACATTAAGTGCCCCTTGTGCCACCCGCAACTAGTTTTGCTTTTTTATAGTTAACACTTTAATCGCTGAGAACACAGTAGTAGTCAAAGTCAATGAAGGTAATAAAAGAGTGTACATGTATGATTACTTACCTGCATATGCCAGTAAGGTGACGGTCAAGGCGATTACAGGCGCTCTGTAGATCACTCTTGTCTTTTGGAAGCGGAGTAACACTATATGGTAGCAGAAGGCGCTCAGTGCTTCAACAAAAACTCCCTGAGCCACGGTGGTTTGTAAGGAAGAACTGCAGTCATCTAACATCATGATCTGGATGGTGTGGAATTGTGTCAGCTCCAGTCTCCAGTACTGCCTGGTTAAGAACCTGGCCACTTCCATACCCCCAAACTGAGCCACTAACTTACATATTGTGTCTACTAAAGGGCTATCCTTCAGCAAGAACTCCTGCAGAGACACTGAGGAGTTGGCAGATGCCCCATCAAATGTGAATCCATGGGCTAAAAACAGTAGAAAGAGGAGAGTAGACACCACATCTGGGCCAAAACCGCCACCCCACATGCCGATCTCTACCAGCATACGGATTTCCATATAGCAGGCACATAGCTGGAGACAACTAGCAAATTCACTGACTGCGCAGCGGTAAATCCTGGCTGGTAGCAGTTTCTTACTTATCCATCGAATAAGTTGAGACAAGGCAATGATGGAAACCAAGAAGCCTACAACTACATTCAGTCCCGCCATGGTGGGAGAAAGGAATGACCGAGAAAGAGGAAACCTTACAAGTAGTCCTGCACTTATACAGTGCTCAGTATTGGTAAACGTGGCCCAATCTGCAACTAGCTGTGTCAAGGATACACGTGAGAAGTAGTGCAGGTGCACACCAAACCATAGCGCTCTAATGTAAGTAAAGCAGCAGTATAGGGATTAACCCCATCCTGACACATCTAGTTTTAGCCTTTATGACACAGGAATTTGAGGGAAAAGGAGGGAGTAGAAAATAAGTAGAAATCATGTTACCTTTAGTGTAGATCACACAGTGGAAATTGTCCTACCTGAAAAATTCAGCTTCAGTGATCTAAAGATGGATTTTCCGCTTGTTCAAATTCAGAGTCAAATTCCACACCTGCTAGGTGATATTTTTTGTGTCTCATTCTTTTCAATGGGAGTTAAGAGGCAGAACCTACCTGAAGATTGATCAGAATGGAAAAAATCAGCATCCGATTCCATTGAAATCAATGGAGGCTTGTCTTACGTGGATGGTATTGTGACATATGGAGTCACTGGAGCAGAGGTGTTTGGAGATGGCACTGTCAGCCATTTACAAACAGTGATTCAGTGGCTACATGCTCGGAGCTTTCAGGTTTACAGCAGCAGCCAGAGAGCACAGTGGTGACAGACTAGTTCCCTGCTGGATTGTTTCCGTAGCTGTAACCCTCATTGCACACATGTAGGCTGTTATATCCACCTCTTTAAGGCTAAGGCCCCACTGGGCGGAAACAGTGTTTTTGGGCAATGCAGAAACAGCGGAAAAAAACACTGCGTTTTACAGTACTAGCATAGTGAATGCAATTTTGTCTAATCCTAGCCCAACATAGCCTTTCAATTACCTTTATTGCACATGAGAAACTCGAGCAAAAACGCGATGAAAAACTCAACGGAAAACTCAGATTTCCACAGCACAAAACTGAAAAACGTGCTGAAAAACGCAAATACATGCACTTTTTTTTTTCTGTGGTTTTTCATGCTACGTTTCCGCCCAGTAGATCCTTAGCCTAATGCTAAGGCTGCAGAAATGCATCATGTTTTTTCTCCAGCACTTTAGCTTTCTGCTTCAATTATACCTAATCAGGAAACTGTAGGCATTTCCTTAAGTATAATCGATATGCTGAAATTTCCATAAACGCAATGTTTTTAGAAATCAGATTATTTCAGCCGCATATATTAATTCATCAGCCTGTACATTATGTCAGGAGAGGGTCAGGGATAATTATTATTATTTTTTTTTTAAGAAAAACCCATACTCC
Source organism: Leptodactylus fuscus (assembly GCF_031893055.1). NCBI lineage: Eukaryota > Metazoa > Chordata > Amphibia > Anura > Leptodactylidae > Leptodactylus > Leptodactylus fuscus. The sequence continues at coordinate 196,618,252 of NC_134267.1, read as the reverse complement.
CCTGTCTCTGGTGCTTGGGTGTCTCCCAGCACAGTCCAGTTGTTCTGCTCTGGTGTTTTCTTCCAGCGGAAGTCCCCACCACACTCCTTTACTTAGGCCACTGATTGGGCTCAGTGGTCACATGCGGTGCAGACTTCAGCCAAAGAAAATAGCAGGACCAGCCTGTGCTGGGAGAAACCAGAACACCTGAGGGGGGGGGGGAGTGTATGTTTTATAGAGCTGACTGCATGTAAAGCAGACGCATGCACATATTGACTTTGGGTCTGCTTATCAATAAACTTTTTTTTTTTTTTTTTTTTTATACCTGTCTCAACCTGAGAAGTGGGGTTTCAAATCAATTTCATGATTCTAGCCAAATCCAGTACTAAAATTTCATGCCCATCAGGCACAAGCTCTGTTGGCAGCACTTCTAAAATGCAGAAAGTCTTATGCGTATTAGTATGCATGACACTTTAAGTCATAACTGCCTGTATAAGCATTAGGCAAAATGTTGCATTATGTATAGCTCTGTGCCATTCATGTAAATGGACAGCAATAGGGACCCAGGTCCCGTACCAGAAAATCCGCACTCAATGGTCGTAGGGGTGAAACACAAATCCAAATGTTGAAGAACCTTTTATTGAAGTATAAAAACAGTAGGCACAATGCTTGACGCATCTGGCCCGACGTGCCCTTGTAATTTTGCACTGCTGTCATATAGCCCAAAACGCATTGTGCCTACTGATTTTATACTTCAATAAAAGGTTCTTCAACCAACATTTCGATTTGTGTTTCACCCTTATGACCATTGAGCACAGATCTTCTGGTACGGGACCTGGGTCCCTATTGCTGTCCATTATATTTCCCAGCTCTCCCGTGTACACTAATAGAACCGCTGCCACTCTCACCAGGATGTTATCCTATCTACATGTGATAAAGGGTGTTGTGATCCATTCACAACCCCACCAGGTGAGGGGCCAATTGGTCGTTTCTTGGTACTAAATTTGATATTTCATGCTCCAATACTGCACCTAGTTGCGCTCGGCGTCCTCTTTTCTTTATTTTTGCATTCATGTGAATGGGGCTGACCTGCAAAAACCAACCACTGATGCTTCTACAATGTACAGCACTGTCCTTTGTTTTCAATGTAGAGGCTGCAGAGATTAACTGCGGAGGTCTTAGGTGTCAGAACTCCAAAGATCTGAAGTATAGATCACCAGTGAATAAGCCCTGCATGGAATATACAGTTAGGGCCAGAAATATTTGGACAGTGACACAATTTTCGCGAGTTGGGCTCTGCATGCCACCACATTGGTTTTGAAATGAAACCTCTACAACAGAATTCAAGTGCAGATTGTAACGTTTAATTTGAAGGGTTGAACAAAAATATCTGATAGAAAATGTAGGAATTGTACACATTTCTTTACAAACACTCCACATTTTAGGAGCTCAAAAGTAATTGGACAAATAAACATAACCCAAACAAAATATTTTTAATTTTCAATATTTTGTTGCGAATCCTTTGGAGGCAATCACTGCCTTAAGTCTGGAACCCATGGACATCACCAAACGCTGGGTTTCCTCCTTCTTAATGCTTTGCCAGGCCTTTACAGCCGCAGCCTTCAGGTCTTGCTTGTTTGTGGGTCTTTCCGCCTTAAGTCTGGATTTGAGCAAGTGAAATGCATGCTCAATTGGGTTAAGATCTGGTGATTGACTTGGCCATTGCAGAATGTTCCACTTTTTTGCACTCATGAACTCCTGGGTAGCTTTGGCTGTATGCTTGGGGTCATTGTCCATCTGTACTATGAAGCGCCGTCCGATCAACTTGGCAGCATTTGGCGGAATCTGGGCTGAAAGTATATCCCGGGACACTTCAGAATTCATCCGGCTACTCTTGTCTGCTGTTAGGTCATCAATAAACACAAGTGACCCAGTGCCATTGAAAGCCATGCATGCCCATGCCATCACGTTGCCTCCACCATGTTTTACAGAGGATGTGGTGTGCCTTGGATCATGTGCCATTCCCTTTCTTCGCCAAACTTTTTTCTTCCCATCATTCTGGTACAGGTTGATCTTTGTCTCATCTGTCCATAGAATACTTTTCCAGAACTGAGCTGGCTTCTTGAGGTGTTTTTCAGCAAATTTAACTCTGGCCTGTCTATTTTTGGAATTGATGAATGGTTTGCATCTAGATGTGAACCCTTTGTATTTACTTTCATGGAGTCTTCTCTTTACTGTTGACTTAGAGACAGATACACCTACTTCACTGAGAGTGTTCTGGACTTCAGTTGATGTTGTGAACGGGTTCTTCTGGACCAAAGAAAGTATGCGGCGATCATCCACCACTGTGGTCATCCGTGGACGCCCAGGCCTTTTTGAGTTCCCAAGCTCACCAGTCAATTCCTTTTTTCTTAGAATGTACCCGACTGTTGATTTTGCTACTCCAAGCATGTCTGCTATCTCTCTGATGGATTTTTTCTTTTTTTTCAGCCTCAGGATGTTCTGCTTCACCTCAATTGAGAGTTCCTTTGACCGCATGTTGTCTGGTCACAGCAACAGCTTCCAAATGCAAAACCACACACCTGGAATCAACCCCAGACCTTTTAACTACTTCATTGATTACAGGTTTACGAGGGAGACGCCTTCAGAGTTAATTGCAGCCCTTAGTGTCCATTGTCCAATTACTTTTGGTCCCTTGAAAAAGAGGAGGCTATGCATTACAGAGCTATGATTCCTAAACCCTTTCTCCGATTTGGATGTGGAAACTCTCATATTGAAGCTGGGAGTGTGCACTTTCAGCCCATATTATATATATAATTGTATTTCTGAACATGTTTTAGTAAACAGCTAAAATAACAAAACTTGTGTCACTGTCCAAATATTTCTGGCCCTAACTGTATACACTGCATACCTCAGTGGTTAGCATTGTAGCGCTGGAGTCCAAGGTTCGAAACAGACCAAGGACAACATATGTTCTCCAAGTATTTTTGTGGGTTTCCTCCCACACTCCGAAGACATAATGGTAGTGAGCTCTATGTGGGACAGAGACCACAATGTCTAAAGCGCTGCAGAATATGATGGCACCAATAGTGAATAAATGACAGTAGTCCTGCACAAATACGGTTTTCTAACGAATAAAGAGGCAGATACTCCTAAAATAAAACAAAATGTTTATTCCAAGCAAAGTTGACGCACACAAATGATTCAGTAGTTATTGCCGTAAAAATTAATTAAATAAAAAGATGGGATAAATTAAACAAGACAGGAAAAGGAGAAATGCAGAGAATGGAACCAAAAAATATGTAACATCTGCATGCAAAAGCTAAGGGGAGGGAGAGGAAACCTAAGAATACAGAGAGGCAAGTATCTTGGATTCATTTTGAACGGAGACCACACTCTTCCATCCGTGAGACATTGGCCAAGTCCCATGATGCGGATTCAGGTAGCTTCATCGTTGTAACCAGGGAGACATTCCCAAAAGTTGTGGCCTTTACAAACCTGAAGTCTTTCTTGGTTACAAAGAAGCTACAAGAACCTGGTTGAGAGCGCCATGTAAGTTTGCAGTCAGAGATGCTGGTTCTAGAAGACCATCAGATCTGCGTCCGCGTCTTCTAGGACAAATATAATGCTTTATAAAACACTTTCTTTCGAAACCCTGTGTGTATTGTGAAAAAGATCTCCCTTCAAGTCTCAAATGTTAATAAGGAACCAAGGTATTGTCAATGCAAAGAAATCATTAGAAATGCCCTATGTTTCTGTTAATGCAATCTCCGACAAAAACTGACAAAGGACACAACATTCACTTATTCAACCTCTAGATCCTAGCTATGTACACGCATTTCAAAGCATTATTTAAGGTTGACATATTACAGCCATCTTCACACAACTCCGATACAGTATGATTCGTCAAATGCGGCAACTTCTATACTAAGCAGAAATCACAGACTACCGGCCACGGCCACATCAATACCAACAAGTGGATTGGGAAGATTGAGATTTTAAAGCCCTTTAAAGAATAAGGTAGAGTCTACGTTTCATCTACAGTTCAGGGATACCCGAATCATTCCACCAGGAAACCAACATGCAATCCGATCGGGCATGTCAAATCCATCGTGTCGATCCTTCACCAATACTAGTCATTGGGAGACTGTTAAACGACCACCATTAAACACATCTCCTCACAGTAGACCAGTCTAAGGTGTATGCCAGCTACAAAGGAACCTGTCACATTTAATACAGTCTAATATCATGCAGATCAATATAGTTCATCACTGAAGCCTTTGGTCCTCCAGCTGGTCAGCACCATGGGTATATCCTATCATGATAGAAGTGTACCAGGTTACTACAAAAAGCGAGTCAAACCGATATTCTACAAACTGCTGCCAATCTTGGACAACAACCCGACCAAGCAGGGACACTATAAAGATACACAACTGAATCATTTCAGCACTGGCACAGTCAAAGACCAACTAGCCACTGACAACTAACTTCTCTCTGGATTTGTGGACAGCTTTAACACTATTGTAGACCAATTCTGTATCCTCCAGAATGTCCCTTCAACACAATTGCAAACCTCATCCCCACAATACACAGATTACAAGCTCCAATAGCACAATGACTTCCGTGTGTTTAGAAAATGTGGTCTGGGAAGGCCCAGTTTTTATTAAGGGGGTCTCAACAATTCTGAGCCTGCACAATGGCATCTAGTTTTAATCCGTCACGTGCCACTCTTGTATGTGCACAGGAGGTGATCCCTCACGCTACAGTCCTTTCAGTAGGGAGCTGGACCACTACCACCTTCCAGGCTCCTTCTACAGTAATCAAGGAGTCTTTGGGGCCCTTGGGGAGTATCAAAGAAGAGCTAGAGATCCAAAACACATCCATATGGTATCTTTATAAAGAGCTTTCCAGGGCTCCTAGAGTAACTAGCTTTGTCAGCAATTCGGCAGAGTCAAAACTGCTGACAGACTCCCTTTCAAATGGAAGAACTCCGACCAGAGAAAAGGCTTTGACGGTGCAAACTAACAAAACTGGAAATTTTGCAGAACAGATCATTCCCATAACAGCAGCATCTACAACACTGACCTGGAATAATGAAATACCAGCAGCTGATATGTTTTAATGGGTATAAAACCGCCACCATGAGCTGCAGTCGCTAGGATGTAAAGGTATAGGCACATGTTATCACAAGGTTACTGCTTTTGTGTTGACGTTGGCGAGGCTCAGCTAAACTTCACTGAAATGTCCACGACCTAGGTCCAGCTTTCTGTGTGAAGGCTGGGACAAGAGAAAAATAATTCTGCCATACAGCTCGATACCAGAATTCCCTTTTATCCAGTGGATTACAAACACGTGGAGCCTTCTTGTATGGCAGCTGAAGTTTCACTGAACATTTTGAACTTTTGGCACCTCAAACACAGATCCATTTACAGTGAAAAGATCTAGCCAAAACTAGGGACGAATCATAAGACACTACACAGGAAAGGGGGGAGAGGGATAAACATCTTTTAGATATGGATAAGCAGCTCAATTCCAGGAAATACTCGATCTTGAGATTCTGCTAACCAACAAATAACTCATCGTAGGCACTTAAATTTGTCAATTCTTACAGTATTTCTGAAATAACCCTAAAAAAAGTATCAAATCGAGAATACAAAAAAAACAAATATCCTGCATAGAAAATGGTTGTAACTTTGGCACAACTTCCCTTAATGTGACAGTACAAAGTCAGAAGGATGGTAAGAAAATTATCAAATGACTTCGGATGTTTCCTTAGGTGTAATGTTAAGAGCACTTTGATATTACATATAGAGTGTCCGTACTACTGGAGAGAGGAAAAAAAAATTGAAATAAAGGCCACCAATGTGGAAGGATCAAATAGCTCTTGAAATAGCATGGCACAGGCAAGGACAGTCCTCGCTTCCTCAGCCCTTTCCCTACGGCGAAATCAACATCGATGTAAGTACTAGTTAAGACGTTTTCAGTACACCCCCCACCAAAAATAGGCCTTGCACATTAAAAACCTGAACAGCTGTGACAGGCAGCATCAAAGAAATTCACCGGTGACACAGGGGTTGTCCCTGTATGTAAGTGACGCAGGCACACTGTCCCCGAGCACAAAACCATGGTGAATCCAGGTACAGGGACAGTGAATGGAATATAAAAGGAGCCAGCAAGAGAGAGAAAAGCTCTGGCACTGGCGTGAGAGTTATTCAAGTATCAAGAAAAGGCCAGAAAACAAGAGCAGGCATCTTCAGAGGGCGCAGACGTAGAAAATTATTCCCATAATGCAGTCGAAATCCCAAAAAGTTGGGGATTTGGAAAGGCCACAAACAGTTTTTATCGTTCTTTCAGGAAGAAAGATGCACAGCATGGAGGTGCCACTTCCTCTCGCTCAGTACTTTCACTGTCACGACAAGAAGAGAACAGGAGTCTCTGGTCTGTGTCTTCTCAAGACGGACGCTTGGGTTTGTCGATCGCCGTCTCAGCTGCCGATGAGCAGAGCAGGAGTGGCACTTCTAAAATGTTAGGAGGGTTAAACAGGGCAAAGGGCATAATGGAGGAAGGTCTTGACTGGATGTTAACGGTTTCCTTTCATTGCTTCTTTTGCGGCCAGGATTAGGGGTGTCAGGCTGGACAGTGGTTTCGCAAGTTTCAGGAACGGGTGCTGTAAGATCAAAAAAAATTTTTTTTTAATTAAACACAAAAATAAAACCCTAAGTGTACCAAAAAAACCCCAAGAAGCTAATTCAATGGAGGGAATAACCCATCTACACAGGGGCATAAATGAGGCACATCATCGCTACACTGCCTCTTATACTGCAAAGATGTACATTGAATTTTACCAGAAACCCACAGCAGCCCCTGACTGACATAGTAATCCCTGTGGTACTCCAGAATAGAAATCTAAGAGGCTGGAGTCTCTTAATATTCCCAAAGAAGTGAGAAGCGCCTGAATTAAGACTAAGTGTGCCCCAACGCTAGATTAGCGATAACCAAGCATATTGTACCTAAAATGGGTTTCACAGGAGTTTAATACTGGGGACCTACCCTGAGAACAGGTCACAAATATCTGATCAGTGAGAAGGTCAGACATCCGGGACCACCACAGACCAGCTCTCTAATGTCTATACTTCATTGGTCATCAATAGTCGACTCACAGAAAACCCCTTGAAGGGGACACCAATTGGTAAACAAACACGTTGTACCCGTAGTCACAAATTCTCCCCCATCCCTTCACCTCAACTTTTTTTTTCATGACCCTTTCGTACCACTTTTGCTTGGTCCCACATAAATAATAGCAAGGTGGGAAAGACCTATTAGGACTGGGCTTTTATAGGACATACACCTTGGCAATAAAGCATATCACCTAGCAGTTTTCTGTGAAGATCATGGGGGATTTTTTTTCACTGAAATTTGCACCAAAACACTTTAAAAAGACAGTAAATCGTGTTTTCCCTGAACAAAGTTTATAATATAACACTTTTTTTTTCACTGACCTGTAGGAGATCTCTTGCTGAGCCTCTCTTTTCTACATCCATCTCTAATGAACGATTCAGAAAATCTCGGAAAATTGGAGAAAGTTTTTCGGGGTTCTGCAGTTCTGGGGTGCCATTAGTAGCAATCAAATACAAAGCCTGAGAAGAAAGAATGGCAAAGGAAATGAAGGAACTGCATGACATGCATTTCTTTTACTTCAGATTCTAGTTCAGTTTTTGTGTACTAGATTTAATACAATAATGAATCTTAAAAGGCTTATAGCTGACCTGTCACCAATGACATACATCATCTTATTGGTGCTGTCACCCGGAGCAGTTTTGCCATTTTGTTTATCCAAATCTGTTCAGCCATTTCAAAGATATAAGACATTTTAGTTTTGAGCCAAAATTTGGAATATTAGCCAAGTGGGCGGTAACACTGCATGTCACAGCACACAGTACTCACAACCACAGCATCATCATCCACTTGGCTAGTAGACAATAAATGGCTCTTATATCTGGAGGGGTTGTACAGATGTGAATAAACAGACCACCACAATGCTCAGGGTGACACCACCTACCTAATCAATGCCATTGGGTTTTCAGACATGGTGGCAGGACCACTTTAAAGGGGGTTGTACAGGATTTAGGTTTTTTAGCTTCTCCTTAGAAAACATTTGACTGGTGCAAGGTCCTCCAATCACTGTATAGGGGCACGTCAGACACTCCTAATATACATAACGGGGTGGAATCAGCAGACTCCAAGCCCTGTATAGGGACTTCAACAAGAACGGATCTGCAGTACTGGCCTCCACCCACTGTACACGGTCTGGAGTAATCTGCTTCTCGTCCCATGTTGTGTATAATGCAGGCGTTGGAAATGGCCCTGCACCAAATACTTATGGCTTTCCTAAGCGATATCCTAAACAACCCATTTAACTCCTCTGTTCTCAAAAGATAGGCACAGGAGTTAAAACCCAACAATAAGTCTCCCAGGGTCTGACCGCCATAACCTATTCAGACTCTTTTTGGCAGCCAAAGTTTATAATGGGCCAATTATACAGACTCGGGAGACAGCTAGCAGAAGGTGAAGTCACGCAGACTTTTCCCAACATCACTGTATTGTAAGAGAAGTCACAACATTGAGAGCACCAGCCATGGAAAACACAGCTGAGAAGTATGCACTGTCTCCTAAGACCACTGACAAATGCGTACAATGTGATGGAGGATCGAACATGTGGGGTTTTAATCTGCCTCTATACAAGTAAACCTGGACATGGGTAAAATCAGAATTAGTACATTGATAGCTGACACTAATCTCATGCAAATGACCAACATTAGGACATCTTTACATGGCTTTTATTAATGTGTAAATCTAGTGTATTTTACATTCTATTGGTGTGAATTTTGCTGTGCACGGATTTAAAGTGTGACCTGTAGTAGTGTCAACTGTATATTCTAGTCTTTCTGCATGGATTTTCTTTCAAATCAGTGGCCAAAACAGTCAAATGAACATGTCCTAAACCATGAGCAAAATCATCTACTTCATTATTAGGTGCAAATAACGTACTTACCCTTAAGGGGTTCTCATTGAGATAAGGTGGTTCTCCTTCTACCATCTCAATAGCCATAATTCCAAGTGACCATATGTCTACTTTGGGACCATATGCTTTCCTGGTTACCACCTCAGGTGCCATCCAGTATGGAGTCCCCACCATGGTGCTACGCTTACTCTGCTCGGGTGTGATCTGAGCACAGAAACCAAAATCGGCTGAAAAAGGGCAAAAGAAAGAAAAGGTTTAAAAAGTTGTTTGAAAGTCATCAAGATCACACAAATGTGTTAAGACTAGGTTCAGATCTGCGACATGTGTCTATTCTTCTGCTCTGTCAGGTCCAGAGGAACTGACTGCAAAAAGAGGGGTCAAGCCTGAGGGACCCCCATTGACTGTAATAGGGTCCACGAAGTGTCCAATCTTTTTAACTGAAAACAAAAGTCGCCCTCTAGTGTAGTGAAACCATCTAAAAACTAGGAAAGCTACTTACTTAGCTTGACAGAGCCGTCCATTCCTAGAAGCACGTTATCACTCTTGATGTCTCGATGAATAACCTGGTTAGCATGCAGGAATTCTAGAGCTTGCAAACACTAAAAATGTAAGGGAAAAAAAAAAAAAAAATCATTACCACACCAAACAATCTCTAGCATGCAAAGAGGAAAAAAAAGTCTTCCCATATAGTAGAGGTAGAAAAAGAGGGCAAGGAGTGACGGGGAAGCTAAAATAATGTAGAAAGACTAGGGAAGTGACAGTAAAGTGGAAAAAAAAAAAATTATATATAAATATTACTTGTTACTTTCAAATTCTAGGACATTAGTAAATAGATGAAATTTCATACAAATAAGATAAATTTCACATAACTGTACAGATAAGGGCTATCACAGATGTTCAGTCGATAGTGGGACTGTCTATAGCAGAACTGGGTATCGTACGGCCCGCGGGCCACATCCGGCCCTCTAACTCTCTCTGACTGGCCCATGTAGGGTATAGGCTAAATAGCAAGTGTGCTAAAGGACCTTTGATGACCTAATCAAAGGTTCTTTAACCCATTAGGATATGATCAGTGATTCAAGCTATTCTTGATTGTACAGGACAGTGCGGTTGGTTTTACACAGAAAGAGCAAGCTGCCGGTAACAGAGACTGGTGGAAGGTAAAGAGGAGAAGAGACAGTATGTGTGAGCAAGAAGGGGGAAATTGGGGCAGTTAAACTGAAGGCAGATGGAGGGGGGAAATTAAACTGCAGAGGGATGGGGTAGGGGAAGATGGAGGGTGATATTAAACTGGTGACAACTGAAGGCGGACATTAAACCGTGTGTGTGTGTGTGTGTGTGTGTGTGTGTGTGTGTGTGTGTGTGTGTGTGTGTGTGTGTGTGTGTGTGTGTGTGTGTGTGTGTGTGTGGGGGGGGATATATCTGCCTCGATTTGCCCCCAGTTTAATGTCCCCCTCCAGCTGCCCCAGTTTAATGTCCTCCTCTAGTTTCTGCCAGTTTAAACTGGGACATGTGGAGAGGGACTTAATACTGTGGGACATTTGGAGGAAAACGTTATAATGTGGGGGCATATAATGTTAGGGTGACTGTAGAAGCGTTATACTGTGTGGGGGCACATGGAAAATATGAGAATGGGTGGAGTCAACATAGAAGTGGGTGGAGCTAAATTTGCCACAACGTACAAAGCCCTCTAGAACAGTTTCAATTTCTCATGTGGCCCCATGGGAAAATTAATTGCCCACCCCTGGTCTATAAAAATATAATAAAAATTTCAGACATAGCTGAGCTTTTTTTTTTTTTTTTTTTAATGACATACTAAACTCCATCGTTACAAATGGTTGATTGCAGTATAACACGAAAGAAAAGTTTTATTAGGGAGAACCGTAAGAAGTCAGGATATAACTTTAGGCTGGGCCCCACAGGACAGTAAATGCAATGTGGATGGGATTCTAGGGAATCCCATTTCCACTTTGTGGTAAAAACCGCAGTGCAGACATGCCGCGGTATTGGAATCGCAGCATGTCAATTATACCTATGGAAACGCCGATCATTTCCCCATAGGTATAATTGTAACAAAGTCTGCGGAGGAAAACTCCGTAAACGTTGTCTAAAGCGCTGTGGGAAGAACTGCGATGTGTTGCTGCTGCGTTTTTTCCCGCAGCTCTTTTTTGCTGCAGGATGTCCTGTGGGACCTTAGCCTTAGGGTGCATGCACACTGAGTAACGCCGGGCATGTATGAGAGCCGTACACGCTGGCATTACAGCAGACTGCCGAACACTTCCCATTCACTTCAATGGGAGCGCTCGTAACAGCGGCGTTTACGAGCGCTCTCATTGAAGTGAATGGGAAGTGTTCGGCAGCCCTGCTGTAACGCCGGCGTGTACGGCTCTCATACACGCCCGGCGTTACGTAGTGTGCATGCACCCTTAGACAATAATACAAGTCTCATGCTACCCTTATGCATATAAAACTTTACAGGTGATAAACCGTTCTGTCTAGTATGTTGGGTACACTTTTATACTCCATGTTCCATCTTTTAAGTTGGCCAAACTTTTGGTTCTCAAAGGAGATGATCTGCTGTCAGAGAAGTCTTTTCGCAGCTCATTCTCTTTTCCAAATGAGAATAGTGAAGTATGGCTGTACGTAGTAATATGGTGCAAGGGAATGTAAAAACAAAAAACAAAAACACAAAGCTATTTGCATACAAAGCATAATAAATCTGCCCCTTACGGCGCAGAAGGAACAAAAATATTTGTATACTCGCAGTTTCCTTACTAGATTCTGGCTTTTGATCGAAACATATTCCAGGTATGTTGAGCGATCCTCTGATCCTCTCCAATATTTAGCACAGTGCTCTAGATATTCTCCATACAGGTGTACCTACCTCTCTACATACAGCAGCTATCTGGGCTTCATCCATACAGGTTTCTGTTACAACATCTGTGAGAGAGCCACCAGCCAGATACTCCATCACCACAAAGAGCTCATCTCCGACCAGGAAGCTGCAACGCACACAGTATAGAGCAGTAACAGATTATTGGGGAACAGAGGGGAGATTGTAACATCACGCGTACAATGCATCTACAATGCTATACAGGAAAGAATTATACCTTACTACAAAAACACTTTATTGTGCCTAGCACCATGGATTTACCATTTCTAACTGTCAAACATCAATTCCCTAAAGGGGGTTGTACAAAGACATCAATGGGAGAAGGAACAACAACCAATCACCATACAGGGTATGGAGCCATCTGCTTCTTGCACTCTATATTATGGGCATCAGAAGAAACTCCAGCCAGCTGATCTGTGGAGGGGCCGACAGTCAGCCCTTACATGGATCAAATAGTTATGGATTTCATAAGGATAGGCCATTTGAAAAAAAAATTAAAAAAAATGAAACTTTTCCACAACAAGTGGCTTCAGCTTTACGGGGGCTTTCTAGGAGTTAAACACTGAGACTAATCTTTACAATATGTTAATATCTGGTGAGTGGTGATCTGATACCTGGGACTCCTGCAGATCCGCTGCTTAGGGAGCCTTCACATGGAGTTTACGCTCCGCTCAATCAGACACGTAAACACGTGTCAAAGTGAGCGCTGTAAAACAGATCCCATAGACTTCAATGTGTTCCGGTTTTACGCTGGCTACACATTGAAATCAATGGGAGGTTTTTAAACCCATTGATTTCAATGCGTAGTGCACGTAAAACTGGCACACATTGAAGTCTATGGGATTGTGTTTTACAGCAGTCACTTTGACACGTGTCTGAATGAGCAGAGCGTAAACTCCATGTGAAAGCTCCCTTACAGAGGCATTGGCACTTAGAAATGATCTGTGAAGAGGAAGCCGTGATCACCCCATATATGTAAATAGTACCGAGCTGCAAGCGCTCAACCAAGCATTGCAATCTCTTCAACCAGTTGATCAATAGGGGTTGCAGGTGGCAAACCTAACCAATCTGATATTGTGGACCTCCGAAACGCCTCAACTGAACGTTCATTTGTATAGCGGGGGTTATTTTTGCTTGATGGCACCCCTTTCGTTTTATCTCTAAAAATGTCTTTGGCTTAAGAGTTATAAGAAATACGTTGCATTGCTGGACTTCCTTCCCCTTTTTTCTATGTTTGCTACTGCTCCAAACCGATGGAACTTTCAAGTTCATGCATCCGTATTCCCACATAACGGTGTGGACTTGTGTAACCTTTCGATGAATTATTGTTCCAAATCACAAGTGTGCTGTGTTTCTCCATAGTGAGAATTAGTACTTCACTAAATAGGCATGCTTCACATGTGTTAAATGCAGTAGCCTGCCTCTGTCCTCTAGTGGTTAGATAGGTGTAATGCATAACGGTAATATTAATTTACAATATCTAAACACCATACAACTGCTCTCCTCAATGACAACCCTAAACTTCATAAAAGGACTCTTCTCCTGGTTTCCTGTACAAAAGTTAACCTCTAAAGCTAGAACACTTACAACACACAAAAAAAAAAAAAAAAAAAAAAAAAAAAAAAAAAAAAAGGAGGGGGGGGGGGGGTGGTGGAGATGGGGAAGTGGTCTGATCACTGTTGGCCCAATCACTGGGACCCCAAATAGTCACAAGAACAGCCACGTGCTGCCTCCTCGATCCGTGTGTGAGTGGAGGAGTAGTGTGCATGTGTGACTACTGCTTTATTCACTTCTGTGGGATTTTCAAAGATAAACAAGTACAGCCCATGGAAGTGACTGGAACAATGGATGGACATGAGCACCACCACTCCATTTACACAGGGAACTCTATGACCCTGATTTTTGTGATCACTGAGTAAGAGCAATAAGACACATTCTCTATCCTGTGCTATACATGTGTGATATATAACACATTCTGTACCTGTCCAAGAAGTTTACAATATTTGGGTTCTTCAGCTCTTTCATGACAAGAATTTCATTTATTATCAGTTCTTTCTTGGGTTGCTTCTGGAGGTTTATTTGTTTAATTGCAACCTGTAAAAGATAAAAAAGTATGTTACCATGTCACATTAGATCTGTGGATTTAAGGATTTATAAGACACCCTGTGCATGCACGAACGTGTGCTTGTGGAGAGAGTGGAGAAAAATAAACCAAAAAAAACAGACTGCACATAGTTGACACACAAGGATGAGTTTAACTTCATGAATGAGCCTGGGCTCCAAATAGACATGAATAGGACCAGTCCTGAGATTTGCCCCTAGGCTTGCAGCCCCCTACACGGTACTGATATTACACAGGCATATACCGGGGACCATAAGAAAATAATGGGTCAGTGCGCAGCGTCTAAATAAGTGGATAGCAAAAAAAAAAAAAAAAAATGTGGTTGGTTTTTCTATGCCCAGGGTTAGGTCTTACCTCTTGACCAGTGGCTACATCGATAGCAGTAAAGACAGTTCCAGAAGCACTAAAAAAAACAGACAAAATACAATATAAGTAACATGGAAAGAACCGCCCATACTTGCCCTACAAGGATGTAATGGCATGGGACATTATTACCTGTGACATAAAAGTAAATCATCACATGGATAAAATTAATTAAAAAGGGAAAGTCTCTGGCCCTTCATCCCTGATGGCCTAATCAAAAGAGAGGCCATTGATGCATATGAGGTTTTCTGAAATTTCATGTATGACCTGCATAACCCCCCCCCCCCCCCAAAAAAAAAACAAAAACAAAAAAAACCCTGCAAGGCATATTTTAAACGTTTTTTTTTTTTTTATTTATTTTTTTTTTATTTGCACCGACCCTGGAAGTAATGCAATACCAGGTCAATGCGTGGAGTGGACAGAGCAAGCTCTGGTTCCAGCTGCCTGTTCTAAAAATCCATTTAATATATGGTCCCCAGATAGGGGACGTATCAGATATTAAACTGATAAGAACAGATACTACACTTGATCTTAGCCAAAAGGCCGAGAAGCGATATGTTTATTTACATTATGAATTTTAATCATGATGTCACCCAATCTGTGGCAAATATGCACCTAAGTAAACATGTGGCGTGCATATGTGCAGTCATTCCTAAGTATGTGATGAAGAATTCACTGCAAAGGTACAGCCCAAGAAGCAGACAGCAAGAAAAAAAAGAAAAATGCTACAAGGGTGTACATTACCTTTAAGGCTTAGGGAGCATTCACACTACAGTCGGTGTCCAACAGGTAGTGTCCGTGACATTTTTCATTCGTTTAAATGGAGATCGGGTGCGTTGTTTTGCACTCCGTGCCTGTCCTTAAGTGTCTGTTCCTAAAGATGTCCGACTTTTCAAGCAGACAGAAAAAACCTACATGTCTGGTTTTGCTGTCCGCTTGAAAAGTCGGACATCTTTAGGAACAGACACTTAAGGACAGGCACGGAGTGCAAAACAACGCACCCGATCTCCATTTAAACGAATGAAAAATGTCATGGACACTACCTGTCGGACACCGACTGTAGTGTGAACGCCCTCTTAGGCCCCACATAGTGGGGGATATTTATTTTTTAACCACTTCGGGACCGCCCATTGACTATATACGTCCGGGAAGTGGTTGCCTTGTTCTGACAGGACGTACAGGTACGTCCAGTCAGAACACAGCAGCTGCACAGAGATCGTGCAGCTGCTTACAATAGGAGCCGGCTGTAACTTCAGCCGGAGCTCCCAGAGAGAAGACAGGGCAGATTTATTACCTCCCCTGCCTTCTCGATTGCTGTGTATACAGCGCTCAATGAGCGCTGTATACACAGCTATGGACGCTGCCATAATTCTGTTGCCCTCTGACCCGGCGGACACGTGATCCGCAGGGAGCAGAGTCTTGCAAAAGCTGCTGGGTCCTACAGGACCCAGATCAGCTCAGTAAGCTGTATATACAGCGTGCAGGAGGCTGGATTTCTCCTGCATCTGGGGTTAAATGTAGCAGCCCCAGTTATAGGAGAAATCAGCCTCCAGTACAAAAAAAAAAAAAAAAAAAAATAAGTGATCAGATGTCCCCAAAGGTCTCTTATCACCTTATGGGGACACAATCTGGAAAAAAAATAATAAAAAAAAGTTTTTAAAAAAATGTAAATAAAAATAAATAAATAATACTCTAATAAAATGCCGTTATTAAAGGTTATAGCCCCACCCCCGACGACACCATACAAAATAAAAATTACTGTAACGGAGAAGAAAAACTATATTATAAAGTTTTTCAGTGACACTTTGTGTTATTAAATTTAAAAAAATAAAGTGAAAACCAGACAATTTCCCTCCTATTATGTTTATATTTTCCTGGATATAAAAAAAATTCACACATTCGAAAATAAAGATAACATAAAAATAAAGCCCTATGTGTCCCCGAAAAAAGACACAAAAATTAGTTGACTGAGACATACGAGAAAAATGTTACAGACCTCAAAACCGCACATACATAATAAACCTAAAATGTGTCTGGTCCTGGACCACAAATCGGCCCGGTACTGAAGTGGTTAAATGTAGATTGTGAGACCCATATGGAGATCATAATGTACTCCCCCCCCACCCCCATCAGTATGTCTTTGTAGAATGGGAGGAAATCCACACAAAGACAGGGAGAACATACAAACTACTTGCAGAAGTTGTTCCTGGCGGGATTTGAACCCGGGACTCCAGCGCTGCAAGGCTGCAGTGCTAACCACTGAGCCACCGTGGGGAAAATTATGGCAGCAATGCATCACAGTTTTAACCTGCAGCACGTTCCACAGAAAGTCCTCAGAGATTTCCTTTCTGCTTCCATTATATCTATTGGGAAGCCGCCCCTGTTTCCATTGGTATAATTGACAGGCTGCCATGTGGAACCCCAGGCCCAAAAGGGTTTTTCCAGGCTAAAAATGTTGATAACCCACCCTAAAGATAGGTTACATATCAGATCTGTGGGAGAGACAGATAACCATGAGCCCCACTGATATATGCTATTCTCAGAGAATGGAGAAGGAAGCAGACGGCTCCATTCTTTGAGTAGTGGCTGAATTGCAGCTTACGTCATATTCAAGTGAATGGAGCTGATCTGCAATACTTGGTCTGACCACTACACTAAACAGAGCTGCCTGCTTCATTCTCTGGTTCTCCAGATGGGTAGACATCTCTGAAGCTGGACCACAGAGATTCATGAGGTGTGAACCCTACCAATTAGACATTTTATCCCCTCCTGTGCATGTACATGGAAACAACTTCAATGAAAGTAAGGAGACTTACCCCTGACCTATCTTTTCATATCTGGTGTATTTCTTCTTAGGGTCACCTATGCTGACTATAGTTCCTGTAAAAACAATAAGGAAGGGTGATGAGAAACGTGTGAGATCTAAAATCTGGTTCTCCCAGGGAAAAACACTTGGAAGCTTAACTTTACATTATTAGCAAGAATATACGAGTTGTGCATGACACCATCATCCACTCAGTGGCCAAAAGTCACAGGAAGACGTCTCCCAGTGCTGGTTGTGTCGGATATGACGCTCAAACAGTGTGACGTGATGCAGCCTATGGCGCTAGTGTCGCCAGCAGATCTGAGCAGTCTAATGCAGACAGGTGTCTCGTGAACATGGCAGCACGTCGCAAGTAAAGTGACTTTGAATGTTGGATGATAATCACTGCAAGACGCACGGGGCATAGCATTCTGGAGATTACTCAGGAATTTGGGTTTCTGAGGTCAACAGTGTCTCGAGTGGACCTGCAATATCGTAGAGACAACGTTGGTAGCCGCGTAAACCGGTGCACCAGTCGACCATGAGTGTTCGATCAACAGACGTCAGCTCCGCAGAGTCGTACGGGACTCTCAACAGTCTAATGTGGGTCAAATCGCCGCCGATTTGAATGCGGGGCGCCAGGACCCCATTTCCACCAGGACTGTATGCCGAGAACTGCACCGCATAGGCTTCAACAATCGACCCGTGTCCCTTTGCTGACGCCGCAACACAGAGCTTGAAGACTGGCATGGGCTCACGACCATCATCATTGGACCATGGCACAGTAGTGGCATGTGGCATGGTCCGATGAATCACAGTTCCAGTTGTACAGAGCCGATGGGCGTGTGAGAGTGTGGCGTATGCCCCATGAAGCCATGGATCTTGCATGCCAACAGGGACGTGTCCAGGCGGGAGGTGGCTCTGTCATGGTCTGGGCTGTGTGCACATGGTCGCAATTGGGTCCTTCTGTCCGGGTGCAGGGATCAATGACCGGTGCTCGATACATGCAACTTATGGCAGACCATCTGCACCCCTTTCTGGTGTTGGAGTTCTCTGATGGGGATGCGGTGTACCAACAGGACAATGCCACATATCATCGCTCGTTGGTGGCACGGGACTGGCTTAATGAACACACCAGTGACCACACGACCTTCGATTGCCCTGCCCGCTCGCCCGACCTCAACCCCATAGAGCATTTATGGGATGCTGTGGATATCAGTGTCTGCTCCATGGACTCAGTGCCAACTACACAGGACCAATTGTGGGCTGCAGTGCAGACTGAAGGATCAATATCCCTCCAGAACTCTTCTAACACCTTGTGGAGTCCATGCCTCATCGTCTTGTTGCAGTTATCAGGGCTCGTGGAGGGGCGACCTGCTATTAACGGCGCATTCGGTACCTTCCCATGACTTTTGGCCATTCAGTGTAAATCACTAAATGCAAAAATAGAAGAAGTTTCACAGCATCTGTTTCAATGGCCCACAAGGACAAAAAGATTAAAAAAAAAAAATGCACAAGACTTTGAAAAGCAACAATGCATGCTGAAAAATATAATATACAGCACAAGTTGATGTTATTTATTAGAAATTTATAAGCTAGTACAGGTAAAACAACAATATGAGCGGTAACCCAAGAGCACTAGCTCCCAACTAAAAGTACCTTCATACAGCTGAAAATGAAGAGGATTTTGAGGCGGACATTGCCTCAGATTCCTCTTCATTTTCTTGTATACTTTATAAATAAAATGAGAAAAATCCAAATGTTAAATTTAGGAGACGTTTTTGGAAGGAATTGGCTAAACACAGAATTAGGATTTGTAATGTTTTCAGAGACCACGAGAAATTGAAAAAACAAAGAAAAAACCAAACCACCCCCTCTGCCAAACATACATATACTATACAAATGGATGTATGGCATCCATCACTTGACAAGAGTAATGTCACTTACGAAGCTTCTCCATGATCTCATCATCGCTCATCTTTGTCTTCTTTTTCTGTTTGTCTGCATTTCTTGCTGCACTGTCAGCATCACCAGCAGGGGGAGGTATTGGGTCAATTACAGAGCGGGTGTACATCTGGGAGGAAATAATTCATTGTTGCATTGTTATTAGTTCATTAGACATTATCTTAAGTCCTTAAGTACAGAATAACACTGCTCTTTCATCCCTTTTATTCAGCATCTACCTCCCAATGAAGTTAATAGGAAACATACTTCAAGTGGAATTTGTAGCTGATTTTGAAGCAGAAAATGCCTCAAATTCAGCCGTGTGAGAATACACTGGCATTCTGTAAGTCCGTTTTAGGCTAAGGCCCCACGAGGTGTCCTGTAGTAAAAAGGCACTGCGGGAAAAACTGGGGTTGCAACGCATTGTGGTTCTTCCCGCAGCACTTTAGACAAAGTTTGCAGTGGTTTCCTTTGTGGACTTTGTTTCAATTACACCTACGGGGAAACCACCAGCGTTTCTGCAGGTATAACTGACATGCTGTAATTTTCAATATCACAGCTGTTTTGGAATCATGGCGTGGCCGCAGTGCGGTTTTTACCGCAAAGTGGCCATGGGCTTGCTCTGACTGTAAAACGCTGCAATTTTTTCAACAGCGTTCCCACTGTGAGCAAATAGCAGCATTTACACCACATGGGGCCCCGGGCCTCAGGCCAATGTCCCAGGTGAGTAGAGAAGGATCACGGTGAGGCATTTGTAAAAGGGCTGTGAACCAAACATGCTCCATATTTGCACTCATCCACGCCAGTTTTCTTTAGTAAATTCCCTTAAAGGCAAGTTCACACGGGGTATTTTGGTCGGGATTTTGAGGCTGTATCTGCCTCAAAATCCTGACCAAAAACATGGCTCCCATTGAAATCAAGGGGAGCCAGTCAGCTCCCGGGAAAAAAAAAAAAAAAAAAAGCGACATGCTCATTCTTAAGGCCGATTTGCCTCGCGACATCGGCCTGAAGACACTCTCTCCCGACTAGGGCCATTCATTTGGGCCTAATCCGGAGTGGAGTGCGCGATTGGATGCTGATGCACTGCACTGTCATCCAGTCGGAGCTACGCATATATTAGTTCGGAACCTGAGGCGGCTTCCAAAAAACCCCATGTCAACTTGCCCTAATATGTACAATGGCTTGGTGCAGAGCTGCCTCCCAGAGCAGCTGAACATGGGATTCTCACTAACTACAAAGGTCATATTCAGTAGGGAAGAAAAGGGGATAAGCAAGACTTACATCAATAAGGTTTATTTTTGAAAGAAATTGCTGGATGCACAAAGATGACCAAATTAGACTTGGCCTTTAGAGTACATACCGATTTTGTATGTTCGGGTCGTGGAGCAATAACTGGAGGCGTAGGATCTTCATCGTCATCATCATCTGTTGCTGCTCTCGTTGGTTCAGACCCTTTAGCGTTTGGCTAAAATGAGAAGAAAAAAAAAAAAAAAAAAAAAAAAAAAAAAAAAAAGGTTACTGCAATCTTCATTCCCCATATGTTTAATTTACAGCCTGATCACCCCAAGCTTATTGAACCGCAACCATCGTGTTATAGAGCACATTACAGTGATAAATAACCCGCCTTTGTTGTGCATTGCGTTGTCACTTTTGTAGATTTAGAGAAACTATTTGGAAGAATTATGTAACTGGTAAATGGGGCACGCTGTGTACTGGGGCAGGCCTTCAGTTTCCTGGAGCACTGCTCTGGCCACTGCAATCTCTACCATTACCTGCCTGAACCCACCCCTGCTATTACATCAGTAAGAGCAGTGCTCCGCCTCCAGTGCACCAGCCTTCAACCAGTAACTGTACCAGTGACAAGTGCAGCTTCATTCTTATATGGATTTCTTTTTCTACAGCCCATAAGTCCTAACACTAATATTTAGGAGCATGTGATACTTCCTCCGCTAAGTTTGTTCCTCTCTCTGTACACAAGTACACAGTATGTCTGCTTTCCCCCCTCCTTTATACCCTGCAGACTGCTCAGAGTTTGCCTCCTTCCCTCCCTACAGTTTGATACTGTACAGCCTGTAGACCTCTACATTCTGATCTACCATGTACAACTTCATCCTCAATTCTGCTGCACTCTCTCTAATACAGAGGAAAGTTGCTGGTTTTGGTTTCTTTTTATTCTCATAAAAATACAAAGGTGTCCTTAGCTCTATAGGCTCTACTGGCTAAATTAGGCAAGCATAACGATGATACTATAGGGATACTTACAGCAGGAGACACGCCAGAAGGGAGGCCATCTTTATCTGAATTAAAGAAAAGAAAAGGCTGTTATGTAATAAATGCTATGAGGTTTAATATTGGAAGCTACTTATTAAGCTGCGTAGGGAAAAGAAGTTAACATTTAATAAATGTTGCACAGATCACATACCTGGTGCTGAAAAGCTAAGGTATTTCTGTTTAGCTGTGTCCTTGGAGTCATAGAATTTCAGCACGTCCAGCACAGCCTGGGGATTCTTTTTCTGTTCGAGCTTTGTAATGTTTGAGGTCTGCAGCAACCGTGCCCATTGCTCTGGCATACCCTGCAAAAATATATAATGTAATCTAAAATACATTACTCAGGGTCTGACCTCATGGACGGATTTGGGGGGGGGGGGGGGGGGGGGCGCTAAAGGGCGGATTTTGGCGCCGACAGTGACACGGGGAGCCGTGTCACTCTCGGGCCAAAATCCGCCAGCCAAGACTGTCGCGGCTTCTCCCTCCGGAGTAGGCTCAAAGTCCGCCTAAAGAAAGGGCAGCTCGCTTCGGAAAAAAGAACAATAGACCACCATTGTGAGGGGGCGGATTATGACGTGGATTCCGCGCCATAATCCACCCCCTCTGTGCCCGTGCTAGATTTACACAACATATTGGGGCCTTGGTTTTAAGGCCAAGGCCCCACAGCCGTGAACGCATTGCAGCTCTTTCCGCAGCACTTTGAACAGAAAGTTCATGGAGTTTTACTTTACAGACCCAGTCACAATTATATTTATAGGAAAGCCACCGGTGTTTCCGTAGATATAATTGATCTGCTGCAATTTTTTCCACAAAGTGGGCATGAATCCCATCCACTTTGCAAGTACTGTAAAACACCAGAATTTCTCCCGTGGCCCCGGCCTAAAGGCTTTTTTTTTTTTTTTTTTGGAACTTAGGTCTCCAATAAGTAATCAGTTCAAGTTACACATCCAGGACCCCACAGATTAGCTGGCTTGAAGAGGTTACAGCATTCAGGTAAGCACTGTAACCAAGCACAATACCATATATTACCATATACCATAGTGGTTGTGCTGCGTATTACAGCTTACCATGATTCAGTTAGTGAGGAATGAGATGCCACAGTAATTTGTGACTTCACTGGCAAAGAGAAGAAGCCACAGTGCTAGTCAGCATCAGAGTCCCCTCAAACAGCCGATCCGTGGGGTTCCTAGGTTTCAGACAGTCATCATATACTGGTGATGCATCCTACAGGCGTAACTCCTGGAACACCCCTTTAACGGAGATCCAGATTTCATTCTTGCCATCAAGAGAGTGCACCAAAATTGACCCATCTTGAGCTATAATTCCAACAGACACTGCAAAATTCAGTGTGATAACCAGCCCAAACGTGGCCAAATAACGTGCTTATGGCAAGTATGAAATCCTATCTCCAGGATTATTCTGTATCTGCTTCTACTTGGTTGTTTTGTGCAGGACTTACAGTAAACTCTCCTGTCACCGCATCAAAGCCCACATGTATAGTATGTTCAAAGTCGGAAGGTGGAGAGATCTCAGGACGTTCCTTCTTCTTACCCACTGTCATAAGATGAAAGTTATAATAAAATCATTCCAAACGAATAAAAATATCCATCCATATAAGTAATTGCGATCATACATGTAATAGTCGCTAACCTCATCCCATACTACCAGGAGAAAAAAAATAAAGGTATATGCTGGATATACAGTATTATGATCTATCGCCTGCATATATCTCCTCCTATACCTCTAGCTATCTAAAGGGGCGTAACTAGCAAAGACTGGGCACCATGTTAAAATTTTATACTAAACATATTATATAGACAAATACATATTATATATGTTGAAACTGGATTCAAACAATGTCTGTTCAGTGTGAGCAATACACAGACCAGGTTAATCATGGGGGGGGGGGGGGATTACTGCAAACTTCACAAGAAATCATGCAGAAAAAGTGAATATGGTGAAGGCTACAATCAATAACTTGTATGATCTACATATAGATCTGTAAGAAAAACTAAGTTGCCTGGTAATGGTACAATACTCTGTAATCCACTCCAGGCCTTACTTTAACCCCCACTGTGAACATACCCCTTGGTGTTCGTTTGAACAAAGCCAGATCCATGTGATTCTAAGGTAGCAGAAGGACATACATGGGCTACCAAGACGACAAGGTTGCTTCTTAATACACCAAAGACGACAGCTGCAGCCATCTTGGGACCCCCAAAGGAAGTAACTGTTTACAGTACTCAAAAGGAACTGGGATGAAGGCAGATGGGGGCTTCACAGTGATGCAAGCTCTGATGTGGACTACAACTTAGTGTACAGTATTTGTAACGTTTCTCTGGGAAACGGCCAAACCCTTTCCACGTATTGTGGGCTCACGCTAACACATTAAATTGTTGTCACCTTGTACAAGCTCATTCCCCTGATCGCTCTCTTTCACAATTATGCCATAAATACGTATTCCCTGTGTCTATGTTCATGTCCTATTATGACAGTGGAGACAATTCCTTTAATACTCAGTTGTTTGCCAGTCTCAAAATAGTGACCATTTATCCTAAGTAGAACTCATCAATATCAGATTGTTAGGGAACCAATGCTCCATCCTGTACTCAGCAGCGGATACACAGAGAATAGCACCGGAAGCAGACAACTCTCTGTGTAGTGGTTGAACTGAGTCAGTAACCTGGACTGGCCAGTCCATATCCAGAGAGGAGACTGGTGGTTGATCATGGTTACCCCTCCCCCACCCCCCCAAAAAAAAAAAAAAAAATTGAGTAAGGGGGAAATTTCTGATGCTGTGTGTTACGTGCCTGCAATGTTCTGCCATACAAGTCTACATTCCTGCTCACCTTTTTCATTGTAAGAGAAGATGGATATGATTTTGTTTCTTGAAGATTTCCTCTCCTCGGGGATCAATGGGAGAGGCTTCAGGCTGTGGTTGCTGGACAGTGGGTCTTTTGTCCCAGAGCTGAAGACGGCGCTGCTCATCCGCACTGGGGGGGCTGGAGGTTTATCTTCAAGTTCTCCATTATCAGACATGGTTGCTGCAGCCAAGTGAGACCTAGAGGAGAAGATACATGTATATTATAAACTAGTTTATCAGACGCCGCAACCTAAAGCGGATGTGCAGGTTTAGAAAATGCTTTCTCCCAACAAAAAAAGTGCCACAACCATTCACAGGTTCAGTGCAGCATTGCAGCTCATCCCCATTCATTTCAGTGCAGCTAAGAATCTATATACTAGACACAACCCATGGACAGGTGTGCTGCCATTTCTGGAAGAAATCAGTCATGTTCTTCTAATCCTGGACAACCCCTTTAAAGAATATTAAGAATCTATTCATTTGATCTGGTTCACCATTCCCAGTCACTAGGTGCATGTACACTTATCAGATGGTTCAGTAAATTAATCCATCCAGCATACTATAATTCCCTCCCCCAATGTCTCACAATCCATTTATATATATTTTGCCACCATTGGCATGTCAGGAGAGATGCTCTTTGAGCGAACGATACACTAATAAGAGTTTTGCCGCTACGGACACACAGTGAAAGCAGATTCATGTAAAATAGAAGAATTCTTGGTCATTTTTTTCCCCTCAGACACCTGCACCATAAATGACTAGGGGGATGAGGGTAGATTTCCACCTCAAATTCCCCTTTATTTTTCAGGTCTTCAGCTTTCCACCAGGACTATGGGGCTGATCAGCTGAGCGTCATATGCTACAAGTTCTCAAACAGGATGCTCCCCCCCACCCCCACTTTTATAAGAGTCAGAATCAGTGTCAAAATTAGCACTAAAATCCTGATGAAATATTGATCCTGATACTGAATAGGCTTCCTGCACTGCACAAAATAAACGTGGATACAAGAGGAAGAGTGTAAAGTGAAGTCCACAGCAAATAGAATCTACTATATGCGATATGTGTGTATATTGGCTGATTCATGAACAGTCACCAAGACCTGTTTACATGATGCTAGTTTATTGCTGAGCTTCGTCTTCATTTAAGGTTTCCATATATGCATGAGTAACGTTGGCAGAAATTTTAGTGAGACCCTACTATCTTGGGTTGTGAGAAGTTTTCGGAATGGTATTGGGTTGTCTTAATATCGTTATTGTCCTGCATGTTATGGATTTTAAAACGGCACAAGAACATCGGAAAAAAAAAAAAAAATACATAAATCACATTTTCTACTATTCAAGTAAAAGGTTCAGCAAACAATCCTGCACTTGTCTATAATCCTGCGGCAGTGTATTGACAAATCATTGTAGTGGTCACACACATCCCATTAGGGCAAGGTGGACATAAATACGGCCTGAGGTGTCAACTAGCAAATTTAGTTCTTGAACTGGCCAAGTGTGAAAGGAGCCCGATCTGTGCCATCATTGCTTCAGGGCAGTCCTGGAAAGCAGGTTGTGTGATATATAGCAGGGGGCCCTCCCTGATGTTATATTATAGGTGCACATTGTACTTTACACATGCAGGGAAAACACCTCAGGTAAGAAGTTACTGGAAATGCCAAAGGTTAATTTGCGGAGCATGTTGTGATGCGTCATGTCTGCTGAGGAAGTACACGAGTATTACTATATCATAGGGAAGAGCCGCCAGGACTAGGAGCAGGAGTGCCCAGCATGGCAATGTGTAGATTTAAAGGCCATGTCACTTTTTAATCCCAATTCCTATAGAATGAAACATGGAGAAAGTGTGCGGTAGGCTATTTTGGTATCTACAGCACCTATGTAGCCCTATGCATCTCCATGGTGAAAGACTACAAATACAATTCCTGTGTAGTGTGAACCTGCGGCCATAGGCTCTTCCATCTGCCCTCTACTTAACCCTCCAAAAAGTATGCAGTCATAAAACACAGGAGCAGATGGAAGTATGACTACAGGATGGCACTATACAGGGTTGTCTGTTACTATGGAGATGCACAGGAGGGCAACAAGGCTGCAGAAACAAAACCAAGAGGAAGGGGTCACATTAAAACCTATTGCAAAAGGGGGCATTTATTACACACATTTATACCCTATCCCCAGGACAGGGTACACGTGTCACATTGACTGCTGGGTCACCCAGTGATCAGAAGATCGGGGGGACTGAACGTTCCCTGGCATGGTCCCAGTAGCTCCATAGCAGTGAATGAAGCATGGCTCCTGGATGAGAAGCCGCACAGAGTTACTGTCTATTTCCTGCATAATGAGTGGATTAGTAAGGAGCTGTGATTCAGAGGTGCAAGTCCCGTACTTGTCGCACTTACACACCTGTACATTCCTCCTCTCTTCCAACACCCTGATCCCCGGCCATGAGGAAACGAATGTGAGCCAAGTGAATCAGGACGGGAGCAGTTACATAAGAGAAGGGGGTGACGACTGATGACAAGGCACTAAACATCCTCTGGAAGAAGATAAGCCCTATTCACACGTCACATATTCCTTAAAAAAAAAAAAACCCCAAAAACCACACCCCTATTTTCTAACCCTAAATACTCCCCTTATATAGTGTTTTTGTCTATCGTAACACCAAAGTCAATAGGATCGACATGGAACAGGTCCATCAGGTGTTTTTGGACTGAACAGTACACTGTGAAGCCTTATGTTAGGTTAATGCTAGTTTTCAGGGGATCAGAACAACGGAGCGGCAGACTGCTATAATAGCAGTAACACACAATGGAGTCCAATGCACCACGGTGACTATAATGGAGACCATGGGCTTAAAACAGAAATCTGACTTTAAGATGGACTTTTGTGAAAGGATTTTTTGCACTGCCGATTTATCCGCCGGACACTACAATGGAGATTCCCGCAATGACTTCAGTGCAGTTGGGAATGTGGCCTTATTCGCACAGCAATGTGGTTTCAAGATTATTTTCAGATTAGACAGTACATCAAAAATGTAAGAAAAAAGTTCAAAAAGGACCTTCTACATCCTCTGGCAGCGGTGGCATTATATACCCCTAGAAACCTAACAATTCATTGTATTCAGCACACCGTCAGCTTTGATGGCACACGCTAGGTGCTAGATGTATCGGTGCTGGTACGGATATCCCTTCACCATCAGCAGGTCATTTTCTAATGAAACATTTTTCATTCCCTTTCAGGCTAAATCTAATGAAAGCAAATAATACACACCCAGGCTAAAAAAAAAACTTACAAGAAAAATAACGCTCATTGACTATGGAAAATTTTACTATTATGTTGTTGCCAATTCCTTCAGCCATTGTTCAGCGGTGGAGCTTATTGTTTCTACAGCAGGCACCAGCAATAATGGCAGCTAGGATCCTGCTAATAGGAAAGACAAGGAAACGTGTATGCGAGTCCTCCAGCATGCTGCATTAGACGTCCCCTATGGAAAGGCCTCATGCTGGGTATAAAGAGCAAGGGCCGAGGCAAGAACTCTACAGACTCCGCTTCATTGTGTACTGTTATATATCGCATACAAAAAAGGTAAAGATCCATCCCTGCAGATCGTTACCTTAAGGTCACTTCAATGAAACGGTCTTCCCCCTTAGTGACTTGCTGCTCCCAGGGACAATGAGTTCTTTGGAGCAATGAGGTGATACTGACATTGTGTACTGACTAAAACAGCCATATCTTCGCAATAGAGGCTCACAAAAGAGAACAATGCAACTAGATAGGTTAGGATCAGCCGACTCTCTGCGGGGCTGGGTTGTTATGCTGGTTCCTGGTGACAAATGAAAAAGGGCCCACCAAGCTCCAATAATACGCCAGTGGCTGGGTACAATAGCAGCAGCTGTATAATGTGGTATACAAGGCCAACATAAAGCTCAGGTTGTATGCAGAAAGCTTAGATTGCCTTTACGCTGGCTTAGCGGGATAACCTGACATGACTAGATAGCAGTGACCCAGTACTCTGCCATATCTTACAGTAATATAGGCCATCGAGGTCAGGCTGCTATACTATATGCTATACGCTAACACAGTGTATTGTCAAGGAACATGCCACAGATATCGCTTTACCTACTATAGTAGATGAACGCCATGGGAATATACTGTATAAACGGAAGCCATGACATGCCGGATTGTGACCGCCAGAAGCAGACACCTCACTGACTTACAATAGCGTCCACTAGGGCTCCTCACTTTGCTGAGGAATATAGCGCTGCATGCTCCTATCAAGTGTAATGGAAGCTATGAGGGGACATTTTTTCAAGCCTCTAGTGTCCATTTTCTTCTAATTCTGCCCCTTATATTTTCCAGTTCATGATATGTGCACACAAAATTTATCATTCCTTTGTGCCCATTTTGAAGGCTTTTACACGAGGCTTGTCACATTGCTTTATATTGGGGGAAAATGTGGCCGTAGTACCGTTTCATAACGCATTTATGACAAAAAAAAAAAAAGGCATTAAAAAAAACTCCAAAATATCTGACAGTGTAATCACAATGTTGTGCAAGATTTATGATGCAATAGTGCCTTGTTAGTGATACCATTTAGTCGTGGTCGCAGTTTCTTGAGCCATTTCGTAGATTATGAATGGACGCTCTCTTCCAAACACTGGAAGAAAATATTCACATCCTTCCTAACTAATCCATGCTGGGAAACGGGTCACATCTGCATAGCAAGAAAGAACACGTGGAAAACCAGCGCTGCCCACAAACTGCTTCACCAGAGCAGCTCCAGGGTCAGATGTGTGCGGAGGAAATCCTGCAATGACAAGCAGTTCATTTCACAACACCTCGAGCCCAGAGACTCACCACAATGAGAAGCAGGAGGCCGGCTGCACACGTTCTTAGGCCGCGTTTACACAGCGCTTATTCTATTTTACTGAAGAACTACCGTAACTACACAGTTTTAAGTTTCAATAATGCCCATAATGTTACTATGCATTTCATCCATAGGCTGAAGGCCCCGATGTACTGGCATAGTAGACATGTGCTACTTAGGAGAATACATGCACATAACGCAGCGGGGGGAATTTGCAACAAAAACTGCCTGAAGACTCAATGTGGTTTATGGAGCAGTTTCTTAAAGGGGGATGTCCGAGGCCTATGGGTAATGGATACAGATAACCTATCCACTAGCTAGGTCAATAGTTGCAGATCTGTGGGGATTCAACGTAGGAGCCTGCACTGATCAGCTGATGTGGCTGCCAGAAGCCATAAAAAAGCAAGTTGCCATAAAGTTGCTCTGCTCTTATTCACAAAAATATAGCTATCCCCAGCACCACAACTGCAGTATACAGCACTATACACCCTTCTAGGTGCATGCTCTGTACCCATTCACTTCAGTAGGAGCAGAGCTGAATCTGCTGATCTGTTCAGGGTCCAGGATATCTGAGCCCTACCAATCTGAAACCATCCTTTATCCAAGGGTCATAGACAATCCCTTTATATTTTATAGGTTTATTTAACGTGTCCTTTATCTCACGTATGTCCCTGTAGAATTAAGAATCTGCACCACAAACCACATCAGGATTGCACAGTTTATTTCTGTTGTAGGTTTTTATGCAGTTTTATCTGCACCATGTACATGCACCCAAAATGCTTCAGAAAGAGGACATCATATGAAGATAGCCTCATACATATACTGACCAGCCATAACATTACAACCAGATGAAGTGATCATCAATGGCAGCTTTCCAGGGGTGCGATATGTTAGGCGCTTGCTTTGTCATGCTTCAAGAACTGAGTGACGCAGACATTGTGCCAAGTGATCAACTGGTAAGGTGGTTCCGGCTGTTAAAGCGTCACTGATGCAGGCGTGATGTAAAGGCTAGTCCAATCCCAATCTGGTCCAATCCCACTTTTATTTTATGTGTATAGACAGATTGACGAGTAAAGTGTCCCATACATAGGAGTTACAAGTCACCCATGGCGCGGCTGATCGATCAATAGAGGGATCAGTCATACAAAATGATCCCACATCAACATACCCAACTATACAGCTCAATAAGGGGTCAGTTTAGTAAAGCAAGTAAGAAAAACCACACACATGCACGTTATACATCCGTGGAAAATGGCAAACAGTAGGCCAAGATTTTCCAACAGGAGAGATTTTATTTTTTGTAAGTCATTGCAAATGGACGAGACCGCTGATAAAAAAAAAATAAATAAAAAAATAAAAAAATTGCAACCATCACTTGCTGAAACGTTCACCTTTAAGAGTCCCGGTCACAGATTCCAGAAAATAAACAATAGTGCAGCACGTTCCATCATCATCCACCAGGACGGGAAGCAGTGATGTCTGATGCAGTTTTCTCTACGTGTTACTCAGGTAGTAAAGTACACATCAGTTCACCTTCTTCCTAAATACATGACATGTATACTCACAGCAGACAAATAGACGAGCAGTGAAATATTAGCGGTGGGATTTTCCTCTGCCAGGTGCAACTCCAGTCTGACCAGCAAGTCTCACAACATGATACCACACATTCACTTGTGGAAAAGCTGCTCTTTATACTGTATCTGGACCGATAAGCTGGCACTCAGATCTGGTAGTGTTCTGGCCTATGTATAAAGTAAAGGCAGCCTACCTGAAGCATCCCTCTGTAAGACAAGTTTCGGCCATGCGGCTACAACGTGACCCTATGGAGCAGTCCACACAGTAAACCGCAATGTTCACATGCAGATGTATGAATAGCAAACAGCGTTCTTCGTCTGTATCCCAATGAAGTCATTACATGTAATGAATGTAAAGTACATTCAGCTCAACAGGAAAAAGGATACTGTGTTCCCCAGACTAAGAATGTGTATATAAAAGGAAGTTCCAAGCAGGATTTCCTATTGGAGAACCACTTACGCTCCCTGTAAAACATGTGCATAATTAGACTTACAGATGATGAGGCTCCGCCTACATCACCCCCAAATGCCCGCTGCAGGAAACCGGTCTGACAGACGTCAGAAAAGGCAGCGACCATATACAAACCTATTATCAATAGCCACGCGTGAAAATCAACAAAGGAATGGAAAGACATAAGGATGCAACAGAGACTGCATAAGTATGTGTGTAGATTTATTCTATAGAGTAGTAGGAATGGGCAGAAACAACTGGGGGGGGGGGGGGGGGTTCTGTGAGACTGTGTTAGACACTGCACATTCATGATATGTGTCACACTGGGTCATGTATGAACAGTGATTTCACAGCAATGCTTCTAGAACTTGCCATGGATTCACTACAGATAACATGCAACATCTTGCTCAATATCCTTAGGGTTCGTTCACACAGGCACAGAAGGGGCGGATTGTGGCGCGGAATCCACATCATAATCCACCCGCTCACAATGATGGTCTATGAAGACCACAAGCGAGCTGCCCTTTCTTCAGGCGGATTCCGCGGCTCATTAAGCCGCGGCGTCCGCCTCGTGGCAGCACCCTCCACACTAGACCCATTCGTTTTGGGACTACTCCAGAGCTTCCCGCATCAAAATCAGGACCAAAATTCCGCCCCCGTGTGAACTAGGCCTTAGGCATCATATTCTTCTTAGACAATAATGTGGGGAGAAGACCTGAGTAACATAGAATGTACACACAGCGTATTATTTCAGCTCACTGTATCTGTCTTGAAGACATTGAATCCCAGGAAGCTCGGAGCCCATATGGATTAGAGGAAACAACAGGTATATTAGCAATAAAATCCAGCTTCAAACCGCGATGCAATTCATCCAATGTTTACCTGGTTGTAGTATAAAAAGTAAGCTTTATTGAATAAAAGTTATTTTTTATACTACAACCACGTAAAGATTGGATGAATTGCATCACGGTTTGAAGCTGGATTTTATTGTTAGTATAACACAGAATGTGACTGAGCAAGCTGCAAAGGTTTCAGGTGTAGTATAGATTTGTACAACAGATACTTACAATGTTACAAAATTATCACATCTTAGCAGGGCTTCGTGAGTGTCTTAAAGGAGCCCTTGACTACAGTATTAATATCCGTAGTGGAGACGGCATTCAAGGATATTTGACTAAAAGCTACATAAGGCCCAGTTCACACCTGTGTTCAGGTCATTTCGTTCCCCTCTCCACATGAAAACTGCAGAGAGAAAAGTCCTGCAAGCTGCACTTTTCGTGAGGAAACTGAGCAGAAACCACATGGACCCCATTGTCGTCTATAGGGTCCACAGGTTTTCTTAGGTAACTGCTTTTTTATTTAAATTAGGTTTCCGTTCAAGGGGGTCCCCAAGTTTTCCCCAAACAGAAACCCATGTGCAGATGTGAACCGTGCCTGAAGGACAAGAACATCTCAGCACATTGCACTGCTCGCATATACTTTACATTATCAAAAATATCCAGGAATTCTTGACTTTGACTGCCTTTAAAAGGAAGTGGTCACAAGGAAATGTTATTCGATCTGTAGGCTAGGCATCATGTTTGGGTATGTTCACAATGCAGAATCTGGTGCTGATTTTGCAGTGGATTCTATTTTCCATTGCAGGCATAGAAAAAAAAAAAAAAAAAAAAAAGAAAAAAAAAAGAAAGAGGGTGTCCTGCTCAATCTTGCTGCAGATTTCACAGCCGATTTGGGCCTATACAGCGGTGTAAAGCCAGAAAATGAAGACGAATCGAGACATCAGTATGGAAGACCCTTATAGAGCAGAAGGAGCAGGGAAAGATGTTTTGTGGATATAGTTTAACTTGTCATGTAGGTGTTGAAATCCCTGCTCAAGCATGGGAAGTCCAGGAGGTCCTATCAGTGACTGACAGACTCCTCTATGACTGACCATACAGAGGCAGCTGTCCATCACTGATATAACATACCGCCTACATAATGGACAGCATTTTTCATGAGGTAGGTTCCCTTTGACATGGCCATACCCATTGGATGTGCATGGGGTTTCCCCCTCTAAACAAATATCGGACATGTTCAATTTCATCACATCTAATCCTTTATTGCTCAAGGAGGCCGCAGTGGCCTTCCACTCTTCTCCTCATTCAGAACATACGCATGCTTGGCCAAGCCGAGTATGCACGTGTTAGGTCAATTGGTAGACACGGCCTACAGGTATCTCATGTATATGGCCAGCTTTCCGGCAAAGCTTGTGAGTATAGGGGAGGTGCTTGGATTTAGGATAATAACATTTCCATAAAGGTCACAGTACTGCATATCTCCCATCATAACATATATGACGCATGAAAATCACACAGAGCAATCTAATGCTTTATACAACAGCAAGTTAGTGAAGTTTCCTGGTAATAAATACCGTACATAGATAACTTCTCAACCTAGGTCAGCCCAAACATCAAGCATGGCATCTGAAATATACAGGTAAAAAGCTGGAGCGCCCCCACTTGTATAGGCTGATGAATTGCACTTCACCTTCCTTGTCTACCCCATAGCAGAGAGGCTTCTGCTAAATATAAACCAGGACTCAAATAGGACGTCAGATCAAGTAATCCAAAACCAGGCGAAATTTAATAGATAAATCTGTCTCAGCATTTCCCATCTCTTCGTGAAAACCAGCAAGCCGCGGAGTCGTCGCTGCGTAGAATCGCTGTCTGCATGAACAAACATTGGGATTGTGTAAAGGCCAAATTCCAGCCATCCCGCCCTGTTACCAGGTAGTCAGATTACAACATGATGAAAGCAGATTGTGTGACAGCCATAGAGAGGCTGCCAGCAACCACATAATGTGCACTGAGGGTACAGGATGGCTATGGCAGGTAGTGAGGACGTCTTCTGTACGCCGCACCCTCACAGGGATTTAGTTATAATGGCCACAGCAGTCACTGAGGCTTCAATGTGGCAGACAGAAGGGAGCTGCTCCCATCTGCCAGGCACTGCATGGCTCCGGTATGCAAAGGGTGTAGGCGCTGCCAGAGACAGACAACTCCTTTTTGTGTATACGTATATTTAATCATATTAATGTGGTGGGGGTCACTGCACTGACAATCTCTGTGCCTCAGGGAGGCGCTCTCTCCGCATTCACCCTTCATTCCTAGAAGTCATTGCCACAACTCCAACCCAGGGCCTTAAATGAATGACTGACTACGGGTGGCAGCGACTATAGG
Source organism: Leptodactylus fuscus (assembly GCF_031893055.1). Taxonomy (NCBI): domain Eukaryota; kingdom Metazoa; phylum Chordata; class Amphibia; order Anura; family Leptodactylidae; genus Leptodactylus; species Leptodactylus fuscus. The sequence goes on along the minus strand of NC_134267.1, from coordinate 196,583,889 downwards.
CCAGGGCTCAAGAGAGAGTTTAGGACATATGGTACTCCAAATGGAGTCCTAGGAGGATCTGCAATAGGTACAATGGTCCTCAATATACATACATCATACTGTGCAGTGACAGTGTCATCCCCTACAGTATAGCCATTGTGATAACATGAGACCTCATTTAGTAGCCATTTTTTTCCCTAAACTGCTTGCACAAATGCTTCATGATATAACCTAAGGGATTATTCTAATAGAGAGTATATATTAGGTAATATCTGTGCACGCATCTCTTATGTAAAAGAAACACCTTAAGGTGGTTTATTTAGCAAAAAGATGAAAATAAGAATCAACAGCCCCGCCTGCTGCAGCAGATCACTTCACCGCTGAGGTTGTGGCTGGCTGCAGCGGTTACAAACCAATGGCTTGACCTCAGTGAAGGCAGGTGAACAAAGCCTGACAATGGGAGCGACACTCGGGAACCTGAGATATATACTCATTACCGCAATGTGGGGTCTCAGCCTAAAGTCTCTGTTACATAAGAGATGCTTGCACAGATATTACACAATATAAACTCTTAATCAGAATCATCCTCTAAGTAATCAAAACAACCCCCCTCCCTCTTAGGGCTCGTTCACACGCCTGCCCACACACAATAGAGGTCTATTTGGACCGCTAGCTAACTTTTTTCCGTGAGCCCTTTCTTTAGGCGGATTCCGCGGTTGAATCAGCTCTGGCATCCACCTCGCGGCAGCACCCTCCGGACTAGGCACATTCATTTGGGCCTACTCCACAGCGGGAAACCGTGGCAGGTGCATTTTAGCCCTATTCTGACGCGGCTTCCCGAGTCAGAATCAGGACCACAATACGCCATACCGCGCCCTGTGTGAACGGGGCCTTAAAGCTCGAGGCCCCACATTTCAGAAACCGCTTTATACATCATAGATTTTGCTGCGTTTTTTTTTACGCCAAAATCAGGAGTGGATTGCGCAGAAGGGAGAAGTATAAGAACATCCTATACATTTCCCATTCCTTTTGTAGCAACTTTGGTTCAAAGACGCAACAAAATCTGCAAAGAAAAAAAAAAAAAAAAAGCTGCGTTTCTGCAATGTGGAGCCTTAGCCTATAGGGGTTTCTAAAACTAAGATATTTATGATCTAACAGACACCCACTCCCCCCCCCCCCCCAGGTGTTCACAGCAGGTTTCTTATCCTGGAGCCCAGAGGCAGTAACCCAGCTCTACCACTAACCAGAACAGCACTGGACATCCATTTCTGTGTTAGAAACAATGCTTGCTGAGAGCAGGGGGATCAGCTGTGGTGCTGGGTGTTAGATCCCCACAGATCTGAGTGCGATTTGTGAAAAAAATTGCAACCACGCATGGTGTGAATGAGGCCTAATTTACACAGAGCATCAAAGCTCATATTCTCAGAGACTAGCTCTCTGTCTAGGAATAGAAAGATATACTTGTACTGCTATTTTAGTCCACTACCTGCGCCTGGTTAGTTTAGCAGAGAGGAGAGCTAACAGACTTCCCTTAATGCTCAGAAAATCCCTTTAAAGCAGTTGCATCAGACTGGATTTTAGAGTTTCCATTCAGATGAATATGAAAAGATCTACCCAATATGGCTGAAACATCCTCAGCTTTGCTAAGCCGCCGAACAATGTTGACATTCCTTTTCTATTAGCAATCCAGCAAAGCAAACAGGTCAGTGTATTCGGTGCTGTGCGTACAAGGTGGCGGCAGTGACAGTAGGCATCGCTGGCAGGAAATAAGCAGGGTATAAAGTATCCCTGCCTCCATCACAATGTTATCTGCAAGGCTGAGATTCCTGTACATTGTAGCTACAGATGGCCAAGTCTGCTATAGTAGGTTTGGTATAAACCTGTGCATTCCCAGCTGCGATCTGAAACGCTTAGCACAGACTGACAGGGCGGTATGTGATAAAACTTTATCCATGTGTGACTGAAAGAAACATCTCAGTGTACTAGAAACCAATCCGCCTGCAGGCATGGACTTTGTAAAAGCAGGTGGAATTTGCTGTAGAATGTGAGACACATGTAGTAACAAGCCGAAAGTAATGGTATCAAAGCGCTGCAGCTTAGGAAGTGAACAGGAGCGACCACTGCTAGATAGAAAGGACTACCTACAAGAAAATGAGTCTGCCTGGGGACCCCCTGAACAGAAACCTATAAGCATAAAATAAAAAGCAGTTGCCTGGGAAACCTGCAGATCGAATAGACTATAATGGGGTCCATGTGGTTTCGGCACGAAACATGCGGAGAGAAAAGTCCTGCAACCAGCACCTTTCTCTCTGTATGTTTTGTGCGGAAACCACACGGACCCCATTATAGTCTCCTTAGGTAACCGCTTTTTTTATGCGTATAGGTTTCCGTTGGGGAATCCCAAGCAGACTCCCTGAACGCAGATGTGAACCAGGCCTGATCTCTTTCCATGGAGCTACTGCCATTGACCAAAGTGCTCCGACTGCCCCAGCACAGCCATCTATACAAAGTATGCATCCAATTACACAATAGCAATAATTGTAGATTATGTAAAATAACTAATCATTTTACTATGAAGCCAGAAACTTGTCCTGACTCCACTCAGAACTGGCCCAGTTTTCTGAACGGCCCCAAGATGAAAGAGGTCATCAGTAACTCCTACCGAAACACAAATGTAGTATGTTTCAGTGGGAGGTGCTGATAGATGGGGTGCTGTCCCTTATCAACAGCCAGGTTCAAAATGGAAGCGCCTAGGTCGGAACTATGGAAAACAGAATGGACAGCACACAGGTGGCATCAGTGTTTTCTACAGGCCCAAAATGGACAGGAATAGGATTTGTCCCATTTTGTGTAGGCTCAGTCTCAGAGCGCCTACACGGATCTGTAAAACAACTATGTGCAAGTGGCCATTGAAATGAATGGGTCAGTATGCTAGCCCTCATATGTGACTGTCACGGGATGGTTAGAGTCCATACTATAGGCCATGTGTAATATATATTTCATGTGGAATGTATTCTCTAACCTGTAATATACATCAATGTGTAGTTGGCTGATTGGGGTCTAGTGTGTTAGCACATTGTATGCAAATACCTCTAACTAGTGAGGACCAGTGAGGACAATGGGTGGAGATAATCTGATCAGTGTCTCCAAGAAGATGTTGGATGGTGCATTGTCCATAGTAGACAGGGAGTCTGCTCTCCTTGGTATAGGTGAGGGGGGAAGGATCTGTGACTCAGCCCTTCCCACCTACAGATATAGGTGTAACAGTTTTAGTATATAGTTGTAGCTGGAGTTAGTATGTGTTAGCCGGCCTGTGCACAGCTCTGCAGAGAGCCAGGACTTAGTTACAGGACCAAGGAACCAAAGCTATCATTGGATTGTGACTTCTGTGGACTTATTGTTATTACGGTTGATGTGACCGCCGCCGGCTACTAACTTTGTGGATTACAATAAATTGCTGTTGTCTCCCGACCTCTTGCGTCCCTGTTGATTCAAGATATTTTCCGGAGGAAGGACGTATACTTTTGCTCCGTTACAACTGGTTGGCAGCGGTGGGATCAACAGCGGACAGCGAGATGGACTACAGCAGCCCAGCGATTAATGGAGCCACAACCTCAGAATACAGGAACTGGACTATGGCAAGTCTACAAGTAAGGGCCCGGGAACTAAACCTGAGTTATCAGGGAAGAACGAAAGAGCAACTGATCGAGGCACTGGAGGAGATGACCCTGCAAAGCGACCATGAGGAGGGCTGCCCCCAGGAGACTGGAGAGATACGGGAGTGGCAGGTACAGACCCAAAAGAGCAGATGGGTTGTTTTGTATGAGGAGGAATTGGCAGTGCTGGGGCTAGAAGCAACTGCAGAGCAAAGGAGTAGAGCGTTACAGAGGGCTCAGGAAACGGAGAAGGAGGAACAGAGAATGGCGCATGAAAAGGAAAGAATGGCGCATGAAATGCGAATGGCTGAGATAACTACGCGGAATTATAATCAAACGTCGACCCCCAGCCCAACAGTGAGAGAACCACCATATGTCTCCCATAAACACTTCAAGACCTTTGATGAAGCGGCTGGGGATGTTGATGGATATTTTCAGGACTTCGAACACCAGTGCCACCTGATGGAAGTCCCAGAGAAGGATTGGGTCCGGTATCTGGTGGGGCACCTACGAGATGGGGCTGCGGAAGCTCTCAGAGCCATGGACCCTAGTGATCAGCGGGACTATGAGGCCATTAAAAGAGCGGTGCAGAAGTATTATGCAGTCACTCCAGAGACCTACCGAGTTCAGTTCCGCTCTTTGTCTTACAATGGGGGAAGCTCCTTCCACATGTTCGCCCACAAGTTGAAGCAAGCATGCAAGCGCTGGCTAGAAGGAGAGGAGGCTGTCACAGTCGATAAGATCCTCCAAGTCATACTTAAGGAACAGTTCTTTTCCCAGTGCCCCGCTGAGATCCGTGAGTGGGTGCTGGAACGGAACCCAGCCACAGTGGAGCAAGCTGCTTCCCTTGCAGATGAGGGCCTGACCATCAAGCCGCAGTGGAAGAGGTTGTTTGCAGAGGAGCGGAAAACTACCACAGTCCGCCAGACACCCTTCAGCCAGCCACCCACCTTTTGTGCCCGGCCTCAGGATTACAATTCCCCCTCTACCCCTGCCCCAGCCCATCGGCCTCCAGCTATGAACAACCCTGTCCCTAGACAACGACCTACTGGAAGAATGCTAGAGCGCAGATGTTTTGGGTGCGGGCGGCCTGGACATTTGCAAGCTAGTTGCCCTGTTAACATGGGGGCACGGGCCACCGTGGCATCCCGGCCTATTCACTACCTGGGAACCACCCCTAGGACTGAAAGTTTGGCCCCATTTCCAGATGACTCCATGAATGACCCATCTGTTCCACCTCCAGGGGTCTATGGGATTCAGCCTTCCGCCACACATCCCGCAAACCTTCAGCGGAAGCACTTGCAGGAGGTCCTACTGGATGGCCGAACAGTTGTTGGATTCCGGGACTCGGGAGCTTTCCTAACGGTAGCGGACCCCCGAGTGGTTCGACCCGAGGCCCTAGAGGAGGGCCCTGGCCTTTCTATCGAGTTGGCAGGAGGTACTCGGAAACGTATTCCTAAAGCTACCGTGGAACTCGACTATGGTTATGGACCAAAACGATGCACAATTGGTGTGATGAGCGGGCTGCCGGCCGATGTTCTGTTAGGCAACGATGTTGGAAATCTACAGTGCCACTTTGTGGGAGCAGTGACCCGAAGCCAAGCTCAGAGAGACGCCAACATGGATCGACCGGATTTTCTGCCAGATGCCAGCCCTTCAACCCTACAACTTTACCATTCAGTACCGCCGAGGGAACCAACACCAGAACACAGATGGGTTATCCCGGCAGGAGGACATATGAGCTATAGAGACTGATGTGCATTCCCCAATTTACCTGTGTAGGCCAATTGTGTCATGCACATGTTTTGAGAGGGGGAGGGGTTGTCACGGGATGGTTAGAGTCCATACTATAGGCCATGTGTAATATATATTTCATGTGGAATGTATTCTCTAACCTGTAATATACATCAATGTGTAGTTGGCTGATTGGGGTCTAGTGTGTTAGCACATTGTATGCAAATACCTCTAACTAGTGAGGACCAGTGAGGACAATGGGTGGAGATAATCTGATCAGTGTCTCCAAGAAGATGTTGGACGGTGCATTGTCCATAGTAGACAGGGAGTCTGCTCTCCTTGGTATAGGTGAGGGGGGAAGGATCTGTGACTCAGCCCTTCCCACCTACAGATATAGGTGTAACAGTTTTAGTATATAGTTGTAGCTGGAGTTAGTATGTGTTAGCCGGCCTGTGCACAGCTCTGCAGAGAGCCAGGACTTAGTTACAGGACCAAGGAACCAAAGCTATCATTGGATTGTGACTTCTGTGGACTTATTGTTATTACGGTTGATGTGACCGCCGCCGGCTACTAACTTTGTGGATTACAATAAATTGCTGTTGTCTCCCGACCTCTTGCGTCCCTGTTGATTCAAGATATTTTCCGGAGGAAGGACGTATACTTTTGCTCCGTTACAGTGACCTGTAGTTACAGACCAAATACTTAGAAGTGCATGGAGCCTAATGCTGAATTCACACACAGTTTTGCAGCATTCTTAATACATTTTTTTCTAGGTCCACAACTCAGCAATCTTAGTCTACCGCAAATTACTGAAAACTTTAAATACAAATAATATCCTCGCAGCATGATGGTTACAATTTGGGGATTTCTGCAAAAAAACAAAACAAAAAAAACTTGTAAAATGAAACAAATACTCAAAACTCAGTGCTTTCTGAAAGGGTTTGCAAATGCTGAAAGTCATGGGAGCGAATAAACTCCAGATATAATTCAAGCCTAGGCAGGCCTCGAGAATGCTACATAGGTGCAGAGAAGGAATGCAGGGCCCGGGGCCGATTGTTTACAGGTCATCTGGCGCATTACCTTCAGCTTTTCCAGCCTATTACATCTGCTGTCACTAAGAATACATCCAGGGGCTAGACGGGTTTACAGATCTGACAACAGAGCAGGATGGTCAGGGGTAGAGTCAGGTCTTGCTGGACACAGCAGGGAAAACAGCTTGGAATAAGTTGCTGTCTGTACCAGGCTTGACATTACACAAGCCCTTGTATACATCCAGCAGGAGGGTCGGGAAAGGCATTACATTGCCTGTGTCCACCATGATAGATCCTGCAGCAGGATAGCGTAACTGTGCACCTGTAATGGGTAACAAGTCAGTCATATGGATTACACATTGATCCAACGACTATAATCTGTCTGCAAAAATAACCACTAAACAAGGCCAAGTAGGAATGACTGTGGCAACACTGGACAGGTTTTGGTCTCCACCACTTGGACTGGGAGGCTAAGGCTGTGGCCACAGTTATTTTGCAACCAAAGATCACTTGTCCCCCTTCACCTCCCTCACAAATGTTAATGGATGACATCGTACTGTGACCTTGAAGATGCCGTCACAGAAACTTCTAGTTGCAAAAACAAAACACAGCAGTGCTCCTATCAACATAACTCCATTCACTTATATCAGTGAAGGCATTGCAGGGCAATAAAGCAATCTTTGGTCATGAGACAGGAGTCATGGCCAAAATCGCCTTGCAAATGCAGTGGAAGAAATAAACTGAATTTATGTTAAGCCGGGAAAAGCTCTTTAAATGCAATAAATGTGTTAGGCCTGATTCATATCGGTTTGGTAGTCCGTTCGGGCTCGTTTAGGGTAAAGAGGAAGAGGCACTATCAGCAACAAGATGGGTAAATAGGTCCTTGAGAAGCCTGAAGATCCACACACAGGATGCTCACAAGAAAGACTATGACTAACAATAGAAGATCTGAAGAGGACAGCTTCATGTCACCGGTGATGACTGACAGGCCCGCAGGCTTACCAGCGGACATCTGAGCCCTCAGGTATCTGCAAGTGTTAGCAAGAGCTCATCAAATTTTTGTGCAAGTTTTACTCAGTAATTTCCCAAATCTCAGACAGACAAGCAGCAAATAATTACCTGCCCCATGAACGCAGCAGCACATTTGTACCCTTCAATACTTCATGAAGGGGCAGGTGCACCTGGTGATCTGGTAGCTTGAATACTGTCATATGTGGAGACCCCTGAGAAAAACTCAGGAAACTCATTTTCTTAGATCAGTGAAGTCCACGACTCTGCGATCCCCAATGATCATGTGTTACGGATGGTCTGATAAGTGCTGCAATGGAAGTCTCCTTTAGTTACACCCTGGTTGAGCTTGCATAGAAATTTATTTTAAAAAGTGCAAATTTTTCATTGTCGACTAAGTCTTTTTCAATAAGACAGTATGTAGGCTGCCAAGTGACAGCTTGCTGAGTCTTCACATAACATGGGAGCGCTGGTGTTGATTTTACACCCTGCAGACATAACCACTCCGAAAGAAAGAACCTCATATAAGGATCTGCAAAGCCAGAAAAACTTAGCTTGTAGGTAAAATGGGGTACATGAGATTAAGGGGGTTCTCTAGTTTAAGAATGTTTGCGTGCATGATTAGATTTTCAATGTAGATATATATATATGTCATATAGAGTGTTAAAACATAGGGTGCGAAAAGAAAACATTGTACAGCTGTCCAAGCCTGCGTTTGAGAGATCTCAATGTTGCTTTTCAAGTCCCGAGCACGCAGAGGAATGCAGAATGGAAAATCCTGTCCATATATTGGTAGGATTTTCCAACCTAAATGCAGTCCAAAGACCCAGACTCCCTGAATAACAGACAGTAGAAGGGACTACTAGTGTCAGAGATCACCATGATGTGCAGAGTTCAGACCAGGAAATCTAGCTGATGTACAGTCCACATTATTCTCCAGTCTGTAGAAATCGTGTGTAAGGACAGAACAGGCCCTGGATCCAACCTTGTTCTCAGAAAAGTAAAGCCAGATTTTTAAAGCAACCACTCGTCTCAGCGGCCTGGTTTCAGGTGGTTTGTATAGCATTGAATTCACAAGTGGGTAACACTCCCAAAATCCCCCGCACACACTAAGCAGAGTTTACTACAGCGGGCCTTAACCTTTTCTATACACAAATTCCTATTCACTAGTAAGTGGAACAAGTGCAAAATTAAATTGAGACAAGGGAGCAATACACCCCCGTTCCTGTGAGCTATAGGAGACCACTAAATATATGTAATTTTATCTCCTACTTGTCAGGCTTCTCTACATATTGAATGTCTGGCTTGCGAGCTGGTTCCGGTGCCAAGTCATACGATTGGATCTAGCACCTGACACCCTCTCCCTCCTCTGTGTATTGAATAGCATTGTGTATACAGTGGCAGGTAGACTCCATTATTGTAGTAGTAAAGCCAGCACCTACATACATGTAATACTACTGGACACAGAGGAGGGTGTCCTGTACTGCTTCCAATCACAACCTGTTGTCAACAGGAAGTATAAAATAGTCCCTGGAAAATCCCTTTAAGTCTTAGAAGCTGCAATGTGAGGCCTCCTTAGGCCAGACTAGTTTTTCAGCCCATGCTCTATTACACAGAGCTGTGGGGGAATTCAGAGGCGCCTTGAAGTTTTTGTGTAATGTGTAATATATATATATATATATATATATATATATATATATATATATACGCAAACACACATACATATATACACGCACACATACAAATTTGTTTTTTTATCCTATCAGTATGCCTTTTTTGTAGAATGGGAGGAAATCCACACAAACATGGGGAGAACATACAAACTCCTTGCAGATGATGTTCTTAGCAGGATTCGAACCCAGGACTCCAGTGCTGCAACCGTGTTGCCCGAAGTTTTTGTTATATTTTAAGAGTTGCTGAATATTTGTAAAATAACAGGGAGCATTATCCTGCTGAAAAAGGACTCTGCCAATAGGACAGAAACCGCGGTCATGAAGGGAGGGGAACTTTGAGACAATGTTTAGGTCGGAAGTATCTGTTAAAGTAAGGCTGGTCTTACACTACCGTAATGAAAGTCCGCAAATGGTCCGCAATTGAGGGTTTTCAATGGCGGACATGTTATATTCAATGCGGCCTCTTACACCACCGGATATTTCATCTGTGGTTTGGCCGGGCCACAACCATGGTCCGCAGTTTATAGAACATGTCCGTAATGGCCGTGAATTACGGCACTGCACGGACTCGCCCACAGAACTCTATGGGCGAGTGCGGCAGTTTACGGGCATTTGTGGTGTCTATGTTGGTGATCAGCAACTTGCAGACCGTAAAGTGATTACGGTAGTGTAAGATCAGCCTAATACCCACATAAATGATAGGACTCAAGGTATCCCAGCAGACAGTGGTTTGCCATTTTCTTACAGTACATGCCGGTCTTCACTTTTCCCTGGCATCCTGCTGTCCACACGATGTAAACGGAAATGTTATTCAATAAACCAGGTAACCTTATATCATGTTATAAACCTAGAGACCTATGTGCTTCTGGCAGTAGACATACTGGGAACACCCCATAAGATCTGCCATATTGGAGATGATCTGATCCAGACATCACAATACAGTCACTCCTATCCCAACTCACACATCAAGATCTAACTATATACTTGCTGCCTAATATATCCCACCACTTCACAAGTGTCAAGAAACAGTGTTATTCACTTCACCAGTTTCAATGTTTGGACTGATCGCGCCTATGTAATAAATTCTAAGAGATTCCTAGTCGCTCACAAAGGGTTATGCCACTGACCAGATCATCATAAAAAGCGACTCATTATGAGCAAACACTTCCTGGATAATAAACCAATGACTTCATGATGTCACCCGGAAAGATTACCACTAGCCCGATGTCACAACCAAGCAGCGCACCACAACAGGACTCTGAGATGTGAGATAACCCTGTGCTGCCATTTTCACATACTAAAGAGTAAATCTGTCTGGTTACGGGTCAATAAGAGGCAGACCTGACACCAGGGCTGTGGAGCTGGTAGGTCAAACAACTCATACTCTGGTCTGTCAGAAGCAGTAAGGTTCTCTAAGGATACGTTCACATTTGCGTCAATCTCTGTAGGAAACTTCTGCCTAAAGAGAGTCCACCTAAAATATCAGCGGGTAAAAAAGTCCTATATGCACAACTTTTTGTCCTTTACTTTCAGCTTAAAAATGACAGACCCCATTGTAGTCAATGAGGTCTGTCAGGCTCTGTATGGAACCACTATTTTAATAGTCCAGCAGTCTGTTGTTCTCATCCTACGACGGACCAGAACAGACAGTCAATGCAAGTGTGAACCGGCCAAAATCCTCTCACCTTTAAACTGTCAGGGCCGCCATATTTGTTGTGGCTTATAAACAATGGGGCACCTTGGCCTGTAGACCACACCGGGGCCTAGGACCCTGATCTATAAGGAGAAGATATAATGTGCACTATGGTCAATGATGTACCCAAGGGTCTTACTAGGGCACCCAGATGACAAGTACACAGGATTCAATCTGCATATTTTGTGCATGGCAATTTTGCTGGGATTCTGCCATAAATCTGCAGTCGGTCCTGAATTTCTCCCAATGTTTTTCAATAACCGGATCATAGGTCAATTCATTTGTGAACAATTATCCCCAACATATCCCATTAAAGTTTCCCTCATTCACACTACGCAGATTTTGTTCCACGCGGCGGCGCAGGTTTTATAATCCACAGCCTGTCCAGTTATTTTTGTCCTAGTCCAGATTTAATAAAAAAGGGCGTCAAGATCGCCACATATATGAAAACCAGCTAGAATTGGTGTAGATTGTTACATGTAAAGCCTGACTGTGTGAATTTGCACCAACCTGCTCCATAGAAGTCAATCTAAAGCTTTTCCCATTGGCTTCTATGAGAAGGTCACATGACACTTGTATTCCAGGACTGATACAGCTGACACGTTTGTCTTCCTGTGCCTGCCCCTACACCTGTGCCATGGGGTCAGCTCCAGCCCCCAGTAACCAGCACTCCCTATATATACACAGAATAGTACACAGCAATCCCAGCCGCACATACCCAGACTAGTCAGCCTGCTCCCGGCCACACTCACACACCGACTGCGCGCATCCGCCCCCTGCAGGCGGCCCCGAGAACTGTACAGCGCCGAGCTGCGCTATCTAGTAGTGAGGAAGTAATTACCGGGTGATACAATGTAGCGCTGCGGCCTGAACTCCCCGCCGGTGCCGGCTTCCTCCTACGTTCTGCTCAGACCCTTTTCTCGATGCTCAGACCCTCCTTCTCCTCACCCTTTCCGGTTCCGGGTTGCCACACCTCCTCCTCTTCCCCTCAGACCGGGACACACTTCGCGGCAGCCGCCTTCTTCTTCTTCTTCTTCCTCGATGAGTGCGCCCCCTGCTGTCCTTCTCAGTATGACAGCGCTGTATCACAGCAGCCACTTGTCTGCCTGCCTCATGTATCTAAGCCAGGGCTGCCCGGCTGTATCCCAGCAGTCTGCTCTATGGAGTTGGATTATAATAGGCTTCTATATACTGAGGTGTTTTTTGAGTATTCCTATTGGTTTCCATGGACTCTACATATACATGATACTTTATTCGGTGTGTTAGATGATTCCCACTGAAATCAATAGGAGAGGCTTAAAAACAGCTCCATGAGAAGCAGTGTGAACGTAGTCTAATATTAAAGGGGTTGTCTAGGGTTAAGGTCCTTAGGATAGGCCATAAATATCTGATCAGTGACAGCCAGCCCCCACGCTGACCAGCTGTACACAGGACAGAAAGCTCTGCCCCATAAATAGCAGCCGGGCATTATCATTTCAGCTTACGCTCGGTTCACATCATAAGTTCACCGCTTGTCGATGTGTTTAGTATTCCCCCCCCCCCCCCAAACAGAATACCAAACACAGCGGTGAACTTATGATGTGAAAGCACATGGACCCCATAGACTATAATGGGGTCCATGTGTTTTCCACGCAGTGTCCACACGGAACATACAGAGAGAAAAATACTTCATGAACTACTTTCCTCCCCTCATGACTTGTGCAGACACCACATGGAAAACACACAGACCCCATTATAATCCGTGTGCTTTCAGTGCTCACCGCTTGTCAGTGGGTTTGGTATTCTGTTTGAGGACTCCCGAATGGAATACCGAATGCAGATGTGAACCAGGCCTTAGCTCCCATTGAAGAACTGCAGTGATGGTGCCCAGAAGATGATCGAGCTGTCTCCGTCCTGCCCTATATTGTCATTAGAACGGACATCATAAGCAGCTCCGTACAGTTGGTCTAGGGGCCTGCTTTAGGAACCTCACCGACTGGGTATTTATGTCCTAAGGATAAGCCATATAAAACCTAAAAGGGGCCCTAAATCAGTATGTGACAGGTCAGGGGCTGACACCTAGATCATCTGTTCTATCAGCCTCTGGGTACCAATGGACAGGTAGTGCATGCAGCGCGGCTCAGATTACTTACATACGATCGGTGCTGTATACGCAGTGGAAAAAAAACAGCAGAAATTTTTTTACTCAGTGTTTTTTCTTCCCTTATTAAATGAAACGGGAAAAAGAGAGAGTGTTTCCACAGGTAAAACTGACTAGCTGCATTTTTATGCATCACTTTTTTTCTGCAATGTGTGGATGGATGGGATTAGCCAGAATCTCATTCACTTTGTTGGTACTGTAAAGGGTAGTGTTTTTTTTGTCTGCTGCGTTTCTGCAACGTCAGGCCTCAGCCTTAATGTGAATCCTAACGTAAATTGTATGTGATCAATGCAACGCAGTACTGAATAAAATTGCAATGTTTTAAATAAAACAATATCGGCGGTAAAATGGCCTTAATAATTTGGCAATGTAGATCAGATGAAAGTTTGTTGAATCCGTCAATCTCAGTGGAACCAGGAAAATATTTAAGGCCGGGGCCCCACGTAACATAATCGCGCACATGTATTGGTCCCAGCGCTCACAAGATGCTGGGGTAAGGCCATGTACACACAGGGGAATCCAGGCCGGATAATTTGGTCCATACATCAGATAGATTCCCAGTGTGAATACAGGTGACCAGGACTCCTTGCATCCTAGTGAGCTATGATACTGGTGGACCCTGCCTGCCCACTTGTACTGTATATGGTATGGACAGGACTGTTAGGAGAAGGGACTCTTATGATAATATGATGCAAGGCGTCTCAGTCTCATAACTGTCTTCAGGCCAGGAAATGTGGCCAAGATTTCTTGACCTACCGTATTTTTCGGACTATAAGACGCACTTTTTTCCCCCAAATTTTGGGGGAAAAGAAGGGTGCGTCTTATAGGCCGAATGTGGCGCCTGGCACCCGCCGTAATAGAGAGGCGGAAGCCGGCAAGTGATAGACGCCATTACAGGTGCCGGGGCCTGCGACATCGCTGCGCTCCTCTGCCCTACATGAAGCCAGCAGCGGGAGCTGGCTTCATGCAGGGCAGGGCAGCGATGTCTCAGGCCCCGGCGTCTATTCCTCACCGGCATCCGCCTCTCTAGTACAGCGGATGCCGGGTCAGTATCAGCGGCCCCTTCTCCCCCGAACCTGTGCCTCCCCCGTACCTGTAAAGTTGCAGGCCGGCTCCTGCGCGGCGATATCGCAGGAGCCGACCTGTCCGGGTGACAGCCGGGAGCCTGTCACGGCTATATTAGTATTGCGGCTGGTCTCTATAAAATAGTAAAAAAAAAAAAAAAAAAAAAGCTTTAAAAATATATAATATAAATATGAAATAAATAAAAGTTCTAAATCACCTCCTGTCCCTAGAATATATATATATAAAAGTAGAAGATCATATGTCATAAACCACCGGGTTTTTTTCAATAAAAGGTGATCTAAGCAATAGACATTCCCCAAAATGGTATAACTAAAAAGTACTTCTGGCCCTGCAAAAAAAAAACACTCTATGCGTCCCCGTACAGCTGCAGGGTCACCTGTCAATGTGGCCTTGCAGCTGTTGCAAAACTACAACTCCCATATATTAAATATTTTACTAGTTTTTGCTTCAAAATTTTTTTTCCCTATTTTCCTCCTCTAAAACCTAGGTGCGTCTTATAGTCCGAAAAATACGGTAGATTCCCGTTTGCTTGGGGCCTAAGAATTTTCAGGCACTTGGACTTCAACATGCCAAATCCTTTTATCCTAAAGTACTAAGATAAGATAATATTTTAATAGTCCTACAGTGGGGAAATTTCAGTATGTTACAGCAGCATAGTAATACAGATACAGGATAATACACAGTAATATAGTACAGAGTAGACACACATAAGCTGAGAAGAGAAGATATACTAGGAGGCCATAGCAGCTAAGCAACAGAAGAAGAAAGAAGGAAGACTTCAGAATCATAATCATTAGTTTTCTGTGCGGAGTGTCTTCGCTTGGTCTGATGTAGATTATGTAGCCTGGTCGCGGTTGGAAGGAAGGACTTGTGATAGCTCCTTCTCACACTTGGGGTGGAGCAGTCGGTCACTTACAGTGCTGCCAAGTGCCATCAAGGTCTCATACATAGGGTGGGATTTGTTCTCCCACATGGAGGTCACCACAGACAGTATCCTTCTGTCACCCACCACCTTCACTGGGTCCAGGGGGCTCCCCAGGACAGAGCTGGCCCTTCTGATCAGCCTGTCCAGTCTATTTCTGTCCATTCACCTTCAGTAGTTGTAGTTCTCTTGTTAGATAAGCAGCTATTCCTCCGATTTTCCATATATACTCGCTCTGGCCGAGCACACATGTGTTTTCAATGGAGGGGAGGGTGTAAGCCACAGCCAGATACGTCTGGCACTGTATTATCCATAGGAAGCAAAAATAGGCTGGGTATTATTTGTGGGTTCAGCTTTCTTTTCTTTTTGGGTCTCAAAGGAGACTATAAGGTTCAAAATAATTTCTAAACCAATAACATTGTCATGTAGGGGCCTTTAACTTCTTCCTGACACTTGTCATAATAGTATGGCAGATGAGGGACTTTAAATATGGCGTCCGCGCAGGAGATGAGCAGACGCCATAGCTGCCAGGTCTCTGCTGTACTACACAGTGGAGCTATGAAAGCAATGCCTGCATTAACCCTTCATGTGCTTCTGTCCCCGAGGCATTTTCCAGATCACCATAGGCAGCCTGTAATAGAAGTGAGTGGATTTCTCAATATTCTTCAATATGTTAATACTGCAATATATTCTACTGGTGGTGATCAGACCCCAGAGGGGTCTAAAGATAAAAATAAGAATCAAGTCACCCCACTTTCACAAATAAAAACATTAGGTATCCCCACATCCAAAAATTCACAAACTATAAATATATTTATTACATAAGGTGAACACCGTAGTGGGGGAAAAAAAAATCAAAATGGCCGAGGCTTTTTTTTTTTTTTTGCCATCTAGTCTCGCCAAAAAATGAAATAAATAATAAATCAAAATGTCAGACATTCCCCCAAACGGGGGGAATAAACCAGCCCCATAAAAAGACACTTTACACAGCTCTGTAGAAATAAAGTGACAGGTGTCAGAATATGGCAGAAATATTTTTATTTCTTCAAAGTTTTGTTTTCTTCTTAAGTTGTTAAAACATAACAAAAACAATATACATGTAGTATCACCGTCATCAAACTGATCCGCAGAATACAGGTAACGTCATTTTTTTCCGTGAAAGCAAAACCCATTAAAAAAATGGTGCAAATGCAGTTTTTTCTAATTGTAATCCACTCTGAATTTTTTTTCCAGCTTCTCAGTAGATCATACAGAACATTACATAGTACCATTATGAAGTACAATTTGTCCCACAAAAAAACAAAAAAAAGTGGAAAAAAGACAACAAAAAAAAAAAACAGAAAATGGCTAGGAAAGGGTTAGTAGGGGCAGAAACAAACCTTTATAGACCAATAAAGCAATGCAGAGAAAATCGGCATTTTCTGGATATGAAATCAGTCTGCAAGTGCACTGGGGGCGGGACTTCATTTGCCTACAGATAATTGTGATGTAGACAGAGGCTGAAAATGTCATTGACAACTCAAGGGGCAGGAATTACAAGACAGCCATACTGTCCTCTCGTTGATGATCCCCCAACATATTGGCATGGCAGGACAACTTGGTATTCTATAAATGGACTTTAATCCAGGTGTGAACACAGAACATTGTGGAGAGGTTACACTTCTATCTGTAGACCTTCATATGCTTTTGTATAGACGCGAGTATCAATCCAGTGCAAAAGAGCGTGACTGCTATAGTGACAATACACACGACTGGTCCGTGCTGTACTCTGCCCACAGGCACCTGGATAGCGAGATTCTCTCTAACCTGTAAAGGAAAAAACAGGAACACAAGTTATCAGAAACCCCATCGAGAACAGATATGGTGCTGACCCTGGGTATGTATATTCTACTCTAACCAGTAACCCAAATTTCAATTAAATCTACTTTAAGGGTTAAGTCTGAGATTTATTTATTTCTCTTAATTACCGTGTATAACATCAACATACGTGGCTGTTTACGTGAAAAGGGCCCAGATCGTCGATACTAATTATAGAGAAAATAGTCCAAAACATATTTGGGTAAAAAAAATCACAATTTTGTTTTATGCAAAAATTTTATTTAAAAATATGTCAATTGTGCTTTCAATAAAAATTTTTTTGCTGTTTCGGACAATGTTACACCATAACCGTTACAATGATACCAAGAACTCCATATCGACAATGTGGGCCCTTTTCACATAAACAGCCACATATTATGCGGTGCTTTACAGACATAGTCAGTGTCCCATATAGGGCTCACTATCTACATTGCCTATCAGTATGTCTTTGGAGTGTGGGAGGAAACCAGAGTACCCGGGGGAAACCCATGCAAACACAGGGAGAACATATAAACTACTTGCATCTAAAAAGATCACTTACATTCAATATGGCTACACAACCTATTGTCACTTTTGCCAAGGTTACTACCCTATCTTGCTGCAATGACTTGGATGACTTAGGTGCACCCACTACCACTAAGAAAAAGTGACAGCTGAACTTTTCGCAACCTCATGTAGTTGATGACACCAATGATATCAATCATGGAGTTTTCCCTAGAATAAACTAAAACTTATAGCTGCATGTGAATTATAGAGCCACTCATAAGCAATCATTCTCAATGTCACAAAGACTAATACATGTAAACGCAAACAGGGTTATATGTACCATGTGTAATCTGTGCAGCTGCACGGGGCTCATAGGGTAAAGTAACCCACTAGCACCTTAAAAACAGCTTTCTATTACATATTGGATTGTGTGTCTGAATCTAGTGAATTAGATTGTATGTATGGCATAATGAGTAATATTCTTGGTTAACAATGGACAGAGAAACATTACAAGGTGCACTATAAGAAGCTGTTTGACACCACGATGTCCATATCGGTTTTAAATGTGGGGTCCTGTGTTGTCTGTGTGCACCCCTGAACCCAGTCTAATAGTCAGTGTTAATGGGTAAAGAACAGTAAGTGTGCATCTAACTAGAGTTAAAGGGGTTTTCCCATCTTAGTGTTTCAGCAGTCTTCCTGCAGTCTCTTCTTCTCACTTCCTGTATTCCCCCCCCCCCTCAGCTCTTGCTGAACGGGACACTACAGTATCACAGACTTATGCAGATCATATAATATGCACTTGATTGTAGAGAATGAACTGTGTGTTATCTGTGTGTTTACATAGAGAGATAACAGACTCTGCTTTATCAGCAAATTGCAATTAGCTGAACTGATTGTCCTGCCGGCAGAGCTGTCAGTGACATCACTTGTCCTATCTCTCAGGTCTTGGTTATATCAACGCTGTGGGAGGAATAAGTTCACGTAGCTGGCAAACAAAGCAGCATTTCTAATACAATATATTTAGGAAAAGTCATCAATTTACATAAACTACCAGTATAGATAGGATCTTTGAGATGGGACAACCTCTTTAAGTTAAACCCACTAGTAACACTTATTCCGTGGCCACTGGATAAGGAACTGACTGCTGAGGGTCTGAATGGCCCGTGTGAATGGAGTAGTGGTACAAAGACATGGTCACTGCACCATTCATTTCTATGGGACATCAAAAATGGACATCTCTACAAGCCCCATAGAAGTCCACCACTCTACATGGGGCACTCAGAAGCCAGGAATCAAACACTAGATAAGGGATATATGTTAGCGGTGGAGAAACCGTTTATGTACAGGTTCTGTCTTGTTACATAAATACATTGTAGACAGACCTTATGAATATATACAGGTCCGGTCTTGTTACACAGATATATTGTACAAATAGAGCTTATTAATATATACAGGCTCAGTCCTGCTGCACAGGTACATTATATATAGATCTTATGAAAATGTACAGGTTCTGTCGTGGTACACAGATACATTGTAGACATAAGCCTTATGAATATATACAGGTTTTATCTTGTTACACATAAACTATAGATACAGGCCTTATGAATAAATAAAGGTTCAGCCTTGTTGCACAGATATATATATTATATATATTGTGGGGAATCGCTCAGGTAGATGCTTGCAGCAGTGCAGGAAACAGGGACACAGACACTGGATTGCACACAGGTTCAGCTTTATTCACATGTAACGCATACACTGCTTTTCCAACCCACAGGATAAACAAAACAAAACCCTTCTCGGCTGAGAAACTAACTTAAACGTAAGGAAACTTTTCCCTGACTATACAGGAGACTGGCTACCAGTCTCCCACCTTGGCAAAAACAACGGGTGGCACAGTACCTGCTTTTGAGGTCCGGTCTGGACAGTTCCACTCGGTCTGTGTGGTGCCACCCAGCTAGTCTTCACACACAGACTGTTATTAGGGCCTGATTAGTCAGCTGACCTCCCTGGTGTGGGTCTCACCACACACCCCTTAGGTGTCTGGCTGGAATATACCTGTCTTCCCAGACTACCCCCTTCACTCTCTCACTATATATATATATATATATTTACATAGATATATCCTGGATATAGATTTTATGAGCTCTCCAATACTACACACTGAGTGACACATATTCACTTTTTAGAAATATCATTGCTCTGTATTTTTTTTCCGTTTTATATTATGAATGGGTTATTGTATTGCTGAATAAGTTTACAGGGATAGCTGTCAGGCTCATGATAAAATGCTTTCCTAAACTTCCTATAACTTTAGTTTATGTTTCCAGATATGCAGCCAAGCAACAAGAGGCATTTCTTATTACAAAGTCTTTCTTCTTTGTCAAGATAAACCTCTATAACTGAGCACCCAATGGGTCACCTCTGCCAGCACCTGTACTATTTGACTGAATCTAGGTACAATGGGTCATATTCACTAATACTGGCATACTGGAAGCATGTGCATATGCATCACCATGCTGCAAAATGATTGAGGAATATGGCACAGCTACTCTATGTCAGTCAGTAACCAGAGTAGCTCACCACAACTTTTCTGAACAGGAGAGTGATGGACATATTATAGGCAACATTCTCTTCTCCGAAATTCAGAAAGCATTTTCTGTTAGAAACCAAGGGCAAGGTACTGGACTCAGTGCAGGTGGTGGGTGAAAGGGGGATACTCTCCGTGGTGAGCTCCATGCTGGAGAACAACTCCCATCCCATGTATGAGACCATGACAGCACTGGGCAGTACTGTCAGTGACCGACTACTTCACCCCAAGTGTGAGAAGGAGCCCTATCGGACATCCCTCCTCCCAACCGTGGTCAGGCTGTATAATCAACATCAGGCTAAGCGAAGATCACTCCGCACAGAGAACTAAATGATCCTGAAATCTTTCTTTTCTTTTTTAGTTGCTATGACTCCTTGTATCTTTTCTATCTGCTATTTTGAGCTTGTATGTGTTCTTTCTTGTAATATATTACTGTATTATCCATGCTGCTGTAACAGCAGGACTATTAAAGGATTATCTTATCTTATCTCTGCGAACATTCAGTCTAAAGCGCTGTGGGAAGAACCGCTATGTGTTAATGACACATTTTTTCTGGTAGTGCTTTTTTGCTGTGGGACGCCACGTGGGGCGTATTAGGAGTCCTGTCAGGATTTATTCTCCTCCAAATATATACCTATGTATTGGTTTTTATTTCTCTATAACATAAGCCTACAAATCACAAAGTTCAGCTTCTCTTTATCTTCCATAAGATTAGGGTGTTATTTCAGGAACACTAGAGAACATGATATGAAGATATATGCAAAGACGAGCACGCACCTCAGTATAAGGTATATCCATCCACTGGCATTGCATTTCACCAGTCGGTCCACAAGGAGCTTCAACTAAAGGGTATTCCAAGCAGTCTCTCAAAGGGAAGTCTAAGCATGTTATGAAAAAATGTAAAATATATAGGATATTCAATTAAAAGGCAAAAAACATTAAGAAGAGCATTCTCACAGTGATTTATACTAAGTTCACACCTGTGTCTCCTATGGAGACTCCGCCATACATGTGAACACAGCCGTACATGATACAGATCACTACAAACACATGTACTAGAGGTAAACACCAATGCACTAATCTACTGTGCTGAATGTAACTTCAAAATGAAAAAACAGTACTCTTAGTCTCTATTCAGACTTGTTAGCTGTATACTGCTACATTAATAAAGAGAGCAAAACATGCATGTTAAGCTATAGTTAAAGTAAAAAAAAAAACAATACTAGAAACATATATTATTGCAATCCTGTACGAAACTAGATTACAACCCAAAGGGCTAAAAATCTAGAAGCCTCTGGTTGGGAGGCAGGAAAATTCGCTGCCCCACCTTTTATAATTCATGGCCTACCTTTAGGACTTTCATCAATATTAGATCAGTAGGAGGCTGGGTCTTGGTAACCTCACCCATGAACTAACTGTGTAAAGGGGCCTTAGTGCTTGTATGAGCGCTGCAGACCTTTCAATGTTCAGGTTGCAGGTGAGGTTCTCGTGACCGCTGCAGGGAGTCACTGGTCTGCTGATACGTGGTCTCTGGTCTCCGCAGTGACTAATGCAGTGGTCACAGGAGTCTCATCACTTGTAGCCAGGACCAGCAGCAGAGGGAATGGGGGATGGGCCGTCTTAATGGAGCACCAGGAACAAATGAGTATAATTTATTTTTTTTTACTTTACACTTCCTGCAACCACAAGATGGTTTTCTGGTTATCTCATAAAACCTCTAAAATATTGTAGGTTTTGTAAAAGTCACTATGAAACAAATGACATTCTGAGTATGGACAGTGTCCTAGACTGATGTAATAGTTGAAGAGGCTGATTGTCAGGGGTCCTGAGTGTTGAACCCCTATACTCCAATATTGATGGCCTATGCTTAGGCTGCATTCACACTGAGTAACACTGGCGTTTTTTGTGCTTATTTTTGCACATAGCGCGGCGTATACGGAACGTTAACGCCGCGCTATGTGCAAAAATAAGCACAAAAAACGCCAGCGTTACTCAGTGTGAATGCAGCATAACACTGGATAGGCCAGACACTTTAACTGCAGCCAAAATCTTCCCAGTTGCTTAGTTGCAATGGAGACAAATAAAACCAAACCCCACCCTTTTTAAAGGGGACCTGTCATTTCTCTCAGACCATTGATTTTAGTAGTATGACATCTTTAACTTTACTGTGTGTGGTCAATGCTGTCAGCAAGGAGTCCAAAGAAATTTAGGATATGCATATTGCCCCCACCCTCCAGCCACTGACTGACTCCGTGTACAGTAACAGAGAAATATGTCAGCAGCCAGGACTCCTTGCTGGCAGCTATGACCATGCATTGCATAGTGACTGACAGTGAGAGCTATGTGCTGGCTGTATTATGCTGTCAGCACCCAGCAGTCAAGGAGCAGGCATAGCTTCTAAGGGTGCATTCACACTACGGAACGCCAGCGTGTATCACAGCCGTACACGCCGGCGTTACAGCAGGGCTGCCGGACACTTCCCATTCATTTCTATGGGAGCCGGCATGCGAGCGCTCCCCATAGAAATGAATGGAAAAAAGCAGTCCATTCATTTCTATGGGGAGCGCTCGCATGCCGGCTCCCATAGAAATGAATGGGAAGTGTCCGGCAGCCCTGCTGTAACGCCGGCGTGTACGGCTGTGATACACGCTGGCGTTCCGTAGTGTGAATGCACCCTAAGGCTACGCCATCAGAATATGGTACTATTGTAACATTATGAGATAACTATATACTCAGCACAATGTAGTACTGTGGTGCTGAGCATTATGGGGTCAAAATAACGTAAGGCATCATTAATCAACTGCCAATATATAAATTGACTTTATTGCCCACAGTAACTAATTCCAGGAAAAATTTCACTTCTTTAGAGCATTTTAATAAATCAAAGTTGAATTCCGGGTGGTTGGTAAAAGCATCAAGGCCAGATTTCTACTCTGCATTTTGGATGAATAAGGCCTTTAGTCTTTCCTACTGAATATACCTTTGCTGCAGCGAATGAGTAGTTGAGGCTTGTGTAGAACAATGGACACTTCACTGACTTGTGCTGATGGGCGGTGGTATCTAGCATGGATTGGCACTGAGGACATGAAGCAATGTTCACATGACTGGTCCGGCTTTGTATACACCAGCACATTCAATTCTGTGGAAAGATACTCTGGCGCTTCTAAGTCCACTGAATCCAGCAAAACTACCTTAATAAAAGGAAAAGAATTCACAATATTTAATCTTTTTTTTTTTTTAATCATTATTGAACTATATAAGTCAGCATCTCTGATATTAAAGAGGTTGCCCTAAGAACTACATGGGTGACAAGTGCTAGTCAATACCATCAATGTCCAATTGACAGGGCTCCATCTGCTGTGACCCCAAAAATGTATACAACAAAATGTCAGCAGCACTAGATCTTAATAAATGCTAGCACCGACAAGCTTTACCTGAACATGACTGCTGAATCCAAAAATGGCCTCAGTGGTCATATGCTGAACTTACTGGCATCAATGCCTGTTTATATCATCATTATATTTCAGTAAACTGTGCTTAAATCAACTGTATGGGTAACTATAAGAAACCTTGTAATATAACTTATCAGTTGTCAGAGGAAACCAAAGTACCTGGAGAAAGCCCACATAGACACCCCACAGATCCCATTATAGTCTATTGGGCTTGCTGGGCTCCATGTGTAGCCGCTGTTTTAGCGTTCTGCCACTCCGTTGTTCTGGACCCCCAACAGACCAAAACAACGGAGAGCCAGCACTAGTGTAAACTGAGAATCACTCTAAAATTTCTACTAAATCCTTCTTGCTGAGCAAGTTGGATTACCTCTTACAAGTTGTCATGTCATACAGAAGCCTTTGAAAAGGGGAGAGGGAGGAGTGGGAGAGAAGAGACACAGACATAGGCTAATGCAACCAAATAGGAAGTTTCTATTTCACTCCAAGTGCTTTATTTAGATCATGTCTCTATAATGGCCTATATCATCTTGAAGTTTCTGAGTGAAAGAGAGAATTAGGAAAATGAACCTCCAGCAGTTCTTTCAATATATCTGCTAATCTCAAAAAATGACCAGAAATAGTGCCGCATTGTACTGTTGAGTTATGGACTTGCTGAAAGGTTAGGTACACTTTAAGTCAGTGACCGGTGGGCTATGTAATAACATCTTACCTCTGTTAGATTGTGCTGCCTCAGAGAAGAAAGCTGATAGGGATCCAGAAATAACCCAGATGGGATAGTCTCCTGGAGCAATATGCTGCATCTGTCTATGTGCTGTGTAGAACTGTGAATCTTTACTCTGGTTTCCAGGTCCCTAGAACAAATTGAGTCACTATGTCAAATAGATTTTAAGCAGAGGTAACTCGAACTTTCTTTAACAAGCACCCCCTTCCTCTATATGGGAAATATGGAGCCATTTCAGGTACCAGCTCCCACATAACAACATTCCCAGCACTTCACATACTTAAAATACACCCAGTT
Organism: Leptodactylus fuscus; assembly: GCF_031893055.1. Taxonomy (NCBI): domain Eukaryota; kingdom Metazoa; phylum Chordata; class Amphibia; order Anura; family Leptodactylidae; genus Leptodactylus; species Leptodactylus fuscus. The sequence goes on along the minus strand of NC_134267.1, from coordinate 196,559,567 downwards.
ATGCCAATGGGATAATTCTTACAGTTATATCACAGAACATGAATAATGGAAACAATAAGGTCCCACCAGAGGTAATAAACAATGTGATGTGACAGTGGAGGGATAATAAACATAGTGATGTCACATTACAGGAACAATGCACACAGTGACAGTCACAGTACTGGGATATTACATACAATGGTGTCACAATACAGGGATAATAAACACAGTGATCTAACAATAAGGGTCTAAAATCATAATGATGTCACAGCACAGGAATAGTAAACAGTGATGTCACAGTACAAGAATAATACACATAATGACATCACAGTAAAGGGATAATAGACAATAATGTCACAGTATGAGGATAAACATTGTGGTGTCACAGAACACATATCTTCACAGGGATAATAAAGCTTGTGATGTCACAGCATAGGGGCAATCCACAAAGTGGAATAACAGCACAGTATTAATAATCACAGTTTCCTCCTGGTCATGAAAACTGGGCATTTACCTTTTGACTGTGTGTCAGAGTATATAGGGACACGTCTTTTAGTAAGGAAATTGTCATGCCAAGGAGTCAATCAAATTGTAGATTGACCGGAAAAATTACATCAGAATGATAACACAAATTCAGGCGATACAAAATTGTTATATTATGCACAATGCATGCATTTACTGGCTTTATCAAGCGTGTTAGCTACTTCACATGACTGTAGAGTGCTGTATAATGTGCATTCCTATTAGTCAAAACTCTGCAAGTAACATACATAATCTTTACCCCTTTCACATTTCTAAATTTATCTGTACCTGTGAAATCCATTTTTCAATATCTCTCTCCTTACAGACAGTTTGGGGCAGAAAGTTTCTGCAGCTGAAAATAAAGATTTTAAATGTTATATGCAATAATCCTCATTAGGGTCATCCAGCAACATTAGGATAGTCATATGCAGCTGTATAATATATATAATACAAAAATCACAACCCCATCTGTGTTTTCTCAGGAAATAATATTTAGTTTAGCATAGGGTGGATGGATGGGTGAATGGGTGGGTGATTTGGGGGTATAATAGTACAGTAACATTCAGTGAGAGGCAGAAACAGCAAGGGAAAGAATAAAAAGTGGCTGGATTTCACAGAAAGGAGCCAAAACTTGATAATAAAGTATATTACAAAATATATCAATGACACAAACACTACCAGAAAATCTAAAATTATCTGAAAGTTTAGTTAGGCTTTAATAAAGTTGTAATCACACATGCAGATTTTGGCCAGATTCACATGGCCATAATCCATATGTATTATACAGACCATATACAGTCCTATGAAAAAGTTTGGGCACCCCTATTAATCTTAATCATTTTTAGTTCTAAATATTTTGGTGTTTGCAGCAGCCATTTCAGTTTGATATATCTAATAACTGATGGACACAGTAATATTTCAGGATTGAAATGAGGTTTATTGTACTAACAGAAAATGTGCAATATGCATTAAACCAAAATTTGACCGGTGCAAAAGTATGGGCACCTCAACAGAAAAGTGATATTAATATTTAGTAGATCCTCCTTTTGCCTCTAGTCGCTTCCTGTAGCTTTTAATCAGTTCCTGGATCCTGGATGAAGGTATTTTGGACCATTCCTCTTTACAAAACAATTCAAGTTCAGTTAAGTTAGATGGTCGCCGAGCATGGACAGCCCGCTTCAAATCATCCCACAGATGTTCAATGATATTCAGGTCTGGGGACTGGGATGGCCATTCCAGAACATTGTAATTGTTCCTCTGCATGAATGCCTGAGTCGATTTGGAGCTGTGTTTTGGATCATTGTCTTTCTGAAATCTCCATCCCCGGCGTAACTTCAACTTCGTAACTGATTCTTGAACATTATTCTCAAGAATCTGCTGATACTGAGTGGAATCCATGCGACCCTCAACTTTAACAAGATTCCCAGTGCCGGCATTGGCCACACAGCCCCAAAGCATGATGGAACCTCCACCAAATTTTACAGTGGGTAGCAAGTGTTTTTCTTGGAATGCTGTTTTTTTGGACGCCATGCATAACGCCTTTTTGTATGACCAAACAACTCAATCTTTGTTTCATTAGTCCACAGGACCTTCTTCCAAAATGAAGCTGGCTTGTCCAAATGTGCTTTTGCATACCTCAGGCGACTCTGTTTGTGGCGTGCTTGCAGAAACGGCTTCTTTCTCATCACTCTCCCATACAGCTTCTCCTTGTGCAAAGTGCGCTGTATTGTTGACCGATGCACAGTGACACCATCTGCAGCAAGATGATGCTGCAGCTCTTTGGAGGTGGTCTGTGGATTGTCCTTGACTGTTCTCACCATTCTTCTTCTCTGCCTTTCTGATATTTTTCTTGGCCTGCCACTTCTGGGCTTAACAAGAACTGTACAATCAGTGAAAAAATTAAGCAAGAAAAAGGATTTGATACTCAGCCCAAATGTTGTCGAATCTCGGTTTTCATGTATAAAGTTCCTTTTCACCGATATATCCTCGGTAAGGCTATGCCCGGAAGGTTGGACTCCCTCGACTCGGAGTAGTAGGCACAAATTTCAAAGGTAAAAAAGATCCAGCAAAAGCCAAGGTGGATGGTTCAATGTAGAAAAAAATTCCTTCTTTATTGTAAATCACAAATTCTCAATAAAACCGCAACGGTACAAACATTACTAGCAAAAAATAGCGTCAGACTGACGCGTTTCGGATCCTATGTCCTTCCTCAAAGTCTGAACTACCACCATTGAGATCACCACGCTATTTGAACTGTTGCTGATGAAACTATAAAGAACACCTGTTGTTGTTATAATCAGGTGCCAAATGTCCTGCATCAGTTACGTGAAAAGCGTCATGATCTCAATCCGCCATGTATGTACTAGACAAAAACACATTTATAATTTTAATATACCCAAAACCCACAATAATGAACAGTCAATTATTTAAAAACAAACAAGAATCCATGTGAAATAAACCCAAGGATCTCATACTAAAAAATGTAAAAATTAAAAACAAGAAAATAGAGACAAAATCAAGGAGGTTTTTCTTTTGCAGAAGAGTATCATCAACTTGTTTGTCCAAACAATATGTATCTTCTTATTTCATTGGTCTATATCCATTACAATAAACCTATATAAGAAATAAAGATTTCGATGCACTATGTCTATACAGGTAAGAAAAAGTCCACATTCACTATAAGTTATTGCGCATACACCTACTGCGATCTCATAGTCTCTATACGTAGGCATCATCATTTGGATGGTTGACAGGCCAGAGCTGCATGGATGAAAACCCCACTCGTCAACCCCCACGACACCATCCGGTGTTCCACTGCCCACTCCTTCATACCTATACTAGAGGCAGAAGTTGTAATGCACCATGCCAATATCAAAGATGGAAGATTCATGTTCTCTATGGATTAATGCGCATGCTCCTGTTAGTATCCCATAATGCGCTATGCCAATATCAAAGATGGAGACTTCATGTCCTCTGTATGTTAATGCGCATGTCCTTATTGGGATCCCATAATCTCCATATAACAGTGTCATCGGCTATATGTTTAGCAAACCGGACATGCGATCTCATGGTCTCTATGCGTAGGCATCATCATTTAGATGGTTGACAGGCTAGAGTTGTATTCTATTATTTACTCCTTCATGCCCATACTGGAAGCAGAAGTTGTAATACACTGTGCCAATATCAAAGATGGAAGATTCATATTCTCTATGGATTAATGCGCATGTTCCTATTAGTATTCCATAATGCGCTATGCCAATATCAAAGATGGAGACTTCATATACTCTGTAGGTTACTGCGCATGTTCTTGTTGGGATCCTGTGATCTCCATATACCAGTGTCATCGGCTATATGTTTGACAAACTGGACACTAAAGAAAAAGAATAACAAAGAAGGGGGGGGAAAAAAAAAGAAAGAAACAGAAACTTCATTACAAAAGAGGTAAGTAAATGAACATATCCATCAGAAATGCTCACTTCTATCAAAAAGAACACACATTCACATTTTTACTTAATATCCGATATAAACCCAAAACAGTAACATCGGTATAATTAATGATTCTATTCTCCTTGTTATCGTATACTTTTTTTTTTGAATAATGTATGATGGAAAATTAGATGTTATAAATATAAGATACATCGTTTCTGTTATTCATACCTTTAGGGAAGCGAGTACTAAGCTTCCATATCCAATACACTTCACGTACACGTAATATATGTTCCCAGTTACCCCCTCTTGCCGGTCTAGTAACCTTTTCTATGCCCATAAACTTAAAATTTCCAGTATCTCCCGCATGTAATTCTTTAAAGTGCTTTGACACACCTGTATTTTTGGAACAATCCATGTTTGTGATGCTTTGTAAATGTTCAGATATGCGAACTTTGAGACTCCTAATAGTACTACCTACATAGTGGACATTGCATTGCTTACACGTAATCAGATATATTGTATGACTGGTTGAACAATTGATGTAATTTTTTATCTCATGTTGTTGGCTAACATCTGTATTTCTAAATTTATTGCCCACTTCCACAAATCTACATACTCCACATCGTTGTTGCCCACATCGATAGAAACCACAAGTTTTCATCCATGCAGCTCTGGCCTGTCAACCATCCAAATGATGATGCCTACGTATAGAGACTATGAGATCGCAGTAGGTGTATGCGCAATAACTTATAGTGAATGTGGACTTTTTCTTACCTGTATAGACATAGTGCATCGAAATCTTTATTTCTTATATAGGTTTATTGTAATGGATATAGACCAATGAAATAAGAAGATACATATTGTTTGGACAAACAAGTTGATGATACTCTTCTGCAAAAGAAAAACCTCCTTGATTTTGTCTCTATTTTCTTGTTTTTAATTTTTACATTTTTTAGTATGAGATCCTTGGGTTTATTTCACATGGATTCTTGTTTGTTTTTAAATAATTGACTGTTCATTATTGTGGGTTTTGGGTATATTAAAATTATAAATGTGTTTTTGTCTAGTACATACATGGCGGATTGGGATCATGACGCTTTTCACGTAACTGATGCAGGACATTTGGCACCTGATTATAACAACAACAGGTGTTCTTTATAGTTTCATCAGCAACAGTTCAAATGGCGTGGTGATCTCAATGGTGGTAGTTCAGACTTTGAGGAAGGACATAGGATCCGAAACACGTCAGTCTGACGCTATTTTTTGCTAGTAATGTTTGTACCGTTGCGGTTTTATTGAGAATTTGTGATTTACAATAAAGAAGGAATTTTTTCTACATTGAACCATCCACCTTGGCTTTTGCTGGATCTTTTTTACCTTTGAAACTTAACAAGAACTGTCCCTGTGGTCTTCCATTTCCTTACTATGTTCCTCACAGTGGAAACTGACAGGTTGAATCTCTGAGACAACTTTTTGTATCCTTCCCCTGAACAACTATGTTGAACAATCTTTATTTTAGATCATTTGAGAGCGGGCTGTCCATGCTCGGCGACCATTAAACTTAACTGAACTTGAATTGTTTTGTAAAGAGAAATGGTCCAAAATACCTTCATCCAAGATCCAGGAACTGATTAAAAGCTACAGGAAGCGACTAGAGGCTGTTATCTTTGCAAAAGGAGGATCTACTAAATATTAATGTCACTTTTCTGTTGAGGTGCCCATACTTTTGCACCAGTCAAATTTTGGTTTAATGCATATTGCACATTTTATGTTAGTACAATAAACCTCATTTCAATCCTGAAATATTACTGTGTCCATCAGTTATTAGATATATCAAACTGAAATGGCTGTTGCAAACACCAAAATATTTAGAACTAAAAATGATTAAGATTAACAGGGGTGCCCAAACTTTTTCATAGGACTGTATATTCCTGTGCTCTGCTTGGCTATAATTAGCATAACCCTCCAATGTCACACAGTATCTGTAGCATTGTAACGTCTGATCAGGGTTTTTTTACCTGTACTGATCACGAAGCAGAAGATATTGATCAGTATTAAGGAGGTCAGAGCATCTGCAGATTTCGACATATCAGTCTATATAAAAGAAACAAAAAAATATTTTTATTAATAGAAGACTCCTTGAATTAACCCAATTTGCACCAGATTCACATGTACTGTCCATTGAGGCATACTTACTACTGGGCATGTAAGGTAACTGCAGTGTAATGAATACCACCTAGAGCCGGGTGACAGTATGGGGGGTGAGGGTGTTTGAATGTATTAAAGGGGCACATAGCTGCGCTGTATATGAGGGTGATATTCAGCTGGACGGTAAATAGGTTTAATCTATATGGTCCTTTCTTTCAGATGACCATAAGGGCATAAATAAAGACTTACACTGGGTTCACAAAAGCGCTTGTATTACATTCGGGGATTCTGTTCTTCTCTCTGCATGAAAAATACAGAGCAAGCAGCGCTTTTCTCATTGCATTTTTCGCACTCTTCAGGCAGAAACCATGCAGACCCCATTATAGTCTAAGGGGTCCACGGGTTTACTAAGGTAACCACTTTTTTATGTTAATTAGGTTTCCGTTTGGGGTGTCCCCGGACAGCCTTCCCAAATAGAAACCTGAGCACAAATTTGAACCTAGCCTAAATTCAATATTCATAGTGAAATCCCATGCACTAGCTAGCACACTGACCCATCCTTTTTTAAGGCCTCATACACACGCCCATGTATTATGGGGCTGTGTGCCTGGGACAAACTCAGGATAGGTCCTATTTCTTTCAGTTTTTTAGGCCCAGACTCACTGCAGGAAATCAACAGGTCAGTGGAATCACAAATAACGTGGATATCATCCATGTTCTGTTTTCCCACAAACCTCTTGGTGCACACGTTAATGCGTATTTAACCATAGGCTACAATTCTCTTTGGCCATCCAATCCTATAGTAAATTAGGCCTGTTTAACCAGAACAGCAAGGAGTCTGCACTTTATGACCATGGTATAGATATATACATACACTCATGAGAAGGTGACCAATTATTGTCTGATGTGATGTGACCTTGAGTGAAAATCAGTTTCATTCATTTGAATAGGATTGCATGGAAAGTCTGTACATGGATTTTTGCAAGCGCTAATATGAATGGAACTGATTTTCAGTCCCAAAAAGTTCGGCATTGCAAAACATTTGTCGCATATGAACATGCCCTTAGGAGGGTCTTCAAATCATGCCCAAACTGTGGAATGTTTCCAACGCTGTTGGCCTATCTGAATGCCAGGAACTATGAAGTTATTCAAAAAAAGAACAACCTCTTCTTAGATTGAAGCCACCAAGGTGACTTTGGGTTCAGCTACTGAAGTGTGTTGCTACTCATTTCTCCCAAATGAACAGACGACCCTATAATAAGTGGATGTCCACAAGAGTAGGAGCCAGGCTTTGCCAATGCTCTTCACTAGGAGGCTGTCCTTACATGATACTCCTCTTCAAGGTCCTTCTCATAAGCTGTAGATATTTTCCACAATATGGCCTGCGAATAGATTCTGCTTGATTTCATGCCCATTTTTATATACCCAACTAAACGTATAGCACTATTGTTTGTGAATTGTGAGTTTGTGATTACTTGGGCACCATATACTGGTGCTGGCACTGTAATTTGAGCAGCATATGGCAGCATGAGGGCTCTCATAATATCTAGTAAATCCTAAAAGAGAAGACGATGGCTGAGATTTACTTATAGTTAAGACAGTGTACACTAAGGTCCAGTTCACATCTGCATTCGGGTTTCCGTTCGGGGAGTCTGCTTGAGGATCCTGAACCTATACGCATTAAAAAGAGGTTACCTGGGAAACCTGCAGACTCCATAGACTATAATGGGGTCTGTGTGGTTTCCGCACGAAATATGCGGAGAGAAACATCCTGCAAGCAGCACTTTTCTCTCCGCATGTTTTGGAGGGACATCCCATGTCACAACCCCTTTCAGGAAAGTGATGATGTGGTCTAAAAAAAAAGAGGTAAGTTTCAATATTTTGTACAAAAACCAGCAAAAAATTGACCGGCGTACAAGGCATGATAAATCTGCCCCATTGTGTTCTAAATACGGCTGTTTGATGGCCATTACAAAAAAGCCATTTTTAACATTTGTGTGAATGGCACCTTACTTTGAACCACAATTTTACAACACAATTTTGTCACCCACATATCTACAAGTCAGAAAATTTGTCACTAAAATGATATGTGCTAAGTTCACATAATGTACTAAGATACACCACATATACACCAGCTGTAAACACAATAGTAAATATGGGACAATGCTGTGTGGTGGAAAATATCATTAGAGATGAGCGAACACCATTCGATTGAATATCAGGCTGTTCGAGGTATTCGATTCCAATAGAATACCACGAGGCAAACGCAGTAAAAATTCGTATCCCCTCCCACCTTCCCTGGCGCTTTTTTGGCACCAATAACTGCGAAGGGGAGGTGGGACAGGAACTACGACAACAGGGACATTGGAAAAAAATCGGAAAAAGGAATTGGCTGGCTAAATCAGGTGACCTCCACTTTAGACGAGTGGTGGATTTAATATTCAATTAATTTGGGACTCTGAGCTATGTGACTGTGAGACAGGGATAGATGTACAGGCAGGGTTAGCTAGGGATTACCTTTATTTAGGGGGGAATGTTACTCACCTAGCTCTTTGGGGCTCTATCTGGTCGGGATCCCTGTCAGCTAGCGATATGCGCAAGCTGACTTTTTCCCATAGGAATGCATTGATCAGCGTTGATTGGTCAGTGTACAGCATTCGGCCAATCAACGCTGGTTCTGCTGGAGGAGGCAGAGTCTAACATCCGTCCACAGCAGTTTCCATTGTGGTCTGATCTCAGATGTAGCAGTGCTGACACAGCACTGCTACATGGAGAAGCGGCAGAGCTCAGCCCACACAGAGCTGCAGAGCAGAGCTGAGTATGCAGCATGGTTCAGCGCACACTCAGCACTGCTACATCAGATGCAGCAGAGCTGAGTGTGCAGCATGGTTCAATGCACACTCAGCACTGCTACATAAGATGCAGCAGAGCTGAGTGTGCAGCAGGTTCAGCTGAACCCTGCTGCACACTCAGCTCTGCTGCATTGGACTGCTACATCAGACACTGCTACATCAGCCAGCACTGCTACATCGGACTGTGCGCTCAGCTCGGCTACTCCAGAGTAGCCAAACTCAGAGAACGGCCAGCTCTGCTTCATCTCTGATGTAGCAGTGCTGGGCGTGCGCTCTGCTTGGCTGCATCTCCGGAGTAGTCGAGCTGAGCGCACGGCCCGATGTAGCAGTGCCAGCCAATGTAGCAGTGTAGCAGTGTCCGATGCAGCAGAGCTGAGTGTGCAGCAGGATTCAGCGCACACTCAGCCCTACTTCATCTCCGGTGTAGCAGTGCCAGCACTGCTACATCTTGGCATAGGAATGCATTGATTAGCGTTGATTGGCCGATTGCTGTACCTCTGTATGGCATTCGGCCAATCAACGCTGGTCAATGCATTCCTATGGGAAAAAGTCAGGGATCCCGACATAATACAGTGACTTGGGCATGTTAGATGCCCCCAGACATGCTTCCCCTGCCGTCCCAGTTGCATTGCAGAGGTGTTGGCATCATTTCCTGGGGTGTCATAGTGGACTTGGTGACTCTCCTAAGTCGAATGGTGGGATCCCCTGAAACAAAGCATTTTTCCCCATAGACTATAATGGGGTTCGATATTCGTTCGAATAGTCGAATATTGAGCGGCTTTTCCAAACGAATATTGAACATTTTACTGTTCGCTCATCTCTAAATATCATATACAAGATAAGTGGATAGGTGAGCTTAGAGTTCTCATAATGGTGGTGAAGCAATGGTTGCCATTTTGTTTCAGAATGTGGAAGGATATGGTAATGTAATACATTAATAACTAGACATTTTCTAAAACCTTGTTACTCATAGCAGCCAATCACAGCCCAGCTTTCATTTTATAATCGCACCATGAGAAATGAAAGCTGCATTATGATTGGTTGCTCATAAAGCAATGCCTATTCCTGGTTAGCGCTCCTGATGCAGCTCGGATCAGTTTTATCAGAGTTTATATATGCAAATATACTGTCATTACTGTCATTATCTCCTACCAATGTCTTCCGCTCATCCTACAGTCACTTCCGCGTTCCACGGGGGTCCTCTAAAGGCCCCTACATGGACGTACCTTTTCGCGCCTGCTCACAATAAGCATAGAATATTTCCCAATAGTTCATGTAAAGCAGCCCATCTGTAATACTATTACATGTTATATCGATAAGAAAAAACTACAGTTCTTGTTTATCATAGTAAGGCTGCTATCACTGTACAGCAGGCAGCGCGGACAGCCTCAGTGAGGGGGCTTGGTGGTCGGTTGCCGAGGTAACGCCTTCCCTGTGCTGTTCCTGGTGAGTAATACAATGTTTCACGTTAGAACTAGATAGTTACATAAGTATAATGTCGTCTGCTCATGTAGTAGACTGTGCTGGAAGGGACATGGTCACCTACAGCCTGTATGATGTACATGGACATCACTTATACACTGTAATACATTAGGCTGCAGTCTCTAACTTGGAACTACAGCTTAAATCATGAACATAATGGGAGTCACAGTTAGCACAATGTTCAGCAGACACAGAGACCACCCAAAGGACCCCATTGACTATAATGGGACCCATTGGATGTCCACTGTTTTAAACTGAGACCACCAGATGACAAAGTCAAACTACAGCATTTTTCCATCCAGCAATTTTCGGTGGTCACTGCGGCACAGATGTGAACCCAGCCTTAAAGGGGTTATCCAGTTTCTAACATTAATGGCCCATCCTTATTTCTGCAGGGGTGCTACACAAACTGTAGCGTGTGGGGGTATTGCAGCGCTGTCCCATTGAAATCTATGGAGCATCACTGCAGTACCTACACTCGTCACTACAGTTAATACAGTGAGTGAGCCGAGCAGCACACGGTATGTAAACAATCACACAAACCGCACTGTCTCGGTAACGGTGATCTGCAAGGCTCCCAGGTGTTGGACTCCAGCAGATGTATGGCCTATGCTAAGGATAGGCCGTCAGTGTTGGAAAGCATATAACCCCTTTAAAAACAGCTGGAGCCTCATATGTATTAGAGCAGAGGTCAAAACCTCCGGCACTCCAGCTGCGGTGAAACTACAACCCCCAACATGCTGCATACACTTCCATGGGAGTTCCAAGAATTGCAGAGAAATGCAGCAGCTACTGGAAAAATTCAAAAATTAAAATGGTCTGAGTTTTTGGGTGCAGTAGTTGCTGGGTGCTGGGAAAGGGGAGGGAGTGTTTTGGTTGTCTGTCTGCCCCTTCCCTGAGCCTGAGGACTGTTTTTTTTTTCTCCACTTGGAATTCAGCCTCACTGAATCTGGGGTATCTGCAGTGCTCCTATTAACCCCTTCCTGACGGAACAGGAGCACTGCAGATCCCCTATATTCAGTAGATCGAGCACTTTCAGACACAGGGATACCTAATGTGTGTGTGTTTCACAGTGGTTTTCTACTGTTATATGTATTCTAGAGAAAGGAGTGACTTATTTATTTATTATATTTTTTAAAGTTTTTTTTCACTATTTTATGGGAGGTTCTATACATTACTATTGCAGCTGGTCATAGACCAAAAAAAATAAATAAATAAATATATATATATATATATATATATATATGAAGAGCTCAACGGAAAAATGGCCTAAGTCCAAAAATCAATATTGTGAGAAAAACGAAATTTAAAGTTTTAGCCTAAAGCAAATGGGCATTATTGTGGAATATATCTATCCAATGTAATCAGCTAATGAACACCGTTAATCCTAATCATAAATTGTATTATTTATTAAAAAAAATTGCAGCTTCATGTATAAATATTATTTATTTAATATTATTAATTAATTACTACTATTATTAAACGATGAAGAATAATAATTACCTGCCTCCCTTTTCGGCGCTAAATATGTGCAAAAGTCGATTTAGAGCCTTTTAAACAATAAGACAAAGTTTTTACACTAATATAAACAACAGACCGGAAGTCATGATTTCAATGAAAAAATGACCAACGAGAGTGAAGGTAGTAAGTTTGTATTGGACTTAGGCCATTATTCCATTGAATGTAAATTCTTCTGCATTGAAATATATGGACTTAGGTCATTAATCCTAGGTACCTTGTAAACCCAATGCATAGAACGAGGTACAAAGCAGCTCTCTAGGTAATAATTTGAAATATGACAAAATGTGGACTTAGGCCATTTTTCCGTTGAGCTCTTCATTCATATATATATATATATATATATATATATATATATATATATATATATATATATTTTTTTTTTTTTTTTTTTTGCTTGACTCGCGTATAAGCCGAGGGAGCTTTTTCAGCTCAAAAACTGTTGAAAAACTCGACTTATACTCGAGTATATACGGTAATTTAAAGCTGATTTTGAAGTGGATTGTCAAATTTCAGCCAGAATCTGCCTCCTATTGTCTTCAGTCGGAGTCAGTGAAGGACACTTCTTTTTTCTGGACCTGGATTCCGCAGCAGAAGACTCAGGCAGGGTAACCCAAGAGGTTCAGCATCTGGCTAAAACCTGGGATTACTGGGTAGAGTGTGCATCATAATTAATGATAACTTTATGTTCTTTATCTTCAAGGTTGTCACGTGCTGGTGATTGGGTAACATGAGTTACAAGGCTAAAAAATGCGGTATTCGGTTCGAGCCACCTGCCATTATTTTAGTGTATGAGAAGACAGAAGGGAAACCCAGACAACGCATCATGCCCATCAGAAATTTTTCTAAATTTTCAGGTAATATATGTAGATTTGTTTTATTTAGATAGCTTTTTCCTGCCCTGACAGCCGTTTTATTTTACAATTACACTGATTGGCTCCTAGCCAATGCTGCAGTGCCAGAGGTAGACTTGGTCATCTGTGTAGGAGTAACTTTCAGACTATCATTCCTCACCATTGGCAAAAGGGGGCAGTAGAAGTGGAAGGGTACGAATACACTGATATCCAAAATAGATGTCTCCCCATTTATATAGTTGGTGACGCCACTCACTGTCATCTGCCAATTTGATCTATTCTGGATCCATAAGAAAGGGGGGCTTTTGTAAGTATACCTTATTGGTGGTAGTGGGGGGGGGGCATAAAGTTTTTGCTGGATAGTTGCTTTAATCTGCAAAAATCACTGTCATTTTACATATTTTACATTATTTTAATAAAGTATTATATTGTGATATTATAAAATACAAATGTTCCCAATTTGTGCAGTAACCTTTTGGAGTTTCCTGTAGATGGCACTAGAAATTCAGTCAACTGTTTCTCAGTCTACCTAAATATGGCATTGGAGAGTAGCTTTTGAACTGCCTATAGGTGGCAGTAATGATTTTTCTAACTACTTCTTTTTGCATTATTAGTCTATTCTACATACAGATGTAAAAGGCCGGATGCCATAGGGTGAAGCAAGCACTTTATACTGATAAATACTTCTAACACAGTCAATTCACTTTGCCTGATGCTTTAGCCTGGCAAGTTTTGTAATACTGAATGTGCCATTGATTTGCTATGTCCATAGATTGCAGCCGAGCAGCGGAGCAACTAAAAAACATTCCACGGCACAGGCAGTACTTGGAAGATGTGTCTCTGAAGCAGCTGGAAAGATTGTATAAGTTGCTTAAAGCACATCTAAAAGGTGAGACTCTAGAAGTTAGCCTCAGCAATATTCAGAAGGAAGAAACTGTTGATCCAGAGGAAGACCTGAACAAACTGGATGACAAGGAACTTGCTAAGAAGAAGAGCATCATGGATGAACTTTTTGAAAAGAACAGAAAGAAAAAAGATGACCCGGACTTTGAGTACAACGTAGAGGTGGATTTTCCTCAGGATGGAGTTGTAGAAAGCTGTGGTTGGGACGAGGAATCTGAGGATGGTTTCTGATCCCACTCAATAATAGTATGGACTTATATGTGCAATAACACTACAAGTATTCACTTTTGAAGTGGATTTGAATTTTTAAAGGGTTTCAAGTTACAACCTGTATTACAGGGCTGCATAACCATTCTCCAGGCTTCAGAGCTGAAATCTTCCTAAATTCTTGTATACAGAGTTTACGCCAATGATTTACTTTCTGGGAAATGTATATTTTACACTATCAAGGGTTCAATCTGTCAACTTGCTAGCTATTGTTAATGGCAACCAGCAGATTCTATATATTGTACTGTACAGCTAAACAAGACTGTGATGTCTGAGATGGGACAACCTGAGTCAAGAGATAGATTGTCCTATATCAGGGGTGCTCACACTTTTTCAGCATGTGAGCTACTTTATAACATGCTCAAGTCCAAAGATCTACTACCCACTTCTTGTGGGCGGGGCGGGGGCTGGCCTGTGATGGGCCTGTGGGCGGGGACTGTTGGTGGGGCCGGCGCAGAGCGTGAGAGCAGGAGACAGCGGCGTTCTGTGGCCGCCCAGGGATCCCCGCTGTCTGCTTGTTCACAGCGCAGGCTGAGAGTTATCTCTGGACACTGGCAGGCTGCGGCAGCCTCCAGCCAGTGTCCGTAGATGACTCTCAGCCTGCGCTGTGAACAAGCAGCACCTCGGCCCCCTCAATCCCTATGAGCGGGGAGCGCGTCATCCCCCGGAGCTGCTGCTGCCCAGCCTGCAAGTCTCCAGAGTGCTTGTTCACAACGCAGGCTGAGAGTCGACTCTCAGCCTGCACTGTGAACAAACAGACACCGGGGATCCCTGGCTGCATCCCGCGATCGACCCATACGTCCACTGTGATCGACAGGTAGATCGCGATCGATGTATTGGGCACCCCTGTCCTATACCATGGTAGTTATTGCACTACAAATGGTTGTGTAAATCCATCCTAAGGTTGTGATCATTTATTTATTATGCTTGCTTATATAGCACCAGCATATTTCACATTGCTTTATAGATATTGTCACCACTCACCTTCCACAGTAGGGCTCACTCTAAATTCCCTATCAGTATGTCTTTGGAGTGTGGAAGGAAATTGGAGTACCCAGAGGAAACCCACAGAAACATGGGGAGAATGTGCTTCGATATTAAAGAGGTTGTCCAGGCCAAAATTTTATTTTTTAATTAGGCCGGAGGAGGTGAATTTTTTTTTTAAATAACTCAATACTAAAATTATTAAAAATAGTCCCCGGTGCCCAGTGCAGTTCGGTCCTGCTGCTCGGTTGTCTTCATTTGCGGAAGTCCTCGCCTGCTATGACATCCCATGTCCCTTCTACTGAAGCTGCTGATTGGCATCAGAGGCCTAAAGAATGGACCCTGGGACATCACAGATAGTGATATCCCGAGGCCTTTGCTGAGGTTGGGCTGGTTAGTGTCAGCGGTCATGCAAGATTTTTAAAAAGTTATGTTAAGTAAGTCACTAACCCTCCCTACAACAGCATATAAGTGGTTTAGAAGTGGTATTGGTGGTGGTAGAATCCTGTAAAGAAAAATCCCAATGGCATGTACAATGTATTGCATGGATCATGACTGTAGAATTATGGCTGATAGATTACAGAAGTTCTGGCATGGCATCTGCCTAAAAGTGTGTATTAATGTTTTGGTTTATTTTTACATCAGAACAAATAAATATGGCAGTATTTTTTAATTCTGTGTTTTGTCTCCTACATAGCAAGGTAGCTTACCAGTAACAGGGCATTGGTTTCGATCTTACAAGCTGGCCTGGTCTCCCCTCTTTTCTTCAGTGGATTTAGACATGCCACATGCTGTCTTCATCTAACCAGTTTCAGGGGGTTCCCATGCTAATCCAAACATGTTCCCCATTCATGTTTTAAACATTTTTGGCTATGTTCACATCCTTGTAGGACGAATGTTATATATATATATATATATATATATATATATATATATATATATAGTGTAAGGGGATCCAGCTCACACGGTTGGGGGTATGGCAATGACATGGTTCTAGGGGTGTTTAATTCAGAAAAAAGACCACTAAACAAACAAAACAAACAAAAGAAAACCTAGGCCTGTCTGGCCCTAGCTATACACTTGGCGTACCTTACTAACCTAGTGCAGGTCGAGACACACATTAGCAGATGTAGCAGCAAACGTCACAAGCTGTGCCAGGAGTGTTTTCCTCTCACACGCCGGCTGTGTCAGTACCAGCCCTCCTTTACTAGGCTTCCTTCCCCAGTAACTGCCATGAGGAAGCCTCACCTGTGAGTACCTGGAACTCAGGGAAAAACCCGTGGTGGAGTAGGGGTGTGGACTGGAAGGCTCCCACTACCAACCTGCCCTCCAGTCCAGAAAAACCATCCCATGTTATGGTAACCAAAAAGAGCCCTAGCACACTAGCCTGTGCCCGTGACTTTGTCTGTGGGTTGTTGGCGTCAATGATCCACCTATATTCAGCAAATTGCTGCCGTTGATGGTTTGCCTGCTCCGGCGTTTTGTCAACTCTTAAGCTGTCCTGCTGCTCGCACCGTGCCTTTGATTTTTCCTGCATCTCAGCAGCTTGCTGGGACACCATATAATGAGCGTGTTGTTGGTGTTGATGTTCCACCTGCTCCGGCGTTTCAACAGCTGTCAGGCTGGCCTGTCTCTGAATGCGTTCCTCGTGCCGTGCCCGGGATTGTTCCAGCAGCTCGCTGGGACGCCATATAATGAGCATGCTGTTGGCGTTGATGATCCGCATGCTCCGGCGTTTCGGCAACTTTCAAGCTGGCCTGCCGCTGAATTCGTTCCTCGCGCTGTGTTCGTGAATGTTGCGGCATCTCAGCAGCTCGCTGGGATGCCATATAATGAGCGTGTTGTTGGCATTGATGATCTGCCTGCTTCAGCATTTTGGCGTCTCTCAAGTTGGCCTGGCACTGAAGTTGTTCTTCGCACCGTGCCTGTAACTGTTCCAGCATCTCAGCAGCTCACTGCGACGCCATATAATGCATGTGTTGTTGGCATTGATGATCCCCCTCAGTTCCGCTTGAGGAGAATTCTGTTGACTTCTAGCTTTCTTCATAGCTCTCGTTGTTTTTGACAACTTAGATTTTCTTTTTCCAGGAATGTTTAAAATTGACAAAGCCCCCTTTTGGATTAAAGGGGTTTGCCCATGTCAGTGTGTCAGCAGTGCCTGGAGCAGATCAGATAATATGCAAATACATGTACACAAACCACAGAGGGTTAGCGTGTGTTTACACAGAGAGATAACATCCCTGGGACCTGAGATAAGGCTGCTGCAGAGCAGTGTAATATAGTATGTGAATATAAATTTATAACAGTTGTGAATCCATGTCATTTACTGGGATAAAAAGTAGCCTATGTTTTAATCGAGGTTACAATCTATCTATGTGCCGAATTTCATTCAAATCCGTTCAGCCATTTTTGCGTGATTGACTAACAAACATCCAAATACACAAACTTTCACAGTTATAATAGTAGGATATACAGTATATATATATCTTACAATGGCTTTCATGGCCCCTGAAGTATTCATACCCCTTATATTTTTTCATATTATGTCACCTTACAACCACAAATATAAATGTATTTTATTGAGATTTTAAGTGATCACCAACATAAAGTAACAAATAATTGTGAACTGAAACGGAAATGATACAAGGTTTTCAATATTGTAATCAAATAAAAATCTGAAAAGTGTGACATGCAAAAATCTTCAGCTCCCTTATATTAATATATTTTAAAGTCCCCTTTCGCTGCAATTACAGATGCAAGTCTTTTGAGGTATGTCTCTATCAACTTTGCGCATCTAGAGACTGAGATTTTTGCCTATTCTTCTTTGCAAAATAGCTTAAACTCAGCCAGATTGTAAGCCTCAGTGTAATATATATATTATAACATGTGGAGCCCTATTTTCAGTCCTTGGGTTCGATCTGGTAGTAGTAGTGTGAAGATGTGAACAGGTTAGATTTGAGCGAACAGTGTTCTATCGAACACATGTTCGATCGGATATCAGGCTGTTCGATGTGTTCGATTCGAATCGAACATCACGTGGCAAACTCCAAAAAAATTTGATTCCCCTCCCACCTTCCCTGGCGCTTTTTTTGCAATAACAGCACAGGGGAGGTGGGACAGGAACTACGACACCGGAGGCATCGAAAAAAATCGGAAAAAGTCATTGGCTGCCGAAATCAGGTGACCTCCATTTTAGACGAATAGTGGATTTCAAATCCGGGTCATATGAGAATGTGAACTTTGTGACTAAGAGACAGGGATAGCTGTACAGGCAGGGATAGCTAGGGATAACCTTTATTTAGGTAGGAATGTTATTAAAAATAACTTTTTGGGGCTCTATCGGGTGTGTAATTGTGATTTTTGTGACATAAACTTTTCCCCATAGGAATGCATTGGACAGCGCTGATTGGCCAGAGTACGGAATTCGACCAATCAGCGCTGGCTCTGCTGGAGGAGGCGGAGTCTAAGATCGCTCCACACCAGTCTCCATTCAGGTCCGACCTTAGACTCCGCCTCCTCCGGCAGAGCCAGCGCTGATTGGCCGAAGGCTGGCCAATGCATTCCTATGGCAATGCAGAGACTTAGCAGTGCTGAGCCAGTTCTGCTCAACTACACCGTGTGCCGGTCAGCCCATCTGATATAGCAGAGCCGAGTGTGCACACTCGGCTCTGCTACATCAGATGTAGCAGAGCCGAGGGTGCACTAGAACCCCTGTGCAAACTCAGCTCACACTAATAGAATGCATTGGCCAGCGCTGATTGGCCAGAGTACGGAATTCGACCAATCAGCGCTGGCTCTGCTGGAGGAGGCGGAGTCTAAGATCGCTCCACACCAGTCTCCATTCAGGTCCGACCTTAGACTCCGCCTCCTCCGGCAGAGCCAGCGCTGATTGGCCGAAGGCTGGCCAATGCATTCCTATGGGTATGCAGAGACTTAGCAGTGCTGAGCCAGTTCTGCTCAACTACACCGTGTGCCGGTCAGCCCATCTGATATAGCAGAGCCGAGTGTGCACACTCGGCTCTGCTACATCAGATGTAGCAGAGCCGAGGGTGCACTAGAACCCTTATGCACACTCGGCTCTGCTACATCAGATGTAGCAGAGCCGAGGGTACACTGATACCCTTATGCACACTCGGCTCTGCTACATCAGATGTAGCAGAGCCGAGGGTGCACTAGAACCCTTATGCACACTCGGCTCTGCTACATCAGATGTAGCAGAGCCGAGGGTGCACTAGAACCCTTATACACACTCGGCTCTGCTACATCTTATGGGCTGACCGGCACACGGTGTAGTTGAGCAGAACTGGCTCTACTTCATCGGGCTAATAGAATGCATTGGCCAATCAGCGCTGGCCAATGCATTCTATTAGCGTGAGCTGAGTTTGCACAGGGGTTCTAGTGCACCCTCGGCTCTGCTACATCTGATGTAGCAGAGCCGAGTGTGCACACTCGGCTCTGCTATATCAGATGGGCTGACTGGCACACGGTGTAGTTGAGCAGAACTGGCTCAGCACTGCTAAGTCTCTGCATTGCCATAGGAATGCATTGGCCAGCCTTCGGCCACTCAGCGCTGGCTCTGCCGGAGGAGGCGGAGTCTAAGGTCGGACCTGAATGGAGACTGGTGTGGAGCGATCTTAGACTCCGCCTCCTCCAGCAGAGCCAGCGCTGATTGGTCGAATTCCGTACTCTGGCCAATCAGCGCTGTCCAATGCATTCCTATGGGGAAAAGTTAGCTTGCGAAAATCGCAAGCTGACAGGGATTTCCATGAAATAAAGTGACTTTTATGCCCCCAGACATGCTTCCCCTGCTGTCCCAGTGTCATTCCAGGGTGTTGGTATCATTTCCTGGGTTGTCATAGTGGACTTGGTGACCCTCCAGACACGGATTTGGGTTTCCCCCTTAACGAGTATATGTTCCCCATAGACTATAATGGGGTTCGAAACCCGTTCGAACACTCGAACAGTGAGCGGCTGTTCGAATCGAATTTCGAACCTCGAACATTTTAGTGTTCGCTCATCTCTAGAACAGGTCCTTCTATAAGTTTTTTTCATGTATTAGAAACTGCTACTGGATAGAGAGTGTGTGCAGCACTGCTTCTGCACAAGTAATAGGACTTGGCTCTAGACTCTATTGTAGCGGAGGCCCCTTTGAAACAGCAGAACTGAGGCCTCACAATATCAAAATCTGTGCCAGATTTTGTTGCAATCGTTTGAGCCAAACCTGAAGTGGTTACAGAAGGAATGGGAAATATATAGGAAGCCCTTAGACTTCTCCTTTCTGCTTAATCCACTCTATGCTTTGGCTCAAAAAAAAAAAAAAAAATACAACAAAAAGCACAGCTTTTCCAGAACAAGGGTCCTCAGCCCAAGGGCCCATGCCCACAACCGTGTGCTAGTTCAGTGTTCTATCCAGGTTTTTTCAAGATAGCACACTGACCCATGATTTCCACTGATCCATTTGCGGGCTGAAAGTCCGAGCCGCAAAACTCATTAATAGGAAGTAATAATTAAGTAAATTAACCCCTTCCCGACATGCGCCGTAATAGTACGGCGCTGCCGAGAAGGGCTTCCCGCAAACCGCCGTACTATTACTGCGGGCGCATGGTGCACACACAGAACCTGATGACAGCCGTATGTAACGGCTTACAGTGCCCTGTAACACCCGCAGTCGGAACCGGGTCCGATCGCGGGTGTTAACCCCTGATATGCCGGCGGTCAATATGACCGCCGGTACCTCCGGGGTTTCGTTTGAAAATGGTGGCGATTGGCACCCCCCGCGCCGGTTTCGGGGGGTGCTGGTGTTCGTAGGGGGCAGCCCGGGGTCTGTTCAGTGACCCCGGGTCTGCCCCATCACTTACCCCCTTCACTACCTGGTTGATCCTGCCTAAAAAGGAAGCTGTCAGCCTGTGCGTCCACACAGGCTGACAGCTTCCTGTGTTCTGCAATACACGTGTATTGCAGATACATATAGTGAAGCAGTGATCAGCCGATCACTGCTTCAATCCCCCATGGGGACAGAAAAAAAAAGTTAGAAAAAAGTAAAAATAAAAAAGTTTAAATAAGTTTAAAATAAATTAGAAATAAATAAAGCCCCAAAAATCCCATTTTCCCCATATAAAATGTTTTATTATGTAAAATAAAGAAAAAAAGAAAAAAACATTACATATTTGGTATCGCCGCGTCCGTAATAACCTGAACAATAAAATTAAAACATTATTTAACCTGAACGGCGAACGGCGTAAAAAAAAAAAAAAAAAAAGTAGAAAACTACACAAAATAATGATTATTCACCACCTTTCCCTTACAAAATGTTCAATAAAAAGTAATCAAATGGTCAGATGAAAACCAAAATGGTACCAATGAAAAGAAGAGGTCTTCCCGCAAAAAATAAGCCGTCAACCAGCTCTGTCTAACGAAAAATAAAAACGTTATACCTTTCAGAAGATGGCGATGCAAAAATAATTGATTTTTTTCCCTAAATTGAATTTTATTCTGCATAAATAGCAACGAATTAAAAAATAATATAAATGAGGTATCGCCGTAACCGTAACGACCCGCAGAATAAAGGTAACATGTTACTTATGCTGTACACTGCGCGGGAAAAAAAAATGCTAAAAAGCAATGCCAGAATTGATGTTTCCTTTTACATCCCACCCAGAAAGAGTTAATAAAATGTAGTCAATAAGTTACAGGCCCCAAAATGGTGGCATTGAGAAGCACATCTAATACCGCAAACGCCAAGCCCTCATATGGCCACATTGCCAGAAGATAAAAATAAAAATCTACCTTGTACAATGTGAAGACAAAAACCCCAAAAGTCGCCAAATCATTAGGACATAAGTGGCTGCGACTAGAAGGAAATGTATAAGCTGTGCGAGCGGTTTCAGGGGACACCCCATATTTAGAGCTTATGACAGAGAAGACACCAGCGCTGATCCCCCAGAATGCCTCTCTTCCCCGTCCGTGTCATAGGAGCTAGTGGGAAAATAGAATAGGATTTGGTGTACCCAATTTACTCCGCACAGCTTACACATTCACTTCGGGGTTACTAATGCTCACTACATCACTTGATAAATTCTTTGAGGGGTGCGGTTTTAAAATGGGGTCACTTTCTAGAGGTTTCCACTGTTTGACACCTCAAGGGCTTTGTAAATGCGACATGGTTCCTGAAACTGCTCACAGTCAGATCTGCCCTCTAAAAGCTCCTTGGCGCGCCTTCCCTCCTGCTCTCGCTGTGTGTCCATATATTAGTTTACACCCACAAGTGGGGTACTATGGTAGTCGGGAGAACTTGCATAACAAATTGTGGGATGCATTTTCTCCTTTAACCCCTTGTGAATGTGCAAATTCTAGGGCTAAACGAAAATATTAGTAAAATAAAATCAAATTTGAAAATTTCACCTCCATTTTGTATTAATTCCTGTTAAGCACTTATAGGGTTAAATTACTAGGTATATGTTGTTTTGGCTTATTTAAGGGGTGCAGTTTTGAAAATGGGGTGATTTATGGGGGGCTTTAATACAAGGGTCTTTCAAAACCCCTTCATAACTGGATTAGTCCCTTAAAAAATGGGTTTTGGAAATTTCTTGAAAATTTTGAATATTGTTGTTTTAAATTGTAAACCTTATAATGTCCGTAAAAATTAAAAGGGCGCCTAAAGTTTGATGCCGACATAAAGCAGAGATCTGGGACATGAGATTTATGATATAATTTTGTCAGTCTGACTATCTGTATGCAATGCACATCATTTCACACTTTATAAAATGCATATTTTTCAAAATTTCCACCAAATTTCCTATTTTTTCATAATTAAACACAAAACATATCAACCAAATTTACTAGTAACATGAAGTACAATGTGTTACGAAAAAACAATCTTAAAATCACTTTGGTAAGTTAAAGCGTTCCAAAGTTATTGCCACATAAAGTGACACATGTCAGTTTTGAAAAATCGAGCTTGGTCAGGAAGTCAAAAAGTGCCATCGGCGGGAAGGGGTTAAAGATACCTTTCACCACTTCCACCATTTCTAGTGCTGCTCCACTGATTTCAGCAGAGCTGAAATTTTCTCTCTAGCCCTCACCATTCCTGAGCAATAAATGCAGATAGTTTTGGTGTCTGGTGTGCTATTTAAGCTGTGTAATATCAGGAGGGAAGTGTCAGGCAGGGAGTGTGACTCAGCTCCAATCAGAGGCAGCCCTCCTGACAGTACTGATACTAAATAGCATATCAGGTACCAAAACTAACATCACTTATTGCTCAGGAAAGGTGGGGAAAGAGAAAAAATTACAACTGTGCCAGAATCAGTGGAGCCGCAGCTATTGTCATATGTTAAGAATTGATGTTGATGAAGGTGATGAAGGGTTCTCTTTAAGTACCCGTTGCTCTTTTTTTGTATCAACTTCTGCCTCAAAAAATTGCATGTGTGAATTTAGGCTTATTGTTTGAGGACTTTTACTTGTCTCACACTGGATTCAAACAGAAAGGAAAATATGAGGGAAAGAGTTACCGTATGTTTTTCTTTTGTATCAACTTCTGGTTCAACAAACGCCATCAAAAACCAAATAATGTATAAATCCTGCCCAATAGTTTGATGTATTTTACTGTCTTTAAGGGTGCATGCACACTACGTAACGCCGGGCGTGTATGAGAGCCGTACACGCCGGCGTTACAGCAGGGCTGCCGAACACTTCCCATTCACTTCAATGGGAGCGCTCGTAAACGCCGCTGTTACGAGCGCTCCCATTGAAGTGAATGGGAAGTGTTCGGCAGTCTGCTGTAATGCCGGCGTGTACGGCTCTCATACACGCCCGGCGTTACTCAGTGTGCATGCACCCTAACACAGGAATTAGCTCATTTGTGTCTTTACTTCTTCTTTTGAGAAATCAGTAGTATACATATGTAATGCCAGCTCATCAGGAAATTCTTATGTTGCATAACAATAGTGCAGATACCCTCAGCCTATCTTAGCGTGAAAACCAATCGGTTAACTAAGAGTATGTACACAGAGTTTTTTGCAGGTGGATTTTGACGCAGAATCTGCCTCAAAATCTGCCTGCAAAAAGGGCTCCCATTCATTTGAATGGGAGCTGCTCACCTTTTTTCCTGCTACCGTTTTTTTTTTTCCCCACTAGCAGCAAAAACAAGCGAGATGCCCCTTCTTCTCGCGGCGTTCGCGGCGTGAAACTCTTTCCTGATTAGGCCGATTCATTGCACTGCATCAGCATCCTGTTGCAGCTAGCCGTGCAGAGAATTCACACAGCGGAATTTGGTGTCCGCCATGTGAACATACCCTAAAGTGGATGTGGTGCTCTCTGAAGCATCACGGCTCCTTATGTCAGGGATTTGACAGTAGTTCCACCTCTACCATGATGGCTTTTTCTGCAGATAGAGCATCAATTTTAGAGTAGTGCAAAACCCCTTTAAAGGGGCTCTATCAGCAAAATCATGCTGATAGAGCCCCACATATGCGTGAATAGCCTTTAAAAAGGCTATTCAGGCACCGTAAAAGTTATATTAAACTACCATCCCCCCTTTCCCCCGTTTTAAAATAAAACCTTAAAACAGAATGTTATCTACTTACGCATCGTGCACGCTGGGCGGGCATTCAGGGTGCTCCGTCTTCTTCATCCACGCCTCCTCTTCCTCCGATGTCCTCGGATCCCGTTCTCCTCCGGCGCTCGCGAACTGACATTGCTTAAAAAAAATGGCCTGGGCGCATGCGCAGTAGCCGTAGTAGAAGCAGCATGCTACTGCGCATGCTCACAGGCCATTTTTTTTAAGCTATGTCAGTTCGCGAGTGCTGGAAGAGGATGGGACCCGAGGACATCGGAGGAAGAGGAGGCGTGGATGAAGAAGACGGCGCACCCTGAATGCCCGCCCACCGTGCACGTTCGGTAAGTTTATCACATTCTGTTTTAGGGTTTTATTTTAAAACAGGGGGGGTAGTTTAATATAGCTTTTACGGTGCCTGAATAGCCTTTTTAAAGGCTATTCACGCATATGTGGGGCTCTATCAGCATGATTTTGCTGATAGAGCCCCTTAAAATACTTGGCTGAAATACAATACATGATGCTCTCTCATTCTGTTGTTGGATAGTAAGACTCCACATGGACGGTTCCTTATAGTTTTCTATTATCATTGGTGCACAATAATAACTGTATTTGCCAACAGCTTAGGAGTTTACATGATAAAGCACCAGGAAACGTAGAATAAGGCAGTGGTAACTTCTGGTCAGTATCGAATCAACCTAAAGAACAAGGTGAAAGGAGATTCCAGGATTAAATAACCGATTCGACTATTTTTCTAGAAACAGCATCAGTTTTGTTCATGGTCTGTGTCAGGTATTACAGCTCTTATCTGCAATGCCAAACACAGCCCGTGGACAAAGTGGCGCTGTTTCTGGTTTAAAAGAAATCCTTTATTTCTAATCAAATCGATCACTTAGTATATTTTTGGCTTTTATTTTGCTGTAAATTCATTACATATAATTGTGGCCTTAGATCTAGAATCCTTATTGACCCCTTCACACAATGCAGTTTTAATGCAGACAATACTGATAGAACATGCCAGATTTTTTATGTATGATATATATTGAATCCAACAGGAAAACAAATGATATATGATATATGAAATTGTGATACTATATAGGCTCAGCATACCCCAAAAGAAGCCGGTGGATGCCGTACTATGGTTAGAATGATGTATTAGATTTTATTAAGCTACAATATATTTGTAGGAAATATCCATAAAAACATCCAGCATGCCAAAATATTATAAAATATAACTTTTACTAAGTTTGCATTAAAAAATCTTACAAATTGGATCCAAGATATAAAACAGCTATGAGTAAGGGACAAGAAATGTAATCCCGAAATGCGGAAGCCTGTTTGTTCTGTTTTACATCTTAGATTGATGAAGATTTTAATGCGAACTTAGTAAAAGTTATATTTTATAATATTTTGGCATACTGGATGTTTTTATGGATATTGCCTATTGACCAGCTCCTTATCAGTCGGGAGCCTTTCCGTGCAGCGTATTTAAGACTAATTTCTACTCCATGTCGGAAACTTGGGTTTGGGTTTGTATCATTGTTTGTACAATATGTTTGTGTTCTTGAATCTATCTTATATACCTTTTATTTCCTTAAGATCTACTCCTGATTTTAGATAAAACTGCACCAATCTTGTAGGTATCACATAAAATTACATGTGCCAGCATATTCTAAAGTCATGTCCTGTCCAGCAGATATATATATATATATATATATATATATATATATATATATATATATATATATATAATGCATTAAAAAGTAAAATTACTCATGAGGATTGATTTCTGGGGAAACTGTTCATCAATGGAACATGACTATACTGTATGTAATGCCAGACTGTACACTAATAAAACCATGAGACCGTATAGAAATTACAATGTTGCTTTGTTATTAGCAGATACATTTCAGATATTAATGTATTTTTGATTCTTCTTGAGCAATCCAAATTCGCAATGAACACTTATTTTCCTTCAAGAAAGAAGAAGTTGTGAGCAGGAAGCTACTGATCCGCAGGCCTTCTTCTTTCTTATCCTTCAGCATCTGATTTCCTCTGAAGAAACGTGCGTAGCATGGAGAACTGCACTAAAAGAGGAAGTGAATGGGCATGAAAGCCCCCTCCTTTACTTTCTTGCCAACGGTCAATTGCTTCTGCTCCCTTTAGGCTTCCTATATGTGTGGTGAAATGTTTTGCCCTGTTACTATATATAATACTGTTCTGTCAGAACAACTTTCATATTTAAAGAGAACCTTTCATTATCACCACCAAATCCAACTCTTTGCATCCTTCAATACACGCTGCTCCACTGATTTTTGGCTCATATAGAATTTTTTCTCTAGTCCTCGGCATTTCCAAGCTATCATTTCCATTATTTTTGATACAGTCAGGTGGGAGGTCCCTCTGCTGTCTGCTCCAGCTAAAGACCGCCCACCTGACCGTAGAGAGTATGATTCTGTTGAAAGTAATAGAAGTAGTTACTTGGGAATGGTGGGGACTAGAGAAAAAATTCCAACTGCACTAGAACCAGTGGAGTGGCACTTATCCAAGATCAAAAATAGTTGGAGTTAGTGGTCCTCTTCTTTTCACGACTAATTTTTTTGGGGACGTGGTGTGGAACAAGTTTCTCTACGTCAAATGAAGTGGTCTTGTCCAAAGAATGCAATTTGGGCCTCTTAAAACACCTTTCAAAGTAAATCCGAAACCTAACAAGTGCTTGATATTAGGACAGACAACTGGAGATGATATATATACATGATATTACACAGGGTTTCACTTTATAGAATATAAGGAAGGACAACCAACTAACTCTGTTTTGTTTTTTGTATATTAGTATCATTGTTTAGTTGTTTATAGTCTTTTCAAATGTAGCCATGTTCTGTCCTTTCACCTGGCCCTTCCCTACACCTCTTCTCCCTTCCCACCCTACCCCTGGAAGAAGGCACTTATCCTAAACACGCGTTGGGGTGGGTCAGGGGACTTTGGAGTGGACTCTGATGTTCAATATGGGTAGGTCATTTCATTTTGAATATTACTGTTACACTTATGGTGCTTAGTTAGAGCATTCACAGGACCTTTTTAGACACAATTGGCTATCTATGGGCTATTACTATTTATTACAAGGTTGTGTATTTTATTCACTTGAATCCTTTTCCCATGTGAGATAGGCTTGGGTATATATATATGGCTCATGTATGATAGTCTCTTGCACTACAATTGCACTATTTAATATTGGCTTGGATGAATAACAGTCTTTTTTGGACTCTCTTTTATGTTCATATGCTATGTCTGAGGATGCACACTGCGTGTTTCTGCACTCTTTTCAACATTAAAAGTTTATTGAAAGTTTTTTTTTAACATTTTATGAGAGGGGACAGGGTATAGGGGGGAGGGGGAACCAGAAACGGGTAATGGGGAGGGGGGGCGAGGGACAGGGTAGAATAACAAACTCTGACACCGCAGAGTCACCATACTAGCATGTGTAAAACAAAAAAAAGAACAAGCGTCAACAGGAATGAACATGTAAATGTAAAATCACAGGGCATAGGTACAGCAAAGGGAAAGACAACATTACAAGGGAGCACAAGGGAAAAAGGCTTGAAAATCGGCGGAATAGTAGCCATGTTTGTTGGTGTGCACTGTCATCCAGGCGGAGTTCAGCCACCAAGCTTTCCATGGAGCGCAAGTGAAGGAGCTCCTTCAACCAGGAGAGGAGTGAGGGGGGGCGTCTGGGACTTCCATAGTCTGTGGATCATTGATCTAGCTGCTACTAGCATGAATCCCAGAAGCCTGCGAGTGGGTTTCTGGTACTCACATGAGAATATGGAGAGGAGTAGAGGGGCAGGATCGTCCACCAAATCCACCCCCGTAACCTATGAGATGACCCGCCTAACCCCAGTCTAGAAGGGGCGCAGGAGGGCACATCCCCACCAGATGTGGGCCATTGTGCGTTTCTGCACTCTTTTATTACACATTTTTCATCTGTAAATTAGCCAAATTTTTGATTATTTAGACTGTGTGCGTATGTCTATGTGCATGTGCTAGCACCTTTTATGCAATAATTTTGTGTATGTATCATTCATCTTGTCCATGCATTGTCTTCGACCAATTTTTCTGTGTACTTGTATTTGTTCTCTTTGTGTTATGACATTAATACATTTTGTAATTTTATAACAATTTTTGTCTATGGTGAATACTTCCTTTTCTATTTTTTGTGGTTTATTTATTGTTTGAATTTTGGGGTACGATCTACAACAGAGCCTATAATTTTGGTTGGACACTTGTCTGTATAGGACATGATTTTTATATCACCCATTTGTACCATGTTCTTGTTGTATGCCTTCCATCCTACCGCCTACCCCTCTCAGGTCTTGTTTGCTTACCACACTATAATGTTATTATTTTCACTCGATTGAAAATTAAATAAATAGATTTAGGATAAAAAAAAATAAAAAAAAATTCTGTTTTTGTTAATATTGCCTCTAAAAAATGGAATAAAAAAAATTATTAAAAAGTTAAATGGATCCCAAAAAATTAAAGGGGCTCTATCAGCAAAATCATGCTGATAGAGCCCCACATATGCGTGAATAGCCTTTAAAAAGGCTATTCAGGCACTGTAAAAGTTATATTAAACTACCCCCAGTTTTAAAATAATAACCTAAAAAAGAATGTGCTCTACTTACGCATCGTGCACGCTGGGCGGGCATTCAGGGTCCGCCGTCTTCTTCATCCACGCCTCTTCTTCATCCGGTGTCCTCGGGTTCCGTCCTCCTCCGGCGCTCGCGAACGGACATTGATAAAAAAAATAGCCTGGGCGCATGCACAGTAGCCGTAGTAGAAGCCGCATGCTACTGCGCATGCGCCCAGGCCATTTTTTTTTTTATCAATGTCCGTTTGTGAGCGCCGGAGGAAGACGGGACCCAAGGACACCGGAGGAAGAAGAGGTGTGGATGAAGATGAAGACACATCCTGAATGCCCGCCCAGGGTGCACGATCCGTAAGTAGATAACATTCTTTTTTAGGTTATTATTTTAAAACGAGGGGGGTAGTTTAATATAACATTAGCGGTCTCCATTTACTTTAATAGGAGCAGAACTGCAGTAAACCTGCAACACAACACAATATACGGAGTAATTTGTTTCTGGCACACTGTACACTGTACCATGCCCCATAGCAGTCTGTAAAAGCTGATCTGTGTAGGGACTGGATATCAACCTCCCAACTCGTGAATATAGATATCCCAGAAAACTCCATTAGGCTAAGGCCCCACGGAACGTCCTGCAACAAAAAAACGCTGCAGCAACACATGCTTTAGACAGAAAGTTCACAGATTTTTCCTCTGCGGACTTTCTATAACAATTAAACCTTTGGGAAACCGCTGGCGTTTCTGTAGGTACAATTGACAAGATGCAGTTTCCAAAACCACGCCTGTTTTGACAATTGCAGTGTGTCCGTGCTGCGTTTTTTTCATGAGTGAACATAACATGAGTGAAATCATGTTATGGTGGGATCTGCACATCATACATATGGAAAATCACATGAGCATATAACAGATTTACACAGAAAGTCAGCCATATAAGTCTAAAATACCATAAAATTCCACACTGATATTTTGTCACATCCTTTATAATAAAAATAAATTGCAACACGTACACTTCCCCTTTAAAACTCTCTTCTTTATGTTGCAATAAATGACTGCGGAAGAGTTTGGGAGTCAACAGAATTTTTCTTGGATGATTTAAAAAGCCGTAATTATCAGTAGAGCTAATTATTTGCTTCTGTTCAATTTTTTGGTCAATAACTTTTTAACAAGCATTACATAAGTCAATAGTATAGCCAAATATAAGAAACTTTGTAATATAGCTTGTCAGAAATGAAGCTACTTCTTCTTAAAGGGATTCTATCATTGGTGTCAGTGGTTTTGAGATAAAGACATTCCTGGATAGCCTTTAAAAAGGCTATTCTACTACTACCCAGTGGCGTAACTACCGGGGAAGCAGAGGTAGCAGCTGCCACAGGGTCCGGGAAATTAGGGGCCGGCGACAGCTGCTACTGCTGCGTTTTTTATACTTAATAGGCCGTTACCGGCTGGTGTTATTCCAGCCGGTAATGGCAGGGGCCTGGATCGGTAAGTTACGCCATGGGCCCCACAAACACTATTATCATACATGGGGGTCTTTTCAGACCCCCGAGTATAATGATCGGAGGTCCGGGAGAGGTAAAGGGAACATAAAAAAACATAGTTACTTACCTCTCCGCGCTCCAGACAGACTTCGGGCCTAGTTGATTGACATCCCTGACGTCTCATGACTGGGGTCTGCGTCCCGGGTCATGTGACGTCCGAACGTCATTGAAGATGGCCGACACCACCGAGGACTGCAGTGGAGCCGGGGATAGGTAAGTGACAGTGTTTTTTATGTTTTTCTCCCCCTGGGTCTTCGATTATTGTACTCTGGGGTCTGAAAAGACCCCAGAGTATAATAATTGTTCATGGGTGTCCACAGTGGGGCATAATACTGTGTGCAGGGGCTACTATGGGGCATAATACTGTGTGCGGGGGTCAGTATGGGGCATAATACTGTGTGCGGGGGCCACTATGGGGTATAATACTGTGTGCAGGGGCCACTATGGGGCATAATACTGTGTGCGGGGGCCACTATGGGGCACAATATTGTATGCAGGGGCCACTATGGAGCATAATACTGTATAATGGTGCCATTATGGGGCATAATACTATGTACTGGGGCCACTATGGGGCATAATACCATGTGTGTGTGTGTGTGGGGGGGGGGGGTCAGTCGAGGTCTTCCCCGTCGGGGGGCTTGTCAAAAGTTCGCCAAATGGCCCCACCATTCCTATTTGCGCCACTGCTACTACCTCCTTTTTTTCGATTCTCCCCACCATTCTTTTGTAATTCTGGTTAATTACTTTATGTAAATGAGCCCACTGAGCACCCTGGGCATTCTCCAGGGCCTGTGAGCACCCCCATGTCATACCTTTATTCACGCCCCTCCATTGCTTGTGCCCCGTTTGACCTTCCTCCTCCCTGGATGTTCTTCCTGTCAGATTGCACTGCTGCATTTGAATTCTCGGGCATGCGCAGTTCGGCTCTGTTCAGAGTGGCACTATACATGCCCGAGCGCCATATTGTTTTAGCTCACTATAAAACAGCATACTGAGCAGTATGTTGAGTTCTATAGCAAGCTACACCACTTCAGTCCCTCATTTCAGCCACACATGTCTTTCAGAACGCAAACTTTCCTCTATGGCGGACTGGGCATTTGATGTTTGGGTGCTAAAATTAGTAGCAGTAATAAGTTGTCCCTTTTTCCTTACTATTTTTCTAAGGCTGGCCTCAGTCTCCGTTGCAGAGTCCGCCAAAAACCACTGGAGTAGAAGCGTATTCAGGAGGTTTGTTGGTCCTATACATTTGGTACTGGGTAGGGAGGACCAATGCAGGTTCCCCTCTCTAGGAGAACCGAATTGCTAGAAAACAAGGGTAGAGGAGAATTGGCATAAGGGTCATGGAAAGGGATTGTGGTTCAAGTAAATACCAAACAATAAAACCAACCTTTTTGATCTTCTATGTGCACTTTGTAAAGGGTATGTTACTGGCAGCAAAACAGTTAAAAACCAGTTGCAAATGTATAACCTGGCCTGTGCTTGAAAGGGTTAATGCTATACTGACATCTATGTTTATGAGATGGTATGGAGGTGAGAAAGATTCTGAGATAGTTACTTGTTGTGTGGTTTCCTGCTAAGTCACTCCGATAAACAGCCGCAGATTGCTCAAAGAACTGAAACTTCATAGTAAGGATATTTCAGATGCCGAGAAGCCTGACTTTATAATACCCTTGACATTTCATCTTTGACCTAAAGCTACAATTTATGTGAAATGTTGTGTTTGCCACCTCGTACTTTTGCTTCTGGTATATGTAGCAGGTTTCAGGGAATAGGTTGCGTACTTTGAATGCTGTTTTTACGTTTTCATCATATGAACATCTTTCTATCTAATATCTGACTACCTTCTCTAGCTGAGGTTACCCATATACATCTATTGAGATAAACATCTGACTACTACAGCAGAAAGCAACAGCATGGCAGGATTAGGTCTAAGCCTCTGTTACTGATCTATGGTCCCTGTTATCTGGAGCTATTGCACCCTGCAAATAGGACATCGGGGTTTTATTCTAGTTTTAGGATAAGGAACATACAAGACTTTGTCCATTTTAAGTTGCACAAAGTAAAAAAATATAAAAAAGCAGATAGTACATTTTTTGCAAGACCAGGTCTGACCTGTATAGTCTATATGGCAATATATGAACAGGGGCATATAAAGAATCCTTTATATGTTTTATAGGGCACGGGGAAAATTTACTATTCCCTCTACACCAGAAAGTTGGCCTAGATGAGAGTAGTTATGGTGCATTTTTTGGTGCATGGGCCTCTTTTGCAAAAAAAGATACACCACTTTCCTCCAGAGTAGAGGGATGTCTTAGCCCAAAATATTTACTATGACTTACACAAGATACTGGCATGAGTTACATAGAAAAGCAGCACCAGTTCCTGGCATAGATTTTAACTCTGGTGCTCAGAAGTCTCTAGATCATTCAGGTACAGTTCGCACTAGTCGGAGACTTTATGAAGACTGAAATATACAATGCCGGTTTTGATAAGTTTCCCCCACTGTGTGTATTTTCAGGGACCTTACTTTTCTGTTCTTTGTATTGAGCTGTATTAGTGCTGGTGCTGTATTTCTCTGCTGTGCTTGGTTCTCATGCTGTATGTATGTACTGAACTTGTTTCTGGTGCCACATGTTTGTTTGGTTGTGGCCAGGGGCAGATCCAGGGCAAGGTGAGCCGGGCAACCGCCCGGGTCCCCGCAGCGCGGCCCGGACCCAGCGCCGCACCTCTAATGGGGGCGGCAGCCTGGGCGATTCTTTTGTTCTTTTTTTTTTACTTTTTCTTTCTTTGAACCAGCGCAGGAGAGCTGCCGCTGTTGGCTTTCTAGCGGTATATAGAACTGCCTTTGCCCAAACCCATGAAAGATCCTCTTTAATATCGGATCCCGGAGAGGTGAGTAAGTGTTTATTATGTTCTCTCATCTCCCCTGGGGCTCCGATTATTATACTTGGGGGTCTGAAAAGATCTCTGAGTATAATAATAAAGCTTGAAGGGTCCACTGTGGCCCCTATAACCTCTATTATGCCCCACAGAGGCCCCCCTGCAACCTCTATTATGCCCCACAGTCTATTGTGCCACTGTGGGGCATAATATAGGCCCCAGACCCCTGGTAAGTAGGACCCCGCCAAAGTCAATCGCCCAGGGCCCCGCAAAGCCTGGATCCGCCACTGGTTGTGGCATAGTATCTTTGTATTTAATCTGTTTCTGGTATTTGCATATCTATTACTGAATGTGCATATATAGGTCTGTAAGTAATAGGTGGGTTTAATATAGCAAGAATGGGTAGGTGGTTGTGTGAACGTACCCTTAGTCTTCTTTTACATATACACCATCCTCACTATTCTCTCGTGTATGTTTTTTATTCATTGTTGTTCTTCTTTTGTAACCAGTTTATTAAGCCCAGTTCCTCTTTTTGAGTGCGTGTTTTCCTTTGCATGACAGCCTGTTTATCACTACATCATATGAGGTTAGTAAGATATTCCAATCTAACACATGTTTATCTCACTAAACCATTGAGACATGCAGGCTATGAGACCATACACACGTATACATTTTTGATAAGTGTCCATAGAAAATGGAAAGATCTGGAACATAGGAAAGCTGTGTAACAAATATTATTTTATCCTAGATGCCTATTTGCAGAGACTAGAGACATGAGGACCCGTAAAAATCAAAACAAGTCCTGTTAGCTTG
This sequence comes from Leptodactylus fuscus, assembly GCF_031893055.1. NCBI lineage: Eukaryota > Metazoa > Chordata > Amphibia > Anura > Leptodactylidae > Leptodactylus > Leptodactylus fuscus. The sequence goes on along the minus strand of NC_134267.1, from coordinate 196,525,203 downwards.
GTTGAAATATTTCGCAACTTAGGCTTTGGTCACACTAGTGTTGTGTGACCGTTCAGTGATTCCCTCCCCAATTCCACCTGGGTTAGAAACCCGACAGACCCAGTTATAGTCTAGACCCGAAGTGGACCCAAGGAACGGTAGGTACCCTGTGTGAACCTAGCGTAAGGCCTCAGGCACACAGCACTACTTTTACAGGTCTCTTACAAAGTATGGTCACATTACTTTCTATGGGCTCATACACACAGCAGTACAGTTTGTGGATTTATGTCCAGGCTGTAGTGAAGATCTGAAAAATAGTAGAATAGTAGAATACCTGTCCGTATTCACGGCTCGGTCAATGCATGGGTCAGTGAAAATCTTGGATGACAAGCAGACTGCAACCCATGTGTCACCAGTGCCATTTTTACTGACCTGTACACTGTACACAATTGTGTGCATGAGGCCCAAGGCTGACCATACACATAAGATAGATGTTGGCCGAATGCTTGGTAAGCAGACAACTATCTCTCTCCTGACTCTACTAGACTTCTCAGCCAGCAGCTTATCTCTCCGAAAACAAAGGGATTGGGCATGTTGAAATCCACCTACCCAATCGTTATCTCTCCTGACACCTGTCCCCATACACATTCATTTTCTTCTGGTGGAAAACATACTCAAAATTACAATCTGGAAATTATGACCAATGTTGAGCAGTGAGGTATTCTGGGTATGTTTATTATCTAGGAAGCTTTTGCCGACTGCCACTGCCATACTCTGGGACTGATGATGGCTGGAAATATAATTAAAGCGAGTCTGTCACCAGAACCTAACATATTAATCCAGCCCCGCAGATAGATAGGTTACCATCACATTAATCAGAGTTTCACACTTGTGTCGTCACGTGCCCTCATGCCCAAACACCGTTATACATACCTGTGACACCAATATACAGTATATACCGCTACAGGTCCTTGCTCCAGCTTATGACATGTGCATACATTGGGAATACACGCTCCTGATTTGTATTTCTCTATTTTTGTACATGGTCTTCCCACTGGAGTAGGTATAACTACTGGGACTCTACCAAGACCTATATCCCAACACTTCATGTAATACTTATACTATTTGATATCATGTATGAACTTTGTATGCTACTTAAACATGAAACTACTATCATAAGTTATAAAACATTTTTATTTTTAACTTTGTTAAACAAGGAGTACCCAGAGTTATTTTTGATTTGTTGATCTGGCCGTGAGAAGCCCTTCCGATGGCACCCAAATTTACAGAATGGAGTGTGGAACAACACAAATGACTTATTTGTTGTTGTTGTTGCTGTTATTAATGGGGTTGTAAGCTTTAGCAATATCTTATCTCCATCCTTGCCAGATAGAGGAGCAGCTCCAAAAAGTTCTCTGAAGAACCCAACAAATTTGATGTACATGCTGAGATTATTATAGACATCCCATATGTTACTGCAGTGAACTTTACATAGCACACAAGTAACCGAACACAAGATGTTCTTTTATGGTTTTATTAAAGATTAATGTGAAAATGACAGATTTCACAGATTAGTCTTTTGTACTTTCCCTCTAAACTGAACATCCTGACGGATGAATAAGTAAATTGCGAAATTCAATGAATGTTTGCGCAGGACATACAGTATATTGTATAATATAAATATTCTAAAAATAGTCTGTTTAGGTAATTAATTATATCCCTCATGAAATAACAATTCCAGTACATCTTTTCTCTACATCTATGTCATTCCTCTGTTATTCCTCCTAGAAATTTCTTAAAATATTTGCAACTGGGTATTACCTTTCCCCTTGTTGAAAGGGTATGTCCTTGCACAGTTATACTGGCAGCAGTGATTAGACAATGGTAGACTGTATAGGAACATTGGAGTAGCACCCAACAAGCTGGACTGTCCTGCACGATCTTGGGTGGCTGAGAGGGTCCTCACTTACTATGGGGCCAGATACCGGTATAAGGCGTGGTTCACATCTGCGTTCGGTATTCCATTCGGAGTGTCCACATAAGTCATTCGGAGAGGAAAGTAGTTCATGAACTACTTTTCTCTCCGCATGTTCCATGCGGACAACATGCGGAAAACACATGGATCCCATTATAGTCTATGGGGTCTATGTGCTTTCATTGATCACCACTTGTCAATGTGCTCAGTATTCCATTTGGGGAGTCCCCAAGCAGATGTGAACCAGGCCTAACATTTGCCCTATGGTAATAACGGCTCTGAAAGCAATACAGCATAGAGTTCTGAGAAAATAGGTTCCAGAATTATTATTTCATGGACAATAATATTAGTTACTAAAGTGGGAGAGCCAACGTGTCCTCTTTAGAGGATGATGCTACATAATGCACTACTGATGCTTTTCATTTTATCATTAGTAACTTGAGGAAATCCGAAAATGTTTTTTGAACTTTTTAAGCAGTGGTTGCCTAAACATAAGGTATAAGAATATAAAAGCCGCCAACAAAGTCAGACAAGTGGGAAGAGAAAGGACCAGCGACAACAAAGTGCCTCCATTTCTCCAATGGCAACCATGAATGACAGAGTCAGGAAGCTCCTGTACAAGCATATAGTTATTGGAGAAATTACAAGTGACCTGCTTGACATCGGGGATCTTGATGCCATTGGACCCGGTCAGTACGCCATACCAGTCCAATTTACAGCAGTCAAAAGAGTTTCTACTAAGGTAAATGGTATTGAGGCTTCTTATGAGAGGTTTGTAGGAACTGGATACTGGAACTGAAGTTAGTTTGTTTTCATGGACATCCAAACACTGAAGAGTAAGATCCATTAATGACATTGGGAATGTAGTGAGGTTATTTTCTGATATATCGAGGGAAGTCAAGCTTTGGAATTCAGAGAAATCACTGTTGTCCACCAAGTGTAAGCTGTTTCGGAGAGAAAGAGATTTTAGCATCTTAGCAATATCTTGCAAAAAGTTAAGATTTTTAAGTTGGTTGTAAGAAACATCCAGATGTGTTAATGTAGTTCCATGGAAAATACGTTGCTTGTCCAATGTTAAACCACAACCTGATAACCAAAGGTATTGAAGAGATGGTATGTTCCTAAGGTCCACACAGTCCTGGTAACCAGCATTATTGGTGGAAGCAGAACATAGGGAGATCATGTTATGGCTCAAATCCAGGGTGCGTAGACTGTTCATGGTGCTAAAAATTTGCCTGGGCAGCTCCTGCAGTCTATTATGGCTCAGGTTAAGGTAATTTAGCTGGTGATGGCTGGAGCTGCTATCTTCCCAGCTTAGCTCTGACAGTCTATTATTACTGAGATCCAGAAAACTTAGATCACTTATAATATGTTTCTTTGATAAGTCAAATGCGCTTAAGCAGTTCCAATTGAGTTTCAGATAGGACATAGATGACATTGCAGGGAGAAAGTCATCTGGCAAATAATCAAATTGGTTTCTGCTAATATCTACAACATTTAAGGTGGAGAGATTACTTGGGATGGAATCTGGAAACAGGTCAACAGTGGTGATGCTGGACCTATTGTTTTTGAGAATGAGGAAATCTGTAAAGGTAGCATTTTGATCAAAGTGTTTGCTATAAAATTTCATTTTGTTGTCAGACAGCAGCAACGTGTGCAAGTGATGGTTCTTTGGCAAAAATGGAAAAAATAACAATTGGTTGTGAGAAATGTCCAATTTCTGCAGCTGAAACTCAATGTTGACTTCCCGTGAAAAGAACCATTCAATATGGTTGTAGCTAAGATTAAGGATTTGAAGCTGCGTCAGACTAAAGTCAACAATACATGGTAGTAGGTTGAATGCAAGATTCAGAGTCTTCAGGTTCACAAGGCTATCAAATGTTCCTAGTTCAATCTCATAAATGTAATTCCACTGAAGGCTCAGCTCTTTCAAGTTCCTCAGACCTTCAAAGGAGGATCTGTCCAAACGCATGATAACATTATAGTCCAGATTAAGGTACTCCAAGGAAGTCAAGTTTGTAATAAGTGTAGTTATCATGTCCTCATTAAGAGCATTTCTAGAAAGATCCAGCCACCTCAGGGACAAGGCAGATTTCAAGCTCAATGATACCAAAATATATTTTGTGTATATAGTGTTGTCCTGTAGTGATAGTGACTCCAGCTTTGAAGTGACCCTAAAGGCATTCGTGTCTATTCGAGCCACATTGTTGGATTTTAAACTCAAGTTGTTAAGATGAGGATACCGCTGCAATGTATCTTCATCGAGACTTTTCACATGGTTGTGATCGAGAAGCAGCTCTTGTATATCAGACGGGAGGTCTTTAGGAATTGATGTAAGATGTAAATATCTACAGTGTGCCACTTTGGAAACCTAAAGCAGAGACAATATGTTATATGATGTACACTAGAATTCAAGAAATTATGAGTAAAGCTGGCCATACACATTAAATGTATATGGACTAATCCAGAAAAAGTAGTAATTCAGCAACCAGTCTAATGTCGACTTAAAATTTTTTTTTCTTTTATTCAAACATTTAAAATTCCCCAAAATGACAAGAAACCAGTGAAAAAAAAATAGAAAAAACAGACACAGCACTTACATGCAGATGTTTCTTTGGATTACATGGAACAATGGATTACACGAAAAAAAGCCTTAACCGCCTACGCGTTTCAGGGTCAGAGCCCCTTCCTAATGACAACTTCACTAGTATATGGACTAAGCTCAAGATTTTGGGGAGAACAGCCAAGATAAGAGAGATAAGGTTCACTGTTAGATCTTAACTTCCTTTTGCTATCAGAGATAAGCCATCACCAAATGTATTTCGCAGCAGCTTACTACTCTTTCTACTCAGACTACATACATGTTTGGCTCAGTCCTGTATGCACATGCAAGCTCCTGGTCCCCCATGTAAAATATGTAATGAATAGAGATGAGCGAACAGTAAAATGTCCGAGGTTCGATATTCGTTACTACTCGAATCGAATATCGAACCCTATTATAGTCTATGGGGGGAAAATGCTCATTTCAGGGGTAGGCAACGTTCGATCAAATTACACTTACCAAGTCCACGAGTGAGGGTCGGGCTGGATCCTTCGTGCAGTCTTCTCCGTGCAGCATCCCCGCGGCGTCTTCTGGCTCTTCATTCACTCTGCCAGGCATCGGGCCTGGGCAGAGCCAACTGCTCATGCCCGCACTACAAGCGGACATGCGCAGTCGGCTCTGCCCAGGCCCGATGCCTGGCAGAGTGAATTCAGAGCCGGAAGACGCCGCGGGGAAGCTGCATGGAGAAGACTTCTAAAGGTAGGAGAATAACCAGCATTGATTGGCCGACTGTATAGCATTCGGCCAATCAATGCTGATTCTGCATCGAACTTTTACATTCGAACAGCGAGTGGTACTCGATCGAGTACGAGTATTTCGAATACCGTAGTATTCGATCGAATACCTACTCGATCGAATACTACTCGCTTATCTCTAGTAATGAAGCTTCTATCTATTATTTGCCCTTTGGAGTGGTGGTATATTATATAATTCAGAAGGACCTTTGGGTAACCTCTACAGCTATACCCTGCCACAACTCTCTATGGTTGGCCATGCACATTGTACACATTATCTCTCATGACCCCCCATAAACATTCAATTTTGTACATGTTTATGTAAGAGATACCAGTGATTTATCCTCCTGGAAAGATAGAACCAAGATATGGAAATCCATCATGCCTTCTTTTCCGTAACATTTTCATTAGACTGTCTCCCCACTCATACACATCTCACACACAGAACTTAAAGGTACACATAACAAGTCCTGAAATTTGTCATTTTTGGCCTGTATAGATCAGTTTTGCCTTTTCAGCATGCTAAATTTGTCAACCAATGCAAAACCATTCTAAAATGTTTTTCTTAAATGCTCATACTTTGTTGTAATGGATGGTGTGACATATTGAAATTAAATGAGTTTAATGCTATTTTCATCCAGACTGATATCCAGTAGGAGATGGGTGAACTTACCAGTTGGCAGCCACTGGGCGAGAAATGTTTTGCTCCATCAGAAATATTCATCCAGGGTAATAAAACGTATGTGTACATCAATAAACACCAAAAGGACGCAATGGCCATATCATCAGTAGATGTCCTGGAAAAGCAAAGAATACAGTTGTGATCAATGGTCATCTATTATACAGGACACATTCATTGGTGCTTTTTTAACCACCTCCTATGCATGTATTTAAAAATGACAAAAGTAGTTACCAAAAAACCCCAACAAAAACTGAAATAAACAATGCTGACTTTTTATATGACAAAGGTGACCACAGATCCCTCTATGTGTATTTCCTGTTCTGTATTAAAGAATAATTAAAAGACATTGGAGAAGATTTACCAATCAACTTGAGGCAGAATTCTGCTGCGCATGACATTTGCCATAATAAGAAAGTGTTTTTGGACACTTTTTTGTGCTGCAGTCAACAAAGGGGAATTGCTTAATGGACAGTGGATGTAATTTAAAAGGGTTTTGCCATCTCAGGGTTTCACCTTCTCTCTTGTCTCCTCTTCCATCCACTTCCTGGTTTCAGTGACAAGTTAATGGGCAAACTTAGTCTAATGTACAACCAAGCCAGCAGCTTCTTTCTGGGATGGTACAACTGTTAAGTTATATAATAACGCACAACGTTATTAGAACTCTATTGGGAGGCTTTTTTTGGTGGTTGATTTTGAGGAGGATTCAGCATCAAAATCCTCGCCAAAAAACTCTGTATGCACTGTCCCTAATAACTCCTAGGAACTCGTGATACCTCTGTGGCTGACCTTGCATTTTGTGATGTTTAGTTTATACCAAAGCAGGCACTAAAATAAATGTTTCCAGAATTTAGTGCACTACATTCCCACTCTTTCCCAATGGCAGATGTCAAAGGTTAAAGAAGAGTGAATGTTGAATTGTAATGTACCCAATCCTTTGCCTTTAAGGAAGACAATGTGCCATCAAAATTATAACAATGGCAGCTAACAGATGCTCACTTAGAAAAGGGGTTGTCCAGATCGAGTAATCTGAGAAAATGCTGAGCAAAGCTGAAAATACATAGTAAATTTATATGTCTACTATACTTTTTTTCCCCAAGTATGCTTTTTAATCATTTGCATAAAGATTCTTTCCAGTCATTTGCTAAACAGTCCAACCTTACAAGACTGGCACAAAGTCTTTCCTCCTCTAGGTCACATGAGTTGTACTCTACAATACATTCTGCATGAAGTAGTACATGTGTGTTTAAGATTTCTAGAACAATGACTTCATAAAAAGAATAAAACAAATTGCTGCCCCCCTCCACCTCCCAATAAACACCGCATGGCTGTAGACTCCATTATTATATAGGACCTGCTCTGTAAATATTAGGAGCATCAGAAGAGAGCACCAAACACACTCAGAGTGCACACTCAGTTACATACATGAAGAATACAGTAGTTGTAAATATATCCCTCAAATAGTAATCACAACACTGCTTAGCTTGATCCCCCTCATTTTCTGCAGCCACAGCTGTAACCTGCCTCACTTCCCCTCAGCCACAGAGGGTTCCCCCTTCCACTTTCAGTAGTTGCAGTTTTCTCCCCAAACATATCAATGAAGCCATGATCATTACATGTCTCTACAATAAGCAGTGTCCCCCTTTCTTCCCGTTGAAAGAACACAGAAAAAAATAACTATTATTGAGGTTGACTCTAGTGCAGCAGAGGGGAGGGAAAACTGAAAAAGGTCACCGAAAGAGAGTGTATTCACCACTAGGGACTACATCACCGTAGTAAAATCAACAGGAAACTTGTATCAATCATGGAGTGTTCCAGCCAAAGTAGAGACCTCTCCCATCAATAACTCACCACCAAGGTCAAGGCAGGAAGAGTTCTTTTATAACAGTTAAACAGTCAGATACAGGGTAAGTGGAACAGATTTAGATATGTTTTACAGGTAGAGGTCAGGGCAGGTAGAAAAATCTCAGACAAAAAGGTAAACATACAGAGGTCAGGGCAGCCAGAAAAAGCTCAGACAAAAAGGTAAACATACAGAGGTCAGGGCAGGTGGAAAAAAGCTCAGATAAAGGTAAACATGCAGAGGTCAGGGCCAGCAGAATAAGCTCAGATAAAGATAAACATGCTGAGGTCAGGGCCAGCAGAATAAGCTCAGATAAAGATAAACATGCTGAGGTCAGGGCTGGCAGAACAAGCTCAGATAAAGGTAAACATGCAGAGGTCAGGGTGGTACAACAAGCTCAGATAAAGGTAAACATGCAGAAGTCAGGGCTGGCAGAACAAGCTCAGATAAAGGTAAACATGCAGAGGTCATGGCCAGCAGAACAAGTTCAGGAAACATGCAGAGGTCAGGGCCAGCAGAACAAGCTCAGACAAAGGTAAACATGCAGAGGTCAGGCCTGGCAGAACAAGCTCAGATAAAGGTAAACATGCAGAGGTCAGGGCAGGCAGAACAAGCTCAGATAAAGGTAAACAAGCAGAGGTCAGAGCCAACAGAACAAGCTCAGATAAAGGTAAACATGCAGAGGTCAGGGCAGGCAGAACAAGCTCAGATAAAGGTAAACAAGCAGAGGTCATGGCCGGCAGAACAAGCTCAAGAAACATGCAGAGGTCAGGGCCAGCAGAACAAGCTCAGACAAAGGTAAACATGCAGAGGTCAGGCCTGGCAGAGCAAGCTCAAATAAAGGTAAACATGCAGAGGTCAGGGCCGGCAGAACAAGCTCAGGAATCATGCAGAGGTCAGGGCAGGCAGAACAAGCTCAGATAAAGGTAAACAAGCACAGGTCATGGCCGGCAGAACAAGCTCAGGAAACATGCAGAGGTCAGGGCCAGCAGAACAAGCTCAGACAAAGGTAAACATGCAGAGGTCAGGGCAAGCAGAATGAAGTGGAACTTTAACAGGTGGCCAGAAAGCACGCAGAAACAGAGGTTGTAGGTAGGATGCAGACCACGGAGACACAGAGGGCAAAACATGAAAGCTGTTGGCCGCCAAAGGTGAAGAGAGTTGCCAGCTGTCACAGTCTGCCAGAACTACATTAATACAATATGTACACCCAGTGTCAGAGTAGTCTGTGATCACCGCTGATGGTGTCTTTAGAGTAGGGCCACTGATAGGTATACGATGATAAAAGCCCGTCATATTGAATTTTAGCAATAACAGTGACAATTTGTTTTTTTGCCATATTGTGTATGAAACATACTGTGTATGATAATAAGATCCAAAGTAGATATCATAGAACAGTCTCTAAGTAGGTGTTCTGGAAATGTAAAGCTGTGGTTTGTGAAGTGAGTGTGAATTTGCCCATCTCAGTAACTTCTGATCACTGCAGATACTAGCTTATTTGATATGACTGATACTGAGCATTCATGCTGATAATCTCTTCATCTATGGAAAATTATTATCAAAGAAGGTTACAGATTATCTTTACTGTCACACTGCATGTAGCGGTGACCGGCCTAGAATTTCTCATACAGAGAAATGCCAATTTCATTGTGGGAAAATTATTCTGATATGATCAAATATATTGTGTCAGCAGTAGTGACCTCTTGCTGATAATCCCAGGTTAGTGACGTTAAACCAAATAACAACAAAAGAACTTAGAACGCCAATGCTAGAGTTCAGAGACAATTCTATCAAACTCCTGGATAGACACCATCCATGAGCAAGGTTATCAGCTTAGTTGGTCACATGGCTGTGCTACAGCTCAGTCCCATTAATTTGAATAGAACTGAGCTGCAGCATGGTGATGTGACCAACAGACATAATGTCACTTGCTGAGAAAGTGGAGCTCTTGGGTGGTGTCTGTCCAGGAGAGTACTACAGTTGTCTCTGAAGTGCGTTGGGTGAGGTTGGGTTGGGGTGGAGGCTTCTAATCCTGGACAGAACTGTAGCTACTAGGTTTTCCTTCGCCCAGGGTAAAGGCTCAGTTCACTACTTTTCATGTTGCCCCCTGACAACCAGCACCTTTGGCACATGCCCAGTTGCATACATAGGTATGGCGGGTCCCCATGGCGAACTTTTGACATGGGCCCCCCCACCCCGACCGACACCAAAGACCTCGATCGCCCCCCCTCCTCCGCATTCTTGCGCGCTCTATTATGCCCCATAGTGGCCCCTGCACTCAGTATTATGTCCCATAATGGCCCCTCCACACAGTATTATCCCCCATAATGGCCCCTACACACAGTATTATGTCTCTCACTGGCCCTTGCACACAGTATTATCCCCCATAATGGCCCCTGAACACAGTATTATGTCCCTTAGTGCCCCCTGCACACAGTATTATGTCCCTTAGTGGCCCCTGCACACCGTATTATGTCCCTTAGTGGCCTCTACACACAGTATTATGTCTCTCAGTGGCCCCTACACACAGTATTATCCCCCATAATGGCCCCTGCACACAGTATTATGTCCCTTAGTGGACCCTGCACACAGTATTATGTCCCTTAGTGGCCCCTACACACAGTATTATGTCTCTCAGTGGCCCCTACACACAGTATTATCCCCCATAATGGCCCCTGCACACAGTATTATGTCCCTTAGTGGCCCCTACACACAGTATTATGTTTCTCAGTGGCCCCTGCACACAGTATTATACCCCTTAGTGGCCCCTGCACACAGTATTATACCCCATAGTGGCCCCTGCACACAGTATTATGCCCCACTGTGGACACCCATAAACAATTATTATACTCTGGGGTATTTTCAGACCCCAGAGTATAATAATCAGAGACCCAGGGGAGATAAAAAAAAAACAAAAAAAAAACACTGTTACTCCACCTATCTCCCGGCTCCGGTGCAGTCCTCCGCTGTCTGCCTCCGCAGTAGTCCATCTTTTATGACGTCAGACGTCACATGACCCGGGACGCAGGCTCGTGGAGAGGTAAGTAACAGTGTTTTTTATGTTTCTTACCTATCCCTGGCCTCCGATCATTATACTCGGGGGTCTGAAAAGACCCCCGAATATAATGACAGTGTTTGTGGGGCCCACGGCGTCACTTACCGATTCCAGCCTTGCCAGGATCGGTAAGTAAATAGGGCCCGTTACCGGCTGGAGTAACTCCAGCCGATAACAGCCTATTAAAAAAAATGCAGCGGTAGTGGCTGATGCCGGGCCCCCTAATGTCCCGAGCCCTGTGGCAGCTGCCTCTGCTGCTACGGCGGTAGTTACGCCACTGCACATGCCCCATTTGCTTCCCCAGCTACTCCCCTATCCTGGCAACTCCCTTTAACACTTTACACTGCGGCACCTATATTCTATCAACATTTTTGAGGAATCCAACCTGTTGCCAGTCTTGTCAGACTGCCTTTAGTGACAAATTTTCTCATAATGTATTTCTTCTATGTCACTCTTTAGTTTTATGTTCTGTTACTAAAATTTCCCCATAATAGTAAAAATCATCAAATACACGTGAAAAAACCCACACCTATAAAACTAAAATTGCTGTAAAACTCTGCATGTAATTATTTTTCTGGAAGATATGTAAATGATTACCAGTGTGGTCTGATAGGTCACCGATCTTGCCACAAGAAGGCATACAAGTTCTTCCCCCAATGCCATATAAAAAGACTCTCAGGGCCACCTTTGGGTAGTGTACCTCTTGGTGATAAATCATTGACTACAAGATATATCTTTACTCAAATACACTCAAAGACATTTTGCCCAATTGACAGACTTTGATATTGGGGACATGATTTGATGGAGAGAAGCAGGATGGTCGTTTTGACGAATTGCCTGCCATGTAGACTGTTCTAATGTAGCTGTTAGGGGGTCTTAGGAGCTGTATTTAGCATGCACACATGGCAAACAGGATCTGGACAGCCCAGACAGACAACCAATAGAATGGATTATTTGATCAGTCAACACTCATGAGTAGCTCCCACAGTTTCTTTGTCCACCATCCAGACATAGATAGCACATTCATTACATACTCCTGTCTCTGTCTGGGCCATGTTCAGACACTTAGAGTTTGGGGACACTGAGCATTTTATGTGCCCTGCCATTGACAGACAGCCACCTTTGCCTTCATTTGCAATGGTAAAATGAACATGAAATCTAAACTGCTATGGACTGGGACAGTATTGTCTTTAGTAATGAATCCAAGTTCTCTTTGGGAATTGATGACGGTCGGGTTTGAATCAGGCTTCCCAGGAATGTCTCTACCAGATCATAACATTTCCTTGGCCTGCCCAATTGCCAGATTTATGAGTATTTATGTGAGCAAGCGGGACAACAGCTCTGGCGACCTACAATTGTGTAGAATGTACAAGTCCACTGGGTAAATGTAACACAGTATAACTTACGCAAACTTGCCTCCATGCCCACCCATATCTTACCTTGTATCCAGGCTAAAGGCAACCCAATGTTTCAGTTGAACAGTTTTCCCCAATATTCCCCTCTAATATTATCACCACTTACGTATATCATCATTACATTCGCACATAGAAAGTGTTATCCCATTCCATCAGCTCCTTCTTGATGCATTATATTCTTTGTCAATGAGTGTATAATGTCAGACGGTCAATCTAATATGGAGGCTACTCTGCCAAGACCACTGCAGGGAAAATCTAGGTTTATATGACAGCCATTCCAATGAACAGATATCCATATAATCCATTGGAAAACTGGATCCAGTTGTTGTGCCTCTTGGATGGACCACAGAGGGGTATCCTTTTAGGATGTTGCCCTCCATAGACTTTAATCTGTGTTGAACAACCAAACTAAGACACACGTGCAAAAAGATTGCATGCAATTAAAATTGCCATTAAAACCTCCAAATTTGTAAATTTACTTAATTTACCTAATTGGCACTTATTTTTGGAACAGATGGATACAAATACTTATATGATGCTAGCATCTTGGCAGAAGCCTTCACAGGGGTAGCTATGGAAATAGGAAGATATAAAGTGTGTGACCGCAGGTTACCAAGCCCAGGAGGGTGTGTAAGCCTAAATTGAGTTCACAACCTTCCACAATATTTTGGTGCATAGTTTTTGGCATGTCGCCTATCTCACCTACACATGTAATATTGAGGCTGAGAATATCTACAGAGAGTTAGAATCTTGTCATCATAATATAATGTATTTTCTAGGGTTAATCTTCAAGCTGGTGGTTCAACGTCAACTTCAGCCTCCTACGTGTCCCCATATACTGTGCTCCCTATACTAATACTTTAACAGTATAACTCCTTTGATTCATTCATTCAGTTGCTTGTGGGCTAGAAAACCCCAGAAGACACAATAAGAGAGTCACTTACCACACATAACACAGAGCACACCATCTTGGGTTCCACTTGAGCTGCTTGGGGCCACAGGAATGAATGAAGAAGTGGTGTCATCGCAGCCAATGACCTCGGGATGTAGAATTGGAAGTCAATAACACAAGCCACAAAGTTAACCTATAACAATGGTCTGGAATTATTCCGCAGAGAAGTTGGTGAAAATCTCACAGCTTCAGGCATGTAAAGGTCAGCAAGGCAAGAAGGAGGTGAGGTAACATTAGACGTGAGGGCAAGCAAGTGCCAATGTGGACGTCTGTAGCATGTGACTTAGGGCTACACCGCTTAGTAGTAGAGCGAGGGGATGCATGTGGTCTGCTCTACATGGCACATTCTGAAGCAGAACGAGCAGAACTGCACATTTCTAAAATGTAGAGGTTATTTTAGATCTTGCGGAAGGAAATAACGGAAACCAAAGTCACATGGACTGCTGTGAAATGAAAAAAAAAGTTTGAAAGCAGTCACCAGGCTGTGCGTCACCTATAGGTAGTTCTTCTTTTTCTTCCTCTGGGTTTTTTCTATACTTTTCTTAGTACTGTACATCAAGAAACTTCGCTGGTAACAAGATTTGCAAGGCACTAAAATATAGTCCCACTTTAAGATACAATGTTCTTACATCTTTTTACATGGACAAACAGTCTGGCTTTGACTAGGGGTGAATTCACATGTGGCAGATTTGCTGCTTAAAGTTTTTGCATCTGTCCCATTATTGCAGAAATCTAGGTCCCTCCCAGCAAACCAACCCTATTAAGATGAATGGAACTGAAGAACAGAGGAATGGATAAGGTTACATAAATATATACCTATGGCCCTGCATTTATTCTTATTAACCCCTTCCCATTTTTTTTTTTTTTTTTTTTTTTTTACTCAATGCCTTCCAAAAATCTGCACTTTTTTCTGTTCACAGAGCTTAATGTTTTTGGAACAAATTGTACACATTTATATGTGTTCTAGGGAAAGGGAGGTGATTTTAATTTTTACTTTTTTATTTTTTCATGCTTTTTGAACTTTTTTTTTGAACTTTTAATTTGATTCTTTCATGCTTTTTCAACTTCCCCATCACTAATTCAATACACAGAAATGCTAATTTTTAGTAATTATATTTGTAAACTTATATTTAGATTTGTAACTCATCAGCCCTACTGCCCCTGAGAACATCAGATCACAACCTGGTGCATCTGCGACCTGTGTCCAAGCCACTTGTATGTAGAGAACCAATTGTAACCCACACAGTGGATATATGGTCTGAGGAGTGCGATGAGGCTCGGAGGGATTGTTTTGACACAACTTTATGGGAAGAGCTGCAGGATTTCTATGAGGAGGACATGGGAAGTCTCACACACTGCATAACAGACTACATTGATTTTTGTGAGGACAACATGGTACCCACAAAAGTGGTGAGGTGCTCTCTAACAACAAACTATGAATTAACCCTAATATAAAAGCTCTTCTCAAGGAGAAAAAGATGGTATTTAGGTCTGGAGAGAAGGAAAGACAAAAGGACGTTCAAAAGGAAGGCATCATATCCTGGGGACATAGGTTTATAAGGAATCGGTCCTATCAGACTAATCTGATCAGCTTCTATGAGGAGGTCAGTTCAAGACTGGACATGGGTCATGCATTAGACGTGGTGTACCTGGACTTTTCAAAGGCTTTTGATACTGTACCACATGAAAAATTGTTATGTAAAATGAGAATGTTGGGACTTGCGGAAAACATATGTATTTAGGTTAGCAAGTGGCTCACTGATAGGAAACAGAGGGTACTTGTTAATGGTAAATATTCAGACTGGTCCACAGTCACCAGTGGAGGCCGCAGGGGTCAGTATTAGGTCCTCTCTTGTTTAATATCTTTATTAATGACCTGGTAAAGGGTTTACAAAGCAGGGTGTCCATATTTGCAGATGATACTAAACTTTGCAGGGTAATCAATAATGAGGAGGATAGTAAAATATTACAAGGGGATCTAAGGAAACTGGAAGCATGGGCGGAGACTTGGCAAATGGAGTTTAATGCTGACAAATGTAAGGTAATGCACTTTGGTTGACATAATAAAAGGTATGATTATTTACTTAATAGTAAATTACTGAGTAAGACTGCCAGTGAAAAAGACTTGGGGATTTTGGTGGACAGCAAGCTTACCTTTAGTGACCAGTGCCAGGCAGCTGCTGCCAAGGCAAATAAAATTATGGGATGCATCAAAAGAGGTCTAGATTCTCATGACAAGGACATAGTTATGCCTCTATATAAATCACTGGTACGGCCACACTTAGAATATTGTGCGCAATTTTGGGCCCTAATATACAAGAAAGACATACGTGAACTTGAAAAAGTGCAAACACAGGCAACCAAAATGATTAGGGGAATGGGAGGACTGAAGTACAACGATAGATTAACAAACTTGGAGTTATTCAGTTTGGAGAAAAGACGTCTACGGGGAGATCTAATAACAATGTGCAAATACATGAAGGGACAATACAAAGAACTTTCTAAGGATCTTTTTACTCCTAAGCCAGTAACAGTGGCAAGGGGACATGCTCTACGTCTGAAGGAGAGGAAGTTTCACCAGAAACATAGAAGGGGATTCTTCACAGTAAGAACAGCGAGGCTCTGGAGCTCTCTGTCCCAGGAAGTGGTGATGGAGGATTCACTGAACAAGTTCAAAGTGGGCCTGGATGCCTTTCTAATAGAGAACAATATAACGGGCTATGGATTCTAGATTTTAAGGACACATTGATCCAGGGTTTTATACTGACTGCCAGATTGGAGTCAGGAAGGAATTTTTTCCCTGAAATGGGGCAATTGACATGAGCCTCATGGGGGGTTTTGCCTTTCCCCTGGATCAACACTGTAGGGATTGTTGGGTTATAGGTTGGACTTGATGGACTGATGTCTTTATCCAAAGCCAATTATAAGAGAAAGATGGAACAGCAAATGGAACACAAATACATTAGTAAAGTCTGGAAAAGTCTTAAGGCAATATGTGGACACAGACAGCCTGCCTCCCAGTTAGAAGGACATGCAACTAAATCTATTCTTCAATAGATTTGATCACACACCAGCTCTCCCACCTCAGCATATCATTCAATCCTCTCTCCCACACTGACCTCACCCTCTGCTGTTATTTCTCACCTCCTGATCAGTAAATCCAGCAGTCAGTCATCTGGCTACAGTCTGATCTTCATAAGTGCCCAAGTGAGAAAGGAACTCAGAAAGATTAAGATGGGCAAGTCCGCAAGGCCAGATGGCATCAATGCCAGGCTACTTAAGACTTGTGGGGTCCAGCTGTGTGGTGTTATTACTAGAGATGACTGAGTAGTACTCGATCGAGTAGGTATTCGATCGAATACTACGGTATTCGAAATACTCGTACTCGATCGAGTACCACTCGCTATTCGAATGTAAAAGTTCGATGCAGAACCAGCATTGATTGGCTGAATGCTATACAGTCGGCCAATCAACGCTGGTTCTTCTCCTACCTTTAGAAGTCTTCTCCGTGCAGCGTCCCCGCGGCATCTTCCAGCTCTGAATTCACTCTGCCAGGCATCGGGCCTGGGCAGAGCCGACTGCGCATGCCCGCTTGTAATGCGGGCATGCGCAGTCGGCTCTGCCCAGGCTTGATGCCTGGCAGAGTGAATTCAGAGCTGGAAGATGCCGCGGGGACGCTGCATGGAGAAGACTTCTCGGAGGATCCAGCTCTACCCTCACTCGTGGACTTGGTAAGTGTAATTTGATCAAACGTTGCCTACCCCTGAAATGAGCATTTCCCCCCCATAGACTATAATAGGATTCGATATTAGATTCGAGTAGTCGAATATTGAGGGGCTACTCGAAACGAATATCAAACCTCAAACATTTTACTGTTCACTCATCTCTAGTTATTATATATATGTTCAATATGAGCCCAAAGCTCGGAATGGTATCACAACTGTGGAAATCATCTTGTGTGGTACCAGTTCCAAAGACACCTCATCTGACTGAACTTAATGGCTACAGACCTGTAGCATTGACATCCCACTTGATGAAGGTCTCACACACCTCCGCCTCCTAGTGAGCTCCGCTCTGGACCCCCTTCAGTGTGCTTATCTGCCGGGCATTGTGGTGGATGCCATCATCCACCTTCTTCACAGAGCTCTTTTTCACCTGGAGAAACCAGGGAATACTGTGAGAATAATGTTCTTTGATTTCTCCAGTGCTTTTAACACCATACAGCCAGGGCTACCAAGAGACAAGCTGGCCCTTGTTTGCATGGACCACCACCTCTCCAACTGGATCCTAGACTACCTCACAAACTGACCTCAGTATGTGAAAGACCGGAACTGTGTGTCTGACACTGTGAACTGTAATATGGGGGCACCTCAGTTCTTGCCCCTTTCCTCTTCACACTCATCTAGCTGCTACCTACAGAAGTATTTGGATGACTCTGCAATAGTAAGCCTCATCACAGATGAAGATGACAGGGAGTATAGAGAATTGGAGCTATGCTGCAAAACCAGTGTACATCCAGGCGGCAGGCATTGAGATAGTCAACACCTATAAGTACCTGGGTGTGCTCCTCAATAATAAACTGGACTGGGCTGATCACCTGGATGTGCTGCAAGAAAGGGTCACAGCAGACTCTACCTGCTCAGGAGGCTGAGGGCCTTAGGAGTCCAGAGGGACACTTCTTAGGGCCTTTTTCAACTCAGTAGTGGTATCAGCAATCTTCTTCAGAGTGGCCTGCTGGAGGAGTAGCATAGCAACCAGGGACAGAAATAGACTCTTCAAGCTTATTAGAAGGGCCAGCCTTGAATTGGGGAACCCCCTGGACCTAGTACAGGTGGTGGGTGACAGAAGGATACTATCCATGGTGACCTCCATGTGGGAGAATAACTCCCATCCCATGCATGAGATCGTGACAGCACTGGGCAGCACTGTCAGTGACCGACTACTTTACCCTAAATGTGAGAAGGATCACTATCGGAAGTCTTTCCTCCCTGCTGCGGTTAGGTTGTACAACCAACACCAAGCTAAGCGGAGAGAACTGAAAGATCCTTAAGTTGTGATATCCCTTCTCCTATTTTTTACCTCTACCTTTATCTTTTTATCTGTACCTACTGTCACTGTAATGCCTCTACCGTGGAGCTTTTCTATTTGTATTATTACTGTATTATCCATGCTGCTGTAACACACTGAATTTCCCCATGGTGGGACTATTAAAGGATTATCTTATCATACCTTATCTTATCTTAAAAATGTGAGGGTCATGGCTGTCTGTTGGCAGGTTATGATGGGTTTTCCTGAACTCCCGCATACTCCAGGCTTTTCATCATGGCACAGACGGCATCTACCTACCTGACCCGGCCTATGGTCTGTAAAAGTCGCAGGGACATTACCATGGGACCAATAGAACCTGATTCAGGGTGGATAGACCAGTATTTTGGCCCACATAATGCTGCCGCAGCACCTCCATGTTTTCTAAGATGGCGCTGTCGGACCCTATCACACTGCTTCTCCCGTATTCTCACTCCTTGGGCTCTAGGCCGACTATCACTCAGCTCAACCATCTTCTGATCTCCTGAGTGCCTTGCAGCCTCAGCCCAGACTGCCAATGGTCTCCCATCTAGACCGGCCAAACCTGACTTTAATGCCACCGACTCCACCAAGGGAATTGTGGCAGGTCATGCCTTTTCAACCTCAGAGGAACTGTATGAAATCCTATCATCTTTCTACCTGAACCTCAAACCAACCCAGAATATGCTTTACAAGTTCCAGCTCTGGTATCACCAGAACCTCTTCTATATTTCCACTGGAGCCCCAATGACTCCTTCGTTTTAGGCCTAATATTCTTACATACTCCTAAGGCTGAATTTCATTGCCTGGGCTTTGGCTGTCTATTTCTAGTTATATTTTTCAGTTCTGAACTTCCCTGTTATTCATTTGTCTGTTTCCTATTTTTCTGTAGTCCCCCAGGGACCTTCTGAATCTGTGTGGGGTAAGCACAGTTAGTTTTGGTGCCTGATGTAATTTAAGCTCTGTAATGTCAGAAGGGTGGTGTCAGACAGGGGGTGTGATTCAGAGCTCCAATCAGAGGCAGCCAGTGTCAGAGCTCAGAATCACACCCCTTGTGTGCTCCTGCCTGACACCGCGCTCCTGACAGTACAGAGACTGAATATCATATCAGACACCAAAACTAACAACAACATTGATTGCTCGGGAATGGTGGGAGCTAGAGAAAAAAAAATCAACTGTTCCAGAATCAGCAAAGCCACGTCTAGTAATTGATGCAAACAGCCTGGACTTGTTGAGGGTGGTGAAAGGTCCTCTTTAATGCTGTGACACTCTGCATGTATAGACCGCCACTCCAATCTTTAAAAGTTGAGCAAACATAAATTTGCTTTCAAAGTATCTTAGGTCTTTTTCTCTTATAACTTAATATATGTTAGCGCTTGCAGTCTCCTAATATGACAGTGTGACGTGAGGCCTAACAGTGTACTCATAGTTATCAAGTATCCAGAATTTGCTGTGATTGTCCCTATTTTTAGGAAAAAATCGTGGCAAATACTTGTTTTGGGCACTGTCCTGCAAACTCAAGAGGGAAATTAAAGGAATAAGCCCAAGTTGTAATGTTATCCCCTATCCATAGGGAGTAACAGGCTGATTGGCGGGAGGATGACTGCTGGGACCCCCACAAGCATGACAATGGGGGGTCCCATTCATTTTTTTGAATGAAGTGGTAGGCACTTCTGTTCCATTCACTGTCTAAGGGATTATTACAGTGCTCGGCCATGTCCAGTAGTCCAGAATGTGTTCTGTACATAGGGGATATCATTATAATCCTTCAAAGTCCGCCTTGTTCCTTGTTCACTGCTCTTAGGCTCTGATGTAGACCAGGTAAATTATGAAATTTGGGGTCTTTATTTTGGTGTCTACAGTCAGAATTTTGTGTCAGGAGTCTGGAACAATTTTGGGGTGTGGACTGAAGAGGTTACCCCATCTCCCGGCAAGCCATGCAATGAACAAACTCTGCCAAGTCAACCCTGAAATATCTCTAGAAGAAATGCTCCAGTATTGGCAAATATGTCATCAAGTTTCACTGCTTTCAGTTTGTGAACTTTCTCTGCCCACGTACTTTAATGTAACATACATTCAGATATAATGTATACATTTATGATACATGTACTAGGGTATAGAGATTTTAAGCTAACTTGTTCATGGGATACTGCACACATACAGTGAAGGCTGTAAGTGTTGGCATTCCTGAAATTTTTCCCTGAAGATGAAGTATTTCTCCCAGAAAATTATTGCAATCACACATTTTGTTATACACATTTTTATTTCCATTGTATGTATTGGAACAACATAACAGAAACAGAAAAAAGACAAATTCTACACAAACATCCAGAAATGGGCTGGATAAAATTGTTTGCACCTTTTAAAAATTGTGGGTAAATAACTTTGTTTCAAGCACGTGATGCTCATTAATACTCACCTGTGGCAAGTAACAGGTGTGGGCAATATAAAAATCACACCAAAACGCTGCCGGCTTCTCTGAGCCCAAGCTCATCTGAGATGGACTGATGCAAAGTGGAAAAATGTCCTGTGGAATGACCTGTTCACAATTGACATTGTTTTTGGAAATCATGGATGTTGTGTCCTCCGGGCCAAAGAGGGAAAGGACTGTCCGGATTGATATTAGTGCAAAGTTCAAAAGCCAGCTTCTATGATGGTATGGGGAAGTGTTAGTCTCATGGCACATCTCTGATGGTATGGGGGAGTGTTAGTGCCCATGGCACATCTCTGATGGTATGGGGGAGTGTTAGTGCCCATGGCACATCTCTGATGGTATGGGGGGAGTGTTAGTGCCCATGGCACATCTCTGATGGTATGGGGAAGTGTTAGTGCCCATGGCACATCTCTGATGGTATGGGGAAGTGTTAGTCCCACGGCACATCTCTGATGGTATGGGGGAGTGTTAGTGCTCATGGCACATCTCTGATGGTATGGGGGGAGTGTTAGTGCCCATGGGACATCTCTGATGGTATGGGGGAGTGTTAGTGCCCATGGCACATCTCTGATGGTATGGGGGAGTGTTAGTGCCCATGGCACATCTCTGATGGTATGGGGGAGTGTTAGTGCCCATGGCACATCTCTGATGGTATGGGGGAGTGTTAGTTCCATGGCACATCTCTGATGGTATGGGGGAGTGTTAGTGCCCATGGCACATCTCTGATGGTATGGGGGAGTGTTAGTGCCCATGGCACATCTCTGATAGTATGGGGAAGTGTTAGTCCCACGGCACATCTCTGATGGTATGGGGGAGTGTTAGTGCTCATGGCACATCTCTGATGGTATGGGGAAGTGTTAGTCCCATGGCACATCTCTGATGGTATGGGGAAGTGTTAGTCCCATGGCACATCTCTGATGGTATGGGGGGAGTGTTAGTGCCCATGGGACATCTCTGATGGTATGGGGGAGTGTTAGTGCCCATGGCACATCTCTGATGGTATGGGGGAGTGTTAGTGCCCATGGCACATCTCTGATGGTATGGGGGAGTGTTAGTGCCCATGGCACATCTCTGATGGTATGGGGGAGTGTTAGTGCCCATGGCACATCTCTGATGGTATGGGGGAGTGTTAGTGCCCATGGCACATCTCTGATAGTATGGGGAAGTGTTAGTCCCACGGCACATCTCTGATGGTATGGGGGAGTGTTAGTGCTCATGGCACATCTCTGATGGTATGGGGAAGTGTTAGTCCCATGGCACATCTCTGATGGTATGGGGAAGTGTTAGTCCCATGGCACATCTCTGATGGTATGGGGGGAGTGTTAGTGCCCATGGCACATCTCTGATGATATGGGGGAGTGTTAGTCCCACGGCACATCTCTGATGGTATGGGGGAGACGTAGGACGCCGATGAGCTGAAATTGGGACATACCTCCCTCCGATCGGGACCTTTGTGTTAGGTCCGGGCTGCGCCACGGGGCCCCGCTGGGCCCCAGGCGTTTGCCCGGCCCTGGATCCGCCCCTGTCCAATCCCACACATGTAATATCGTATAAGAACATGTATAAAACCCCTTCATGCTCCACATTACACAGAAATAACTAATCCTCTCATTCTTTTATTGTTAAAGAATATATAACTCAGGCTAGAAGAAGGAAGGATACAGAGAGGAGCAGGTAATGTCTGACTAGTACTGGTATAGTCCTTACATGTTCCCATGCCCCCACTGACCTTATATCATCCTTCTCTTGCAGGTACTTGAACGATAATGAAGAAATGGCTATAATACTGAGAACACAAAGATCGGCATCAACAAGACTTCACCCCGAAGAAGAGAAGAATGTATATATGTATGATTTGTACATATTGTGGGGAATCGCTCAGGTAGATGCTTGTGGCAGTGCAGGAAACAGGGACACAGACACTGGATTGCACACAAGTTCAGGCTTTATTCACATGTAACGCAAACACTGCTTTTGCAAAGCCACAGGATAAACAAAACAAAACCCTTCTCGGCTGAGAAACTAACTTAAATGTAAGGAAACTTTACCCTGACTATACAGGAGACTGGCTACCAGTGACTGAAATGTAAACATTTTTTGCAGGCATCAAAAGCCGCCTGCAAAAAACTCTGTGAACATACCCTGAGTGGGACATTAAGTAAATGGGAGAAAGCTGCAGTAACCAGACACGGACACTACACTGTGTATGGCCGCCTCAGGTTCCAGTCCAAAAAACCCCCGTGTGAACTAACCCTTACTGTGCAGGTCTCTGATGCTGTTCCCTCACCTGCACAGAAACCAGACAAAAAGGAGAGAAGTTGACTCAATCTTTGTATTGTTTGTCTGTGTGTGCCACACTAAGCATGGAGAACAGAAAGAGGAGAAGAAAACCGTCTGAGGACTTGAGGTCTGGTTGTTGGATCTCGGCTGATTACATACTGGGCATCTATCTTGTGAATAAGTCATCAGCATGAAAATTCGATTTAATGGTCAGTTCACACGGGGATTCTGTGTGTGCACATTCCATCACGGTTTTCTGCTCCAGATTAGGCCCAAATGAATGGGTCTAGTCCGGAGGGTGCTGTCACGAGGCAGACGCTGGAGCTGAATCCGCCTGAAGAAAGGGCAGCTCGCTTCTTTTTTCTGCAAGCGGGAACAAACTGCTAGCGGAAAAAGAATGCTAAAGGTCTACATAGACCTCTATTGCGAGGGGGTGGATTTTGAGGAGGATTCTGCACCAAAATCTGCCCCCTCTTGCCCTGTGTGAACTAGCCCTAAGGTTGTTATGATAAAGTGGGTCCCCATTGTTTCTTTTTACATCCCTGGCTGGAGGCATAATGGTAATAATTGCAGCAACTTAAGAGACGCAATCTCCCTGGCAGCTAGCCCCTTGCGATATATGGTAGCAGCCTGCATAGGAGACTAAAACCCATTGTGTAAAGCAGCGGTCCTCAAACTATGGCCCGCGGGCCACATGCGGCCCGCCGAGGACATTTATCCGGCCCGCCGCATGTGGCCCGCGCTGTCGCCTGGATCGCTTACTAACAGGGAATCCGATTCCCCGTTAGTGAGTGGATCGCCGCTTTCAGTTGTATGTGCATTTGCACATACAACTGAAAGCTGTCAGTGTCCGCCCGACCGCGGCCTACACTGATGGCAGAGAGTGACCTCTGCCCCCGACGCAGGCGCGATGACGTCATCGCTCCTGCAGTCTGGAAGGAGGAGGACGTACCGCGGCGGCTCTTCATGGGTAAGTATGACAGTGTGGGTGTGATTGTACTGATGAGCATATAATACAGGGGGGGAGGGTACTGATGAGGGGGGAGGGTACTCCCCCCACTGTATTATATGCTCATTTGTACCCTCCCCCCACTGTATTATATGCTCATTAGTACCCTCCCCCCACTGTATTATATGCTCATCAGTACCCTCCCCCCACTGTATTATATGCTCATCAGCATATAATACAGTGGGGGGAGGGTACTAATGAGCATATAATACAGTGGGGGAAAGGTACTGATGAGCATATAATACAGTGGGGGGTACTGATGAGCATATAATATAGGGGGGGGGGTACTGATGAGCATATAATACAGTGGTGGGGTTACTGAGGAGTATATAATACAGTGGGGGGGGGTACTGAGGAGTATATAATACTGTGGGGTAGGGTGGGTGTACTGAGGAGCATACAATACAGTGGGGGGAGGGTACTGATGAGCATATAATATAGTGGGGGGTACTGAGGAGTATATAATACAGTGGGGTGGGGGGGTACTGATGAGCATATAATACAGTGGGGGTCCTGAGGAGTATATAATACAGTGTGTGGGGGGGTACTGAGGAGTGTTCAATACAGTGTGAGGGGGTACTGAGGAGTATATAATACAGTGGAGGGTACTGAGGAGACATATAATACTGTGGGGTGGGGGCATACTGAGGAGCAGGGGTGAACCTAGCCTTTTTGCCGCCTGAGGCGAAATATTTCGGCCCTCCAGTGTTTTGAGGGACAGTGAACTGGCCCCGTGTTTGAAAAGTTTGAGGACCCTTGGTGTAAAGTGACCTGCATTGCTGGTTTTAAACCTGCAGCATGTGAATTATTCCTGCTGGCTTGACTATAGTTTTTGCTGATGGAGACTGGTAGTGATACCTGCAGGTGTGCCACAATAAAAACCACTCAAGTGTGGAAGGTTTTTACTACAGCAGCTTTCAAAGCAAACACTTGGTTGAATTCCCCTGACGGAAATTCAGCAGTGTATCTGTCCCATGTGGCCCTAACCTTAGTGGTGCAATACTCCTTAGACAGCATGTGAGTGGTGGTGTGAGGGTTAATAGAGCGTTAGAGCTGAAGCTACAATTTTAGGCATTCCATCATATCATCAAAAAATTCCTTTTTATTTAGTTTTTCTTATAAGCTTTTTCACGTTATTCAGATATTGACCTGGCGGCAAAACAATCCCGATGTCTTTCTTATAGGACATGGGAATAATCCTCCCCATGAAACACCTGATGAGCTAGGTCCATCTTGAGAAGTCTGAAATCATTTTCTGCACTTTGGTAACAATTTGCATATCTGAGACAAATAGATCATTACAGGAAAAGCTTTGAAAGCCACAAAGGGCATGACTTTATAGAGCTTGAGGTTTTTGCACAAGGTGCTGTTAAGCCATTTTCACACTATGTATGCAATGTATTTTTGCTGTATACGTTGGGAGAGTTTCCGGCACAATAATGTCACTCAAGCTAAGGCCCCATGTAGTGAGCTGCAGCCAAAAAACGCTGTAGAAAAGACAGCGGCTGAAACGCTTTGCGCTTTTTCTGGCAATGTTTTTCACAGAGAGTCCACAGTATTTTCCTCTGTGGATTTTCTGCCTCTATTTTACCTAGATCTTTTTATATTGCCAGTGTTTCCTTAGGTATAATTTACATGTGATTTACAAAAACACTCCTGAGCTCTCTCCATACATCCCCATGCATTACAGGACATACTATTACATCTTGTGTCACTAAGGGTTTAGTCTCCTGCTGCGCGGCTCCATCTTTAGGCTGGTCTTACACGGCCGTAATGTAAGTCCGCAAATGGTCCGCAATTGAGAAACATCCTGGCCACCATGGATGTAGAATCCCTGTACTCCAACATCCCACACCATGACGGTGTAAACGCCTGCCAGTTTTTCATGGAAAAGCAAGGTATGAACGCTGAATCGGTGGTGAAACTGACAAAATTCATCCTCACCCACAATTGCTTTTCTTTTGGTGACTGTATCTATCTACAGCAGACCGGCACCGCAATGGGGAGCAAAATGGCGCCACAGTACGCTAATCTCTTCATGGCCAAGCTTGAGAGTGACTTCCTATCCACCTGCACCATTAGGCCTCTGGCCTACTACCGTTTCATTGATGATATCCTAATCATTTGGACTGGGTCTGAGGAACAGCTGAAAACCTTCCATGAACAATTCAACCAGTTCCATCCCACCATCAACCTGACGCTGAATCACTCCTTCTCTGAAATAAACTTCCTGGACGCAGTCATCAAGATACAGGACAACAAAATTGAGACATCACTGTATCGGAAACCAATTGACCGCCCTACCTACCTAAGATGGGATAGCTTTCATCCGAAACACATAAAGAACTCCATTGTATACAGCCAGGCCATCAGATACCATCGCATATGTTCAAACCCTGCAGATAGAGACGAACACCTTGGAGGCCTCAAAAACACATTCTTGAGGCAGGGTTACCATCCAAGATCAGTTGATAACCAAATCACCAGAGCCACCAGGATACCAAGATCGGAGTTATTAAAATACAATACCAAACAGGAAAACAATCGGGTGCCCCTGGTCGTCACATATAACCCACACCTGGAGACGCTGAGAAGAATCACACGCAAATTACATCCACTACTGCAAAAAGACCACCGTCTAAAATCCATATTTTCAGACCCCCCTCTCCTGTGCTACAGACAGCCACCAAACCTCAGGAATATGGTTATTAGCAGCTCACTGTCACCTCCAACTAACACAGGAACATTTCCATGTGAACAGAAAAGGTGCAAGACCTGCCTCCACATACTGACCACCGACAGGATAGAGATACCAAACTCTAACAGGGAATATAAAATCCCAGGTACGTTCACCTGTAACACACCTAATGTGGTGTATTTGATCATGTGCACCAAATGTCCCACTGAAAATCTATATGTTGGAAATACCGGCCGGAAACTCAGAATGAGAATCAATTCACATCGCCATACAATTAAACAACAGAGAATAGACCTTCCCGTATCAAAACATTTCTGCCAGGAAGATCATAATATCACCAATGACATGAAAATTTTGATTTTAAGAGGGAATTTTAAATCAAGAAAACAGCGACTGATTTATGACTACAAGAGCATGACCCTATTCAAGACTCTAGATAGTGGAATGAACCTTTCACATGGGGTCATGTCTTTCTATACAAATCACTGAACTAAGACAGCCATAAAGATAAAGAATCTGGGAACTGGGGATTGATTATTTGTTTTTATATGTATATAGTAACAAGCCTCTTCCCCCCTCCCTCCTGAAATGCTATCCCTGTATCCAGTTATCCATATATATATATATATATATATATATATATATATATATATATATATATATATATAAAACCACTGGCTAACACGGTACAAAAACAAACATTTTCCTTAACCACTTTTAAGAGAGATCTACTTCCTAAGACTTCACGCTAACCACGGTTTTGGTTTAGGTGGCATTCATTTCAGTTCATTTTTCCCTTGTGTTGGTCTGGTACATGTTATGGGCTTCATCTAATATCACATGTTGTAGTATTTCACTGGTGTGTATGGATTGCCCTCTGGTGTTCACTAGCTTCTTTCACGTGGTTCTTAGTTAACCCCTCCACGTCACAGCCATCTTTCATTTTTGCATTTTAGTGTTTTACTTCCCACTTTCCAAAACTTGTAACATGTTTAGTTTCCCGTTCACAGAGCTGTATGGTGGTTATTTTTTGTGGCACAAATTGTACTTAAAATGGTACCATTCAGCAAGTACGGTCAAGGTTAGCAGTAGAGATGAGCGAACACTATTCAAAATAGCCGTTTCGAATAGCCCGCTCCCATAGAACTGAATGGACGTAGCCGGCACATGGGGGTTAAGTGGCCGGCTGCCGGCAAAGTCTGCATGCTGGCCACTTCTATTCATTTCTATGGGAGCGTGCTATTCGAAACGGCTGTTTCGAATAGTGTTCGCTCATCTCTAGTTAGTAGTAAAGGGGAAATGGAAAGTCATGTGGCAGTTTAGTAATGAGAGGGAACCTAAGAACCAGGATTAGGGAGCCATGCTGGAGTCCAGGAGGGGAACCTTGCTGAGGACCATTATTTAAAGGTATACCATGCTGGAGACTAAGAATGAAAGGAGGACCAGGATGAGCACTGGAGTCTGATCATTGGGGTCTGACACCAGGGACCCCCACAGACAAGCTTGTTGAAGGTGTCATAGCATTCAAGTGAGCACTGCGGACTATGGTAATGAAGCTCAACCCAATTCACAAAGACCATAAATATGTAAGTGACAGGTAACCCCTTTAATGGCATAGTGCAGGAATACGATCATGGAAATTAGAAGAGTCAATGTATAAGGCATGTGAGAATTGTGTCATGTGTATGAGACTCCTCTATACACCCTGCATCAACATTACTGGGAGGATGGAAGTGTCACATACTCCTATATTAGTGATCTTTAACCTGGAGTACAGAAACTAAGACACTACTACTCCCAGCATGCCCTGATAGCTGGAGTGCCTAAGGGTCAGTGTAAAGGTGTTGCACTGGTGTTTTTTCTTTCTTGCATCCCCAGAGGGGTAGGTGCCCTTGTCACTATAGTCTCAAAACAGCACTGGGCATGTGGTCAGGGGGATCAGTTGGGGGTACTGGCAGTAATGTAATGCTGACTGTATGCTACGGACAGTAGGTCCTGTGGTCAGACATCTCATATACTCTCCATTTCAATGACTTACTTCTTCTGCAGTTTGTCCTTATAGACAGGGTGTCCTACAGCTACATCACTGATCAAAACAGTACAGGCCGCATTACATATCTGGGCAAAGAGCAGGTGCTTGTAGAGACATGGAGAAACCATAAAGGATATTTAGGATATTCTAGTATTGACGTGGTGATGTCTTCTTTAGGTGTCCCTGCAGTACTAGAAGCAGTTTCTGAGGACCAGTTCAGAATCATCCAGCGTATCCTCCGTGTGAAGGGGCCCTAAAGCTTTTGCGTGGACAGTGTCCCTTGCAAAAGTATTCATACCCCTTGAACTTTTCACATTTTATCACCTTACAACCACAAGCTTACATGTACTTCATTGAGGTTTTAAGTGATAACAACACAAAGTAGCAGATATTGTGAAGTCGAGGAAAAATAATACATGGCTATCACTGAACCCCATGATTTGCAATGTAACCCACAACACTGTAACATCACAATGACTAGAGATATAAGTTATCTGTTCTCTGTATACAGAGTCCCCTATAGTCCCTGTAGCATCTGCCACTATATATATATATATATATATATATATATATATATATATATATATATTTACTGGATCAGCAGTTCTGGAGTAGTGAGCGGCAGCGGATACTCACATCATGCTCATTACTGGGAAAAAAAGACAAACACCACGATGTTTTTTTTTTTTTTTTAATTGAATTGGCAACATTGTAATTAAATTATTACTGGCCTATTAAATTAAATAATGGTCGCAGAGACTGAGAGGTCAGGCTTGATGGATGGCAAAGAACTTACTGTTCACTTTGACCAGTCCACCATGTCCTGAGATGACATTCACTGGACCCGAAGATCCAGAGGAAGGTGAAACAAACCCCCCGGAGAGTTATACCTCAGGGGGGCCAAAAATTCCTTCCTGACCCCAAATGTGACGATCGGATGTCTCCCTGGATCCTATTTGGCCTGCTGCCTGCTCCAGCGTTGTCTGGTGAATCCATCGTCGGCCATACAGGCGAACTGGTAAAAAACAAATAAAAAACACCTTAGTAATATGAATAAACAACAACAGGGGCAGGCTAGTTGGATTAAATTAAGTAAGGATGGTTTCAGAAATAAGGTATTAAGTGTTTGTATATTTTCCTTAGTATAAGGGACTGTATAGTGAGCACCCACTCACAGTCCAGCTAAAAGGGTTAATGTGGTCTGCACATAGCATTGTGTTGGTAATTGCTATTTGAATGGTGACTAGATAAAGATATAGGGAGAACTGATTGGACATAAAATGTGTAAAAGTTTTGCTATGCAAGTGGAAACATGATATGTTTTGTGGTGAGGATCCTGCAGGTTAAGTGTAGGTATGTGTATATATATATATATATATATATGTATGTATATAGGCTTGAGTGTGGACACTAAGGAATTTCTAGAATGTCTATAGTGTCTTTTATTCAAGAAATCTGGCCCAGTTTAAGATTTCTCCCCTCATGGTAATGTCTTTAAAAATTGGTGAGAAGATGAAGCCTATAACTAACTCTGTGCTTATTTGTAGGAAAAGAAGACTAAGATTTGGCCGTCCTGAGACAATAAGTGATATAACTGTACTTAATATTTGAAAAATTTGATTTTAGTTCAGACAAGTTCCTTTTGATTTAATGGACATTTGTTTGGTTTGTCTGGAGCTCCAGTGTGACGTTTGCGTGTATGTATGGAAGTGAATGGGACCATATGTGTTACATGTATTTGCTATATGCACATGCTCTGTTTGCCTATGTCTGTATTGTTACATTTTCAGTCTCCACAGGTAGCAGATGAAGATATTGATAACCCCATAGAGGGTGGTGACAAGTAGATATGAGTTCCTTTCCATCGTTGAATATATATATATATATATATATATATATATATATATATACACTCACCGGCCACTTTATTAGGTACACCTGTCCAACTGCTCGTTAACACTTAATTTCTAATCAGCCAATCACATGGCGGCAACTCAGTGCATTTAGGCATGTAGACATGGTCAAGACAATCTCCTGCAGTTCAAACCGAGCATCAGTATGGGGAAGAAAGGTGATTTGAGTGCCTTTGATGCTAGAGGTCAGAGGAGAATGGCCAGACTGGTTTGAGCTGATAGAAAGGCAACAATGACTCAAATAGCCACCCGTTACAACCAAGGTAGCCAGAAGAGCATCTCTGAACGCACAGTACGTCGAACTTTGAGGCAGATGGGCTACAGCAGCAGAAGACCACATCGGGTGCCACTCCTTTCAGCTAAGAACAGGAAACTGAGGCTACAATTTGCACAAGCTCATCGAAATTGGACAATTGAAGATTGGAAAAACATTGCCTGGTCTGATGAGTCTCGATTTCTTCTGCGACATTCGGATGGTAGGGTCAGAATTTGGCATCAACAACATGAAAGCATGGATCCATCCTGCCTTGTATCAACGGTTCAGGCTGGTGGTGGTGGTGGTGTCATGGTGTGGGGAATATTTTCTTGGCACTCTTTGGGACCCTTGGTACCAATTGAGCATCGTTGCAATGCCAAAGCCTACCTGAGTATTGTTGCTGACCATGTCCATCCCTTTATGACCACAATGTACCCAACATCTGATGGCTACTTTCAGCAGGATAATGCGCCATGTCATAAAGCTGGAATCATCTCAGACTGGTTTCTTGAACATGACAATGAGTTCACTGTACTCCAATGGCCTCCACAGTCACCAGATCTCAATCCAATAGAGCATCTTTGGGATGTGGTGGAACAGGAGATTCGCATCATGGATGTGCAGCCGACAAATCTGCGGCAACTGTGTAATGCCATCATGTCAATATGGACCAAAATCTCTGAGGAATGCTTCCAGCACCTTGTTGAATCTATGCCACGAAGAATTGAGGCAGTTCTGAAGGCAAAAGGGGGTCCAACCCGTTACTAGCATGGTGTACCTAATAAAGTGGCCGGTGAGTGTATATGTCTTCTGGTGAATATGAGATGTACTTGATATAACATGTACTATGTACTAGGTAATCAGTGTTTATTGGTGCTTGTGTGTATCAAGTATATCACATGGGCTTTACACTTGTAATATAAATATTGGTTATGTGTTTATACTATGAATGTTAACAATCGGGAATTATTTTGAGGAAAAGTTGAATCTAATACTTGTACAATGTTATTGGTCATTGTTATTCAGATGATCCTTCTGGTATGGGATCAGGCAATACATGTGAACTTTCTTACCACAAGGGGCACAGAACACCCCTAACATGTACACGAAGGTAAAGATAAATTGAAGTTCTGCAAAACTAAAGTGGTGTTTCTGGAACATTGTTTGTAATAAGGTGCTAGATATCTGTCTAAGTAAATCAGAAGTCACTCACATATCTGATCTGTAATGTGTTTTTGTGTATAAATTTTTGTCATGATGATTGGGGGGGATAGACTTGATCCCTTATTTGAAGCCTCTGCCTTCTCTGCTGATATATTTTGAGCATTTACTTACCTTAATGAATTGTTTGTAATTCTGGAGTATTTTGAAGTTTTAGAGAACTGAATTTACTTGGGATTGTATAAATAAGCTGCTGGGATATGTAGTACTACAGCTATGAGAAGTTTGGGGAGAGCCAGCGCAGCTGTTTCCATGATAAGACACTGGGTAATAAATCTTGCATTGCAAACAAAGATAACAATGGCTGCACATCTCAGACTGCAGTGTGTCTTATTTACGTCTTCTAATGTAAGCTTTGCATTCTGTGCTGCACTACAAGTCCCTTCTAAACCTGTTAACAATAGTTTCAGGGGAGGGAAAAGTCCGATAACTTAAAATTTATTTTATTTTTGCTGATTTGGTTATGTAAATGATGAATCTATTGTTAACTCTGATGAGAGTTCTTTTATTTTAGATGATTCTCGATTTGGGAATGATGGTGGATTCTGCACCAGATATGTCATGGTCACTGAATATGAGGTAAACCAAGGGTAAAACCAAGCACAAGTAGAACCATTATGGAACTGTATGGGTTTCAGCTCATGAAACTATGAACTAGAAGCCATCACTGAGACAGGGTACAAGGCCTGAGGGTAGGTGTTTGATATAGTGGGACTATGGTCCAATCTGGAGAGCGAGAGCTTTCTGTAGGGTTAATGTTAAGCCTAAAAGGATTTCCAGGCTGCTCAGATAGTGATGGACCCTGCTGCTGCCTCCACACAGGTGGGTATAGTCAGAAGTCAAGGCACACACCAAGGCTGATATGAAAGAAAGTAGAGGTAACTTGTGGGCAGACACTGCCACTAACCCAGCTTCAAAGGCCTAGGGGATATGCTTTACTGATAATTGGTCACTATACTAGGCCCAAATCCCTTTTAGCTCTCTTTTCAGGTTTTACAACACTGAGGCACCAAAATGGTCCAGTAGGAAAGAAGCTTTGGAAATAGCAAGGATCAAAAGAGGATGAATAACTCCTGGTGTCTGGTGGTAAGAGAGTATGTACTGAGAGCATCGTCCCCACTGATGGCATAAGCAGATTATTATTAAGTGCACTGTTTAGTAGTAGCCATGTGTGACCTGGTAAGCAGAGGATGGGCGGCGGCAGGATTTAGCATCACTATAGTAAGATATGTGTGAGCCTGCATGACGTGTTAAACACAATATAGACCAAAAAGTGAAAAGTTTCTGTGAGCCATGCCCGGAGCCCTTGTACCTGTTCCAGAGATTGCAGGATAACTATATGCCATAACTATAACTTTAGTAACTACTAAAGGTGAGACGGTAGGAGTACGTGCTTGTGTGTATAGTTATTTCTCTTCAGGAAAGTCTGGGGCATATCTGGTGAAGAAAGCCACCACAAACGGGGCTGCAGATAGACGGCTACTGAAGAAGTAGTGTGTCACTTGTATTTGTATTTCTGTAAGGTACCCTCCTGACAGAAGAATTGATTTTAGCCCATATCAAACTTTCTTTGGGTCAGCCCCTAGATTAGAGTTGTATTCTTGGCAATTCCTCCAGATGTGGTATGGTGTACTGACTGACTATGTGATGTCTTGGCAAAAACATTTGACTAATGTATAGTTTTGAGTTTTCTCAGATTTTAAGTTAGTGGACGGGACCTATTCATTTGAGCCAAGAGATTGATGGTGATAAAGAGACACATGAGAAAAACCTTGGACCCAAGAGTTGATGGTCCTTCCAAGTGCTGCTGATAACCAGTGTTTCTATGAAACTTGAAGGAAAGCCTAACTGTATCCATGCTTCACATTGCAAGGAAGTCTCTACACAAAAAGCGATGAAGATTCTCCTGATGTTACTGTTACAGATGGTTCTGGCGATAAGCCTGCATAGAACATTTGACAACGAGTGGGACAATAAGTTTCTTAAACATCATATGATCTTGAACGAAGATCTGAATGTGTCAGATTGTAGGATATGTCCTCATAGCCCCATATTAGTCTCAGTCATGTCATATATATAACTGTTTTCATGACACAACAGGAAATGTTTGAAGTAGTGATACATAGTATAAGCAAGTGAATGTCAGTAAAGTTGCAGTAATAATCTTTTGTTTATTTTGTTTGAAAAATACAAAGCAGACTGAAAATAACAGGCCAGAACTATGATTGAGATTAGGTTGAAATACAGGAACATACGAGGGGAATCTGGAAAAGTCCAGCAGTAGACGTTAAGTCACTGAAGTACCTAAATATGAATTCCTGTATTCAACCATCTCAAAATGGGGGAAATGTTAGAGTTAAGTCCTCCATCTTTGTATTTTATCAGCCATCTTGTAACCTTTTTCATATAAATTGTATACGTATGTCTGTTTAAAGTTCAAGAGGCCCTTTTGGGTGGTTAAGGAATGCTGTGTGGATGAATCCTTATCTTTGTCTATCTCAAGGGTCTCATCTTTTGAAGATGCAGCTGACTATTTGTATATCTCTTATCTCTTTTACTCGATGTATACACTTAGAGTGTGTAGAGTGTATATACTTAGAGTTTATGTAGTCTATTCATTATCTTCAAGGTTGGAATTGATTGGCACCAGCATGTAATCATCTCTATCTTGCCATGATATATACATATAGACATAGTGTGACATGTTAGTCCACACATAAGTATTTTGAAACTTTGTGTTTAAGGACAAAGTCCATCCTAGTCTGGAAAGCTATAATGAGATATAAATTACATCAGGCCTTTAGCCAATAGTCATGTGCCAGGTTTATGTTAAAACTCTACAATGTTATGTCATTAGAATAGTCCAACCTGCTTTTGTCTGTATTGTATTTAAACTGCCTTTTTGCACTATTAAAATCAGAACTCACTTGATACACTATCAGCTGTGTGTGTGGCTTCTCCAGGCTAAAAGGATGGCTGTAGTCCATCAAGGCCTGTTATTTAATTTGGAACTCTGCAACATACTCTTATCATGGGGACCGCTTGATGTCTCTAACAGTATCGTAGTATTTGGCTAGGAGTACACACTTCCACAGACCCTCCAAAATATATGTTTAGCATAGTGATTAGAGATGAGCGAACAGTAAAATATTTGATATTCGTTGTTTGTTTCGAATAGCCGCTCAATATTCGACTATTCGATTGAATATCAAACCCTATTATAGTCTATGGGGAAAAATGCTTTGTTTCAGGGGAACCCACCATTCGACTCAGGAGAGTCACCAGGTCCACTATAACACCTCAGCAAATGATGACAACACCTCTGCAATGCAACTGGGACAGCAGGGAAAGCATGTCCGGGGGCATCTAACAAGCCCAAGTCACAGTTTTACCCAACCATCACAGCCTATCAACTACACACTTTCCACACTCAAAAAAACCTCTATCAAAGTGGGAAAATACTGGAAACCTTCTTTCTTCCCCAAATGGATGGACAAAAACCCAAATTTAAGCTAAAGAAACATTAACAAGCACCCCTTTAAATCACGTTGACCATGACAACCACAGATGGAATAGGCAATGGGAAATCCAAAAGCCCCCACCCTTAACTGTCATTGTGGATGTGTGTGTGATGTGGTAAGACCTTCCAAAATACACTTTTATGGCCCTTAACGTGAGCCTTTCCAAATTAAGTTACAGGCCCTTAAGCTGAGCTACCAGCAGAGACTGAGGCCCTTTAGGCGACTTCAGCCTCTTACCAGCAGAGTTTTAGGCCCTTAGAGTGAGTAGAGCCTTGCACCATCAGAGTTTTGGGCCCTTGGAGTAAGTAGAGCCTTTAAAAAGCAGTGTTTTTGGCCCTTGCAGTGAGTAGAGCCTTGTACCGGCAGTGTTTTTGGCCCTTGCAGTGAGTTGAGCCTCTAACCAGCCGAGTTGGGAGGAATCAGGGTGGATTGAGACTCTAACCAGCAGAGTTGGGGGGAATCAGGGTGGATTGAGCCTCTAACCAGCAGAGTTGGGGGGGGGGGGGATCAGGGTGGATTGAGACTCTAACCAGCAGAGTTGGGGGGGAATCAGGGTGGATTGAGACTCTAACCAGCAGAGTTGGGGGGAATCAGGGTGGATTGAGCCTAGTAGGAGCACAATTGTGCAATGCTGTTGCACGCTGGTGGAGGAGGAGGAGGAGGAATTGTAGAGGGTGAGCACACAGATGAAACTTCATGTCGGGGTGCTTGACACCGGTGGACATGAAAATGATGGGTCTATCCAGTGACTGTTCATTTTTATCAGCGTCAGCCGGTCAGCACTGTCAGCTGAAAGCCGGCTGCGCTTATCTGTATTTATGCCACCGGCTGCGCTGAAGACCCTTTCCGAAAGCACGCTGGCGGCAGGGCAGGAAAGGACCTCCAATGCGTACAGCGCAAGTTCCAGCCACAAATCCAACTTGGAGACCCAATAAGTATAGGGCGCAGAGGGATTGGAGAGGACAGGGCTGGTATCGGCCAAGTACTCCCGCAACATGCGTCTATACTTGTCCCTCCTGGTGACACTAGGCCCCTCAGTGGTGGTAGTTTGGCCAGGGGGGGCCATTAACGTGTCCCAGACCTAGGAATAAGTCTTGCAACAGAGTGTGCCCCTGCCGGGTGTGGACCGGATGACAGTTGTTCGCCTGTTGGAGGAACTCTCCTGTGTGCCGCCAACAAGAGTTGATGGAAACATCTCCATAATATTATGCACCAGTTGCTTGTGGCAATCACTTATTCAACTGGGCCTCCCCTCTACCGGAATAAAATTACAAACATTATTTTTATACCGGGGGTCGAGAATTGCAAAAATCCAGTAGTCGTTGCTCTCCAGGATTTTGACAATACGATTGTCAGTTGAAAAGCACTCCAACATGTATTCAGCCATGTGTGCCAGAGTGTTACTTGGCATCACTTGGCTGCCCCCACCGGAATGGTCACTCTCCATTTCCTCCCCTTCCTCCTCCATTTCGCCCCAACCACACTGCAGCAATGGGACACCATGAACTTCCCCGCTAGCCTCCTGTGTGACAATGAGATCTGCCACTTCGTCGTCCTCCTCCTCCTCCCTCAATATATGCTGTGAAGCGGACAGGAGTGTGGCCTGACTATCCTACTGGGATGGTTGTGCTCCTATGCCTGACTCCTCAGCCTCCAACACTTTATCCCTGATGACGATTAGGATTCTCGCATCACACACAGGAGCGGGATTGTGACACTCACGAGTGCGTCCTCACAGCTGACCCTCATGGTTGACTCCTCAAAGACAAGCAAGATCTCGCATAAGTCTGCCATCCATGGCCACTTATGGTACAGAAACTGCGGGAGCTGACTCTGAGGAACCCTTGGGTTTTGGAGATGGTACTCCATCAAGGGTCTCTGCTGCTCACACACTCTACTCAACATGTGGTACGTCGAGTTCCAGCGTGTGGGGACGTTCTGGCAGATGGCGTTGCTGGAGGCTTCGGAGGCTAGCAGCGGCTACTATGGACTTGCGAAAGTGGGCGCACAAGCGCCGTACTTTCACCAGTAGCTCGGGTACATTTGGATATGTTTTTAAAAAACGTTGCACCACTAAATTGAACACGTGGGCAAGGCATGGAACGTGTCAGAGGTTGGCAAGCTCCAGAGCCGCTACCAGGTTGCGGCCGTTATCACACACGACCATGCCTGGGCCCAGGTGCAGCGGCGAAACCCATGTTGCTGTCTCATCAAGGAGGGCATCCCTCACCTTGGAGGCAGCGTGCTGACTGTCCCCCAAGTAGATGAGCTTCAGCATTGCCTGTTGACGTCTCCCCACGCCAGTGCTGCAGCGTTTCCAGCAGGTAGCTGGGGTCGATGTGATGGCGGAGGCAGAAGAGGAGGAGGAGGAGGAGGGTGGTGGTTCAGAGTTCCTGCCAGGAATGTTGGGAAATGAGGTAGACCGCCCCAGATTGTGACCCAGTCCCAACCTCAAATACATTCACCCAGTGTGTCGTCAGTGAAATGTAGCGTCCCTGTCCGCATGCACTTGTCCACGCGTCGATGGTCAAGTGGACCTTTGTGCAAATTGCGGAACTTAGGGCCCGCCTGATGTTGCGTGACACGTGCTGGTGCAAGGCGGGGACGGCACAGCGGGAGAAGTAGTTACGGCTAGGGACGGCATAGCGAGGTGCCGCACTTGCCATCAGTTCACGGAAGGCCTGAGGTTCCACAAGCCGGAACGGTAACATCTCCTGGGCCAGAAGTTTGGAGATGTGCACGTTTAAGGCTTGTGCATGGGGGTGGGTAGCACTGTATGCTGTGGGTTGCTGTGAAGAGGCGCATGAAGGTACAGGAGAAGGAGCTAAGGCAGGAGAAGGAGCTGAGGCAGGAAAAGGGGAGGATGAGGGAGAAGTGGTGGAGGCAGATGTGGAGGTTTCCTGGCTGCTGGTCTGGACTGCAGCGCCAGCACTGGCAACAGTGGGAGAGGCAATGGCGGCAACGCCGGATGACGATCGTCCTGCGTTTGCTCTTTGCCACTGAGCCCAGTGCTTGCCTTCCAAATGATGGCACAAGCCAGTCGTTGTAAGGTTGCTCTTTTCAGAGCCCCTACTCAGTTTCGAGTTGCAGAGTGTGCAAACTGCAGTATATTTGTCCGCCACACATACATTAAAAAAATTCCACAACACCGAAGACCGTGGCCTCGATGTGGGAGTTTTTCTAGGCTGGCTACAAGAGGGAACATTTTGGGCCCTGCTGGCTGTGGCCTGGCTTCGGTGAAGCAGCTGTCCTCTGCCTCTGGACGTGCCTCTACCTCTAGCCACCCTCTTTGGTGCTGCTCTTCCCTCCACATCTACACTGCTCTCCCCGCTTGACATCCGCCCTGTCCATGTTGAGTCAGTGTCCTCATCGTCCACCACCTCCTCTTCCAATTCCTCTGATGGCTCCTCCTCCTCCTCTTGCACACCGCACATGGCAACAGGCTGCCCTGATGGCAACTGTGTCTTGTCTTCGTCGTCACTGAGGGCCGATTGTTGGTCAACAACAACAACAGGAGATAACGGATGCCCCATTGTTTGTGCATCAGGACACAGCAACTCATCTGTTAGTTCTGGTGATTCAGGATGTGGTGGGACAGAGAGAGGGACAGTGAATGGACCCGAAAACAGCTCCTGGGAGGTGGGAAAGGTGGGATTAGGTTGCTGGGAAGACTGGGCATGTTGTGAGGAAGGAGGAGGAGACTGTTGGGTAGGAGGAGGAGTTGAGGTAGAGGCTGACTGGCTGGTGGAGAATGTACTGGAAGCATTGTCCGCCAGCCATTGTAACACCTCTTCCTGGTGCTCGGGCCTGGTTAGGGTTGTACCCTGCACCCTACTTAATGTGGCCATCAAGCCAGAGACTATGGGGAAGCGCAATGCTTGCTGCCGCAGAGCAGTAGGCACAGTAGACACTGTTGGTTGAGCGCAACCTTGCTCCACATCTGCATTTCCACGCCCCCGTCCTCGTCCTTGTCCCCTTGCGCTAGCCTTACGCATTTTTTGAGGTATTCTAATACCCTTTTTATGGTCTATACACCCCAGAGAAAAGCTGTTTGTCACGTATATAGTAAGAAGTAATTGCTGTGGATTCCTGCTATGTTTTTGGGTACACCCCAGAGAAAAGCTGTTTTTCACGTATATAGCAAGAAATAACTGCTGTGGATTCCTGCTATTTTTTGGGGGGACACCCCTAATAAAAGCTGTTTGTCAC
Source organism: Leptodactylus fuscus (assembly GCF_031893055.1). Classification (NCBI taxonomy): domain Eukaryota; kingdom Metazoa; phylum Chordata; class Amphibia; order Anura; family Leptodactylidae; genus Leptodactylus; species Leptodactylus fuscus. The sequence continues at coordinate 196,485,332 of NC_134267.1, read as the reverse complement.
GTATATATAGCAAGAAGTAACTGCTGTGGATTCCTGCTATTTTGTGTGGGAACACCCCTAACAAAAGCTGGTGTGCATGTATATAGCAAGAAGTAACTGTTCTGTATCCCTGTTTTCCACCATCCGTGGAAAGCTGGACTCCTGTCCCTGCAGTGTATAGCTCTGAGAAAAGCTGTTGTTGTTCTTCGGTTTTTCCCTGCCTATCTGAAGCTAAACTCTATCTAGCCCTCAGCAGATCTCTGTCAGGATACGGAGTTGCCGCAGTCTCCTTGCTGCGCGGCGTCTCCCTGGGAGACGTGTTAGGAGTTCTATTGGGTGTGCTTAGGTCATTAAGGGTTAATCTTCTCCTTGCCTTCAGTCTCCATGCCGTTAGCCATCAGGTGTGTTCTCTGCTGCTATTTAAACCCCACCCAAGCATGGATCCTTGCCAGCCATTCACTTTGTGTTCCTGGTTCCCCTGCTCAGTCTGATTCAATGTCTGTTTGTATTCGGTCTGTTCCTTGGTTTGTATACCCGGCTTGAATTTTTGACTATCCCTTGTCTTTTGATTCGGTACCTTTATTATATCTCCTGGCTCGACCTCTTGCTTGTCTGACCTCGCCTTCTCTTCTGTGTCTTGCTGGGACTTGTGGTCCTCCCTGGTTCCATGCCGTTTAGTCTTTTGTTTTGCATTGCAGTTACACTGTGCTTTCTGTTTAGGTGTAACCCCGTGACTCCAGTCCCTAGGACTTTCAGGGCCTCCTCTTCCCTTATCCTAGCCGCCGGGATAGAAGCGTAAGGAGTCGTGGTAGGCGCACTTCAATTAGGAAGTGCATTGGTCTGCCTCATCTCAGATACTACAGCATAGCCATAGCTGCAGGGCCTGCGACCCCTTTTGTCATTAGTTGCACAGTGTTGCTTTCCCAGCTGTGTCACTTTGCACTGCCTGACCCTGACTCCAATCCTTACAATCTCTCTCTCTCCCTATCTCTGACCGCAAATCTGGCGAATATGGCGACGGCCGTTCTTATAAATGGGAGGTCACATGTTTTTGTCAGCCAATGGGTTTTTTCAATTTTTTTTCACTGCCTCCGTTGTCGTAGTTCCTGTCCTGTTAAATATTATATATTTACAATATTCTCTAGCAGACATGGGGTTAACACTCTACTGACATCATAGTCTTATATTTTGGGTGCATGGGTGCGGTTAGAGTAGACCATTTTAGAAATCTCCTTACATAGCTACAAGATGGAAGGTAACACCCACTCTCATGAATATAAATGAGTAAGAAATACACATGTCTGGGTCTGTCTTTGGGAAGACCAGGGGAAGACCAGGAGGTCTGTCTTTGGGAACACCAGGGTGGGTGGTCCAGGCAGATGGACATCCATGAACGTCGTAACCAGCCCAAGTCCACCAACCAGATGACAAGCATGAACCAAGCTGTAACTACAAGATATCCAGATGATTTAACTTCTCTGAAGATGTAAGCTATTGACAATTGACTGATATTTGTGTTATTTGGACATTTTCCCTGTTCCTGTGTTTTCCTTCAAGATATTAATAAACCTCTACACTGATTTATAACAAGCTGACTTCTTCCTATCGTGGACAAGGCCAGGTCCGGATATTTAACAGTGGACACAAGTCTCACCAGCGAATACAAGATATTTAACAGTGGCGAGCCAGCCTTCCTCCGTTACTTCATGGCTATTTAACAGTGGCGAGCCATCACGGTCGTTTTTTTTCCTGTTTTTCTTGTTCCGTTCACTTGCAATTAAGGAGGAAGAGAGGAGTATTTTGCAAGTTGTATGAATTGCAAGATTCAGGAAGACTTCGAAAAGAAACCTATATTGGTGAGATACAGATGACTGTTGTACGTGTTATATGATACGGAAGCCTGTGTGAGGAAAGCCTGTGAGGAAACACAGAAGGACCACAAGTGCCAGACGTACTGAGACGTTCTGATGACAGGGACCAACTGTTCCAAGGACAAGCTAAAGGTGAAGCTTTCTACAGTGGTGAGTAAAGATTTTACTTTTAAAGTATGGAAAAATTTGAGTCATTGTCTAAAAAATGTAACGTTGAGTTTAAAATTGTGGCTAGTGACAATTTAGCGAGTATATGGCAAGATTTGTATACACAATGTGAGCAGGCAAATTCTAAGATTGAAAATAGAATTTGTTCTACAAAAGAGAAGCAGGTATTTAGGAATATTGCTTCTTTGGTAAAGATTTTTAATGACGTGGTAACAGAGAAGAAATTAAGTAATAGTATGCATAAATCTGTTCAGACAGATAATGAGAAATCTCAACATGTTGATAAAGAGCACCACGTGGCATTAATGGCCATAGATGGTGAGGAACAAATGATACAAGAAACTGAATTGAAATTAAAATCTCAGGAATATTTGATCAGTCTGAGTAAAGCCATTCCCACATATGATGTAAAGATCCATGTGTGTAGAAACTCAGAAATTTTTGAAAGCCATGCAGAGAAATTTGATCTAAATATTGAACAGAGAAATAAACTGTTTAAATTATGGCTTCCTATTGATTTTACAGAACGTTTGTCTGCAAAAATGTCTTATGATAATGAGTCAGATGAATGGTTAAAAGACAGTGATGTGGAGAGATTAAAGAAATTAATCTGGTGCACTAGAGGTGACAGCATGCCAACATCTGACATACTGAATGAGATAAAGATTGGCAGAAAAGAATGTACATATGCATTCATGTCTAAATTTGAGAGAACATACAAAACTGTCATTCAAAAGGTGAACTCTTCATCTATGGTGAAAAGTTTTGTTAAAAAGTTCAAATTTTTGGATGCAGTCACCCTTGCCAGTGCCTCAGATAAGAAGACTTTATTTGAAGCTGCTAGTTTATTGGACATGGCCAGAAGACATCAGAAACATATGTCAAATGTAAATCGAGTATGTCCAAAGCAAAAAGCAAAGCCTATTAAGAGACATCTGTCAAATCATGTTAAAGTGTCCCCTATTTATAGGAGGGAAAGTGACAAAATCTATGAGAAACGTAGGAAATTACATGTTGCATATAAACCATATGCCATGCAAGAAAATCCACAAATTGAAATTCCATTATTAACTGAAATTAAAGAATTGCAGCCAGCCAAATCTATTGAGTATCTGCAAAAGAATGTATCTGGGAATGTACCAGTTGTCTCCAAAATGTCAGATCTTCCCAGTAACCAAGAGGAATTTGAGCTACCTAATATTTTTAGGAAAAGGGCAAGCTTGGCATTCTCTAATGACCTGGTGGAGTTATTGTGGGATGTGATTGACAGGAAGGTCAGGGGTCGAGTTTAAAAGTATCTCTGAAGGAATGACTGTCTATTGAGTATTTACTTATGTACTATTTGGCTATGTAAAGAGAAATCCCTTTTATATGAGGAGAAGTCCAATGATCAGGTATAATCCACATGATTATGTGATAATGTTTGTAAAATAATCCTAATTATGCTATTGTGAATAATACTATGGATCATATTATTATATATATACACACACATATAGGAGAAGAGCCTGATGTGTGGTGACAGATTTTTGTCATAGTCCACTCTCTGGATGCAGAGAGAGGAGGAACATGTTATGTACATTATATGAATATGATCAAATAGTACTAGGGATCCATAAAGTTATTAAATTTTCCATTGGTTAAAATCATTATTGTATTAATTTGGTTTTTGCTAAAGTTTATCTATTTTTTCTCATCAGATATAGATATATGGAAAAATGGATCAGTTCAATCAGTGATGTCCATTCATTCATCATTCTTTCCTTATAGCCAAAAGAATACATGGAGTGTCTAACTATTAATGAGTAAACTAATTTCACATGGTGTGACTAATAACAATGCATGATAAAGTGATAGAAGTTATAACTTACCTTAAGCATGTTTTTCAATAGTTTCATGTAAAGTCCATGTTTTTAGGATTTTCAAGTTATAATCCATTATGTATGAAGGCATGCAACTAGGCATGGAGCTCTTACTTACTGTGAATTAAGTGTTCGTTCATGTGGTCAGTTGATTGACAGCAACACACTGTGACCTGTGACCCTGATGGGCTGGTCAGTATAAGTGTTAAGTGTTATGTGTCGAGTCGACTGGTGTATACAACAGATCTGTGACATCACAAATAGGCCTAAGAAAATCAGGATGCATCCAAGAAGGAAAAAGAAACATCTATCCAACAAAAAGACGTCTATTTCTATTTTCTTTTTCTATTGTTTATTTTTTCTATTTTTTATCTTATATGATCCTCTATATTAAATTGGGAAATCAGCAAATATATGTGAAATCCATTGAAAGGAACCTCATATGTTTATACCTACAGGAAAACCAAGTGTTTAAGTCACATGAGCTGAGAGAAAAGGTGACAGCTGCACTACAAAGCAAGGTTATTTTAGGTGAACATTCTGTAGGAAAAAGTAGCTTTTGAGAAGATACAGATAATCTTCAATATATTTGTTCAAACCTGACAAATAATAAAGGTTTATTGTGGTAATTGGATCATGGGATAATAAATATATTAGTTATGGTGGGAAAATCTAGTTAGCTATAGCCAGTATTGCAGTATTGATTTATTGTATTATTATTCATTATGTATTCTTACATGTACACACACACTTGCATACACTTACACACATCAACATCCACAAACATTGGGAAAACAAACATTGGGAAAACAAACATTGGGAAAACATAAGTGTCTTATATGCAAATAAGATAAGCTAATCATCTTCATGAAAGGAGAAGTATAATATCATCAAAGGATATGGGATATCAAGAGAGATAGTCTCTGGTTTATTCTTTAAACTTCTGATTATAGGATGTGACATATTTTGAAATGTTTATGTTTTATATACTTATTTTATATATATGGTATTCATATACAGCCAGTACACAAGAATATATACAGTTAAGTGTAAGACAGAGTCAAGTGTCTTAAGTCTTGTCTCTATTCTTGGTATTGGAGGTATCTGAAAGGTGAAAAAGGTCACAGGAGTCTGTGAAGAGACGAGGTGTTAAGAGGAAACTTTAGGCACATACGTTTTATGAATAAAGGGTTAATATTGTGTCTCAGATAAGGAACACAATGATAATTAATAAAGTAATGTTCAAAATAAAATTATTTCTTATTAAAAAGGATAATAAAGTGATTAAACTTTAGAAAATGTATGATAAGTATGATAACATAATCATATAGGAACATATGTTTAGTATAATTGGTGAAAAGTTCTAACTAAAGAATAAATATTGTGATTGTCTATAGAATGGTAATTAATAATCACATTATATTTCAAAGTCGTGTTGCAATTTGTCATCACAAGTAATGTATTACACATATATATTCATACATATAGATATAAAGATATATATGTTGATATATGATGTTTATATAGATTATTGTATCCAAAGTACTATTATCTGATAGTTTGATAAATGTATTGAATATCAATATTTTAATAAGTCAAATATAAATATTGATACAATGTAAAGAGAAGTATGATATATAAATGAATGATATGGTACACTGTGATATTATAGTTTAGTTAATTGCCTAGTTTGGCTTAGCTATTAGGGAAAGAAAACTTATCTTCAATCAAGTCCAAGATTATGATAAAGTTTGATATCAAATGTTAATAAAAAGACTTTAACAGTTACAAGAAGAAGATGTGCGGGAAAAGACAAAATCTGAAGGTATGATGCTATATGCTTAAGCTTATGCCAAGGACTGTGTTTAAAAACTATTACTGGAGTTTGGAACCTTTGATCAGCGGATGATTGGACAGATATAAAGACGTCCTCATCAATGTTTGGTGGAATCCTCTCTATTTCAAGACTTCAAGGTGTTTGGTGAGCAAAAGGGTTGTGAATGATAAAACCCGAATACAGATATTGTGTATCCAAGAGACTGAGATTCCAGGACTGAACCTTACTGACAAGCAGCAGGGATGATGTCAGAATTCACACTTGCCTTGCTTTTGCAGTATTGCTCCAGAAGTGTCACATTGTTGTTCTACAGTGACAGGTGGTAAAGGTAAATACCAAAGGAAACTCCTCTACAGTCTATGTCTTGGTGAAGTGAAACATATGGACTTTGTTGTTATATCAATATCTTCTCAATATGAACTTTAATGGACAATGTTATAATATCTGCACAACACGGAGGAAATCTAAAGGACTTTAAGTCAAGAACTACATTTGTGGTAATAAGCCTTCTATTATGACGGAAGAAGAGATGACCAGAAGACCAGACGATGAAAGAAGAGCCTTCATCAGGTGTAGGTTAGATAGTGGATCAAATTGTTTCCATCTTTGATCACAGTTTACCATAACATACCATAACGTTTACTAATGTCAAAATGTATCGCAAATTGATGAAATTATTATATGGACAATTAATGAAAATTAAGTTCCAGTATTCAGCAAAGAAGAAAGAAGATATAATCTAATTGAATGAATATTGTTGTATGGTATATCTTGAGAGTTCAAACAGATATTTCACTCTCAAAAGGGGGAAATGTTAAATATATATTTACAATATTCTCTAGCAGACATGGGGTTAACACTCTACTGACATCATAGTCTTATATTTTGGGTGCATGGGTGCGGTTAGAGTAGACCATTTTAGAAATCTCCTTACATAGCTACAAGATGGAAGGTAACACCCACTCTCATGAATATAAATGAGTAAGAAATACACATGTCTGGGTCTGTCTTTGGGAAGACCAGGGGAAGACCAGGAGGTCTGTCTTTGGGAACACCAGGGTGGGTGGTCCAGGCAGATGGACATCCATGAACGTCGTAACCAGCCCAAGTCCACCAACCAGATGACAAGCATGAACCAAGCTGTAACTACAAGATATCCAGATGATTTAACTTCTCTGAAGATGTAAGCTATTGACAATTGACTGATATTTGTGTTATTTGGACATTTTCCCTGTTCCTGTGTTTTCCTTCAAGATATTAATAAACCTCTACACTGATTTATAACAAGCTGACTTCTTCCTATCGTGGACAAGGCCAGGTCCGGATATTTAACAGTGGACACAAGTCTCACCAGCGAATACAAGATATTTAACATGTCCAACCTCCCCTGTGCAGTTATTGGTGCAAGAAACACGCCAGGGAAGGTGGGAGGGGAAACGAATTTTTACTGCGTATTGTGCGTGGTATTCATTTGGGAACGAATACTTCGAACGGCCTGATATTCCACAGTGTTCACTCATCTCTAGTTATAAGGTTAATCCTACTAAAATGGAAGCTCTCCCCATCAATATCCCTGGTGAGACCTTACAGCTACTCAAATCTAACTTCGACTTCCAATGGCGTACTCACTCTCTTCATTACTTGGGGCTTTCGCCCTCCTATTCGTCCCTCTACTCAGCTAATTACCCTTGCCTGTGATCATACGAGCCCTGTTAGATAAATGGCGTTCTCTCCCCATCTCTCTTATCGGCCACATCACGGCAGTTAAAATTACTCTCCTCCCTAAACTTCTTTACTTTTTTGAGACCCTCCCAATCCCTGTCCCGCGTTCAGAGTTACGCTCTCTCCAGAAGTCTATAACAGTCCGTGGGGTCTTATCTTCCTCTTGTTTGGTGACAGCTGGACACATATTGGGCAGCGATCTCCACAGTGGACTCCTCTTCTCCCAGTAGGATGTAGAGTTTCCTCTTCTCCTCTGTAGATGTGAAGTCTGGGATGTGGGCAGAGAGTCTTTGGAAGTAGACGGCCATCACAGCTGAGTATTTGGTGCAGTGCAGCAGGAAGTGGGTCTCGTCTTCTAGGGCCCCCTGGTCACAGTGCTAGCACAGTCTCTTCTCCCATTGCTTGTACGTCTGCCTGTGTCGCCCCGTCTCCATGTCCAGGTTGAGGGCACTCAGTCTGTACCGGCTCAGGGTCTGTCTGTGTTTGGGGTGGGGTATTCTCTCCAGGTAGGTGGCCATGGTGTAGTTCATTTGCAATGACTGGTACACATTGAGTTTCTTGGAGTTATTTATTGCGCTTCTCCATTCCTCGATGTACTGCTCTTTGTCTCTCTCAATGACTCCTTTCATTTGAGCCTTGTTCAGGGCATGTTGGGGGTTTTGGCTTGGCAGATGGCTGATGCTCGGTTGGGGGGTATAGGATTTGATCAGGGCTCTGTGGCTCATCCAGACTTGGTGGTGGTAAGAGCCAGGGCTGCTGCCCTGTATGTGTGTCCAGAATGATAGAGCCCTCTTCTGCATGGTGAGTCATAGGGGGAGTCTGCCTAGCTCTGCCCGGCATTCCATGTTGGAGGTGCTGCGGTGGACATGGAGGAGGTACTTGCAGAACTCCAGGTGGAAGGTCCCTGTTGGGCTGGAATCCCACTTTGACTGGTCTGAGTAGGTGGCTGGGCCCCAAACCTCACTGCCATAGAGAAGGATAGGGCGATGACTGCGTCAAATATCTTCAGCCAGACCCTCACCGGTGGTTTGAGGTGGTACAGCCGTCTTCTAGTGGCGTAGAAGGTTCTGCAGGCTTTTCCTTTCAGAGTTTCTATTGCTGCTTTGAAGCTTCCTGATTGGCTGAGCTCCAGCCCCAGGTAGGTGTAGCTGTTGGTTTTCTCCAGTGTGGAGCTGTTCAGTGTGAATTGTGGGGTGGGGGCTTTGTTGTGGCCCTTCTTCTGAAATACCATGACTTTGGTCTTCTTCTAGTTGATGGGTAGAGCCCATGTGGTGCTGAATTTTTCCAGCACTGACAGGCTTTCTTGGAGGTCTTTCTCGGTGGGGGACAGGACTAGGAGGTCGTCGGCGTATAGCAGAAACTTCACCTTATGGTCGTTCAGGGTGAGGCCTGGGGTTGGTGAGGCCTCCAGGGCTGTAGCCAGTTCATTGATGTAGATGTTGAAGAGCGTTGGGCTCAGTCTACAGCCCTGTGTGACCCCTCGGGCCTGTTGGAAGTATGCTGTCCTTTTCCTGTTCACCTTCACACAGCACTGGTTTCCGGTGTAGGAGCTCTTGATGACGTCATACGTTCTTCCTCCTATTCCACTCTCTAGGAGTTTCAGGAGCAGACCCGGGTGCCATACTGAATCACTTTACTTCTTAAAGTCTACGAAGCAGGCGAATATCTTGCTTCTTCTGGAGTTGTGGACGTGGGTCTTGATGATGTTGTGCAGGGTGTAGATATGGTCTGTGGTGCGGTGGTTTGGCATGAACCCTGCTTGGCTCTTGCAGAGGACCTCGTGTTCTGCGAGGAAGGTGAGGATTCTGTTATTGATGATGCTGTTGAACAGTTTCCCCAGCGTGCTGCTGATGCAGATGCCTCTGTAGTTGTTGGGGTCGTATTGGTCCCCATTCTTTTAGATAGGGTTTATGAGGCCTTTGTTCCAGACTTGGGGGAAGTAAGTATCCGGTGTTGAGGATGAGGGTGAATAGTTTTTTTTTTTTTGTAAATCTTTATTTAAGTTTTTGCAAATCTTACAGGTAATCCAGAAAGCATAGGAAATAACAGTTGAAATGGTTAAACATCCTAATGTTACAAACATCTATTAAAGAGTAGATACAATCTGAGGGGAAGTCCAGATACTTAAATCCAAGTTAGTCAGTAAGTATTGATACAGGAATACTATGTAGGTCTCAAAAAGGAAAATGGGAGGGTATAAGGTAAAGGGTAGGGTAAGGGGGACATGTAAGGAATATTCATTAGTTAGATTTAGTTCTAATAAGGAGCAAGCTCAAAGAAAATATAAAGGCCGACAATCCTTTCAAGTTAAGTGTTAGTCATCCGATGGAAGGTTGGTGTTACTATATTTAAACCATTGTTTCCAGTTCCTTCGGAAATCGTTATGTTTTCCCTTAGACCAGGAAAGAAGTTCCTCGAATCTAGCTAGTTGATGCATAGATTCTAACCACAGAGCAAGTGGCGGAGGGTCAGGTTGAAGCCAATATCTAGGGATAAGGGCTTTCGCCATTTCAATCAGAAGGGTAGTCATATCACCTCTTTTTGGAGTGAAATTAGACTGTGGGAGGGATAGAAGGACCATAGATGGGGCTGGGTGAATTCGTTTGGATGTGATGTCCTTAATTATATCAAACACTCGAGACCAATATTCTTTAATTTTGGGACATGACCACCATAGATGATATAAGGTCCCTCCAGGAGAGGCACACCTCCAGCATGTATCAGTGTTAGATAGGCCTCTCGCTAGCATCCAGGAGGGAGAACGGTGCCATCGAGAGAGTACCTTAAAATGCATTTCTTGTAACTTTGTACAGATCGAGAAGCCATGAGAGTTTTTCAATATTATTCTAACCTCATCATCAGTCAGAGTTAGATTTAGGTCTCTCTCCCAGGAGAGAAGGTATACTGGTTTGTAATTACAAACATTTTCTGTCAAAACTGACTTGCACTTCGAGATCTTTCTTAACGCTGGATTTCGTGCGACTATCAATTTTTCAAAATTGGTTAGCGGTCTCTTAAGGGTAGATAGGTTGGGTAGTTGGGACGCACACCATTTAAAATGCTCATAGTGCAAGGACGAAAGTTTAATATTGGGAAAAAGAGCCTGTAGGTTCTCGCTAGTTAATGGTTTGCCATTTTCATAAAGATCGTCTAAGTATAAGCCTCTCATCTTATTCCAAAAGTCTTGTGGACTACTAATCTCTTTTTTTCAACAGATAAGGCAATGTTTCAGCTGGATACACTCTTGAGGGGGGAGGGGCGAGCTGATTTCTCATGTTTAGCCAGACCTCGCATGGTCCTTTCAGTAGAAAGTCAAAGTCCTTTGACTTTAGAGATTTGGGAGAGGGAGACCACAACATGTGGGTCATATTTTTCCCATGCTCAGCAAATACTAAGTCATGTATCAGTGAGTTTGGGGGAGGCGCACTCAACGACAGCCAAGTGGAAAGCATGGTGGCTTTGTAATACGTCTGCATATCTGGCAAATTGATTCCGCCTTTTTCTTTTTGACGTGCTAGAAGGCCATATGGGAGTCTAGGAGGTTTGTTTCTCCACAGAAATCTATTGAAGAGTGAGCGTAATGATTTGAGAAATGCAGGGGGAAGAGCAATAGGTAGCATTTGGAATCTATACAGAATTTTCGGAACTATATAAGTTTGGAGTAAATTTTTTCGGCCTAGCCAAGAGAGAAGGGGGAGATCATAGGACTGCAGGGAGGCTTTAATATCGTCAAGGAGGGAGAGGAAGTTCTCTTTATATAAGTCATCTAGGTCCCTTGTGAGCTTTATTCCTAAATATTTAATAAAGTCCCGTTTCCATTGGAAAGGGGAGTCATTCTGTGCCCTTTGCTGAGTTTGTAATGGGAGAGATATCACCAGCACCTCTGATTTTGTCAGATTTGGTTTATAGCTAGATAAATAGCCATATTCCTTCAAGATATCTGTCACAACTGGTAGTCCAACTTCAGGATTCGTTACAAGGAACAAAATATCGTCCGCGAATGCTACGGATTGTAGGACATGGGTACCAAAGGAGAGACCTAGGACTTGGGAGTTTTGACGTACTTTCTGGAGCAATGTTTCTAAGGTCAGTATAAATATGGATGGGGATAAGGGGCAACCTTGCCTTGTACCATTTTTTATACTAAAGTAAGGGGACAGGATATTGTTGACTTTAAGCCTAGCACTTGGTTCGGAGTATAGGGAGAAGATGGCTTCTATGAATGGTTGAGGGAAGCCAAACTTTCTCAAGGATGCTCTAATAAACCTCCAGTCGACTCTATCGAAAGCCTTCTCGGCATCGACTCCGAGAAGGACTAACGATTTCTTTTGTTTTCTAGAAAGCGCAATTGCATGAAGAAGTTTGTGGGTATTGTCTTTCCCTTCTCGGGATTTGACAAATCCTGCCTGCTCTTCATTAAGTAATGAGGGGAGGAGGGGTTGAATCCGCAGTGAGAGGAGTTTGGCCCAAATTTTTAAGTCTAAGTTTAATAAAGAAATGGGGCGATAGCTCCCACACAAAGAGGGGTCCTTCCCTTCCTTAGCAATCAATGTTATAAAGGCCTCCTGCGTTTGTTTGGTAAGCTTCCCTCCAGTCAATAGATCATTACATAAGAGAGTTAGCTGAGGCAATAACAAGTCACTAAACTTTTTGTAGTATGCTAATGTAAGACCGTCAGGTCCAGGGCTTTTTCCAGGAGAAAAAGTATTTAGGACAGTTTTGACCTCTTGGAGAGAAACAGGCTCTAGTAGTTTAGCTGAGATATCAGATTGTAGTACTGGCAATGTTAGTGGATCTAAGAATTTTTCTATCTCCTGTTCTCTCTTTTCAATCTCTGAGGGGGTTTCCCCAACATTGATGTTATAGAGCTTCTCATAAAAGGAGTGGAAAGAATGTGCTATAGCCTCTGTATCGGTCGATTCTTCTCCTGTGTCACTGCGGATCGATTTAATGAAAGATTTATCTTTCAGCTTTTTTATATAATTTGTCATAACCCTACCTCCCTTATCGCCGTGTTCATAAAGGCGTAACTTATGAAAAAGGCGATGTTTGGAGGTCTGTTTATGGAAAATTCTCTTTAGCTTTTCTCTCAGTATTATCAGTTCCTCCAATTGAGTGGAGAGTCTTGATAGTTTATGTACTCTTTCAATAGTAGAGATTTGGGCGAGAAGCATGTCTACTTCTTTTTGTTTATTTTTCTTGGCTCTAGTAGCTTTTGAAATTAATACACCTCTAACAAAAGACTTATGTGCCTCCCATACGACACCTCTAGACACCTCGCCTGTGGTATTGTTTTGAAAAAATTCGGTTAGATCTTTCCTTACCTCTTCTACCAGTTTGTCGTCGTTGAGTAAGCCTTCGTTCAATTTCCATGTCCACACACTAGGTGTGAGTTCAGGGATGACAAGTGTTGCTGAGACCGGGGCATGGTCGGAGATAGTTGCACACGAAATCTTAGATGTGGATATATGTTGTAAGAGAGAGGAGGTACAAAAAAGGTAATCCAGCCTATGATGGGAATTGAACTGTTGTGAGAAATGGGAATAATCTTTAGCATTTGCATGTTGAAATCTCCAAATGTCTGATAGACCTAGGTCTTGCAAGGATCTATTTATGAAACTTATAGTTTTCTGAGAAAGGAATGATTTGCCCGATGAGGAGTCTAATAAAGGGTTTAAGGTGGCATTTAAGTCTCCTCCTAAGATTATGTCTCCTACAGCAAACTGCCGTAGGTCTTGAAGAACTGAAGCGAGCCATTGCCCCTGGTCCATATTCGGAGCATAAATATTTGCTATGGTCAGTGGTCTGGAGGCAAGCGTACCCCTCAAAAATATCGCTCTCCCTTCCGCATCCGTGTACTGTTGTAGGCAACTAAAGGGAGTAGACCTGCGGATGGCAATAGCGACCCCTTTGCTTGCTGAGGTCGGGTGACAGCTAAAGTACCAAGTATCATATGGCTTTTTAGGAAAATTAGGTATCTTATTGGCCTTCAAATGTGTTTCCTGAAGCATAACAATATCTGCTTTCAATTTGTTCACTAGCTGTACGACTCCGTGTCTCTTTTGTGGGACATTGAGTCCATTCACATTGAACGAAGTGAACGTGACTGCGGCCATAGTTATCAGGAATGAATGATCTGAGCAGTTACCAAATTCCTTATAATACAGGGTAGGAAGGGGGAAGGAGAGGAAGGGAAGGTAAGAGGAAGGGAAGGAAGAGGGGGGATAAAAAAGAGTAAGACGTAGCTTGAGAGGGGAGGACGGAGGGTAGCTTAACTAAGTATGGATCAGGTATTGTAAATAGTATACCACAAAATAAGACAGTATCTGGTTCAATATATCAGGAAAAAATGCAAAATGAGAAGATGTATAGTTCGGGGGTAGAAGGGGTAAATATGTGTTACCAGTAATCGTCTGATCGGTGTACAAGACCAAAAGTCTCGCCTTAAGAATAGAAACTACAAAACGGGTGAAACTCTATAAGTAAATACATTTGAGAGCCCTTCACGGTTCTCCCATAGACAAATCAAAGAATTTGAATAGCGAACTACCAGATTCGGAAGTAATAATATTCAATTATAACTTGACATACCTGCAAAAAGAAGCAGGTGCAAATAACAAGATAGAGTGACCTTTATAGATATAAACTTACTCAGAAAGATTGTCGGTCTCGGTTTAACTGCCATTTAGGTAGACTATATCACACTAAGAAGCATAGTTTGAGGCTCATCATAATTCTAACTGTAGACATAGCCTGCTTAGTGTAGTTTCAGAGGATTAGCCCTTTTTATAACCAATATCATTATTTATCAAAAACCATGTAACTGAACGATAAGCAGCTATCTAACTGGTACAATAGTTATATATCCTTCTCTTTAGAAAAAGTATAAGAAAAAACGTCCTTTTCTGAGTGAGGAATGTCCTGGATAGCTATAGGTCTCAATCCAATCCAAAAAACAGTCATTCGAATGTCCCATCACATGAGAATTACCAATATAGCTAGTACGTAGAAATCTTATAAAGAACAAGGATTGCTCTATAGATACAACTAAAGTCATCGTTACGGAGGATATATAGAGCAAAAACACAATCGAGCAGGGACATGGCTCCAAGAAACGGGCTAATTATTACTCACGCTTCTTCTCAAATCATCCCACAGAGTGTGGCTTATTTTTGGAGAAAAACTTTTTACTCCTCGGTGATCTGTGTCTGAAATCTGCATTTGCTGTAGTATCTACATCCATCTCGGGAAGATCCGGGAGGTCTGAAAGAGGTGGCATCGGCAACCAAGGCGGAACATCTATCGGAGCGATTCCCAGAAGGTTCCAAACAGCAGGTAAGTCATCCGGTGAGTGCACTGAGATTCTCCGGCCTTTATATGTTATTGCGATCCCAAATGGATAGAGCCACGCATATTTAGCATCTTTCTGTCTTAGGGCTTCTAGCAACGGCTTGAGAATTCGTCTTTTGGCTAGTATGGATGGCGCCACATCCTGGAATAATAAGACTTCCGCATCTCCGCAAAGGATGGAGGCACGGTTTCTTGCTTCAGTTAAGATGGCGGCAGTATCTAGGTATGAGAGCAAGCCACAAATAATGTCGCGTGGTGGTTCTCCAGCCTGCGGTCGGGGTCTCACTGCTCTGTGTATGCGTTCGATAGTAATTTTTTGCGCCCTTTCCTCACCTAACAGGTCTGTGAAGAGTAAGGACGCCATTTTGAAGAGATCCTCTGTTTGGCCCTCCTCAGGTAATCCTTTGATTCTAATGTTACGTCTTCTATTGCGATTTTCTTGATCTTCTATTAAGATCAGGGATCTATTGATGTACTCTTTGTAGTTGTGCAGGCTAGCTGCTATGGCTGTGGAGTGGTTTTTAAGGGCTACGCAGTTAGATTCAAGAGAACTCACTCTCTTCCCCATACTATTGATGTCTGCTCTAATCTCTGCAAGTTCTGAGAGAACTGGGGAGAGCGCATGATTTAGGGCCTTTGTTATCGTCTTTTGAAAGAATGCCTTAGAAGTAGTGGCAAAGTCCGAGTCAGTCTGCTCACCTCCAACGACACTCTCTCGGTCCGAGTCCTCCGCCTCTTCCTGCTCTGAGCTAGCTGTCGGCGCCATCTTAAGTGAGCGGGCCGGAGAAAGGGCTGGCTTCTTCTTCAAAAATCTCTGCAGGTCTCCTTGTGTCTTCAGGGTCTTAGGAGTCCCAGGGGCTTCTTGTGATCTATCTTTGCCGGGTTTCACCATTTTGATCAGGAATCAAGCTAAAAATGCGAGACTTTTAGGTCTGTAAAGACGGAGCTCACTCTCCTTGCATCTGTCCTCGTTCGCGGTCAGACTCCGCCCCCTCAGGGTGAATAGTTTTGCCAGTGCCGTATGTATGTCTGGGGCTGCATTTAATCATCTCTGGTAGGGCCACTGGCCTTTTTGCCTTTCAGCAGGGAAATTCTTTCCTGTATATCTTTTATAGTGATTGGTGAGTCCAGAGGGTTCTGGAAGTCTTTGATGACCTTCTCCATATCCCTCAGTTTGGTGATTATTTGTTGCTGTTCTGGGGTTAGGTCTTCTTCTGGGATGTTTTTGTAGAGACCTCTGAAGTAGTTGAGCCAGATGTTGCCGTTTTGGATGTGGAGGGAGTTTTTCTTGGGCTTTGTGTCCATATGGTGCCAGGTCTCCCAGAATGAGCTGCCCTGGAGGGAGTCCTCGAGTTGCTCCACTTTGTGGGAGAGGTACTTCTGTTCCTTCTCTCTGAGGGTGTCTTTGTATTGCTTGCATAGATTGTTGTAGGCTTCCCTCGCCTCTCCGTTGTTGGGGTCTCACCTAACAACAATAACTACAAAAACTGAAAGAAAAACCCTTCTCCTACTGGCAGTTAAATTAATGGTGTGCTGTCATGGGCTTCAGAAAAATTGAGAAAAGCAATTGTCTGATTTTAGTGTAAAGGGACCACATACAATGTATCTAACACTAGGTTCACACCTGCGTTCGGGTCTCCGTTCTGTGGTTTCTGTCTTCTGCATGCAAGAAGACGGAAACCACAGACCAGGTCCGGCCATGAGCGGCGATGAGCGTTTTATGCTCTCCGCCGCGAAACCGGTTTTTTAAATCCGGACACAGAGTACTGCATGTCCGACTCTGTGTCCGGATTAAGAAAAAAACGGTTTTGCTTTTTATGCTCTCCGCCGTTCACGGCCGGACAGCTTTCAAACCTATTCAAATGGATGGGTATGAAAGAGTCCTGCAGGTTTCCGTCTCCTGCCTCTGTTTTGTGCAGGAAACGGAAACCTGCAGAACGGAGACCCGGGCGCAGATGTGAACGAGCCCTTACACATGTAGATTACCTTCTTTTTTTTTTTTTTATAACTCAGCCTGTAGAATCCCTTCCAAATTTAATGCAGGAATTCTATCCCTGCACAACTTTTTAACATTAAAATCAATTTCAATAATTGGAGATTTGGTTTATCACTAATACCCTAATAAATAAACTAATAAAGTACTCACTATACCCCTTGATAAATTCCTTGAGGGGTCTAGTTTAAAAAATGGGGTCATTTGTGGAGGGGTGGCTCCACTGTTCTGGCACTTCAGGGACTCTGCAAATGCAACATGGTGCCTGCAACAGATTCCAGCAAAATCTGCCCTCCTTTATCCCAATAGTGTGCCTTCCGTTCTGGACCCTACAGTGTGGCCATACATTAGATTACATCCACATGTGGGATAATTTCACACTCGGGAGAAATTGCGCAACAGGTTGTAGAATGCACTTTCTCTTTTAACCCCGTGTGAATGTGTAAATTCTAGAGCTAAATGAATAGATTAGTGACAGAAATTGAAGAGTGTAAATTTGACTTCAATTTTGCTTTAATTGCTGTGAAATGCTGAAAGGGTTAAGAAACTTCCTAAGTACTGTTTTCAATTCTTTCAGGGGTTCAGTTTTGAGAATAGGGTGAATTATGGGGGTTTCTATTAGAGAGGCCTTTCAAGAACCCTTCAGAACTGAACTGGTCCCTTGAAAAATGTGTTATGGAATTATTCTTGAAATTTTGGAAAATTACTGTTTGACTTCTTAACCTTATAATACGTGAAAAACATAAAAGGGTGAATAAAGAGTTAATGCAACATAAAGCAGAGATATGGTAAATTCAATTTATGAAGTAATTTGGGTATAAACATAACCTCAGAATCACTTTGATAACTTAAAACATCTCAAAATTATTTCCACATAAAGGTTTTCTGGGCAGTTGACATTGAGCGGATTCCTGTGTCACTGCCATTATGAGAGTTGTGGGAGGAGTCAGCCACAGCTATCCCAGGTCGCCTACTACCAGTAGCCGCAGGCTTTGTTTATGGGCAGCACCAGTAACACCGTCACCCCCTGCTCCTCTTTCATTACTGCCTGCTGACCTGAGCACCATCACAATCTCAGGGGGTGACCACACTTCTGTGGGAGGTCACTCCAATACATCAGCAACTGCACAGCAGGTTGAACCACTTGTGTACAGAAGCACCATGAACCCAACCACTGTGATTGCCTTCTACCAGGCCATGGAGAGGAAGTTGGCTCAAGAACTGCAACAGAAATGCGGATTGCTGGAGTCATCAACATCATCCATGCCATCCTCACCTCCTGCCATTGGGATAACCATCTGCAGAAGCTGAGCATTGAGGAAGCTGCTACCAGTAAGTTTTGTATCCCCCAGTCAACACCTGATTGGGGAGCTCAAGATTTGTGACCCTTGGAGTGATTAGTTGAACTCTTTCTGGTTGTACATAGCCACCAAGTTTTTGTCCCTTATCTTGGTGCTGAACTTGTGGACACTACCCCAGTTACTTCTTGTTTCATCATACAGTGCGAACAGAGGATATTGCTCCAGTTCATCCTCTTGTGTTATTTCCCCATGCTCCAGGACTGGACACCTAGGCACCTGTGCACCGGAGTCCCTTATGTTTTTGTTGAGGCCCTGGGATTGGACATTCACACATCTGTACCTCATGTTCCTCTTAATATTGTCGATGTCCCTTTTCCCCCATTTGTTTTGCGACCGCAAAATTACAGGTGCAAATTACACGGTGTATACACTTGTAACTCCTATTGAAATCAATGGGATCTTTTTGAGCGCGCAAACTCTGACACGCCGTATACGTGCCAGATTGCACTCCACTTTACTACGTGTGAACTCAGCCTCATACTAGGAAGCGGAGAAAAGTATTGCATTATGCAAAGCATGAAGCAGAATTTCCATTATAAAATGTGTAACTGTCCCCCAATTACCATTACACTAGTCTCTTCTTATGTGACATCAGAGCGCGGGTGTGACTGCTACCCCCCAATCTCCTATAGCTGCTCTATTAACATTAACTAGGAGTCAGAGAGAACTTTGTGGAAATTCCATCATGAGATTCCAGTTACCCAAATGTCATTATAGATTGTAAATAAAACACATATTCACACACAAAAATGGAAGAAATAACACGGAGGCGATAAAGAAAGTTAATGTGAAGTTTATTCTATGTATTTTATTCTATCTATTTTTATATGTGCTGGTTACCTCCCATCACTCACAAAGAGCGTACAGCAACACTCAGGGCAGGAAAAACCCCCAGTGGAGGAAACCTGCAGGGAAACCATGGCCACTGTATTGCCCCTCCTCTGGGCATACTAAGGGAGGCGACCGCTAGAGCAAGTATCAGTGTATATGTGTATGCATGTGTGTGATGATTGTGTGTATGTGCAGTGACTGTGTATAGTGATGTAACGAGTGTATTTATGTGTGTGTGACTATGGAGGATACTTCTCTCCACGATTTCAGTCTTCATCCTGTGCTGTTCTTCTCCTTGGACGTCTGGTCGATGTCTTCCATCGTGTCTTCTTAGTTCTTCTTCTTCTTCTTGTTGGTCTGGTTGCTGTACATATAAGTAGAAATGATAGAAGGAAAACTTTAGTAACACATTTATTATAGAATAGAAGCAAAGCAATGTTACCAAGCTTTTCTACAGCAACTTCTCATTGAAAAGGTATTTCAGGTTCTACAATATGCCATAACAATCCCATAGAAGTGGCTCCAACCCCCGACCTCCTTGGCTAGAAGAAGATGCAAATGAACTGTTTGTTATTTTCATTCACCCCCTTGGGGCTGCACTAATTATATTCTGGTGTCTGAGATGACCCCAGATATAATAATAGCACTTTTGGAAAAGAAAGGGGGAGGGGCAAACTTCACAAATATTTGTGGAAACAAATCTAGTGAGGTTCGCCCATGTCTACACACCAGTATTCATGGCTCTGCTTTTTAATTATGAATATTTGTATCCATATTTACTATTAAAAAAAATAGATCCATTGAACGGATCTGCTGAATGGACAGCAGAAACGTCATGTGAATGGCTCCCTACTTGAAGTTCTCTTTCACACAATGGATACACTTACCTGAGATGATTGTGACTGATGTTCCGGGTTTCTCCTCTGCGTCTGTCTGATGATGAATGTCTTTCTCCTCTTCTTCCTTGCTTGAAGAATCTACAATGGGGTTACAAAGAGAGCAGGTTGGAAGGGTGGTCCATGGGCCTCTTATGGTGAATTCTGAAATATCCCTCCTGAACCAGCGTATAGCCCAGCTGTGATGGTCTTCTCTCTGTCTCTTCCATGCCCAGTGGTCAGGGTCTTGTGCCATGATCTAGAATTTAACATAATCTACAATTATTAGAATCTCCACAATCTTTAGTTCAAAGTTTACATCTTTCTGGTTTATGCTACACACCAGATCGCAGGTTTCCTTTTCTACCCAAGCTCTGAAGTCCATCTTGATGAGCATTAGGTCACGAAGGTGAAACAGCTGGTTCCTCTTAATCGTCCTTAATGTCCGTCCAGGGGTCCAGGCGTAGATCTCATCTCGAAATTCTTCATCTTCTTCAAATTGGTTTGCTAAAAACCTGGAAGAAATAAAAAGTAGGGCAAAGAAATTATAGAACATGTAAAAAAAAAAGGTAATGAGGAGAACTGTTGTCTAGTAGAGTATGAATGGCATGTTAATAGCAGAGTGTTGTAGCTCACTATATCTACGGTTGTACAATTAATGGCTGTTATAAGCCTAGAAAGGGAATTTGACGACTGTCTTCTCTGAAACACATACTATAGGTATAGATTGGGCTAATAATAATAGAAACTTACAGAGAAGGAAAGAAATACTGGCGATATTCCTTTATACGCAGTTTGGCTCTTCTAAAGTAGGTCAGGACCATCGCCAGGAGATACTAGTAGGATAAAAGGAGAGTTAGAAGTTTGTCATAGATTTCCTAATACATAATAGTATGCAGTACAGATATATGATCTCAGTATATTCTTGTGTATACTGATATCTAGTTACAACCTGACTGCAGCATAGATTGGGGTTATATATCATTGTATAGTATCTAATACTGATATCAGGTCATAGTTTGCAAAGCTCAGGAATATTTTCTATTCTTTCCCTCTATATCATGATACCTTGTCTGAGGTCTTAAGACATCTGTCCCTGTCTAGATACAGCTTGATGTCCTCATCGTCTATCAAAGTAACAAAAATAAGATATTAGTTTAATTTATTTCATCAATACCTTCTGAAATGTTCAGAACACCTTTATATCTACAGCAAAGGAACAAACTGCTTTATCATTGTGTATACTTTTACTGATACATTGTATTCTATATACTATACTATGTTTTGTCTGTAAGTATACTAAATCTCCATAATACAACACATTGTAATAATACCGTGTTTCCCCGAAAATAAGACAGTGTCTTATATTAAATCCTTGTCCTAAATATAGGACCTGTCTTATTTTCGGAGGAATGTCTTATCATGGTGCGACTTCCTTAGCAGAGCTCTGGCATGACTGCTGGTTGTAGGTAGTTTAGTGGGGGGGGGGGAGGCGGAGGTATCCTACTTACCCTCCCCATCTTTGTAGCAGCGCTGGTGCTGCTATTTGTCCCGGCAGCGGCAATGGTGAGCGGGGCTAAGTGAGGCTTCAGGCGGTTGCGCCGGAGAGCCTCACTCGTGGGCATTGCAGCCGGCTGAATGCTGCGCACTGTGCTCCGTGTGCACAGGAAAGCCGGCTGCGCCTCTGCTGTATGCCGGCTGCTGCCTCTGCCTCTTGGATGAGCTGGGAGAGTGAACTCCCCGCAGCATATGCACAGCGGGCATCTCCCAGCTCATCCTATAGCAGCAGGGACAGTGGATACAACAGTAGAGGCAGCAGCCGGCTTTCCTGTGCACACGGAGCACAGTGCACAGCATCCAGCCGGCTGCAATGCCCACAAGTGAGGCTCTCCGGTGCAACCGCCGGAAGCCTCGCTTAGCCCCGCTCACCATTTCCGCTGCCGGGACGAATAGCAGCACCAACGCTGCTATGAAGATGGGGAGGGTAAGTAGGATACCTCCGCCTCCCCTAAACTACCTACAACCAGCAGTCATGCCGGCGCTCTACTAAGGCAGCCCATTCATTTCTATGGGGTGCGCACGTATGCCAGCTCCCATAGAAAGCAATGGGATCTGTTTTAAACGTTGCTGATTCAGAATGTTTACACGTTCAGAATCAGCCAGCGTATACTCCGTGTGAAGGGGCCCTTAGCCTGTGAAAAGGCTGGCACTAAACCCTCAGTTATTACACTGGTACCCAACGCTGTCAGGGGTGTATCTTAAGAAAAGGGCAGGCATTAGAGAAGCCGTGGTCTGGTATGCGAAGGGTCATAAACTGTGGCCCTTCCCACCCTCCTACTTGTTATATCTGACTGGGTATAACCTGCCAGATATAACAAGTAGCAGAAGCCTGACATTACCCGGGTGGGAAGGGCCATAGGTTTAAGCCCCTCCCAGCGTAATAATACCAGCCTGTGGCCGTGCCACTATCCAGCAGTCTCTTTACACCCATTATGCATACTTTTGTGTAAAAATAAGATACTTTCCGTCAGGTTGTAGGGGCTGGAAGGAGTATTTTACCCAGGAGTTTGAAGTAAGCAGTCTTTTCTTTCTGCAAGACGCTGTCCTCCATCTTCCTCTTCTTGGCTTCCTCCTCAGGGTCCGTCCGTGAACTGTGAGAGAAGAAACTATATTAAGCCTCATGTTCACGACCCATTATAGTTTATCCAGGTTCCAAAATATGGTAAAAAAGGACATATATAGGACCATAGTGGGCCACAATGTGCCTATGAATTAATATTGTGCCATATAGAGGTTTCTACTATTCATTCTTATGATATCTGAGAGATTGTATACAGAGCCATGTGTCATCAGATGCCATATTAAGAAGATTTCTTTCTCTTAAATACATTGCATTCATGTAGGAGAAAAATCTTCCATTGTATAAAGGGCCCATTCATAGGTACAAGGGCTGCATATGGCTCTGTAGTTTAGAAGTCTACAAACCCCAAGTGACACAATAAGTGAATCTTTAAAGAATTATGCATGATTTGGTTTTTGCAGTATAGTATGTGTAAGGTGCAGACACTTAATAACAAAAGGCAACATTCACCCTGGTCTCCTCATGGGTCAATCTCGTATTAAAGTGTCTGTCCAAGATTAGATATTGATGTGTTATCCTTAGGTTAGGTCATTAATATTACTTCAGTAGCTCCAACATCTGACTGCCCCCCTTCCCACACGGATCAGATGATATATGTAAAGAGTTGGCTCCTTAGATGGCTCCTTAAACTGTGTAATGTCTTTGCTTCAAGTGAGTGGGAGCTGAGCTGCCATAGAACTACAAGGCCGCTACATAGTGGATGAAGCCATCTTCTACTGGCTCTGAGTGGAAATTAGATGATAGGTGGTGGTGTCATTTGACAGACTCTTAGGGTGAGTTCACACTGAGTATACGCCAGCTTATTCTGAAACACGTTCAGAATCAGCGGCGTATAAAGCAGTTCCATTCATTTCTATGGGAGCCGGCATACGAGCGCTCCCCATAGAAATGAATGGGCTGCTTTTTTTTACTACGAGCAGTCCCATTGAAGTGAATGGAAAGTGCTCGTGTGTACGGCTAGCTCTGCTGATGCCGAGCCGTACACGCGAGCGCTTCCCATTCACTTCAATGGGACTGCTCGTAGTGAAAAAAGCAGCCCATTCATTTCTATGGGGAGCGCTCGTATGCCGGCTCCCATAGAAATGAATGGAACTGCTTTATACGCCGCTGATTCTGAACGTGTTTTACGTTCAGAATAAGCTGGCGTATACTCAGTGTGAACTCACCCTTACTGATCTGATACTGATGACCTATTCTAAAGACAGGCCACCATTGACAGATCTTTGTAATACAGTGATATACACTATCGCACTTACTGGGAAATACGTTCTCTCTTCCTTTTCCGCATCATCTTCTCTTCCTCCAGGGAAATGTGAAGAGAAAGAAAATTGTACATAAATACTTGGGAACGTGACTTAACAAGACCTTTCATAGAAGTTTAAGCATAAATTTTGGAAAATCTAACACCACAACACCGCTCAGATGTGCTGTCCTATGTAAGAGCAGGAGAAAAGCTATGCCCTGTGATATATAGGTTTGTGTGATTTGGAACAGGTTTTCTAAGTAAGAGAGCCTGCACACGGAGTAAACGCTCAGGGTTGGTTCACACTAGCGCTTGTATTCTGTCCGCAAGGAGTCCGTATGGAGACCCCCCGGACGGAATGCAATCGCAATTGCAAGCGATGTGCTTGCGAAGCACATGGAGCCCATAGACTATAATGGGCTCTGTGTGCTTGCTGCGCACTGCCCGCACAAATTAATTGTGCGGGGAGTGCGCGGCAAGCACATGGAGGCCATTATAGTCTGTGGGCTCTGTGTGCTTAACTGCACAGCGCTTGCATTAGCGTTGGTATTCCGTCCGGGGGGTCTCCATGCGGACTCCTTGCGGACAGAATACAAGCGCTAGTGTGAACCAACCCTCACTCATTATGAACGTAAAACTCATTCAGAGTGAGCGGTGTAAAAAACAGATCCCATTGACTTGAATGGGTGCCGCCATATGCACGCTCCCCATTGAAATCAATGGGAGGCTTTTTTACCTATTGCTTTCAATGTGATATGCGCGTAATACATTGAAAGCAATAGGGAAAAAAGCCTCCCATTGATATCAATGGGGAGCCTGCGTATGCCGGCACCCATTCAAGTCAATGGGATCTGATTTTTACGCCGCTCACTCTAAACGAGTTTTACGTTCAGAATGAGCGAGCATTTACTCCATGTGCAGGCTCCCTAAGAAGTAGAGTAAATCCAGAAAGGACTCTTAGGGGAGACAGTGAGGGTCCTGCTTACCCTGCTTGACAATTTGTCAATGGTGATTAGGAGGGCAGTGCTAGGCAGTATTTTTGGCTGAGATCCTAAACTGGTAATGTCGGGCTCTGAACCTTGTAGCACATTAGCATATTGCTGAAAATTTTTTTCCCCAGTAACGTAGAATCAGTTCACCAGTATGGAGGTAGGAGCTTGGTGAGGGGGATGAGACCTGTAAGGCGCTGTGGTAGCTTAACATTGATTATTCAGATGACAGACTCCTTTTAAAGATGTCTCATAAAAAATATAAGCTTTTATTACTGACTTACATGAAGTGTTAACCAAAAGGATCTGCTTTTTTGGAAACAATATCAGCTAATGGTTTGTCTCAGCTCAGCTCCATGTACTGGATTCGGGGTAACAGTGTGTCTAATAAAAGAGACTTTTCCTAATTCCATACAATCTCTGTAACAGTTATTATATTAACCCCTTAGTGTCCAGTCTATTTTGGACCTTAATGACCAAGCCAAATTTTGGAAATTTGCCTTGTGTGACTTTATCAGTGAATAATTCTGTAACAGTTTTAGGCATCCAAGCGATTCTGATATTGTTTTTTTCGTGACATGTTGTACTTTACTGAGAAGGTAAAATTAGACTGATATAACTTGTGTAAATTTATTAAAAAAACTCGCAAATGCTGAAAATTTTTAAAATTTTTCAATGTTTTCCACTTTCAGCTGCGATATCTCACATATGCACAATAATACAGGGCAAAAAAGTTAGTAGTTATATACTTCCAAATGTTCCTTTTGTATTTCAAGCATATTTGAAATAATTTTAACATATTTGAGTAATTTAGACAATTTAGAAGTTTATCAAGTTTATAAGCAAATTTTGGAAATTTGGAGTTTGTGATTTTTTTTCCTGTACCAAGCTATGTTTGCAGACAGGAATAGGTGGCATAATGACAGATACTCCCATTAAAATGACCCGATTTGTAAAACTAGACCCCTTCAGGTATTCTTTGAGGGGTATAGTGAGCATTTTGATCAAACAAATATTGTTTTGCAAGAATTATTACAAATGATGAAAAAAATTACATTTTCATTTTCTTTTAATATGTGTCATTTTAAAGCCAGTTTTTTTGCACACAACACATCAAAAAGAAGAAACACACCCCAAAATATATCACCCCACTTCTCCCGTGTTAAAAAATGTACAGTTTGTGGCCTTAGTCCTATGTACGGACGCACCTTAGGGCCCAAGAGGTCGGGAGGGCCAAATGGATTTCAAAACACAAATTTTGCTTGCAGATATTTTAGGCCCATTGCACATTTCAACAAGATTTGAGTTACCAAATCAATTGAAACCCCCCATAAATGGCACCATTTTATAAACTAGACCCCTTATGGTATTCATTGAGGGGTATAGTGAGTACTTTGACCCCATAAGTTTTTAGAAAATTTGCATCAAACAAAAAAATTTCATATTTTTTTACACAAAAGTGTCATTTTATAGGCAGTTTTTTTGCACTTAACACAATAAAATGAAGAAAAACACTCCAAAGTAGATGACTCCATTTCTCCTGTGTTCAAAAATGTACACTTTGTAGCCTTAATCCAATGTATGGATGCACGGTAGGGCCCAAAAAGAAGGGAGCACCAACTGGATTTCAAGACACAATTTTTGCTTCCAAATGTTTCAGGCCCATTGCGCATTCAAAAAAACATTTGAGTTACCAAAATAATTTAAAACCCCAATAAATGACCCCATTTTATAAACTAGACCCCTTGAGGTATTCATTGAGGGGTATAATGAGTATTTTGACCCCATAGGTTTTAAAAGAATTTGTGTCAAACAAAAAATTCTCATATTTTTTACACATAAGAGTCATTTTAAGGGGGCATTCACACTACGTATACTGAAGCTTATTCTGAACGCAAAACACGTTCAGAATAAGCGCCGTATAAAGCAGCTCCATTCATTTCTATGGGAGCCAGCATACGAGCGCTCGCCATAGAAATGAATGGGCTGCTTCTTTCACTGCGAGCAGTCCCATTGAAGTGACTGGGAAGTGCCGGCGTGTACGGCTCGGCATGAAAAGAGCTTGCCGTATACGCCGGCACTTCCCATTCACTTCAATGGGACTGCTCGCAGTGAAAGAAGCAGCCGATTAATTTCTATGGGGAGCGCTCGTATGCCGGCTCCCATAGAAATGAATGGAGCTGCTTTATACGGCGCTTATTCTGAATGTGTTTTACGTTCAGAATAAGCTTCAGTATACGTAGTGTGAATGACCCCTAAAGGCAGTTTTTTTTCACACAAGGCATGAAAATAAAGAAAAACACCCCAAAATAGATGACCCCATTTCTCCCATGTTCAAAAATGTACAGTTTGTGGCCTTAATCCTATGTACGGACGCACGGTAGGGCCCAAAAAGATGGGAGCACCAACTGGATTTCAAGACACAAATTTTGCTTGCAGATATTTTAGGCCCATTGCACATTCAAACAAGATTTGAGTTACCAAAACAATTGAAAACCCCCATAAATGACCCCATTTTATAAACCAGACCACTTAAGGTATTCATTGAGGGATATAGTGAGTAGTTTGACCCTATAGCTGTTTCACAGATTTTACTAACCTTGGGATGTGTAGGTTAAAAATTACTAAAATGTCCCTTTATCCCCAAAGTTTTCATTTTCACAAGGGGTTAAAAGAGAAAAAGCCCCCCACAGTTTGTTACACAATTTCTCCTGAACACGGCAATACCCCATATGTGGCCATAATCTGCTGTATGGGTACATGGTGGGGCTCAGAATTGTAAGAGCGCTATTTGGCTTTTGGAGGGCAGATGTGGCTGGAATAGTTTTCAGGCGCCATGTCGCATTAGCTGAGCCCCTAAAGTATCAATACAATAGAAACCCCTCAAAAGTGACCCCATTTTAAAAACTACACCCATCAAAGAATGTATCAAAGCGTATTATCATTTTGAGCCTAAAAATGCTTCCCAAAAATTAATGTACAAAATGAAAATTGAAATTTTGAAAGAAATATGCCATTTCGGTGCCCAAAACGTTGCCCCCACTTTGTGTTGTCAGAGACCTGCACAAAAATGATATATGTGGGTGTAAACTGCTGCTTGGGAACACAGCAGGGCTCAGAAGAGAAGGAGCACTGCGCTTTTTAGCTTTTGGGGTACAGATTTAGAGGGACCCTCTGGGCACCATGATGTTTTTGCAGAGCCCTGGAGGTTCCAGGTTCCAGTAAACTGGAATTCCCCAAGAAGTGACCCCATTTTGTAGGGGCAATTTTGGGTCTCTGCAAATGTGACATGGTGTCCAAACACCAACAATCTAAGTTTGCACTCAAAAAGCACATATCGCTCCTTCACATCTGCGCCCTGCTGTGTACCCAAATGGCAGTGTATGCCGACATGTATGACACTGGTGTACCCCGGATAACGGACTTAATGCCATATGTGGGTAGAATCGGCTGTTCGGGCACAGAAGGGAAGGAGCGCTATTTTGTTTTTTTGGACGTCACTTTTGCAAAGACCCTGAATTGCCAATAAAGTGGAATCTGCAGACATGTCACCCCATTTTGGACATTACCCCACTGATGGGATTTATCAAGTGGCGTAGCGAGCATTTTTAACCCCCGAGTGTTGCATTTATTTAGTTTCCAGAAATGAAATCGCAACTGATAATGAGAAGTTAAAAATGAAAGTTTTTCAGAGATTCGCCATTTTAGTGCCCGATATGTTGTGCCCGACTTATGTCAGCAGAGACACTCCAAAAACTGGTAAGTGGGTATCCCGGGCACAACAGCTTTTAGAGCGTTCATCTCTGATACAAGTCGGGCACAACATATTACGAACTGAAATGACGTATTCCTGGAAAAATGGTCATTTTCACTTCACACAATCAGCTTCGTATTCATTTATGGATAATAAGTTATAGCAACACTTGGGGGTTAAAAATGCTCTCTGTACCCCTGGATGAATCCTTCAGGGGTGTAGTTTCCAAAATAAGGTCTCATATCAGGGGATTCCACTTTACTGGCGTTTCAGCTCTGCAAAAGTGTCATGGCATCCAAAAACCAAACCGTCTGCGCTCCAAAACCCCAATAACCCTTCTTCCCTTCTGTGTCCGGCTGTGCCCTAATATCAGTTTATTCCCACATATGACATTACGTCCATTATCCCGGGTACACCAGTGTCATACATATGTCATACATGTGGCATAAACTGCAGTTTGGGCGCACAGCAGGGCGCAGAAGGGAAGGAGCGCGATGCGGCTTTTGGAGTACAGATTCAGATGTTTGGTATCTGAACGCCATGTCATGTTTGTAGAGCCTGTAAGGTACCAGAAAAGTGGATTCCCCAAAGGAGTGACCCCATTTTGAAAACTGCACCCCTCAAAGTATTTATCAGGGTGTGTAGTGAGTATTAGTATCCCGGACGTGACTGCACAGCGGATGGCGAAGAGGGAATATATAAGCTGTGCGGAGAACATTGCAGACACCAAATTCCCTACTATGTTCCAGTAGCTCCTATGAATGGGGGAGTCACTCTGGGGGTCACTTTGGGGGTCATTTCTGGTGTCTGTTCCCTCATCAGCTGTAAATCTGGGGTGTCCCCTGATATTCGCTCGCACAGCTTATACATTCCCTTCCTGCCGCAGCCATTTGTGTTCTAATGATTTGGCGATTTTTGCGGGTTTTTGTTCTCGCATCACTAGATGCTATATTTTCTTTATTTTTCTGGTGACGTGGCCATATAAGGGCTTGTTGTTTGCGGGATGACATGCATTTTGTAATGACACCATTTTTGGGTGCCTACAATCTATTGAATACATTTTATTAACTCTTTTTTTGCTGGATTTAAAAAAATAAAATCAATTCTGGCATTGAATTTTCCCTTTTAAATTTTGCGCCATGCAGTGTACAGTATAAGTAACATGTGACCTTTATTCTGCGGGTCGGTACGGTTACGGCGATACCTCATTTATAGTATTTTTTATGCGATACTAAGTCTGCAGAGGAAAAACACGTTTGGGGACATAAATCAGTGATTTTTGCATCGCCATCTTCTCAGAGGCATAACATTTTTATTTTTCACAGTATAGTTGACAGTGTTGGTTGGGGGTTTATTTTTTGCGGGACAACCTGTGCTTTTTATTGGTACTATTATGGGGTGCATATGACTTTTTGATCACTTTTTATAGCATATTTTCTAAGGTGAGATGGTAAAAAAATCACTACTTCCGGCGGGTTTTTCCGTTTTTTTTCCGGGGTTTTTTTCCGACATTTACCGTATACATTAAATATTATTTCAGTTTTGTTGTACAGATTGTTACGGACGCGGCGATACCAAATATGCATTTTTTTTTATTAGTATTATAATATCAGTATTACAGGCTGGAAACACAGGCTGCACGTGTCTCCAGTCTGTAACAGGAAGCCAAGCGATGTAGACGCATCGCTTGGCTTCCTGAGTATGAGGCAGGATCATCCAGGTAACAGGGGGCTCAGGCAGTTTGGGGTCACTGGCCAGACCCCAGACTGCATGTTTTTCATATTGGCACCCCCCCGATCTCGCCGCGGGGGGTGCCGATCTGACCGGCACCATCACGGAACCGCTTTAGTTCCGTGATCATGTTGGACCACGGAACTGAAGGGGTTAAACCCCCCCAATCGGAGCCCCCTCCGATGAGGGGTTATGGAGCAAGGTCATAGCTGTAAGATACAGCTAAGATCTGCTCCATTTACGTCGGCACTGACAGGGAATCCTTCCCTGACTGCCCGACGTAGTTTTCCTATAGGGCAGTCAGGAAGGACCTGTCACTGCCGACGTAGATTCCCTATGGGCCGGTCGTTAAGGGGTTAAGAATGACTGGAATGATCCTCCATATTTCTCTGTATTATCAATAAGCGTCCAATATTCCCCACATTAGACCATGAGCATCCAAAATTATTCAAATAATCTATTGGCACCTGAGTTTTTCAATATTCATCCATTTTTTTTCCAATGTCCATATATCCATAATTACCTAAGTGTCTCCATATCTATCCACAGTCACCCAAGTGTTTGTACGGGGTATATATATATATATATATATATATATATATAACCATAGATTAAGTATCTTCATATGGATAAATCAAAGTTTCTAAAATTCTATTTTGTTGTCCTATAGTCCCCCAGGCTTATCCATGTGCATCCAATCCAGCTACTATATCTCACACAGTGTACACCATCTCTATTTCCTAAAAACTGGGGTCCCATCACTGTCACTTTCCAGGTGACATAAATCCAGATTTCACAATAAAGTGATGATATCTTACCTCTGGTGTCTCGCTATTAGCGGTTTTCTTCGTAATCCTCAGGTGTCGATCAGGTCTCTGTAAAAAAAAACTCTCGCTTTCTGTCGCTTTCTGGGAGCAATAGGGAGCCGGTCTATTCTCTGAAAGAGCAATCGCTGACTGGCACCAACTGACGTTTCTTTTCCAGGTTTGTAGCCGCATGCTGGGATTCTATTGGCTGATGTTTGCGGCACATGCCAGGATAAGTCATGCGGCACAGGCCAGTGCCAGTTATACTGCAGTAAAATATATGACATGTATTCTGTATCATGAGATTCTGCCAGTTAATAGAAATTTTGAAAAACTCAGCATTGAAAGTCACATATAAAAAACAGATCAAAAACATTAACATTAAAGTCATGTCAGGAGAGAAATGTAAAGAGCCTAAAGTATAAATATGTTACACATGGCCGATAGTGCGTGCATCTGTATTCTTATTATACAATAAGGCCTCGTATACACAACCAGGCGCACAGTCAATGTGCTAGCCATGTTTTTCATGACCCATTCATTACTATGGCCCCCTATGGCCGAGTATTTTCACAGCTTGGTGTTTGGGGTCATGAGCAAATCTAAGGATAGGTCCTATTCCTGTCTGTTTTGTGGATCATGCTCACTGGCAATGTGGTGCACGGGTGTTACACGGATGACATCTATGTTCCGTCGGTGCAGATCAATCATGGCCTGGCGACATGCTCACAAACCTTGTACCTCCTTCGCCTGTTGCTTGTGTATTAGACCTCAGCTTGCCCTGGACGTCACCTTGGTCTGCTTATTTGGTGACATGAATGACTTTATATTGCTGGCTCAGACTCTTGGCTCTGAATCAATGGATCTCTGGTATGGTCCTGACAGCTATTCAGATTTCTTAGGCTTGGAGGACTTCGATTATCCATCTTCCCATCAATCCTGGACTCCTACTGTATTTCCATCTCTACATAGGCTGTACATTAGGTGACTATATTTATGGCCTTTTGATCCAGGCATTATTTTCCAACAGCCATATTTGGAGTCAGGATGGAGTATGCTTCCACTACATCTTACAAGATTGTTTTCAACTAGTCTGGTAATTTTATTTATTGCTGGATCACCATTCCTTGAACAAAAAAAAGCAAGTCTGAACAAAGCCTTAATCCCTTGTTTCTCCCATAAAAGTGCTTTTATATGGCAGAAAGTATAAAAAGTGGACATGGACCTGAAAGACAGAAACCAAATCCGCTTAAAAAGCAGTTACACGTGGAAACCCACAGACCCTACTTAAACCGTCGAAGAGAAAAGTCCTCCTTGTAGGAATTCTCTCTGACAATTCTAAGAGAAATCTGGGGCGAAAAGCTAGTGTGAACCAGTCTACAGTTTTGGCACGGCTACAAATTTAAGGAAATGAGTGAAGGGAGCCTTCACACGGAGTAATGCGAGGGTAGTGTTTACGTCGCATTTACACTGCGTTTTTTTATTCTGAGCGTATTACATGCGTAATATATTGAAAGCATAGGGAGCGCACGTATGCCGGCTCCCATTCAAGTCAATGGGAGCTGCTTTTTACGCGCTCATTCTGAACGTGTTTTTACTATCAGAATGAGCAAACCGTTACATCACAAACATACACAAAATAGCGCCATGTATACGGTACCGTCTCCCATTGAAAACAATGGGAGCGTATACGGCCTGCAAAAGCTCCCGCGCCATCTATGTGCCACATTACATGCCAAAATACATCGCGTGAACCCGGCCTTAGACTCCCATTGACTTCATGTAAAAAAAAACACTCCAAAATACACATCAAAGTACACGTCAAAATACATGTGTAAAATGTCATTGAAGTCAATGGGAGTCTTATTTTTACGCGTGTATTTTGCAAAAAACGTGCAAAAATACACGCACGTTTACTCCAGACTGCGGGGATTCTAGCACCCATAAAATGGACCCTCCCATCATATACTTATTAACTTAACTAATGAATAAAGATACGGACAACAATTTGAACTTTGCGTGGGTAAAGGTCGGCCACAGCTTGTTTGTTTATTTATAAAACTAGAAAAATGTAAACAGTGGGTTGCCATGGCAACCGTAACCATGGCAACCATATGTAAACAAACACAACATTGTAAACAACATTTCCATATCAGGATAGGGTAGCCCGGCCCCCTCCCGCGGAGGGGCAGCATCTCCCAGTCTACCCTACTTCCTCATCACCGCCACGGAGGTACCCAAGTGGCTACACTGGGTGCCGACCCCCACCCAAGAGGAATAGGGCTTGCTCAACACCAGCAAACCGGAAAGAAAAATATCCTGACCTATGTCATTAAGGTGGACACCGTCCGGCCTAAGCAAACGACTATTGTCGCCCTCAAGCTGACGGTGCCTGATAACAACCCCACCTCTGGACCGGACAAAGCGCGACATTCGCGCATTAACTGATCGACGACAGCGCTCGGCAGACTCAGGGTCCCTGGAGCCATTCCAGCGCAATCTGGGAACGATCTCAGACCACACGAGAACTACCTCCGGAAAAAAGCCAGGAATCCGTTCTAAATCCAAACGCATGACGGCCAAGAGTTCCGGCACGCGTACAAAGCACAAATCATTGCCGCCGGCGTGAATGACAATCACGACCGGGCCAACGATACTACGGCTAAACTCCACCGCCTCCGGCAGGACCTGCGCCCACCGCATGCCCCGAACCCCTCTCCACACAACCTGAACGTGCTGAAAACCGAGGTTGCTCCCACCCGGTCTGCATTCGGCCCGCTGCGCAGCCCAGAAAATGTACGAATGACCCAGCAACAACACCGTCGGATCTCGCAGATCTGAAAAAGAAGGGAAAGAAATTAGAGTGCCAGCTCGGGCCTGATGTACGAGCATAACAGCCGGACTTCCAACGCCCAATGCGCATAACGGCCTCCTCCGACAAACCGGCGAGAGCCGCCTCTGTCGCAGCACCAATCCTGAATGAATGTGTACCAAAATCGCCCGGGGAAAAACCAACAAAACGAATGCCTTTCTTCAACAAAAGCTCAAATTGGCAACGAGACAGAGGGGACCCGTCGCCATGCGCTAAAAACACAGGGGAAGAAGGTCTAAGGGGAAGAAACCCAGCCACGGTCCTAACCGGGCAAACGGGACCCGAAACTTCCTTTAACAACAACCACTCCCCGTTACCCAACACGTCGGACTTGGAACGCCGAACCCGAATCCTTACCGAATGAGCGGAAAGAAGGACGTCGCCATCCAACAAACCACCCGTACGGGACCTGGAAGGAGAAACTAACTCTCCCACACGCAAGGCCCCGAAAAAAGCAAGACAACATGCAACCGAAAACAAAGCCGCCTCGTACGGGCCACTGCAAAAACGAAAGGAAGAAAACACCAGCTTTTTCAAAATGTCGTACGTGATGGGGCGACGACTATCTTTCCGGACGCATTCCCGACGCCACCCCTTTAAGGCCTGGCGAAAACAAAAAAGACCAGTAACGTCCTCCAATCCATAGAACTTTAGGAAAAACCCCACACCCGCCAAGCGCCGCTGAGCCAAGGACGCAGACGCCCCCGCGCGACGCAAGCTGAGAACATAATCCACAGTCAAGTTCAACAAAAAGGAACGATCTGCCCAATTAAACACCCCGTCAGCCAATGCACACCATTCCGCCCAGGCCTTACCGTGAGCTCTCCACGTGGCAGGCGCAACAGAAGCCTGGACCAACGGCATCAAGCGATCTCCACCAAATCCCACAAATGATCCGGGCACGGAACACCCTCCTGAGCAGCCAGGGGAGAAAACTCCCGGAACTCCTGCCAACGGAAGCGGGACAAGGCATCAGCGACTCTGTTGTCGACACCCGGAACATGACGCGCCCTGAACCAAATATTGAGCTCAAGGCAACGCAGGACCAGGTGCCGAAGCAGAGCAAGCACAGGAAGAGAAGAAGACGTAAGATGATTAACACAATGAACCACAGAAAGGTTATCGGTCCAAAAACGAACTCTACAATCCCTGAGCTGCTGACCCCAAATTTCTACTGCTACCAAAATTGGAAAGAGTTCCAACAGAGTAAGATTACGGAAAAGGCCGGCGTCGCGCCAGGCCTCCGGCCATTCGTCGGCGCACCACTGAGACCCAAAAATCGCTCCGAAACCGAGACTACCGGACGCATCCGTGAAGAGGGAGAGGTCATAATTAGACGTCTCCTCCTGCTGCCAGCAGGTGCGCCCATTGTAACCGTCCAGGAAAGACAGCCAAATGCGCAAATCAGCCTTTAACGGTTTAGTAATGCGAACGCGGTGGCTGGGAGAAGAAACGCCCCGAGTGGCCAGAGAGAGTCTCCTGGAAAAAACCCGCCCCATAGGCATAATACGACAAGCGAAGACAAGGAGACCCAAAAGCGACTGTAGCTGCTTCAAGGTAACCTTCCTCACTGCCAGGAAGCCCAACAACAGCTCGCGGAGTTTCAACAGCTTATCCTCTGGCAAACGGTAGACCATTTCCTCAGTGTCAAATTCGATACCGAGAAAAGACAACCGCGTGCAGGGACCCTCGGTTTTTTCCAGGGAAAGCGGAACACCGAATTCGCGCATAAGGGAGCGAAACGAATCAAGCAAAAACTCGCAACGACCATCACCCGGGGGAGCAACAAACAAAAAGTCGTCCAAGTAATGAGTAATGGAAACAGACCCCGTCGCAGACCGCACCACCCATTCCAAAAAGGAGCTGAACATTTCAAAATAATGACAAGAAATAGAACAGCCCATGGGGAGGCAAGCATCATAAAAATACTTCCCATCCACCATGCAACCCAGTAGATGATAGCAATCCGGGTGGACCGGGAGAAGGCGAAAAGCGGACTCGATGTCAGATTTCGCCAACAGGGCCCCTTTGCCGGCGCGGCGAACGATGTCGACCGCTCGGTCAAAGGAAACATAAGAAACCGAAGCCTCTTCCTTCGGAATGCAATCATTCACCGAGGAGCCTTTTGGAAAAGAGAGGTGCTGAATCAAACGGAACTTTCCCTGCTCTTTCTTGGGGACAACACCCATAGGGGACACACGTAAATTAAAAAACGGAGGGTAATCAAAAGGACCAACCATGCGCCCCAAAGACACTTCCTTCAGAACCTTCTCGCGCAAAACATCCGGATGGTCCCTAGCCGATTTTAGATTATTGGACATAACGGGGGATCTAGAAAAAACGAAAGGGATGAAAAACCCGAGGGAAAACCCGGACCGTAACTGTGCAGCAGCTTGTAGATCAGGGTACCGGTCTAGCCACGGCCCCATCCTTTCCACGTTTACCGGAGTCCTTGGATTCCGCGCTAGTTTTTGAGGAGGACTTCGAAGCCTTATTGCATCTGGACGCCGCGTGAGCCCCTCCACAGGAGGAACACTCGTGCTTGAATTTGCACAAGCCAAAGAAACGGCAGTGGCCTTCATTGAAGAGCCAGCACGTCCCTGGCCTGCGCACGGCCACCGCGCCTGGGGCGGGGGAAGCTCCAGGCGTGGCGGCCCCAGATTGAAAGGGAGGCTTCTGAGTCATCATCAAGCGTAGCCAGACCGTGGTAGCCTGAACGGCCCATCCAATCTCAGGCTGCATGGATAAACGCCTCCTGAACTCCTCGTCGTAGCGCCACCAGGCGCTGCCGCCGTGAGACTTGTAGGCACCGTATATGGTGTCCATGTAAATAAAAAGTTCAGAACACCGTTCAGGATGGCGTTGACCCATAATGCAGCCCAAGACTGCAAAAGCCTGCAACCAATTATTTATTGTCTTCGCTATGCGAGGGCGGCGATCAACTGCCCTGTCAGTAAATACGCGCCTCTCCTTGTCGACCGTATGTTGGTCAACCGACAGGAGAGACCAAATGTCAATGTATTGATTACCATAAATCTTATTACGTGTTTCATCATCAACATGAGCCCCTAGCGGGCTGACACCGCAGAAAAAAGAATCCTTGAATAAACCCGCAGAAGGAGAGGGGGAAACCGCCCTCTGCCTCTGCTCCAACTGACTAACTAAAGCCTTAAGAGTAGGAAGCATATCACCACCCGCACCCACCCCCCAGGCCCCAGAAAAATCACACTCACCGCCCGGAGGCACAGCAGGAATCTCCACTGCCGGAACTGGAAGCGGTGCCGCGCCGGCCGGATTGGCATCGCGTACACTCCGCTCCTGCGGGGGGTCAGGCACCTGCCTCTTGCTGCGGCGACGTTCCGAACGGGTGGAAGTACCAGGGGCAGAAGACGAATTGGAAGAAGTAGAACGGCGCCTGGATGACCTGGACCGCTTGGACCGCCCACTCCTTCTGGAGGATCGGGAACGCCGTCTACTACGTCTCTTACGCTCAGACTTACGGCGACTACGCCGAGAGCGACCCCCAGAGGAAGATGAGGAAGATGAGGAACGAGACCTATCCCGGCGGTGGGACCTGCGCGGCAGGAGGCCGCCCGCAGAGAAGTGCTCCATAGGAAAATTCATGCTATATGATGTTGGCAACTGAGATGGGGGCGGGGTAGCAGAAGCATAAGCCTGCAGAGCCTGGCTATTGCTCTCAGGCTGCAAGGCAGTCCCGACAGGCATTTGCACCTGACGATCCTGAGGAACCTCCCTCTGTGTAGGTGGTGGAGTGAGGGGGGGGGGGGGGGCCGGGGGCTCCGGGAGGGGGATGGCAGACTCTCTGGATCCCATGGCACGAGATACACGTGCATACAGTGCGGAGTCCTCGGGCAAAATGGCCGCCGCAAGCGCCGAGCCGGAAGGGGAGGGGCCTACTGGCGGCGGGAGGATAGGAGGCGGAGGCTGCGCCGCAGGCACCGCCAACCCACCAGAGCGCTCCCCGCCACGCCTCCTAAGGGGAGGGGACGCACTGGGGCTAAGGCGCTCCGGAGGCCTGGAGCGCCTAGCCGTCCGACGCCGTACATCAGCGCCAACAGGCGCTGCTAGAGGGGCCGGCTCTTCCCTTGCACCCGCAATCAAGCGGGCAAGGAAAGAGTCCCCCTCCGAACGAATACCTTCTCGAATCGCTTCGAGAAGTGAGCTCTCGCTCGGCCTACCTGCCACGGACATCACGCCAAAAATCGTCGTCTGCGGGGTCCGTCTCACCAACTGGCCGGCTGCCGGGGAAAGAGGAAGAGGGGCGTGGCCACTGCGGCTAAACCCCATACGGAGCATACCAAGACAAGGGAAACAGGAGGGGGAGACGGACCAAACCAAAGACGGGACAAGGAAGAGGAAAAGCAACACAAAAGGAAACAAAGGCAAGGAAGGGAGGGTACAAAACACACAGGTAGGGAATAATACTCACCCCGCAGTCTATGTTTTCCTCCTGCTGTCCGGAAACTTTCATGTGAAGGCTCCCTAATGTAAAGAAAGAGTCTAAAAAGCCTATGTCTAAATAAAAATGACTTTGTACGTGGTATATATCTCAAAGCGATACCAATATAGTACTACAGCTTTGCCCCATTAGAATGACTCTGGGAATGTAACAAGATTTTATTGGGAATATGTGGAGGAATATAGAAGGTTGCGTCGTGTAATGTTATACACACTATTCTTAACCGTGCCCATCTGTCTGCCATGTCTGTGTTTCAGAGCCTCTAATAGGAATATTCTAAAAATCATGAAGAAATAGAATGGACAATGTTATAAACTGCTATAATTATTATGACAAGTGTAATGAATTTTTTTTTCTTGTACTTTGGAGACGTAAAATGATGAGGCTATACATATAGTTTATACTGGAATATATTCCAGTCATGAGGCAGCATAGAAGGGTCTTTATTAGAGATGAGCGAACAGTGTTCTATCGAACTCATGTTCGATCGGATATTAGGCTGTTCGGCATGTTCGAATCGAATCGAACACCGCGTGGTAAAGTGC
The DNA here is from genome assembly GCF_031893055.1 of Leptodactylus fuscus. Taxonomy (NCBI): domain Eukaryota; kingdom Metazoa; phylum Chordata; class Amphibia; order Anura; family Leptodactylidae; genus Leptodactylus; species Leptodactylus fuscus. The sequence continues at coordinate 196,446,422 of NC_134267.1, read as the reverse complement.
GCCATTACTCGATTCCCCTCCCACCTTCCCTGGCACCTTTTTTGCTCCAATAACAGCGCAGGGTAGGTGGGACAGGAACTATGACATCGGTGACTTTGAAAAAAGTTGAAAAAACCCATTGGCTGCCGAAAACATGTGACCTCTGATTTAAAAGAACAGCGCCGCCCAGGTTCGCGTCATTCTGAGCTTGCAATTCACCGGGGACGGAGGTTTCCGTCCAGTTAGCTAGGGCTTAGATTCTGGGTAGGCAGGGACAGGCTAGGATAGGAAGGAGAAGACAACCAACAGCTCTTATAAGAGCTAAATTCCAGGGAGAAGCTTGTCAGTGTAACGTGGCACTGACGGGCTCAATTGCTGCAATCCAGCTTTCCCCGGATCCTGAATGGAATACACTGACAGTGTATTCCCGTATACCCTATATATACACCCCCGATCCCCGTTCCAACGGTGTGCCCCCCCACCTTCACCCCAGAAATACACTGGAAGTCCCCTAGCAATAGAATTGGGGCTATATACACTCACTATTTTTGCTACTGCCATATAGTGCCAGTTTCTGACTGGGAATTCAAAGAATATATTGGGGTTACAAATACCTTCAAGTCCTGCCACTGACATATAGTGCCAGTTTCTGACTGGGAATTCAAAGAATATATTGGGGTTACAAATACCCTCATTTCTTGCTACTGCCATATAGTGCCAGTTTCTGACTGGCAATTCAAATAATATATTGGGGTTACAAATACCTTCAAGTCCTGCCACTGACATATAGTGCCAGTTTCTGACTGGGAATTCAAAGAATATATTGGGGTTACAAATACCTTCAAGTCCTGCCACTGCCATATAGTGCCAGTTTCTGACTGGGAATTCAAAGAATATATTGGGGTTACAATTACCTTCAAGTCCTGCCACTGCCATATAGTGCCATTTTCTGACTGGGAATTCAAAGAATATATTGGGGTTACAAATACCTTCAAGTCCTGCCACTGACATATAGTGCCAGTTTCTGCCTGGGAATTCAAAGAATATATTGGGGTTTTTAGAGGCTCCCTCCACCATGAATTGGTCCAAACTGGGCTGGTTAGAGGCTCCCTCCACCATGAATTTCCCAAAACTTGGCTGTTTAGAGGCTCCCTCCACCATGAATTGGTCCAAACTGGGCTGGTTAGAGGCTCCCTCCACCATGAATTGGTCCAAACTGGGATGGTTAGAGGCTCCCTCCACCATGAATTTCCCAAAACTTGGCTGTTTAGAGGCTCCCTGCACCATGAATTGGTCCAAACTGGGCTGGTTAGAGGCTCCCTCCACCATGAATTGGTCCAAACTGGGCTGGTTAGAGGCTCCCTCCACCATGAATTTCCCAAAACTTGGCTGTTTAGAGGCTCCCTCCACCACGAATTGGTCCAAACTGGGCTGGTTAGAGGCTCCCTCCACCATGAATTTGCCCAAACTGGGGTTTTTAGAGGCTCCCTCCACCATGAATTTGGCCAAACTGTGGTTTTTAGAGGCTCCCTCCACCATGAATTGGTCCAAACTGGGCTGGTTAGAGGCTCCCTCCACCATGAATTGGTCCAAACTGGGCTGGTTAGAGGCTCCCTCCACCATGAATTGGTCCAAACTGGGCTGGTTAGAGGCTCCCTCCACCATGAATTTCCCAAAACTTGGCTGTTTAGAGGCTCCCTCCACCACGAATTGGTCCAAACTGGGCTGGTTAGAGGCTCCCTCCACCATGAATTTGCCCAAACTGGGGTTTTTAGAGGCTCCCTCCACCATGAATTGGTCCAAACTGGGCTGGTTAGAGGCTCCCTCCACCATGAATTTCCCAAAACTTGGCTGTTTAGAGGCTCCCTCCACCATGAATTGGTCCAAACTGGGCTGGTTAGAGGCTCCCTCCACCATGAATTGGTCCAAACTGGGATGGTTAGAGGCTCCCTCCACCATGAATTTCCCAAAACTTGGCTGTTTAGAGGCTCCCTGCACCATGAATTGGTCCAAACTGGGCTGGTTAGAGGCTCCCTCCACCATGAATTGGTCCAAACTGGGCTGGTTAGAGGCTCCCTCCACCATGAATTTCCCAAAACTTGGCTGTTTAGAGGCTCCCTCCACCACGAATTGGTCCAAACTGGGCTGGTTAGAGGCTCCCTCCACCATGAATTTGCCCAAACTGGGGTTTTTAGAGGCTCCCTCCACCATGAATTTGGCCAAACTGTGGTTTTTAGAGGCTCCCTCCACCATGAATTGGTCCAAACTGGGCTGGTTAGAGGCTCCCTCCACCATGAATTGGTCCAAACTGGGCTGGTTAGAGGCTCCCTCCACCATGAATTGGTCCAAACTGGGCTGGTTAGAGGCTCCCTCCACCATGAATTTCCCAAAACTTGGCTGTTTAGAGGCTCCCTCCACCACGAATTGGTCCAAACTGGGCTGGTTAGAGGCTCCCTCCACCATGAATTTGCCCAAACTGGGGTTTTTAGAGGCTCCCTCCACCATGAATTTGGCCAAACTGTGGTTTTTAGAGGCTCCCTCCACCATGAATTTGGCCAAACTGTGGTTTTTAGAGGCTCCCTCCACCATGAATTGGTCCAAACTGGGCTGGTTAGAGGCTCCCTCCACCATGAATTGGTCCAAACTGGGCTGGTTAGAGGCTCCCTCCACCATGAATTGGTCCAAACTGGGCTGGTTAGAGGCTCCCTCCACCATGAATTTCCCAAAACTTGGCTGTTTAGAGGCTCCCTCCACCATGAATTTGGCCAAACTGTGGTTTTTAGAGGCTCCCTCCACCATGAATTTGGCCAAACTGTGGTTTTTAGAGGCTCCCTCCACCATGAATTGGTCCAAACTGGGCTGGTTAGAGGCTCCCTCCACCATGAATTTGCCCAAACTGGGCTGGTTAGAGGCTCCCTCCACCAGGAATTTCCCAAAACTTGGCTGGTTAGAGGCTCCCTCCATTATGAATTGGTCCAAACTGGGCTGGTTAGAGGCTCCCTCCACCATGAATTGGTCCAAACTGGGCTGGTTAGAGGCTCCCTCCACCATGAATTGGTCCAAACTGGGCCGGTTAGAGGTTCCCTCCACCATGAATTTCCCAAAACTTGGCTGTTTAGAGGCTCCCTCCACCATGAATTGGTCCAAACTGGGCTGGTTAGAGGCTCCCTCCACCATGAATTGGTCCAAACTGGGCTGTTTAGAGGCTCCCTCCACCATGAATTGGTCCAAACTGGGCTGGTTAGAGGTTCCCTCCACCATGAATTTCCCAAAACTTGGCTGTTTAGAGGCTCCCTCCACCATGAATTGGTCCAAACTGGGCTGGTTAGAGGCTCCCTCCACCATGAATTTGCCCAAACTGGGGTTTTTAGAGGCTCCCTCCACCATGAATTTCCCAAAACTTGGCTGTTTAGAGGCTCCCTCCACCATGAATTTGCCCAAACTGGGCTGGTTAGAGGCTCTCTCCACCATGAATTTGGCCAAACTGTGATTTTTAGAGGCTCCCTCCACCATGAATTGGTCCAAACTGGGCTGGTTAGAGGCTCCCACCACCATGAATTTGGCCAAACTGTGGTTTTTAGAGGCTCCCTCCACCATGAATTGGTCCAAACTGGGCTGGTTAAAGGCTCCCTCCACCATGAATTTCCCAAAACTTGGCTGTTTAGAGGCTCCCTCCACCATGAATTGGTCCAAACTGGGCTGGTTAGAGGCTCCCTCCACCATGAATTGGTCCAAACTGGGCTGGTTAAAGGCTCCCTCCATGATGAATTTGGCCAAACTGTGTTTTTTAGAGGCTCCCTCCACCATGAATTGGTCGAAACTGGGCTGGTTAGAGGCTCCCTCCACCATGAATTTGCCCAAACTGGGCTGTTTAGAGGCTCCCTCCACCATGAATTGGTCCAAACTTGGCTGTTTAGAGGCTCCCTCCACCATGAATTGGTCCAAACTGGGCTGGTTAGAGGCTCCCTCCACCATGAATTTCCCAAAACTTGGCTGTTTAGAGGCTCCCTGCACCATGAATTGGTCCAAACTGGGCTGGTTAGAGGCTCCCTCCACCATGAATTGGTCCAAACTGGGCTGGTTAGAGGCTCCCTCCACCATGAATTTCCCAAAACTTGGCTGTTTAGAGGCTCCCTCCACCATGAATTGGTCCAAACTGGGCTGGTTAGAGCCTCCCTCCACCATGAATTTGCCCAAACTGGGGTTTTTAGAGGCTCCCTCCACCATGAATTGGTCCAAACTGTGGTTTTTAGAGGCTCCCTCCACCATGAATTGGTCCAAACTGGGCTGGTTAGAGGCTCCCTCCACCATGAATTGGTCCAAACTGGGCTGGTTAGAGGCTCCCTCCACCATGAATTGGTCCAAACTGGGCTGGTTAGAGGCTCCCTCCACCATTAATTTCCCAAAACTTGGCTGTTTAGAGGCTCCCTCCACCATGAATTGGACCAAACTGGGCTGGTTAGAGGCTCCCTCCACCATGAATTGGTCCAAACTGGGCTGGTTAGAGGCTCCCTCCACCATGAATTGGTCCAAACTGGGCTGTTTAGAGGCTCCCTCCACCATGAATTGGTCCAAACTGGGCTGGTTAGAGGCTCCCTCCACCATGAATTGGTCCAAACTGGGCTGGTTAGAGGCTCCCTCCACCATGAATTGGTCCAAACTGGGCTGGTTAGAGGCTCCCTCCACCATGAATTTCCCAAAACTTGGCTGTTTAGAGGCTCCCTCCACCATGAATTTGGCCAAACTGTGGTTTTTAGAGGCTCCCTCCACCATGAATTTGGCCAAACTGTGGTTTTTAGAGGCTCCCTCCACCATGAATTGGTCCAAACTGGGCTGGTTAGAGGCTCCCTCCACCATGAATTTGCCCAAACTGGGCTGGTTAGAGGCTCCCTCCACCATGAATTTCCCAAAACTTGGCTGGTTAGAGGCTCCCTCCATTATGAATTGGTCCAAACTGGGCTGGTTAGAGGCTCCCTCCACCATGAATTGGTCCAAACTGGGCTGGTTAGAGGTTCCCTCCACCATGAATTTCCCAAAACTTGGCTGTTTAGAGGCTCCCTCCACCATGAATTGGTCCAAACTGGGCTGGTTAGAGGCTCCCTCCACCATGAATTTGCCCAAACTGGGGTTTTTAGAGGCTCCCTCCACCATGAATTTCCCAAAACTTGGCTGTTTAGAGGCTCCCTCCACCATGAATTGGTCCAAACTGGGCTGGTTAGAGGCTCCCTCCACCATGAATTGGTCCAAACTGGGCTGTTTAGAGGCTCCCTCCACCATGAATTGGTCCAAACTGGGCTGGTTAGAGGCTCCCTCCACCATGAATTTGGCCAAACTGTGGTTTTTAGAGGCTCCCTCCACCATGAATTGGTCCAAACTGGGCTGGTTAAAGGCTCCCTCCACCATGAATTTCCCAAAACTTGGCTGTTTAGAGGCTCCCTCCACCATGAATTTGCCCAAACTGGGCTGGTTAGAGGCTCCCTCCACCATGAATTTGGCCAAACTGTGGTTTTTAGAGGCTCCCTCCACCATGAATTTGGCCAAACTGTGGTTTTTAGAGGCTCCCTCCACCATGAATTGGTCCAAACTGGGCTGGTTAGAGGCTCCCTCCACCATGAATTTGCCCAAACTGGGCTGGTTAGAGGCTCCCTCCACCATGAATTTCCCAAAACTTGGCTGGTTAGAGGCTCCCTCCATTATGAATTGGTCCAAACTGGGCTGGTTAGATGCTCCCTCCACCATGAATTGGTCCAAACTGGGCTGGTTAGAGGCTCCCTCCACCATGAATTGGTCCAAACTGGGCTGGTTAGAGGTTCCCTCCACCATGAATTTCCCAAAACTTGGCTGTTTAAAGGCTCCCTCCACCATGAATTGGTCCAAACTGGGCTGGTTAGAGGCTCCCTCCACCATGAATTGGTCCAAACTGGGCTGTTTAGAGGCTCCCTCCACCATGAATTGGTCCAAACTGGGCTGGTTAGAGGTTCCCTCCACCATGAATTTCCCAAAACTTGGCTGTTTAGAGGCTCCCTCCACCATGAATTGGTCCAAACTGGGCTGGTTAGAGGCTCCCTCCACCATGAATTTGCCCAAACTGGGGTTTTTAGAGGCTCCCTCCACCATGAATTTCCCAAAACTTGGCTGTTTAGAGGCTCCCTCCACCATGAATTTGCCCAAACTGGGCTGGTTAGAGGCTCCCTCCACCATGAATTTGGCCAAACTGTGATTTTTAGAGGCTCCCTCCACCATGAATTGGTCCAAACTGGGCTGGTTAGTGGCTCCCTCCACCATGAATTGGTCCAAAACGGGGCTGGTTAGAGGCTCCCTCCACCATGAATTGGTCCAAACTGGGCTGGTTAGAGGCTCCCTCCACCATGAATTGGTCCAAACTGGGCTGGTTAGAGGCTCCCTCCACCATAAATTTGGCCAAACTGTGGTTTTTAGAGGCTCCCTCCACCATGAATTGGTCCAAACTGGGCTGGTTAAAGGCTCCCTCCGCCATGAATTTCCCAAAGCTTGGCTATTTAGAGGCTCCCTCCACCATGAATTGGTCCAAACTGGGCTGGTTAGAGGCTCCCTCCACCATGAATTGGTCCAAACTGGGCTGGTTAAAGGCTCCCTCCATGATGAATTTGGCCAAACTGTGTTTTTTAGAGGCTCCCTCCACCATGAATTGGTCGAAACTGGGCTGGTTAGAGGCTCCCTCCACCATGAATTTGCCCAAACTGGGCTAGTTAGAGGCTCCCTCCACCATGAATTTCCCAAAAGTTGGCTGTTTAGAGGCTCCCTCCACCATGAATTGGTCCAAACTTGGCTGTTTAGAGGCTCCCTCCACCATGAATTGGTCCAAACTGGGCTGTTTAGAGGCTCCCTCCACCATGAATTGGTCCAAACTGGGCTGGTTAGAGGCTCCCTCCACCATGAATTTCCCAAAACTTGGCTGTTTAGAGGCTCCCTGCACCATGAATTGGTCCAAACTGGGCTGGTTAGAGGCTCCCTCCACCATGAATTTCCCAAAACTTGGCTGTTTAGAGGCTCCCTGCACCATGAATTGGTCCAAACTGGGCTGGTTAGAGGCTCCCTCCAACATGAATTGGTCCAAACTGGGCTGGTTAGAGGCTCCCTCCACCATGAATTTCCCAAAACTTGGCTGTTTAGAGGCTCCCTCCACCATGAATTGGTCCAAACTGGGCTGGTTAGAGGCTCCCTCCACCATGAATTTGCCCAAACTGGGGTTTTTAGAGGCTCCCTCCACCATGAATTTGGCCAAACTGTGGTTTTTAGAGGCTCCCTCCACCATGAATTGGTCCAAACTGGGCTGGTTAGAGGCTCCCTCCACCATGAATTGGTCCAAACTGGGCTGGTTAGAGGCTCCCTCCACCATGAATTGGTCCAAACTGGGCTGGTTAGAGGCTCCCTCCACCATGAATTTCCCAAAACTTGGCTGTTTAGAGTCTCCCTCCACCATGAATTGGACCAAACTGGGATGGTTAGAGGCTCCCTCCACCATGAATTGGTCCAAACTGGGCTAGTTAGAGGCTCCCTCCACCATGAATTGGTCCAAACTGGGCTGTTTAGAGGCTCCCTCCACCATGAATTGGTCCAAACTGGGCTGGTTAGAGGCTCTCTCCATCATGAATTGGTCCAAACTGGGCTGGTTAGAGGCTCCCTCCACCATGAATTGGTCCAAACTGGGCTGGTTAGAGGCTCCCTCCACCATGAATTTGGCCAAACTGTGGTTTTTAGAGGCTCCCTCCACCATGAATTGGTCCAAACTGGGCTGGTTAAAGGCTCCCTCCACCATGAATTTCCCAAAACTTGGCTGTTTAGAGGCTCCCTCCACCATGAATTTGCCCAAACTGGGCTGGTTAGAGGCTCCCTCCACCATGAATTTGGCCAAACTGTGGTTTTTAGAGGCTCCCTCCACCATGAATTTGGCCAAACTGTGGTTTTTAGAGGCTCCCTCCACCATGAATTGGTCCAAACTGGGCTGGTTAGAGGCTCCCTCCACCATGAATTTGCCCAAACTGGGCTGGTTAGAGGCTCCCTCCACCATGAATTTCCCAAAACTTGGCTGGTTAGAGGCTCCCTCCATTATGAATTGGTCCAAACTGGGCTGGTTAGAGGCTCCCTCCACCATGAATTGGTCCAAACTGGGCTGGTTAGAGGCTCCCTCCACCATGAATTGGTCCAAACTGGGCTGGTTAGAGGTTCCCTCCACCATGAATTTCCCAAAACTTGGCTGTTTAAAGGCTCCCTCCACCATGAATTGGTCCAAACTGGGCTGGTTAGAGGCTCCCTCCACCATGAATTGGTCCAAACTGGGCTGTTTAGAGGCTCCCTCCACCATGAATTGGTCCAAACTGGGCTGGTTAGAGGTTCCCTCCATCATGAATTTCCCAAAACTTGGCTGTTTAGAGGCTCCCTCCACCATGAATTGGTCCAAACTGGGCTGGTTAGAGGCTCCCTCCACCATGAATTTGCCCAAACTGGGGTTTTTAGAGGCTCCCTCCACCATGAATTTCCCAAAACTTGGCTGTTTAGAGGCTCCCTCCACCATGAATTTGCCCAAACTGGGCTGGTTAGAGGCTCCCTCCACCATGAATTTGGCCAAACTGTGATTTTTAGAGGCTCCCTCCACCATGAATTGGTCCAAACTGGGCTGGTTAGTGGCTCCCTCCACCATGAATTGGTCCAAAACGGGGCTGGTTAGAGGCTCCCTCCACCATGAATTGGTCCAAACTGGGCTGGTTAGAGGCTCCCTCCACCATGAATTTGCCCAAACTGGGCTGGTTAGAGGCTCCCTCCACCATGAATTTGGCCAAACTGTGGTTTTTAGAGGCTCCCTCCACCATGAATTTGGCCAAACTGTGGTTTTTAGAGGCTCCCTCCACCATGAATTGGTCCAAACTGGGCTGGTTAGAGGCTCCCTCCACCATGAATTTGCCCAAACTGGGCTGGTTAGAGGCACCCTCCACCATGAATTTCCCAAAACTTGGCTGGTTAGAGGCTCCCTCCATTATGAATTGGTCCAAACTGGGCTGGTTAGAGGCTCCCTCCACCATGAATTGGTCCAAACTGGGCTGGTTAGAGGCTCCCTCCACCATGAATTGGTCCAAACTGGGCTGGTTAGAGGTTCCCTCCACCATGAATTTCCCAAAACTTGGCTGTTTAAAGGCTCCCTCCACCATGAATTGGTCCAAACTGGGCTGGTTAGAGGCTCCCTCCACCATGAATTGGTCCAAACTGGGCTGTTTAGAGGCTCCCTCCACCATGAATTGGTCCAAACTGGGCTGGTTAGAGGTTCCCTCCACCATGAATTTCCCAAAACTTGGCTGTTTAGAGGCTCCCTCCACCATGAATTGGTCCAAACTGGGCTGGTTAGAGGCTCCCTCCACCATGAATTTGCCCAAACTGGGGTTTTTAGAGGCTCCCTCCACCATGAATTTCCCAAAACTTGGCTGTTTAGAGGCTCCCTCCACCATGAATTTGCCCAAATGTTAGAGGCTCCCTCCACCATGAATTTGGCCAAACTGTGATTTTTAGAGGCTCCCTCCACCATGAATTGGTCCAAACTGGGCTGGTTAGTGGCTCCCTCTCCACCATGAATTGGTCCAAAACGGGGCTGGTTAGAGGCTCCCTCCACCATGAATTGGTCCAAACTGGGCTGGTTAGAGGCTCCCTCCACCATGAATTGGTCCAAACTGGGCTGGTTAGAGGCTCCCTCCACCATGAATTTGGCCAAACTGTGGTTTTTAGAGGCTCCCTCCACCATGAATTGGTCCAAACTGGGCTGGTTAAAGGCTCCCTCCGCCATGAATTTCCCAAAGCTTGGCTGTTTAGAGGCTCCCTCCACCATGAATTGGTCCAAACTGGGCTGGTTAGAGGCTCCCTCCACCATGGAATTGGTCCAAACTGGGGCTGGTTAAAGGCTCCCTCCATGATGAATTTGGCCAAACTGTGTTTTTTAGAGGCTCCCTCCACCATGAATTGGTCGAAACTGGGCTGGTTAGAGGCTCCCTCCACCATGAATTTGTCCTAACTGGGCTAGTTAGAGGCTCCCTCCACCATGAATTTCCCAAAACTTGGCTGTTTAGAGGCTCCCTCCACCATGAATTGGTCCAAACTGGGCTGTTTAGAGGCTCCCTCCACCATGAATTGGTCCAAACTGGGCTGGTTAGAGGCTCCCTCCACAATGAATTTCCCAAAACTTGGCTGTTTAGAGGCTCCCTGCACCATGAATTGGTCCAAACTGGGCTGGGTTAGAGGCTCCCTCCACCATGAATTTCCCAAAACTTGGCTGTTTAGAGGCTCCCTGCACCATGAATTGGTCCAAACTGGGCTGGTTAGAGGCTCCCTCCATCATGAATTGGTCCAAACTGGGCTGGTTAGAGGCTCCCTCCACCATGAATTTCCCAAAACTTGGCTGTTTAGAGGCTCCCTCCACCATGAATTGGTCCAAACTGGGCTGGTTAGAGGCTCCCTCCACCATGAATTTGCCAAACTGGGGTTTTTAGAGGCTCCCCTCCACCATGAATTTGGCCAAACTGTGGTTTTTAGAGGCTCCCTCCACCATGAATTGGTCCAAACTGGGCTGGTTAGAGGCTCCCTCCACCATGAATTGGTCCAAAACTGGGCTGGTTAGAGGCTCCCTCCACCATGAATTGGTCCAAACTGGGCTGGTTAGAGGCTCCTCCACCATGAATTTCCCAAAACTTGGCTGTTTAGAGGCTCCCTCCACCATGAATTGGACCAAACTGGGTTGGGTTAGAGGCTCCCTCCACCATGAATTGGTCCAAACTGGGCTAGTTAGAGGCTCCCTCCACCATGAATTGGTCCAAACTGGGCTGTTTAGAGGCTCCCTCCACCATGAATTGGTCCAAACTGGGCTGGTTAGAGGCTCCCTCCATCATGAATTGGTCCAAACTGGGCTGGTTAGAGGCTCCCTCCACCATGAATTGGTCCAAACTGGGCTGGTTAGAGGCTCCCTCCACCATGAATTTCCCAAAACTGGGCTGTTTAGAGGCTCCCTCCACCCATGAATTTGCCGAAACTGGGCTGGTTAGAGGCTCCCTCCACCATGAATTTGGCCAAACTGTGGTTTTTAGAGGCTCCCTCCACCATGAATTTGGCCAAACTGTGGTTTTTAGAGGCTCCCTCCACCATGAATTGGTCCAAACTGGGCTGGTTAGAGGCTCCCTCCACCATGAATTTGCCCAAACTGGGCTAGTTAGAGGCTCCCTCCACCATGAATTTCCCAAAACTTGGCTGGTTAGAGGCTCCCTCCATTATGAATTGGTCCAAACTGGGCTGGTTAGAGGCTCCCTCCACCATGAATTGGTCCAAACTGGGCTGGTTAGAGGTTCCCTCCACCATGAATTTCCCAAAACTTGGCTGTTTAGAGGCTCCCTCCACCATGAATTGGTCCAAACTGGGCTGGTTAGAGGCTCCCTCCACCATGAATTGGTCCAAACTGGGCTGTTTAGAGGCTCCCTCCACCATGAATTGGTCCAAACTGGGCTGGTTAGAGGTTCCCTCCACCATGAATTTCCCAAAACTTGGCTGTTTAGAGGCTCCCTCCACCATGAATTGGTCCAAACTGGGCTGGTTAGAGGCTCCCTCCACCATGAATTTGCCCAAACTGGGGTTTTTAGAGGCTCCCTCCACCATGAATTTCCCAAAACTTGGCTGTTTAGAGGCTCCCTCCACCATGAATTTGCCCAAACTGGGCTGGTTAGAGGCTCCCTCCACCATGAATTTGGCCAAACTGTGATTTTTAGAGGCTCCCTCCACCATGAATTGGTCCAAACTGGGCTGGTTAGTGGCTCCCTCCACCATGAATTGGTCCAAACTGGGCTGGTTAGAGGCTCCCTCCACCATAAATTTGGCCAAACTGTGGTTTTTAGAGGCTCCCTCCACCATGAATTGGTCCAAACTGGGCTGGTTAAAGTCTCCCTCCACCATGAATTTCCCAAAACTTGGCTGTTTAGAGGCTCCCTCCACCATGAATTGGTCCAAACTGGGCTGGTTAGAGGCTCCCTCCACCATGAATTGGTCCAAACTGGGCTGGTTAGAGGCTCCCTCCACCATGAATTTGGCCAAACTGTGATTTTTAGAGGCTCCCTCCACCATGAATTGGTCCAAACTGGGCTGGTTAGTGGCTCCCTCCACCATGAATTGGTCCAAAACGGGGCTGGTTAGAGGCTCCCTCCACCATGAATTGGTCCAAACTGGGCTGGTTAGAGGCTCCCTCCACCATGAATGGTCCAAACTGGGCTGGTTAGAGGCTCCCTCCACCATGAATTTGGCCAAACTGTGGTTTTTAGAGGCTCCCTCCACCATGAATTGGTCCAAACTGGCGCTGGTTAAAGGCTCCCTCGCCATGAATTTCCCAAAGCTTGGCTGTTTAGAGGCTCCCTCCACCATGAATTGGTCCAAACTGGGCTGGTTAGAGGCTCCCTCCACCATGAATTGGTCCAAACTGGGCTGGTTAAAGGCTCCCTCCATGATGAATTTGGCCAAACTGTGTTTTTTAGAGGCTCCCTCCACCATGAATTGGTCGAAACTGGGCTGGTTAGAGGCTCCCTCCACCATGAATTTGTCCAAACTGGGCTAGTTAGAGGCTCCCTCCACCATGAATTTCCCAAAACTTGGCTGTTTAGAGCTCCCTCCACCATGAATTGGTCCAAACTTGGCTGTTTAGAGGCTCCCTCCACCATGAATTGGTCCAAACTGGGCTGTTTAGAGGCTCCCTCCACCATGAATTGGTCCAAACTGGGCTGGTTAGAGGTTCCCTCCACCATGAATTTCCCAAAACTTGGCTGTTTAGAGGCTCCCTCCACCATGAATTTGCCCAAACTGGGCTGGTTAGAGGCTCTCTCCACCATGAATTTGGCCAAACTGTGATTTTTAGAGGCTCCCTCCACCATGTATTGGTCCAAACTGGGCTGGTTAGTGGCTCCCTCCACCATGAATTGGTCCAAACTGGGCTGGTTAGAGGCTCCCACCACCATGAATTTGGCCAAACTGTGTTTTTAGAGGCTCCCTCCACCATGAATTGGTCCAAGACTGGGCTTTTTAAAGGCTCCCTCCACCATGAATTTCCCAAAACTTGGCTGTTTAGAGGCTCCCTCCACCATGAATTGGTCCAAACTGGGCTGGTTAGAGGCTCCCTCCACCATGAATTGGTCCAAACTGGGCTGGTTAAAGGCTCCCTCCATGATGAATTTGGCCAAACTGTGTTTTTTAGAGGCTCCCTCCACCATGAATTGGTCGAAACTGGGCTGGTTAGAGGCTCCCTCCACCATGAATTTGCCCAAACTGGGCTGTTTAGAGGCTCCCTCCACCATGAATTGGTCCAAACTTGGCTGTTTAGAGGCTCCCTCCACCATGAATTGGTCCAAACTGGGCTGGTTAGAGGCTCCCTCCACCATGAATTTCCCAAAACTTGGCTGTTTAGAGGCTCCCTGCACCATGAATTGGTCCAAACTGGGCTGGTTAGAGGCTCCCTCCACCATGAATTGGTCCAAACTGGGCTGGTTAGAGGGCTCCCTCCACCATGAATTTCCCAAAACTTGGCTGTTTAGAGGCTCCCTCCACCATGAATTGGTCCAAACTGGGCTGGTTAGAGCCTCCTCACCACCATGAATTTGCCCAAACTGGGGTTTTTAGAGGCTCCCTCCACCATGAATTGGTCCAAACTGTGGTTTTTAGAGCTCCCTCCACCATGAATTGGTCCAAACTGGGCTGGTTAGAGGCTCCCTCCACCATGAATTGGTCCAAACTGGGCTGGTTAGAGGCTCCCTCCACCATGAATTGGTCCAAACTGGGCTGGTTAGAGGCTCCCTCCACCATTAATTTCCCAAAACTTGGCTGTTTAGAGGCTCCCTCCACCATGAATTGGACCAAACTGGGCTGGTTAGAGGCTCCCTCCACCATGAATTGGTCCAAACTGGGCTGGTTAGAGGCTCCCTCCACCATGAATTGGTCCAAACTGGGCTGTTTAGAGGCTCCCTCCACCATGAATTGGTCCAAACTGGGCTGGTTAGAGGCTCCCTCCACCATGAATTGGTCCAAACTGGGCTGGTTAGAGGCTCCCCTCCACCATGAATTGGTCCAAACTGGGCTGGTTAGAGGGCTCCCTCCACCATGAATTTCCCAAAACTTGGCTGTTTAGAGGCTCCCTCCACCATGAATTTGGCCAAACTGTGGTTTTTAGAGGCTCCCTCCACCATGAATTTGGCCAAACTGTGGTTTTTAGAGGCTCCCTCCACCATGAATTGGTCCAAACTGGGCTGTTTAGAGGCTCCCTCCACCATGAATTGGTCCAAACTGGGCTGGTTAGAGGCTCCCTCCATTATGAATTGGTCCCAAACTGGGCTGGTTAGAGGCTCCCTCCACCATGAATTGGTCCAAACTGGGCTGGTTAGAGGTTCCCTCCACCATGAATTTCCCAAAACTTGGCTGTTTAGAGGCTCCCTCCACCATGAATTGGTCCAAACTGGGCTGGTTAGAGGCTCCCTCCACCATGAATTGGTCCAAACTGGGCTGTTTAGAGGCTCCCTCCACCATGAATTGGTCCAAACTGGGCTGGTTAGAGGTTCCCTCCACCATGAATTTCCCAAAACTTGGCTGTTTAGAGGCTCCCTCCACCATGAATTGGTCCAAACTGGGCTGGTTAGAGGCTCCCTCCACCATGAATTTGCCCAAACTGGGGTTTTTAGAGGCTCCCTCCACCATGAATTTCCCAAAACTTGGCTGTTTAGAGGCTCCCTCCACCATGAATTTGCCCAAACTGGGCTGGTTAGAGGCTCCCTCCACCATGAATTTGGCCAAACTGTGATTTTTAGAGGCTCCCTCCACCATGAATTGGTCCAAACTGGGCTGGTTAGTGGCTCCCTCCACCATGAATTGGTCCAAACTGGGCTGGTTAGAGGCTCCCTCCACCATAAATTTGGCCAAACTGTGGTTTTTAGAGGCTCCCTCCACCATGAATTGGTCCAAACTGGGCTGGTTAAAGTCTCCCTCCACCATGAATTTCCCAAAACTTGGCTGTTTAGAGGCTCCCTCCACCATGAATTGGTCCAAACTGGGCTGGTTAGAGGCTCCCTCCACCATGAATTGGTCCAAACTGGGCTGGTTAGAGGCTCCCTCCACCATGAATTTGGCCAAACTGTGATTTTTAGAGGCTCCCTCCACCATGAATTGGTCCAAACTGGGCTGGTTAGTGGCTCCCTCCACCATGAATTGGTCCAAAACGGGGCTGGTTAGAGGCTCCCTCCACCATGAATTGGTCCAAACTGGGCTGGTTAGAGGCTCCCTCCACCATGAATTGGTCCAAACTGGGCTGGTTAGAGGCTCCCTCCACCATGAATTTGGCCAAACTGTGGTTTTTAGAGGCTCCCTCCACCATGAATTTGGCCAAACTGTGGTTTTTAGAGGCTCCCTCCACCATGAATTGGTCCAAACTGGGCTGGTTAGAGGCTCCCTCCACCATGAATTTGCCCAAACTGGGCTGGTTAGAGGCTCCCTCCACCATGAATTTCCCAAAACTTGGCTGGTTAGAGGCTCCCTCCATTATGAATTGGTCCAAACTGGGCTGGTTAGAGGCTCCCTCCACCATGAATTGGTCCAAACTGGGCTGGTTAGAGGTTCCCTCCACCATGAATTTCCCAAAACTTGGCTGTTTAGAGGCTCCCTCCACCATGAATTGGTCCAAACTGGGCTGGTTAGAGGCTCCCTCCACCATGAATTTGCCCAAACTGGGGTTTTTAGAGGCTCCCTCCACCATGAATTTCCCAAAACTTGGCTGTTTAGAGGCTCCCTCCACCATGAATTGGTCCAAACTGGGCTGGTTAGAGGCTCCCTCCACCATGAATTGGTCCAAACTGGGCTGTTTAGAGGCTCCCTCCACCATGAATTGGTCCAAACTGGGCTGGTTAGAGGCTCCCTCCACCATGAATTTGGCCAAACTGTGGTTTTTAGAGGCTCCCTCCACCATGAATTGGTCCAAACTGGGCTGGTTAAAGGCTCCCTCCACCATGAATTTCCCAAAACTTGGCTGTTTAGAGGCTCCCTCCACCATGAATTTGCCCAAACTGGGCTGGTTAGAGGCTCCCTCCACCATGAATTTGGCCAAACTGTGGTTTTTAGAGGCTCCCTCCACCATGAATTTGGCCAAACTGTGGTTTTTAGAGGCTCCCTCCACCATGAATTGGTCCAAACTGGGCTGGTTAGAGGCTCCCTCCACCATGAATTTGCCCAAACTGGGCTGGTTAGAGGCTCCCTCCACCATGAATTTCCCAAAACTTGGCTGGTTAGAGGCTCCCTCCATTATGAATTGGTCCAAACTGGGCTGGTTAGATGCTCCCTCCACCATGAATTGGTCCAAACTGGGCTGGTTAGAGGCTCCCTCCACCATGAATTGGTCCAAACTGGGCTGGTTAGAGGTTCCCTCCACCATGAATTTCCCAAAACTTGGCTGTTTAAAGGCTCCCTCCACCATGAATTGGTCCAAACTGGGCTGGTTAGAGGCTCCCTCCACCATGAATTGGTCCAAACTGGGCTGTTTAGAGGCTCCCTCCACCATGAATTGGTCCAAACTGGACTGGTTAGAGGTTCCCTCCACCATGAATTTCCCAAAACTTGGCTGTTTAGAGGCTCCCTCCACCATGAATTGGTCCAAACTGGGCTGGTTAGAGGCTCCCTCCACCATGAATTTGCCCAAACTGGGGTTTTTAGAGGCTCCCTCCACCATGAATTTCCCAAAACTTGGCTGTTTAGAGGCTCCCTCCACCATGAATTTGCCCAAACTGGGCTGGTTAGAGGCTCCCTCCACCATGAATTTGGCCAAACTGTGATTTTTAGAGGCTCCCTCCACCATGAATTGGTCCAAACTGGGCTGGTTAGTGGCTCCCTCCACCATGAATTGGTCCAAAACGGGGCTGGTTAGAGGCTCCCTCCACCATGAATTGGTCCAAACTGGGCTGGTTAGAGGCTCCCTCCACCATGAATTGGTCCAAACTGGGCTGGTTAGAGGCTCCCTCCACCATGAATTTGGCCAAACTGTGGTTTTTAGAGGCTCCCTCCACCATGAATTGGTCCAAACTGGGCTGGTTAAAGGCTCCCTCCGCCATGAATTTCCCAAAGCTTGGCTATTTAGAGGCTCCCTCCACCATGAATTGGTCCAAACTGGGCTGGTTAGAGGCTCCCTCCACCATGAATTGGTCCAAACTGGGCTGGTTAAAGGCTCCCTCCATGATGAATTTGGCCAAACTGTGTTTTTTAGAGGCTCCCTCCACCATGAATTGGTCGAAACTGGGCTGGTTAGAGGCTCCCTCCACCATGAATTTGCCCAAACTGGGCTAGTTAGAGGCTCCCTCCACCATGAATTTCCCAAAAGTTGGCTGTTTAGAGGCTCCCTCCACCATGAATTGGTCCAAACTTGGCTGTTTAGAGGCTCCCTCCACCATGAATTGGTCCAAACTGGGCTGTTTAGAGGCTCCCTCCACCATGAATTGGTCCAAACTGGGCTGGTTAGAGGCTCCCTCCACCATGAATTTCCCAAAACTTGGCTGTTTAGAGGCTCCCTGCACCATGAATTGGTCCAAACTGGGCTGGTTAGAGGCTCCCTCCACCATGAATTTCCCAAAACTTGGCTGTTTAGAGGCTCCCTGCACCATGAATTGGTCCAAACTGGGCTGGTTAGAGGCTCCCTCCAACATGAATTGGTCCAAACTGGGCTGGTTAGAGGCTCCCTCCACCATGAATTTCCCAAAACTTGGCTGTTTAGAGGCTCCCTCCACCATGAATTGGTCCAAACTGGGCTGGTTAGAGGCTCCCTCCACCATGAATTTGCCCAAACTGGGGTTTTTAGAGGCTCCCTCCACCATGAATTTGGCCAAACTGTGGTTTTTAGAGGCTCCCTCCACCATGAATTGGTCCAAACTGGGCTGGTTAGAGGCTCCCTCCACCATGAATTGGTCCAAACTGGGCTGGTTAGAGGCTCCCTCCACCATGAATTGGTCCAAACTGGGCTGGTTAGAGGCTCCCTCCACCATGAATTTCCCAAAACTTGGCTGTTTAGAGTCTCCCTCCACCATGAATTGGACCAAACTGGGATGGTTAGAGGCTCCCTCCACCATGAATTGGTCCAAACTGGGCTAGTTAGAGGCTCCCTCCACCATGAATTGGTCCAAACTGGGCTGTTTAGAGGCTCCCTCCACCATGAATTGGTCCAAACTGGGCTGGTTAGAGGCTCTCTCCATCATGAATTGGTCCAAACTGGGCTGGTTAGAGGCTCCCTCCACCATGAATTGGTCCAAACTGGGCTGGTTAGAGGCTCCCTCCACCATGAATTTGGCCAAACTGTGGTTTTTAGAGGCTCCCTCCACCATGAATTGGTCCAAACTGGGCTGGTTAAAGGCTCCCTCCACCATGAATTTCCCAAAACTTGGCTGTTTAGAGGCTCCCTCCACCATGAATTTGCCCAAACTGGGCTGGTTAGAGGCTCCCTCCACCATGAATTTGGCCAAACTGTGGTTTTTAGAGGCTCCCTCCACCATGAATTTGGCCAAACTGTGGTTTTTAGAGGCTCCCTCCACCATGAATTGGTCCAAACTGGGCTGGTTAGAGGCTCCCTCCACCATGAATTTGCCCAAACTGGGCTGGTTAGAGGCTCCCTCCACCATGAATTTCCCAAAACTTGGCTGGTTAGAGGCTCCCTCCATTATGAATTGGTCCAAACTGGGCTGGTTAGAGGCTCCCTCCACCATGAATTGGTCCAAACTGGGCTGGTTAGAGGCTCCCTCCACCATGAATTGGTCCAAACTGGGCTGGTTAGAGGTTCCCTCCACCATGAATTTCCCAAAACTTGGCTGTTTAAAGGCTCCCTCCACCATGAATTGGTCCAAACTGGCTGGTTAGAGGCTCCCTCCACCATGAATTGGTCCAAACTGGGCTGTTTAGAGGCTCCCTCCACCATGAATTGGTCCAAACTGGGCTGGTTAGAGGTTCCCTCCATCATGAATTTCCCAAACACTTGGCTGTTTAGAGGCTCCCTCCACCATGAATTGGTCCAAACTGGGCTGGTTAGAGGCTCCCTCCACCATGAATTTGCCCAAACTGGGGTTTTTAGAGGCTCCCTCCACCATGAATTTCCCAAAACTTGGCTGTTTAGAGGCTCCCTCCACCATGAATTTGCCCAAACTGGGCTGGTTAGAGGCTCCCTCCACCATGAATTTGGCCAAACTGTGATTTTTAGAGGCTCCCTCCACCATGAATTGGTCCAAACTGGGCTGGTTAGTGGCTCCCTCCACCATGAATTGGTCCAAAACGGGGCTGGTTAGAGGCTCCCTCCACCATGAATTGGTCCAAACTGGGCTGGTTAGAGGCTCCCTCCACCATGAATTTGCCCAAACTGGGCTGGTTAGAGGCTCCCTCCACCATGAATTTGGCCAAACTGTGGTTTTTAGAGGCTCCCTCCACCATGAATTTGGCCAAACTGTGGTTTTTAGAGGCTCCCTCCACCATGAATTGGTCCAAACTGGGCTGGTTAGAGGCTCCCTCCACCATGAATTTGCCCAAACTGGGCTGGTTAGAGGCACCCTCCACCATGAATTTCCCAAAACTTGGCTGGTTAGAGGCTCCCTCCATTATGAATTGGTCCAAACTGGGCTGGTTAGAGGCTCCCTCCACCATGAATTGGTCCAAACTGGGCTGGTTAGAGGGCTCCCTCCACCATGAATTGGTCCAAACTGGGCTGGTTAGAGGTTCCCTCCACCATGAATTTCCCAAAACTTGGCTGTTTAAAGGCTCCCTCCACCATGAATTGGTCCAAACTGGGCTGGTTAGAGGCTCCCTCCACCATGAATTGGTCCAAACTGGGCTGTTTAGAGGCTCCCTCCACCATGAATTGGTCCAAACTGGGCTGGTTAGAGGTTCCCTCCACCATGAATTTCCCAAAACTTGGCTGTTTAGAGGCTCCCTCCACCATGAATTGGTCCAAACTGGGCTGGTTAGAGGCTCCCTCCACCATGAATTTGCCCAAACTGGGGTTTTTAGAGGCTCCCTCCACCATGAATTTCCCAAAACTTGGCTGTTTAGAGGCTCCCTCCACCATGAATTTGCCCAAACTGGGCTGGTTAGAGGCTCCCTCCACCATGAATTTGGCCAAACTGTGATTTTTAGAGGCTCCCTCCACCATGAATTGGTCCAAACTGGGCTGGTTAGTGGCTCCCTCCACCATGAATTGGTCCAAAACGGGGCTGGTTAGAGGCTCCCTCCACCATGAATTGGTCCAAACTGGGCTGGTTAGAGGCTCCCTCCACCATGAATTGGTCCAAACTGGGCTGGTTAGAGGCTCCCTCCACCATGAATTTGGCCAAACTGTGGTTTTTAGAGGCTCCCTCCACCATGAATTGGTCCAAACTGGGCTGGTTAAAGGCTCCCTCCGCCATGAATTTCCCAAAGCTTGGCTGTTTAGAGGCTCCCTCCACCATGAATTGGTCCAAACTGGCTGGTTAGAGGCTCCCTCCACCATGAATTGGTCCAAACTGGGCTGGTTAAAGGCTCCCTCCATGATGAATTTGGCCAAACTGTGTTTTTTAGAGGCTCCCTCCACCATGAATTGGTCGAAACTGGGCTGGTTAGAGGCTCCCTCCACCATGAATTTGTCCTAACTGGGCTAGTTAGAGGCTCCCTCCACCATGAATTTCCAAAACTTGGCTGTTTAGAGGCTCCCTCCACCATGAATTGGTCCAAACTGGGCTGTTTAGAGGCTCCCTCCACCATGAATTGGTCCAAACTGGGCTGGTTAGAGGCTCCCTCCACAATGAATTTCCCAAAACTTGGCTGTTTAGAGGCTCCCTGCACCATGAATTGGTCCAAACTGGGCTGGTTAGAGGCTCCCTCCACCATGAATTTCCCAAAACTTGGCTGTTTAGAGGCTCCCTGCACCATGAATTGGTCCAAACTGGGCTGGTTAGAGGCTCCCTCCATCATGAATTGGTCCAAACTGGGCTGGTTAGAGGCTCCCTCCACCATGAATTTCCCAAAACTTGGCTGTTTAGAGGCTCCCTCCACCATGAATTGGTCCAAACTGGGCTGGTTAGAGGCTCCCTCCACCATGAATTTGCCCAAACTGGGGTTTTTAGAGGCTCCCTCCACCATGAATTTGGCCAAACTGTGGTTTTTAGAGGCTCCCTCCACCATGAATTGGTCCAAACTGGGCTGGTTAGAGGCTCCCTCCACCATGAATTGGTCCAAACTGGGCTGGTTAGAGGCTCCTCCACCATGAATTGGTCCAAACTGGGCTGGTTAGAGGCTCCCTCCACCATGAATTTCCCAAAAACTTGGCTGTTTAGAGGCTCCCTCCACCATGAATTGGACCAAACTGGGTTGGTTAGAGGCTCCCTCCACCATGAATTGGTCCAAACTGGGCTAGTTAGAGGCTCCCTCCACCATGAATTGGTCCAAACTGGGCTGTTTAGAGGCTCCCTCCACCATGAATTGGTCCAAACTGGGCTGGTTAGAGGCTCCCTCCATCATGAATTGGTCCAAACTGGGCTGGTTAGAGGCTCCCTCCACCATGAATTGGTCCAAACTGGGCTGGTTAGAGGCTCCCTCCACCATGAATTTCCCAAAACTGGGCTGTTTAGAGGCTCCCTCCACCATGAATTTGCCGAAACTGGGCTGGTTAGAGGCTCCCCTCCACCATGAATTTGGCCAAACTGTGGTTTTTAGAGGCTCCCTCCACCATGAATTTGGCCAAACTGTGGTTTTTAGAGGCTCCCTCCACCATGAATTGGTCCAAACTGGGCTGGTTAGAGGCTCCCCTCCACCATGAATTTGCCCAAACTGGCTGGTTAGAGGCTCCCTCCACCATGAATTTCCCAAAACTTGGCTGGTTAGAGGCTCCCTCCATTATGAATTGGTCCAAACTGGGCTGGTTAGAGGCTCCCCTCCACCATGAATTGGTCCAAACTGGGCTGGTTAGAGGTTCCCTCCACCATGAATTTCCCAAAACTTGGCTGTTTAGAGGCTCCCTCCACCATGAATTGGTCCAAAACTGGGCTGGTTAGAGGCTCCCTCCACCATGAATTGGTCCAAACTGGGCTGTTTAGAGGCTCCCTCCACCATGAATTGGTCCAAACTGGGCTGGTTAGAGGTTCCCCTCCACCATGAGTTTCCAAAACTTGCTGTTTAGAGGCTCCCTCCACCATGAATTGGTCCAAACTGGGCTGGTTAGAGGCTCCCTCCACCATGAATTTGCCCAAACTGGGGTTTTTAGAGGCTCCCTCCACCATGAATTTCCCAAAACTTGGCTGTTAGAGGCTCCCTCCACCATGAATTTGCCCAAACTGGGCTGGTTAGAGGCTCCCTCCACCATGAATTTGGCCAAACTGTGATTTTTAGAGGCTCCCTCCACCATGAATTGGTCCAAACTGGGCTGGTTAGTGGCTCCCTCCACCATGAATTGGTCCAAACTGGGCTGGTTAGAGGCTCCCTCCACCATAAATTTGGCCAAACTGTGGTTTTTAGAGGCTCCCTCCACCATGAATTGGTCCAAACTGGGCTGGTTAAAGTCTCCCTCCACCATGAATTTCCCAAAACTTGGCTGTTTAGAGGCTCCCTCCACCATGAATTGGTCCAAACTGGGCTGGTTAGAGGCTCCCTCCACCATGAATTGGTCCAAACTGGGCTGGTTAGAGGCTCCCTCCACCATGAATTTGGCCAAACTGTGATTTTTAGAGGCTCCCTCCACCATGAATTGGTCCAAACTGGGCTGGTTAGTGGCTCCCTCCACCATGAATTGGTCCAAAACGGGGCTGGTTAGAGGCTCCCTCCACCATGAATTGGTCCAAACTGGGCTGGTTAGAGGCTCCCTCCACCATGAATTGGTCCAAACTGGGCTGGTTAGAGGCTCCCTCCACCATGAATTTGGCCAAACTGTGGTTTTTAGAGGCTCCCTCCACCATGAATTGGTCCAAACTGGGCTGTTAAAGTCTCCCTCCGCCATGAATTTCCCAAAGCTTGGCTGTTTAGAGGCTCCCTCCACCATGAATTGGTCCAAACTGGGCTGGTTAGAGGCTCCCTCCACCATGAATTGGTCCAAACTGGGCTGGTTAAAGG
This sequence comes from Leptodactylus fuscus, assembly GCF_031893055.1. Lineage (NCBI taxonomy): Eukaryota > Metazoa > Chordata > Amphibia > Anura > Leptodactylidae > Leptodactylus > Leptodactylus fuscus. Next base: position 196,423,319 of record NC_134267.1, on the reverse strand, counting down.
CTCCCTCCATGATGAATTTGGCCAAACTGTGTTTTTTAGAGGCTCCCTCCACCATGAATTGGTCGAAACTGGGCTGGTTAGAGGCTCCCTCCACCATGAATTTGTCCAAACTGGGCTAGTTAGAGGCTCCCTCCACCATGAATTTCCCAAAACTTGGCTGTTTAGAGGCTCCCCTCCACCATGAATTGGTCCAAACTTGGCTGTTTAGAGGGCTCCCTCCACCATGAATTGGTCCAAACTGGGCTGTTTAGAGGCTCCCTCCACCATGAATTGGTCCAAACTGGGCTGGTTAGAGGTTCCCTCCACCATGAATTTCCCAAAACTTGGCTGTTTAGAGGCTCCCTCCACCATGAATTTGCCCAAACTGGGCTGGTTAGAGGCTCTCTCCACCATGAATTTGGCCAAACTGTGATTTTTAGAGGCTCCCTCCACCATGTATTGGTCCAAACTGGGCTGGTTAGTGGCTCCCTCCACCATGAATTGGTCCCAAACTGGGCTGGTTAGAGGCTCCCACCACCATGAATTTGGCCAAACTGTGGTTTTTAGAGGCTCCCTCCACCATGAATTGGTCCAAACTGGGCTTTTTAAAGGCTCCCTCCACCATGAATTTCCCAAAACTTGGCTGTTTAGAGGCTCCCTCCACCATGAATTGGTCCAAACTGGGCTGGTTAGAGGCTCCCTCCACCATGAATTGGTCCAAACTGGGCTGGTTAAAGGCTCCCTCCATGATGAATTTGGCCAAACTGTGTTTTTTAGAGGCTCCCTCCACCATGAATTGGTCGAAACTGGGCTGGTTAGAGGCTCCCTCCACCATGAATTTGCCCAAACTGGGCTGTTTAGAGGCTCCCTCCACCATGAATTGGTCCAAACTTGGCTGTTTAGAGGCTCCCTCCACCATGAATTGGTCCAAACTGGGCTGGTTAGAGGCTCCCTCCACCATGAATTTCCCAAAACTTGGCTGTTTAGAGGCTCCCTGCACCATGAATTGGTCCCAAACTGGGCTGGTTAGAGGCTCCCTCCACCATGAATTGGTCCAAACTGGGCTGGTTAGAGGCTCCCTCCACCATGAATTTCCCAAAACTTGGCTGTTTAGAGGCTCCCTCCACCATGAATTGGTCCAAACTGGGCTGGTTAGAGCCTCCCTCCACCATGAATTTGCCCAAACTGGGGTTTTTAGAGGCTCCCTCCACCATGAATTGGTCCAAACTGTGGTTTTTAGAGGCTCCCTCCACCATGAATTGGTCCAAACTGGGCTGGTTAGAGGCTCCCTCCACCATGAATTGGTCCAAACTGGGCTGGTTAGAGGCTCCCTCCACCATGAATTGGTCCAAACTGGGCTGGTTAGAGGCTCCCTCCACCTTTAATTTCCCAAAACTTGGCTGTTTAGAGGCTCCCTCCACCATGAATTGGACCAAACTGGGCTGGTTAGAGGCTCCCTCCACCATGAATTGGTCCAAACTGGGCTGGTTAGAGGCTCCCTCCACCATGAATTGGTCCAAACTGGCTGTTTAGAGGCTCCCTCCACCATGAATTGGTCCAAACTGGGCTGGTTAGAGGCTCCCTCCACCATGAATTGGTCCAAACTGGGCTGGTTAGAGGCTCCCTCCACCATGAATTGGTCCAAACTGGGCTGGTTAGAGGCTCCCTCCACCATGAATTTCTCAAAACTTGGCTGTTTAGAGGCTCCCTCCACCATGAATTTGGCCAAACTGTGGTTTTTAGAGGCTCCCTCCACCATGAATTTGGCCAAACTGTGGTTTTTAGAGGCTCCCTCCAACCATGAATTGGTCCAAACTGGGCTGTTTAGAGGCTCCCTCCACCATGAATTGGTCCAAACTGGGCTGGTTAGAGGGCTCCCTCCATTATGAATTGGTCCAAACTGGCTGGTTAGAGGCTCCCTCCACCATGAATTGGTCCAAACTGGGCTGGTTAGAGGTTCCCCTCCACCATGAATTTCCCAAAACTTGGCTGTTTAGAGGCTCCTCCACCATGAATTGGTCCAAACTGGGCTGGTTAGAGGCTCCCTCCACCATGAATTGGTCCAAAACTGGGCTGTTTAGAGGCTCCCTCCACCATGAATTGGTCCCAAACTGGGCTGGTTAGAGGTTCCCTCCACCATGAATTTCCCAAAACTTGGCTGTTTAGAGGCTCCCTCCACCATGAATTGGTCCAAACTGGGCTGGTTAGAGGCTCCCTCCACCATGAATTTGCCCAAACTGGGGTTTTTAGAGGCTCCCTCCACCATGAATTTCCCAAAACTTGGCTGTTTAGAGGCTCCCTCCACATGAATTTGCCCAAACTGGGCTGGTTAGAGGCA